>NC_085046.1:41863973-42521498 GCF_963662255.1 Cinclus cinclus | reverse complement strand
GGAAAGCAGTGTAATAAGATGAATATGCACACAACAACTGACAGGGAGTAATTTGTTTCTGTTTTAATCGATTCAGCATCAAATGACCATTCCCTTGGAATACCTTCAGAGAAGCAAATAGGCAGCAAACACAGGGATTTGACAATGCAGCAATCTGCTGATAGTCACTTGGATATTCATAAGGAACAAATCTCTCCCACTTTTAGATTTTATATGATTTGTTATAAGAAGTCATAAATAATTGAAAGTCACATGATAAATTATTCAGCTAAGCTCACAGTTTCCAAGGAATCCTAGCATGAGTCTGGATTAAAGCTATAATGCAAGTCAGATGCAGAAGTTGAGCTGACACCCCACAGTTACCACACAGTGGAGCAGTCCAGGGAGTTTGGCACTTGTCAGTGTGTCCTTTCCACCACAGGGACACGTAAATACCTTGTGAATATTTATGAACTAGAAGCCCCTATTGCCTACTGTATACTTCAGCTGCTTGTGTATATGTGGTTATGAATCAGTGGCACTTAACCCAGAGCTTCCCTTGGCACAACTGATTAGGACATTAATTTTCTTTAAGTGATGGCAGTTCTTCAAGACTACTGCTGAACTTATCTCTGCTGTAAAAGACTTTGTCTTCAACTGTAATTACCTGCTATCATTAACTGAGAAGATATTCATGGGGACTAGCATAGAAGTGACTGCAGGAATATTACTTGATTGTAAAAATGCTAGCACAATGCTGCTACTTTCTTTATACCAACCAAGTTGGGCTGCTTTCGGTAGGTCTAGGTCCATAATGTCCAGGAACACATAAATATCAAATGATCCACAAACTAAGACATCCTGTGTAAATTGGAACGAAGAAGCTTGCTTTTATGCAAATGTGTCTCTTGTTCTTAACTGACTTTAGGATCTAAGATATGAATTCTGATTCTAGTTTCTTCCAAAAGGGGAGAAATTGATAATCTCTCTCCTGTATAGATTGTTTAGTACATGAGAAACTTTGTTCATAGTAAAGAACTTCCCAGGTTCCGATCTTTCTCTCAATAAGGGCAATCTTTTTGTTCTCTACTCTGCTGCTTTCACATAAATTGCAGGGACTTCTATCTGAGATATTTAAACCTCTGTCATACTCAATGATCATACAACAGGATCTAAAGTTCTTACACCAGAAAATAAAATTTACCAAAAAAATAAAAAAAAAAAATAGGAAGGCAACAGGCAAGGAATGTGTAATAAAATGCAACACTTAAGCAATACTTAAGAGGGACTTATAGTAAGGGACCTACATATGCTACTATACTCGTGGTACTTCACAACCTTATTGCTTATAGAGTAGGCAAGTGAACCACATCATACTGATCACTAGATCACTATGATCTGAGAAAGTCAATAATCCTGATCCCATCCATACAAAGAATTGGAGAGAAGCATGAAGCTGGCATGAAAGCCTTCTTAGAAAGGCAGGCACTGCTGGCCTGAGCAGCCCTGAAAGTTTTATGTGAAATAAATCTATTAGTTTGAGGTATGCCCCAAATAATCAACTCTTTCTCCTTCACAGCTGAAGCAACTCTGTGCATAACACTTCACCCACTACAGGTATGATCCTTGAGAGGTAACAAAATCCAAAGTACAACCTAAAACTGTTTCTAGAATCATGAAGAAGTTCTGCTGATTGTACTTGAAATTACATGATAACCACTGTTAGTCACCTCATTAACTCCTTTTGTAGACATTGTACTAATGAAAAATCAGAAAGAGACCCCTGAACAGTTTCTGTATCAATACGTTACTTTTCTTGGGAATTTGTATTCCTATGACTTATTCCTATGTTTTTTCACAGTCCTATAGACTATAGCAGTTTTCAGGAAATTATCTGTGGCTGAGTTTACACTCTACAAAATATTTGTCTCAGCATGCTCTAGATCATCTCTGAAACAATAACAACAGAATTCTAATTCTGCTGAGGTCACAGCTGTTTGTGAGTTTTTACAATCAAAGTGTCTTCAGAGCTGTAATAAGATCATTCTTTGAACCACATAAATTTTCATTCAAAAATAGATAGAAAACATAAGCAGCAGCCAGTACAGTTCCATATGAGATTAGTTGAAAGAAGTATTGAGAATGCGACTCCTCACAAATTTTACCACCTTAAGAAACCAGTATTTCTAAATTCTACACTCTTTATCATTATGCTGCCTGTATTTTTGTGCTCACTGGGACAGTATTTTTGTCATCCATTAGCATATAAGTGATAGAAATTTGGGGCATCCCCTCATCGATTCACACTTGAAGTGTGGAAGAAATGAACTGTAATAGGTGAGCACCCCCTTGTGATGGAAGGCTTAAACACAGCACTGCACATCTTTGAGCACTTGGGCTGGTTAAATACTGGTGTATTTATAATGCACTGTGGTCACAAAAAGAGACTGATATAAAAACTAAAAATAAAAACAAAAATACATCATTTGATATTCAGTCTCTGTCCTGAGGATGCACTCAGGCTCATCCCTAACAAAACACAGGCATCAAATGCTGCAGGCAGTGAATGTTTGCTCAAGGCAGTCACTCAAAATTCTTAAGAAAAATAATTTAAATAACCACTTAAAAGCTTAAGACATGTTCCTTGTTTTTGAGGTTTGGCAGGTTGTGCTATAGCAGCAAATGTGTGAGACCCACATTTCACTGTACTGTTAATATTGTAAGAATGAGTTTAGCAACAGCCGAGTTCTGAAGTGTCTTAGAAGTTCAGGTAGTTCCTGTCACCCCACGTGCATGATAGACTATCTTAATATAGAAATAAAATGAAAAATACTGTTTATTTGTTTTAATGAAATATTTCATCACAGAACTTTTTTTTTTTTTGAGAAGAGTGTAGCTAGGGCTATGGGAGAGTCAAAACCACTTAAGTCATGTGAAAAAAGCTAAGAACTTAGTGGACCCTAAGCCTAATCCAAGGACCTGAGAAACTGTAAATTGGTGTAGAAGGAAAACAATTTACAGAATTATGTCTTGGTTACACACTTATTAAAGCAATATTGCCAATAATCTGTGGCCATAAGGAGCAAAAGAGAGGCACAAATGAATCAGAAAAAGCTCTTAAATCGTTCAAGTGCTCATTAATGTGTCCATCAATAATGACCAACAGACACCCCTATTTAAAGGAATTATGTATTTCTGGCTGAGGAGTGACTTGATTGGATGTTCCTGACTTTAGACAAAGAGCCTTACAAATATTTTTGGATAAAACAAAAATATTTATAGTTAAATTTCACTTGGTGTAAGTAGGTAGACAAACATGGTTCTACAGAAAGCCCAGCCACACACACAGCATCAAACCCACATACAGGAATGTCAACACTCTGAAAATGTTCTTTTTGTCATTGTGGCTTCAGGATCCCAAGAGTTTATCAATAAAAGCGATGAGACTTGTCCAAAGTCAGGCAGGCTAGAAAAAAAAAAATCAAAATTTTCTGGCAATTTAAAAAAAAAATAAATTCAAACCTTCTACCAGTGAGGTATACAGCAAATAGAAAGGTGTTTACTAGAATTTCTGTAACTCTTCCCTTTCAAGTTTCATTTAGACAACTCAGTTATAAAAATTAGGTCATCGATACTCTACAGTTTTTTTTGAGACCCTTCTAACAATCTGAGTCTTTACAGTAACATAGAATCAATTCCTGAAGGCATTCAATTAAATGTTATCAAAACAAGGCTGCTTGTACCTTACATCTTCACTAAAGTTAGACAGTTAAGGCTGCAACATAACACCAAACTGAGAGATAAGACACAAAGAAAATATCTACAATGCAACAAATATGTTCCCAATATTTTTTATTCAAAGCATATGAAGGGTTTACTTACAATTTTTCTCCTTGTTTTGCTTTTCTGTCATTAACCAAATACACACTTCCAAAGCTCCCATTGCCCAGTTTCCTCTGAATAGTGTATCTTCTTGCAATCATAGCATCTGAGCAAGCAGAATTAAATCTGGCAACAGTGACATGCTTAGCAGTTTCTTGAAATTTCAGCATTTCTCTGGGCAACAAAAACTACTCAGATTTCTCAAGGATATAGCTTTCAAATCCTTTTATTCTTCCATGGAAGTTCACAGAAATCACTTGAAACAGAAGAATATTGATCTGTCAATGTATTATTCTTATTAAACTTTTCATTTAATTCTGTACCAGTGTTTACAGTACTCAGCTTGCAGCAAACACAAATTAAGTGGAATCATTAGCTGCTAAACTGCAGGCAGCAAACTTGATAAACAAACTCCAGATAATGTAGATGTGACATAGTCAATCTTCCCCTAAATCAACCTTAAATTAATTCACTGAACTGATAGCATACTTCCCATAGATATGGCACTCTTCCTCACCACCTGTCTTTACACCACCAAAAATATCGGCATTTCAGGATACTAATTTCAATATTGTTGTACATGTTGAAGCATAACCTCTACCCATAATTTCAGTTCTCTCCCATCTCTGTTTTCTCTGCTCTTTCATTTACCTCTCAGATTTCACCATCTGTTCCAGGGCTGACCTCACAGCTTCACTGTGACTCACTACTAGTATCTTCTGCAAATTAGTTTCACAGAAAATCTGCAAGATTTTCAGTAAAACTCAACTCTCCCTAAAGTTAATTTATCCTTCACTGTGTCCTTTCATGACTCACCTTTCCAACCTTTCCAACAAGCTTTGGCTGGGAATTCTTGTCTAACTGAGGTCATAATTCTGCAAACGTAAGGACTGCAAAGGCCAAGCTCTAGCATTTTTATTGTTTTCAATAGCTCAACTTTGAGTAACTTTGTTTACTCAACTCTCCTCATTCCAAATGAAAAAGGGGAGGTGTTTTCACTGCACATAATAAAACAATATTGCTTTCATTACTTTTTCTGTATGTAACACTACATGCATAATTTTGCTCAAAGATCCTTTGGAACAAGTAAAGATCTTGCAAGATCAGTGTTCCTATCATTACCATCCATCAGCACTGCAGAGCAGGAGCCTCACACTGACCTTGTTCACCACATCATTCCAAGGCCAAGGCAAGCTCATAAAAAGGATTTTCGTTGTGGCGGTGGTGGTTTTGGAAGAGCAGAGACAAATTTTCTAATTTTAAAAGCTGTACAACTTTAGGTTCCAAGTCACTGTCTTCTCTTCCAAATGAATCTAGTGCCTAAATTAAGAGTATAGATTTGCATCTTGCAACAACAAACTGTGTATGTGTGTGTGTGTGTACAAGACCCTGTTTCAATACCCACCTGCTGAGCTGCTGTCACACTACACCAAAATGCCTGACATTGCACTGTCACCATGTTACAAAACACAGATAAACTTTAATTATTGCAAGACATCTAAACAATATAAATCCTGCATGTTTTTTAAACTACAGCACTCCTAATACTGTTTCTTCATTCTCTTTCATCAACACTGAAAAAAATTTTGAAATGCCAATGCTAAGGAGAGAATGTCAGCTAGAAAATTATTTCTCTGTAACTTCAAATCTGTCTGAAAGAGCCCAAATGGACCATGATGAGGTGTAGAGGAGTGGAGGGCAGAAAGATTAACCCCATAAAATATTATACTGCCAATTCTAGAAAGTTCATGCAATTTTCATTTACTGTTCTATTCTCTTAATTGCTGTTTTATTTAATTGCTTCATAAACTCCTTTAGAAATAGCTGCACTTAGAAAAATTGCTGAGCTATATACACCTGTTTTTTTCTTCTTTCTGGAAGTCACTTACCACAGCTCACCTTCAAATTTTCATACTTACTTGGGCCTAGAAATGTATGACAATCCTTTACACCACAAAACCATGCTTAAGATAAAGTTGCTCACTGGGTTTAACTTCTGTGCTTTATTTCTAATAACGCCTCCCACCTTTTATTCTCTATGCTTCAAGTTCCCTCCCTATATAATAATAGTAATAATTATCATGTAACTTAGTGAAATGCTTTAGTGTCTACTGCTGAAGAGTGTCATAAGGCAGGGACCAGTGATTGCCACTGTGGCATCAGAGGTGCATTTTAATGGCACAGAAGAGGTGGACTGCTGAGCACTGCATCTGAAAGAAATGCCTTTTAAGAGCCAAGACACCTTAAATATTGACTCAGCCATAAGACTGATGGATTCTTCATGAAGTATATGAACCTCTCCAACCCCACTCAACCTTCAGTCCAACCTTCCTTGTGCTCTTTTCCTACCAGTGTCCATCTCCCACTGAGCAGGTGTCTCCTGAGCAGTAACATCAACTGCTTCATTTAAGTTCAGAACAACTAGAGATAACACAAAGCAATCAAGTCTCCAGCTCTCTTTTCCTAAAGAAAATCTCAGTATACCCTATCCAGTATCTTTGATAAGGAGATTCCCTTGTCCTGTCCACCATTCCCAAGTCCCATCCCCAAGCCAGGCAGCCTGTTGATGCCAACCAAACTAATGCAATTACATTGTCTGGATATTTTTTTTAATATTTTCTTCCTTAGCTAGAATTAAATCTTCCTTTTTTTGCTGCAAACTTTAGGAAAGTTGCTGGTTAGGGTTTCACAGTTCCACCTACACACGCTATGCACAAACAATCTCAATTTCTCCCCTGACCTTTCTTGGTTTCTGTAGGAAAGATTAACCTTCAGGTCTCTTTAGCAACAGCTAAGATACTCTGACATTTTCTGCTTCCAAGATAATCCCTTCTTTGCCAATACAGGCTATTTTCCAATTTTATCAGGTTTTCTTTTAATTCCTTAAGAATTATTTTGTTACATTGACCTTTGCCACCCTCCACCTCTGCAGCACAGAATTCGAAAGTCTTTACATTTAGCTCTAAATATGTTCAGTATTTACTACCTTGATTTTTTTTCCTGCCAATGACTTCACTGGCCTGCCCCTTTAAAAGTTTGGAAAATTCAAGAACTGAGATTTGCCTTGTTTTTTTTCCGTCACAGAAAAAAAAAATAAATATACTTAACTTTTTAACACTGGCTCCATTACTATCATCTGCAACATCTTTATAAACTTACCCAAGGCTAAAGTGACATAATCGCAACTCGGTTTTTAACTGTTCCTAGAGAAATGATAACTAAATTTTATTACTAGTGCCGGTAGCAAACGAGTCTGAGGGTGATGGCAAAACAGGGTCAAATGTACTTGACTATCAAATTTAGTATTTCCCTGACGCACAGTCAGGAAGCCGAGATCCCCTAGGATAACCTCAGCGACGCTATTACCTTGTTAAAGGACCGTGTAAGACTCAGAACACAAGTTAGCACCCACATTCCACCAGAGCAAGGGCCGAGGGCGGCGTCCCCGTTCCTCACCCCCCTCCGGGACAGGCGGGACTCCCCACGAGCCGGCGGTGCCCCCGCCGCCCCAGCGCCCGTCCGGACGGCGGGGCTGCGATGCCTCGGCGTGCCCCGCGTCCCCCGGGGCTGGCGGAGCGGGAGTGCCCGGGACCCGCAGCGCTCCCGGCCCCCGGCCCCGTCGCCAGGAGACGGCGCGCGCGCTCGCCCGAGCGGCGCCGGGCGGGAGGAGCCGGAGGAAGCGGATCCGGGATCGGAGGGCGCCGCGTGTCACTGCCGGCTCCGCTTCCGGCGCCATGGGCGTCCAGGGGCTCACGGGCTTCGTGGAGGAGCGCGGCGTGTTCTTCACCGAGCTGCGGGTGCGGGACACCAAGCTGGTCATCGACGGCAGCAGCCTCTACCACCGCCTCTGCTTCGCGCCCGACGCCGACTTCCGACGCGGCGGCGACTACGGCGCCTTCGCCGCGGCCGTGCGCGACTTCTTCGGCGTCCTGCGGGCCTGCGGCGTCGCGCCCTTCGTGGTGCTGGACGGCGGGCGCGGCGCCGAGGACAGGAAGCTGCCCACGCTGCGGGCCCGCGCCGCCGAGCAGCTGCGGGCGGCCCGCGAGCTGTCCCGCGGCGCCGGCGGCTGCCTGGTGCCGCTGCTGACCCGCGAGGCCTTCGTGCAGGCGCTGGGCCGGCTCGGCGTGCCCTTCGTGCAGTGCTTCGCCGAGGCCGACCGCGAGATCGCCGGGCTGGCCAACCGCTGGGGCTGCCCCGTCCTCTCCCTCGACAGCGACTTCTTCGTGTTCGACCTGGCGGGCGGGTACTGCCCGCTGTCCCACTTCCAGTGGCAGAGCGTGCGCGCCTCGGCCGGGCCGCAGGGATGCTACGTGCCCGCGCGCTGCTTCTCCGCCGAGAGGTTCTGCCGGCACTTCGGGGCCCTGAGCAAGGCGCTGCTCCCGCTCTTTGCCGTCATGAGCGGGAACGACTTCATCGGCCTGGAAGCGCTGGAGGCTTTCTTCAGCAAGGTGCGCCTGCCTCGGGGCTGCGCGGCGGGGAGGGGCGGGAAGCACCTCCGCCTCCAGGGGCTGCTGAACTGGCTGGCGCAGTTTGCGGAGCCCGCCGAGGCCGTCGAGAGCGTGCTGAAATACCTCAAGAAACACCAGAGGGAAGAAATACGGGAGCTTCTTTGCACTTCCATGGAGGATTATGCTCCGTCTGACGTGAATCTTGAGGACTTCTTTCAGAATGGGTGTTATGAGTGCGAGGCTGCCAGGAAAGCAGACGTACCACAGTGGGTACTTGATGCTTTGGCAAAAGGTAAGCTGGCCCCATTCGTCATCAATGCCCTGTTACTTAAAAGTACCTTCCTCCGCGTTCAGGTGGAGAACATGCAGAGACCCAGTGCTCATAGCACAGCTTTGCCCATCCGACAAGTTATCTATGGACTGCTTCTTAGAGTATCTTACGGTACTGAAGATGTTTCTCCAAGTAAGCAGACCAACGCGCTGCCCACTGTATGTGAATTTGACAGATGCCAAAAGACACTTAAAAAAACATTTGTTCAAGCAGCAAGCCTACCCTCAGATTTTCGTGATGATCGTTTTCCTTTGGACAAGTTAATAGAGGTAAATGGTTGTCACGACAGATCGCAGTTAACAGAGTTTCACGAGTGACACAAAAATAGTTGGGACTCACCTTTGCCATCTGGCCACTAAATGCGATGTCTGAACTAAGCCACCTCAGTAAGTAACTGCTTAACACAGAAGTGTGTGATATTTAAGAAGCTACATCAGGTTATCTTCATCTTATTTCCTTCCACCTTCCAAGGGTACCAAGACAAATTACATGAGAAGTTGTAGTGTGTGTATATGCAACACTCCCTGCATTTTCCACTGGAAGCCCTTATTTCATCCTATGTAATTTGTTACACCAATACTTGCTTTTTATGGGAAGGAATTCAGTTTCATGTACTTCAGGAAAGTCTGATTTTAACACTACAAAACCTAACTTGTATTTGATCGAGCTGTAGAATGTTTCAGAGCACTGTTCTGAAACAAAATCTGACCTATGCCTTTTTACTATAAGTCATTATTTCACATGTGAATGTTGCAGCTGCCCAGCAGTTTTACCTGCCCCAAGTATGCTCCTGCTAACATGAACCTCTTATACTTGCCAGACAGAGCGGAGCAGGACCTGAAAAACACCTGAAAATCACAGGAAAGCTGTACTAGTTTAGTCCCAGTCACCACTGTAGCACTTTTGTATAAATTCTAATGATTAGGACTGTAACTCGTGCCATAACAGGAAGTAATCTCCCATTCTCGAAGTTGCATTATTGAGGTTTTGTATGCAGAAATTTCTGCAATGTCTAGAAATACAATCCATGTGTTTTAATTCTGCATTTTTAAGGCACATGCTCTATCCATTCTGGGGTTCAGAGTGACTGTTAACCACATCTCTGTGTGTGGGCAGTGCTGAATGTTTTTATCACTTGCTGGTGGCTCATTTGTAAAGGAACCAAGTCTATCACTGCTACACCCATTAAATGCTACAGGTAGCTGTGGGTCCAAAGTACAGGTTACTTTACACAGGTTATTGGCACACGCCCTTTAAACAATATGCAACACCAAAGAGTTTGAAAAATCAAGTTTCATGTTAAGAGTCATTAATGACACCTTATTTCAGCTTTGGTGTGTGTGCTGTTTAATGAATTTGAGCTTTGCTACTACAGCAGTTTTCTTTAGTGAATGTATGGGAACTATCAGCTGAACAAAAAGAAGAAGAAATACTGATCAGCATTTAAACTGCTCCAGGCAAAACTGACTTCAGTTTCTCTTCTGCTGTGGGAATGTCTGCCTAAGAGTACGCAAAACAATCCTAATCAAGGTTTACAAAGCACTCAGATTGCAGCTGTTGCAATTCTGCATGCATGAAGTTATGGACAAAGCTTTTAACACCACTTTCTGGAAGTTAAATGGCTCAGCAAAAAGGAATATGTGTTGGGAATTAATTACTTATTAGTTACTTTTATCTTTCTACCTGATGCTTAACTGAATAGTTTTTAAAGTTTTAGGTAATATTTAAAAAAAATATTTCCTGTTCAGAATATCTTTGAAACTTAAACAATTTTTTATCAAAAACCTAAAGCAGTAACTAATTCAACCAGGAACTTATTGGCCTTTTAGAAATTGCTCACGACATAACAAGTCTCTTACCTCCAATTTTTAAATTTATTTTCAGGTTCCCATGTCATGCCGTCAGATGCTTTTGCTGGAGACTCTGGGAGTGAAAATGAGTTTCCTAGAACCTATCCCAAGTCATTTACAGCTTGCTGTTGCTGTGACGTGTTACTGGATACGTTGTTCAGAACCAAAAGTTAAGCTGAACCAATTAAAGGCTCTGCTTCTAGTGATAGTTTCTGGAGAACTGCAGAGGATAACCGATGATCCAGGTATGTCTCCAAAAAATACAATTGTAGGTGTTCAGCTACTACAAAAATCCAGGCTGCAATTAATTTTCCCACGCTTAGAGGGAGTTGTCCAAATTTAGAGGAATTAGCCCAGATATACACTATATCCTGAGGTGTCACACTCTTTGCATTGATATGCACAAAAAAAAGTGACAACCATCAATTGAACATTTTATATAGGTAAAACACTACCACACTGTAAAACATTAATTTGCATTTATAAGTACTTTCTTTAGGATCAAAACATTAATTCATATATAAAAGTTACAAAAAATAAGCTTAATGTACTCAAGCATCAAAAAACTACTGTTGAAGCATTCCAATATTTTTTTTTTTTGCTTTTGAGTTTTTCTAAAATCATTTGTACTTAAAAATGCTGAGTTGCCCAGGCACGCTTTTTCTGCCTATGCATTGCAAATCTGAAAGTATTAAATAATCACAGAAATTGCTTCACTAATATTTATACCTGTTAGGGCTATGGACATTTCCTCCAGGAGTCCTTCATTTGATGGCAAAGATGGTGCCATGCCAGGGTTATACAGTTTCTTTAGGTTCTAGTTTATAGAAACCAGACTGACAATGTTTTCAAATGGATTGTAGTGAGACAGCAGACTTCTTTGGATTAGATAACACTGAATCAATTAGGTTAGAAAAGACCTCTGAGATCACCAAGTCCAATTTACCGAACAAAAACCACCCTATGAGCCAGACCATGGCACTGAGTGCCACGTCCAGTCTTGCCTTAAACACCTCCAGGGACAGTGACGCCACCGTGTCCTTGGCTGCCCTTTCCAATGTCTAATCACCCTTTCTGTGAGGAAATTCCTTCTAATGTCCAAGCTAAACTTCCCCTGATGTAACTTAAGACCATTTAAGGGATTATTACCTGGCAGAAGAAACCACCCCACCTGGCTACACCCTCCTTTCACCCTCCTTTTGTACTGTTCACAGCAGAACATTTATTTCCAAGTTATGTTTTTTTATTTATAACCTAGATCCCACAGTTCTACCTGCTGAAGATGACAGCGTTGCATATAATGAATTTCTAAAATGGAAGGAAAAGAAATTGCAAAATAATGACTTTGATTTAGATGCTGGACACAGTTTTTGCCAGTGGCAGTGCTGTCTTCAGATGGGATTGTATCTCAACCAGTTACTTGGTACTCCTCTCTCTGAGCCAGACCTGAGTAGGTAAGGTTGTTCTAGAGATCTCCTTTCCACACAAGCCGCTGATGGAATGTGTTAACATGTTTCATTCTCTGTCAAACTCCTTTGGCCAGTACTTACAGTAGAACTCCCTTCTTTAAAGGAATTCTAAAGAAAAATACCCTTACCATAGGAGTTGACTGTTGGACACTGTATGTTTTTGTCATCAAGCAACATGTTTCTGTACCTGTCCTGTTGAGGTGCAATTCTAAATGCAGATTCTCTACTTCTTTTGAGCAGGCTTTACACTGGGACCCTTGTACACAGACTGTATCAAGAGCTTAAATCAGCACCTTCAGTGGAAAGTCTGTTTATCTTATCTCCAAAAATGGCTCAGCTTTATGTGGTTTTGTTAAATACAGTGGAATCAGTGGTATCTCCAGACTTCTTTCAGAAGATGACCAAGACCAGATCAGAGTCCTGCAAAAAGAGGAAAGCATCTAATAAGAAAAAAACAGCCATCCGATGTGCTGTGCCAGAAACTCAGCATTTATGCAATGTTAATAGGTTTGCATCACTGGAAGTGGAAGACTGAAAGCATTATTCTTGGAATAACATCTAATGCCATGCTCAGGAAACAAATTACATTAAAATACGTGACTATTGGAATTTGTCCAACTGTTTTCACACAAGTTCTTGATTCAATCTTTACCAAAAACCTTGCTTCAGGGAATTTTTTTTTATTTACCTTTTTGTAACTAACATTTGTATAAAAGAAATGTTGTCTAAAAGTTGTGGTGTTTTTTTTTTAAGAGTATCAGTCTCATTGAAAATGAGAGCAAAGTTGTTTAACATTTCAAAGTGGAACTATTTTAGAGGATTTTTTTTTTCCTGAACATTTATAGTTGGCCCTGCCTCATCTCCCTGAACACTTCATTTACAAAAAAATCTAACTTTAAAGTTTGTGTTTGAGGAACACAGTGGTCACGGTCTAACAGTTGAGATTAAAATAGAAATTGAAAGGTTTAAAAACACTGTAAAATGCTTCATTTTCGTGGAGTTCTTCTACTTGCAGGGAGAGGTAGCTTTGCTCAGTGACTACTGAGTAAGTTGTGCTTGTAGTAGTATGGGTTCTGTCTATACTCAGGGAGAAACTTCAGATTTTATTTCTCCCCCTTCCCCCTGTGATGTGTTTAGAAAAGTGTTACATGCACACACAAAGCTGTCAGATGGGAGTAAGTTTCTACAGCTTTGCTAATTCTCAGTAGTTGTCACAGTAATTTGTGTACAGTCCACTGCTATTAGGCTGGTGTCACTCTTACTCTTTCTACAATGGCTGTACTAAAACCCAGACCTGTTTATAAAAAACTTCTAGTTTTTTTGTTAAATCCTATGTCATCTATTTCTCAGTGCTTTGCCTCAGCAAACCTTCCAGCATAATTAGTCAATTTATATAAATACTTTTCTTATGAAACTATTGGTTTTTCTTATGTAAAATATAGTTATATTTGGGTTTTCTCAAGAATCCACATACTTTTTCTTGCATTTAGGAAAATCATGATTTCCACCTCTAATCACCAAAGTTTTGCCCATAACTTACCAGAATTCAAACTTGATTCCTGCATTGTGTGCTCAAGTTTTCAGTCCTGCTTATGCTCCCTCTTACCTCTGTTCCCATGAAAGTAACTCACTGTATCTTAGATTTAGAGGAAAGATCTCCTATACCATACAGGTGAGCATTGGTACTGCACAAATATAGTCAATGAGAAAATAACAGATCTATAAGATGTTGCATTAAAGAGAAAACTAGTTTGGAGATAGATAGAGCCTGTGGTAGCAAGATACAACTTCTCCCAGTACAAAAGCTGCTACTTACTGAACTACCAGCAGCTGGCACCCAACCACACCACAAGCCAGAATCTCACAACCCATTTCTCTGTAGGTTTCTATGTACAGCAGCCTACAGCATCACATTCCCATCGGATTACTTTTATTTGAAAGTTGAAAGGGGTTAAAGTTACTGGTTTTACTAATTAAAATTAAAATTCTTAATTGTCCAAATCATCCTCCATTATGATCACCCATGTTTTATTACCTATTTTTCATTTTTGATTTTTTCATCATCAGAAATAGCCACACACAAATTAAGTCTTAAATACAGCTCTGTTTGATTCCACTTTGTTAGTGCTGGTGAGAAGAGAGATCTTCATCTACTCTGAATCCCACATCAGAAAACTGCTGGAGGTCCTAAAAATTTCTGAGACTTGATAAGAAGTCGTATTTTCAATTAGATAATTCAGAAGACTGGAATAAGGTCAAACATTCTACTTTGGGATAAAACCAGTGCTATGACCATGCAGCATTTTGAGAATACCTTTGGGAAAGCTGACTCAATTATTAAGAATTACTTTAGTGGAAATATATTCTCAATGCAGCATTCAGTTGTTCTTCATTGCTGATGAAACAATACACACTCATTGCAAAACTCAGTCCTGTAGGCTGAAGAAAATAATTACTGATTCTAGAGTTACCATGCAGAATTTTAAGTGCTACAGTTTTCCTTTCTGACTCATTATAGGTCTTTCATCTTCTTTGTAGGAAAATTAAAAAACAAAGGGCCTTTACTTTTTAAAACCAATGTTTCAGTAGAAGCAAGCAAATTCTGGTTGTTTCTTATTTCCATCCTATAAGAAATGCCTCTTAATTTTTATGGAAAGTTCCTACTATTGATTCAACTGGGAAAAAATTTCTCAAACCTGACGTAAAGTAGTAATGAATCACAAAAGCAGCCAAAATAATGGCAATGTAATTCAGTCCAGGCAGTTTTTATATATAGTGACATTCAACTAGATACTTGGTAGTATTTGCTTTCCCCACCCTGCAATAAGGCAAAATTGTCCTTAAGAAACTGAAATTTTATTTGTCTAGAATGATGTACCTTATTCAGAAAGTGGGACTTGAGCTGGGAAAGAGGCACTGACTTGGCAATGACACTTCCATGCTAAGACAACAATCTAGCATTCATTTGTACTTATCTCTACCTACCTAGATTTCTGGGACTCCAAGACCAGAGCACAAAGCAGTCAAATCCCATGTTAGAATATCAACCACAAGTTAGGACTTTAAAAGGTATAGTTGCTGTCCCTTCCCAAAATCAGAGATTCATCAGCATCCACTGTCAGCTTTTACTATCTGTCTTTATTAATGAATACTAAGGATTTCATTAATGAAGTGTTCTGAAATTGTACTGAAATACTACAATATTGAACACTACAATACTGAACACTACAATACTGAACAACTATAGCCCCACTTGCCAAAGAGAGTAATTGTTCAAAAACTGTCAAATTTGTCCAACTTCTGAAAGGGAGTAAGTTTCTTCTTGCTGTAAGAAACTTTTGCTTGAAGACACAAGAGCATTTTATAAGAGGTCATGTTGTTCAGGCCCTCCCAGCTCGGTGGTAACAACCCCAGGAAGATGAGGTCCAAGTGCTGTAGGATCTTTGTCTTTACACAGTCACATCTCCAGCACATTGGTAGTCCAGGTATTATGGGCATATTGAAGGCCAGGAAGAGCCATGGATGAACCATGTATAAAGCAGACTGAACACGCACTCATGCCCTGTGCAGCCCCATTTCCTGGCAAAGTCTAGGAATCCCACATGCAAAAAGAAAACAATTCCAGTAGCATTAGCAGAGAAATTCAAACTATACTTTCAAGCATGCCATTTGGGGCAAGTCACAATGGCAAGTGCAGAAATATCCCAGTGTCTGTTTATGACAATTCCTCCTCAAATGAGAGGATGACCACTGCCACATTTTCAGGCTACAGTGAGGAGATGTGCCCATACACAAGTTTACAAGGGAAAGAGATCCCACCATGTCTTTGACTCCCCCCCCCCCCCCCCCTCCCCCAAGAGATCTTTAGGCATCTTCTTTTCAAGATTCTTTAGGTGATAGTTCCTTGCATTTCATAAAAGGATGATGAGATGACACTGATGACACTCTTCTCTGATGAGATGACACTGACGGCAACAGGGCAAGACTATTTTGAGGAAAAGCACTATTTCCAATTAGTGAACATTAGCGTATTCAGACATTGTAACATATTAAAAATATTTTTACAATGTCAAAACAAATCTATTATAATTATTTTCTAGCTCCAAAAGTAATTCTGAGGGTTAAAATTTAAAGTTACCCTACCAGGAAAAAGGGATTTTTTTTTTTTTTATGAACAGGAAAAGGGAAAAGGGAAAAGGGAAAAGGGAAAAGGGAAAAGGGAAAAGGGAAAAGGGAAAAGGGAAAAGGGAAAAGGGAAAAGGGAAAAGGGAAAAGGGAAAAGGGAAAAGGGAAAAGGGAAAAGGGAAAAGGGAAAAGGGAAAAGGGAAAAGGGAAAAGGGAAAAGGGAAAGGAGGAAAATGAAGCTTCTTTGAGAGAGGAATGAGGGGATTTTGCCCAGTAAGGATTACTGCATTAGTTTTCTAATTCAGTACACTACAAATAATTTCCATAACTACTGTCTTTTAATCACTCAATTGATCTAACAGTTATAAGCTAAAGTAAATATGGAACAAGACATGAAACAAAGCCTGTATCTGCAATCATATCAAAACAAGCTCATCCATTTGATGTAAATGCCAGTTTCTTTTAAAACAAAGAGACGACACACTCTTGTAAGAAAAGCAAACATTTACTTCAAATTGCAATATAGGCTTTTCAATCACAGAAAAAGAAAAGAAAAACAGTGATCCAACAGCGGTCACATCCTGTGCAAAAAGAAACAAACTTGGGATACAAAAAAAACTGTAGCACAAGGTACTTGAGCCGCTTACACATTGCAGGATAAAGTAAATAAATACAGTAGCTAGAATATGGCACTCTTGTGACAGACTCTAAACCCAGTGGAATGCCTCGGAAATATTTTTATCCTTGTATTAGTAGCAAAGTCCCACCACCATAAAAGTATAATAGTACAATGCTTTAAATAAAACCAAACTAAAATATTTATATCTAAGAGAAGGATTTTACACAGTTATATCTTTTAAGTGCAGAAAATGGGACTTGGGCTTAGATCTTTCTTTAAATTAACCCCTGCCCCCTCCCCCCATAATACCATTCAATCTTAAAAGTAAATTTATGTTTGAGGAAAAATGTTACCAAAGTTGCATAATTTGATTTGTTACTTCCACAGCTGGAAGTTAAATTCTAAACAGTCTTGAAACATGAAGTTCGTCATTAGCCAGTGAAACAAAGGACTTGTCAAAAGCCCTCAGGATTTCTTTATCCTCCAGATATTGTTTTGCTTTCTCCAACACCTTTAGACAGCAATCGCTAAGTTTGCAAACACAAGAATGCAATATGCATCATACATCAAGAAAAGACGAAGTTGATGAAGAAGAACTTCCACGTTTCTGGATCTTTTCCTTGCTTCTTTCAAACTTCTTTATTAGCTCAGTCACTATGCACACAGAGGAAGTGAGTCCCAGAAGAAACAGTAAATCTAGAAGAGATAATTAACCTTCTTTAAAAATTGCTATTTAAGGCTGAGGGGAGACTTAAAAACGAACAAGACTTACAAGACTCTCAAATTTTCTCCCAATCATTGGGAAAATTCAGGAGAAATGAAGCAAGATTCAATTTTTTGCAGGCCCAGAAGATTAACATGTATGGTTTATGCACAAAGTGTAACTACACACAAGATATTAAAAAGCTTGTAAAGTATTTCATAAACTTATTTTCAACAACATAATTAACTTAATTCTGAAAAAAGAATATAACCAGAAATTATGCTACAATAAATACATGTATTTCATTACAATCACTTAAGTCCAGAAAACCACAAAAGTAATAAACGTAAGTAAGTCGCAATGAGGCCAACAGCATTATGTATCTATAGTTTTAAATCCTCCTGTTTATTTACCCTATGACAATGAAATCAATATTAAAGGATCAGGATTCCTAAATAAGGTGTTTATATTTAGAGAAAACCTTGTGGAACAGTTAAATTAATAGTGCTCACAAACCTACAAAGTCAGTAATTTTGCCTGCAACAAAATTTATATTAGAAACTCCCAAATAAATAAGCCCCTTTATAATAATTTAAAAACACACTGATCAGTTATGTGCCATATGCATTTAAATTATGGTTCGCAAAGTAAACATCTAGAACAATTCACAAAACTAAAAACCCAATCAGTGAAACAAACAAAACCCACAAAAAACTCTATCCACAAAACAAAAAGTATCCGCGGGTTTTGTATTCCCATTCTGTGCAAACAGCCAGAAAGTGCTCTTACAGAACTACCTCCCACCAAATTCATAAATTAATCCTTAATGCACAGTTTTGAAAAGGGAACTGCTCTTACCCAACACACTCAGGCTCTCTGTTTGGAAAACCTTCTGAAGTGGAGGAAAGTAAATGACCAATAACTGCCCCATTATAGATCCAAGGACAGCATAGCAGAACATTTTGTTACTGCAAAGTCCAATCTCAAACACAGATTTTGTCTGTAAAAATAAATAGCATGTTACAATGTACATGTAATCTTAATTATCTAGACAAGAAGCAACAATTTCTTTTCATCCAGATTTTTAGAAAAATGTAAAATATTACTGTTGACCTCTTAGATAATCCAAAGCAATTTCTTGAACAGGCTAATTAAATTTTCTCCCTGGTAAACAGAGTACAAGTCTTGTCTTCGTAGTCAACAACTTGCATATTGAGCTCACTATTCCACGAGTACAGCTCATCAGAAAAAGGTTACCCCTACACTATTCCGTGACAGATAAGACTGCAAATTACAGTAAATGTAGTAATGCATGCTATCACAAAATTTCAGACTTGTTTCCTCAAATTGAAAAAATATACACAGATAAAAAAATACAGAACAGTTTCAGAAATTTTCCTTGGACTGTGGGTTTATGATTATAAAATATAAAAGCTAAGTCCTTCAAGAAATTTCACATTCTGGTAAGGCTGCTGAACTGACAGATTTTCCAGGAAGAGAAAAAAAAAACAACCAAGTATATACAGCAATACAAAGGACCATCGCACTTTAATTCTCAATAACAACTTTCTTGCTTTTGTCAAAACACCACCATGTAAGTAAATTAACTTATCTGTAATTTAAGAAATCCTACTTAGTAAATACGTGAAACTCTGATGTGAAGCAAATCTGCAGGAAAACACTTGAAACAAACACAGCAAGATCTTTCCTCTAAGAAAACTCTGATTTTGGACAATATGAGTCACTCACCTGAGATCTAGAACTCAAAGCATTGAACATATCAAAAAAAACAAAACAGGTGAAAGTCATGGTTGTATCTCGTGGTGTTATTACATTGTCTCTTAACTGCCAACAAAAGAAAATGAAATTACTTTAGCATGCTTTAAACCCTCTACAATTAAACAAAGTCAATTAAATAAAATTGTTACAATAATTCTACAGTAAGTTTTACTATTTAGGAAATGAAAGCAAAAGTAACTTGTTTGCCCCAAGCTGATTTATTAAATCATACATCAAATATTACAAACCTGTAACTTAGATAAATTTGTAATTCCAACATATGATTAAATGAAGCCTCCTGACCAACATTTATTCAAGCACGTGGAATAGAAGGAATTCTATGATGCATTGCCAAATGTTCACGCAACATTTTTCTCTACTGGGAAAACAAAGTCAAATGGCTGTTTCATAATAATCTGGTTAGAAGATTTACATAATTTATTTCTATGGGCTAAGTTTCCAAAGTAGATTTGGAACCTAAAAATGTCTGTGTTAAAATAGAGACTGGGGACTAAAACTGTATTTTGCTTTTCAACAACTACTTTGAAAATCTTCCTCTCTACTCTGCTAATATTCAATAAGCATGGCAAAAACTCATTACTAAGTTCATATTAAATCTGAATTTCAACTGCTGGTATAAAAAGGATTTATTTTAAATTAGGTTATTACTGGTGTAAGTTTTGCACTTTTGACATACCTCTCTCCAGAAGACAAACAGTGTTCCACAGACGATAATTATGGATGAAACCAGTATTTTAACAATCAGGTTTTTGGTCAGAATGCTGTCCTTCAGATTTCTTGGAGGTTTTCGAATAATATCTTTATCCACAGGCTCCACCCCAAGGCTTACAATTAAAAGAACATCTTAAATTTTTTATCATCATAAAATTAATTCACTGCTTCTAACTTAAGGATCAGATTTTCTAAGTTGGAAAAAAAGAGGATTTAATGCTAGTTCCTCACCATCTCCCCCTCCACCATCTACTTGCAGTGAAGAGGGTCAGAAGAAGAACCCAGAGGGAAGCCAGAACCCTGCATGCAAGTTTCATGGGAATATCCATAGATCTTTGGGTATCCTTGCTGCCCCCATATAATTAGATACTAAAGCAAACTAAATAGAATTAACACAGAAACATAGTGCGAACATTGAAGATCACAGAGAAAGTTCACACAGAATCACACAGAATAACTAGGTTGGAAGAGACCTTCAAGATGATAGAGGCCAACCCATGCCCTCAACTAAACCATGGCACCGAGTGCCACGCCCAGTCTTTTCTCAAACACTTTCAGGACAGTGACTCCACTACCTCCCTGGGGAGATCATTCCAGTATATGATCACTCTTTCCATAAAAACTTTTTCCTAACATCCAACTTAAATTTCCTTTGGTGCAGTTTAAGACTGTCCTCTTGTTCTGTCAGCTGCTGCCTGGGTAGAGACCAACCTCCACCTGACTACAACCACCTTTCAGGAAGTTGTAGAGAGAGGTTTGCTCTTCCTGAAACATTTCACTGAAATTTAACACATCACAGTTCCCTTTATGAGCAACCATTTCTCTTGTTAAAATAAAAGGACTACAGAACCTAACAGAGTTAAGAGTAATTACCTACCTTTGAGCTGGAGGTCCATCCATAATAATATTGATCCATAAGATCTGCATGGCATTGAGAGGATTAGGAAAGTTCATTAATGTAGCCAGTGAGATTAAAGTCAGTGCTGCTATACTCCTGTTGAAAGAATCCATTTTTACAACTGTCAGCATGGAACATTTCTGAAGAGCCACTAATAACTGCTTTGTAATCAACACTTCAACTGTTTAAGAGTAGATACAGATTTTGACAGTGGGAGTCATGACTGACATTAAGTCAAACTTTTGAGGTAGAGCATGAAATCCTTTAGAATACTCATTCTGACACAGTCCATATTTAAAACAGCATTTCTCTGGCAATAAAAAGGCAGCAAAATTGCATTTTAAAAACCTCCCAAACTTTAGGTAACATTTCAGAGTTATCACTCACCATCACCTAATTGATTTTTTTATGAGGAACTGGGTCCTTGACTTTTCTTTTGCCAAAAGTGGAACTTCTAAATAGGGTTTTGAAAAACAAATCACTTTTCCACTCCTAATGTAAGCAAACTCACTCTGTGCACATGTCACTGGTTTGCCTGGTCAGTCAAGGCAAGGTACTACTCAAGCTCCCCAAAAACACCTACAACCACTCCTCATTACTAGCAAGATGAGAAGGCCAGGCCAAAAACTGTAAAACAGATTAGCTGGCTGCAAGCTCAGCATTAGAAACCTCTGTAAACAAGCATGCATCAACTACTCTCAGTCCAAGATTAAGAGGCTTCATAACCAAGAAGAAGAGAGCAAGGCTTATAATGATTCCAAATTTAGCACTGTACTGAACCCTATTATGTTCTCACTGCAAAGAGGGACAGGAAAAACCTAAGGGCAACTGGTTCATCAAAAACAGGTAAGCACACTTTCCTAGAACATCTACACTTAGTTATTTTTCAGCAGCAGATTCCTAGCCTAGTCCTGGTAAGACTAGACAGGACACTTGGTAAGACTGCAAGTATATGCCACTTCTTACAGTGTTTATGCAGGTAAACAAATTGGTCTTAACTGGGTTTTGTTGGGTTGGAAGTTTTTGCTGAGAATTTCTGTTGTTGTTGTTTTGGGGTTTTTTTGGGTGGCATTTGTTGTTTGTGGGTTGAGATTTTTATGGGGCTTTTTTGAGTTTGAGGTTTTAAGGTTTGGTTGGTTTTGTTTTTTTTTAACTTCTGCAAAATTTCAGACCCCTCTGAAATGTCATGAAGACTTCAAAAAAGTACATGAATGACATGGTGAAGAGGAAAACCATGTCCCTGAATCCAGATCCAATAATATAAACTCACAAAAAAATTGAAACTAAGGCTTAATAAACTCTTGTCCTCTTGTCTTACATACACATTATATAGCTAGCACATGAACCCTTACGGGCAAGGAAAGGAAATCAGTTTCATATAGTTAGCTCGTTCTACAAACCACTAAATGGTTTTCAGAAAAACTAACATCCTGATTCCCTGCTTTCCTCCATTTGAATACATGTTCTGGTTAAGGAGGGACTAACTACTCTCATTTAATCAAGGATCCAAAGGCAGCTATGCTGTTTCTCATCACCCCTTCAGTAACTGACTTTACACATCTCAACAGGAAGAACCATGACTGTTGAGTTTAAAATTACATGTCTGTTTATTGCACTATCTTCTGGGTCCTTAAAAATAAAACAAGCCACCAAATACAAAATAGTGAAAATTCAAAAGCACAGTATCAGCATCTAACTTGAAATTTACAGGAATTTATGCATCTGTTTCATGCTTTGATTCATTCACAAGAAATATCTGATACTGACAGCTTTTCAAACTTACGTGCTCAGTTGAAATCTAACAAAATTCTTTATATTATTATAAATTCCTTTACCCTCTTCAATTGCAGACCTGCAATTAAAAACAAAGATTACATTACTAGACAAATCCTTAAAACAAACCAAAAAAACTATTAATTTAAGCAGCAATAAAACCAGCAAGAAACAAATGGAATTGAGGCGCTTTTAACTTTGGCAGTCTTTGTTTTTCAACTAGACTATACAAACCCAAATTATACCGTGATTGTGAATAATCACAAGTTATTTTTCCAGATACTTAACTTTCAAAATGTAATTATTAAGAATAAGATCTCCTCTGTATTCAAAATTCACCACCATCTGTGATAAGAGCTTCTAAATCAAGTTAGATAATAAAAATAAAAAAAAATCCACAAACCCAAAAAGCCAACAAACCCTCTACACACACACTTTTAAAAAAACCCACAAAAATACAGCACGGCTTTAGAGGACCATGTATTCTTCCTTTACCAGAATGAAATATGTACACACCATCTTCACAACCCCTAGCATGCGTCACAACTTGCCTATCACATTATCACAATTACTGCAGTGAGAAAGGGTTTTCTGCTATCCAAATCAAGCCTACTTTGTTGCAAATAAAACTGATTTTTTTTCTTCCATTCACCCAGTAATTAAACAGCATTCCTTCAGCAACTTAAAACAGAAAAATTAAAATATGCAAAACTATGGAAATTCATACTTCTTTTTTCCTTAGCATTCAACACTCTTTCCTCTCTCCTACTGAGAGCTCTCCTGATGAAGTGAGCAAAATTGGATAACGCATTCCAGCAAAAACCTCACCAAGCCCACGTAAAGTACTTACTGCAGATGTCCTTCCTATGTACCCTTCTGACTATGTTAAAATGATTCCCTTCTCTGTTATGCTTTTGCACAACAGCACATTTCTTTTGGCTGAATTAGTGTGACAACCTCAGATCATCCTCTGACATACTGCTACATAGGTAGATTTTCTTATGCTGTACTTCTCCATTTCACTTCTTCCCAAGGGCTAAGTGCCATACTTTGGAACTGAAGTGTTCTGAGATTGATGCATAATTTCAAAATGAAGGCTATTTCACCAGACAGCAGTTCAGCTCTGTCAACAATCACTACCTTCAAAAGTCAGATGAATTAAAGTCAAAATAGGATAAGTTTAGCTAAGCTGTTTTTGAAATACACCAACCAAAACAAATGAAAAAGTACAAACAGCTGGTTACCAAATGCTAATAACCTATTTTCACCTGTTAGATTTCACTATCTAAATAGTTTTGTTTTTTTCCTTTTCTGAAATCACCACATTTAGGAATTGAAAATAAATGGAGATCTACATAATTTTTAAAAACTGAGTGCAATGCTCTGTAATTTTTTAATTAGTTTTATGCTTCTGAAGTACAAAATTGAATGAAATCTACTAACTGCTAATAGACTCACAACTTCACCTCAGGTATGTTTCTAAACATGCTAATACTCCTGACTGAGCAGAAAACTAATTTACAGCAGCTACAAGTTCAGGGAATCTTCTACTGGTTTAACCCAGGCAACACCTTATTAAAGCTATACAGTAGAAGAGATATACATAAAGGCCACCTACATTATTGTCTGAAAATCATCATCCACGAGGATCATATCTGCTGCCTCTTTACAAACATCTGTTCCAGTTTGTCCCATTGCTACACCAATATCTGCAGCCTTCAGAGCAACAGCATCATTCACTCCATCTCCTGTCATAGCTACTACGGCACCATTATTTTGCAGGGACTAAAGAGAAGGAAAAGAAATCAGGGATTGAAATAACCCATCCTATTAAAATTATTCTAGATACAAGGTTTATATCACTGCTCCCCCTCCTACATTTCTTATAATTGCACTGTAATGTCCTAAAGAAAAAAGCAGCTGCTTCTGTTCTAAATAATTTTTATACAAGATTTTGGGTTAAACTTCAGTTCATATAATCAGAGAGCCTAAATTTTAAAGTTAGGGTATATAAATTGCCTTTAGGGAAAGAAAAAATTCTAGAGAAAGACAGAAGATATTGTATTTCCATGTTACCATTATCACCTTCTTATAAGTCTTGCATGTATCCCTATGGTCTCAGTGTTTTGACTTTTCCTTATTTTCACTTTTCTGATTGTTCCAGTTACACTGAGTCCATCCTTCTTTGCTACCTTCTTTTGTTGAATTCTGAATAGAGGCATTGCCACAGACACGGCTTGAAATTCATTCCCTTTTATCTCATCTGACAAGTATCAGAAATATGGTTTTCAAGTCCCTAGTCAATTCAACTGCAACATGACACAAAATCTCAATCAAGCCCCAGCTCCCTACACAGAAGAAAGCACAATTTTACCTACCTATTCCTTACAGGCACTATGCATTTTTCTAGGTAATATTTTCAAGTACACTTCATTGCCAAATCAGATGCATATCTGATTTCATCTTGACACATTGTAGCACATTAAGTAAAGCAGCACAGGCAATACCCATAGCAACAGTCCAGCATTTGAGCCTCTCTAAGACATACCTTTATAATTTTCAATTTATGTCGGGGACTGGCTCTGTAGAATACCGCAACCTTTTAAAAGAGTAATGAAGTAGTGGTGAAATTTTCAGATATGTAAAGAATTGCATTGTATTCTATTAAGTTAGAGGGTAAAAATACAATCAAAGGCCAATTGTATTCTTGTTACCTCTTAAGCTGAAGCACCAGTGAGTTGTGTTTTCAATCGAGTGAAATCATTAATTTTAGAGAAGATTCAAAGTGTGCTCTGGTAAACAAAGTTAGTGCTATATATTTCAAGACAGAATATGCTATTTAAAAGCCTTCTAAAATAATGAAGCAATGGAGGCATAATGGCTTGGTGCTGGCCTTCCTGACTAAATTCATGCAGGCAATTGTGATGCTGAGTCTACAATCAATATCCTTTTCCTTATCAGCACAAGTGACAAGCTATTCAGGATATTTCAATTTTATTAGTGTATAGCATATCATTAACAGTAGAAGTTTTTAAAGCTAATTAAAAATTCTGACTTGGACAGACCAATTTTCAGGTTTTTCTTGGTCTCTGGACTTCTCTGTAAATTGAAATTTGAGCATGTGGAATTTAGTTTTTCATAATCTCCATACAGTTAGTATTTTTCCTTTTCAAGAAGCCTGACAAAAAACTAGATTTCTCATCAACCACTTTAGACTGTATACAGCTATCAATCTTGTTGGCTGATTTTAATTAATTCCTAGTAAGATTTTAACCAGACACCTAGAAAAGCAATTGGGTTAAAGGTCAAACATGTAAGTGAATTTGTATCTACTTCAGTTACTTAATGTGGGTATTTACAGCCCTTAAGAACACATACTAACAAATAAACCAAAAATTACTATTTGCCACACAATTCTTTCTTTTTCTCAGTTTCTGTGAGTCACTAAGAAAAGACAGAAAGCTGACATGCACATTTCTTGATTGCAAATACTGGCTTCTGGCTTGCTTACACCAGGCTCAACCATGTTGCAGTGCAATTTTGCAGTCCTCTGCAAATAGAGCAGCAATTTGATGCATGAATTTTGCAACATAGCTAAACCTGAATCCCTATTGCATTTGATTATGTCTTCACATTCATAACTTGGACATTGGTCAATCCATTTAGTTATTTAATAACTAAAAAGTATTAAGCAGTAACTTAATAAATAGACCCTTTAAAAATTCCCAACTAGCGACCTCAGATCAATCAAAATCATTAAAAACACAGACAAGTCTTCTCATGAATTACAAAAGAATGGACTGTCTGAACATGCAGACTCTAAGATTATATAAATGAACTGAGTTGCTCAGAAATAAAATGGCCTAATAACACAAAAAGGTGATGTTCACTAAGAGGTGGCAAAATGAAAGTTAAAGATAAAAAAACCCCTGAGTTATTAAAAGAGACAGAAGCAATAAACTCCCTAAAAAGATAACTGTGTAAGTTCAAAGAAATAGATTTTCATATTGGTCATATGTCAGACCAAAAAATACTTATTAGAACAATACTATTTGTAACTCTGAAGTCACATTTTAGCTTGCCACAGAAAAAAAAAGCATTTCTCACAATGTAAATGCATCCTTTGTCACATTTCAGTAATTAGCATATCGAAACAAACCTTTGGTGTTATTTGAGAAAGCTGCTGAATATCCAAATCATCTATCTCTTCTCCAGAGATTGCCTGTGAATTTTTGGAATACAATCCTAGTCGACTAGCTGTAAAAAAGTCATAAAAACCTTATTATGATAATTTACCCTTTTAAGACATTATATACCAATTTTGTTTTTCATCATACTATTTAATGCAGCATTTCAGATTTGAAATACCTGCAGCAGAATAACTTACTGTATTATTGATTCAGTGTTTTGGAGTAAATTAGATGAACTCTTGAGCAATAACAACATGCTACAAAGTCTATCCTAAATCAGACACTTATTTGCTTAGTCTTTTTAGGTCTAAAGGTCTGTAGTTGATTCTGTCAGGTGTCATATGAACAAATAGAGGAGTTCAGTCCCCTCAAAGAATTTACAGTTCAAAAATAACATGACAGAAAATGAAAAATAACATGAGGGAGACAAGGGAAAGAAAAAAAGCCTCTGATAAAATGTTCTGAGTTTGGGGATATACTCTTGATGTGCACATTCAACTGTTCATCATCCTGTTTGTAAAGAATTCTTATTCTGGCTAAAGTGCTTGCTCTTTAATGCATTATATTTAAACAAACTGCTTATAAGTTCTTTTTACTATATTTAGTAATGATACCTAAGGTTCAAACTTAGTTGTATGGACAAAACTGTACTAGACAGCACTGAAGTGCCATGTATCATTACTCCTCGTCACTGGCTCTTTTACTTTAATCCCTGTTGTCAGAGACAGGCATCTAAAGCTGAGGGTTGGGAGGGTAGTGGTGGTGTAACAGCAAGAGTCAGAAATCAAGCATATGCAAATAAATAAACAACATGAAAAAATACAGTTTCAAACAGTCAAAGTCATATATTAAACAAACCGGAAAAGCTGCTATTCAAAGCTGAAACCAAATTATCACTTCAGGCTAGGGTCCTGGGTTTTTAGAGTCTTTTTCCCCACTAATTCCACTGTGCCATACATTAATACAAAATACAGAACTCAGAAATGTTAAAGACTTATTATGCACACTTCCTAACAATTAGCTAAGCAGAAAACAAGAAAAGATAAAAGGAAGTGAACTATTCATACCAATGGCAACTGCAGTTTCCTGTGAATCTCCAGTAACCATTTTTATTGCAACTCCTGAGGTGATGAGTGTAGTAACAGCTTCTTTTACGCCAGTCCGTGGGGGATCGATTATTCCCACAAGCCCCAAAAAAGTCAGCTGTCCTAACTCAGGACCAGAAGCTAAAGCCAGAACTTTAAGAAGAAATAAAAATGATAAGATTTAAAATCAATGTTTATATCAGCATTTAAAAAAACTGTTTCAAGCTAACAGGCCAGCATAAAACAAAGGGCTGGAATTGATATTTTCCTTTTTTTAAACCTTGGTAGCAGCAATGCTGAGCATTCACAATAGCCTACTTATACACACTCTTGTCTTCTAAAGAACTCCTTACCAAACAGCCAGGTTTTAAAGATAACTTTCCTATTTATTCTCATCTCCAAGTGTTTATATTTTGACTGTGTAGAAAGAGAGCCTCACTTAGATTTGTGATTTCTCTGTGCATCTATTTTATGCATTAGGATGAAGTGGAGGATCAGTTAATATATTTATTTTTCTGCTTTTTAATTTTTTTATTTTTACCTTTTGAGAGGCAGATTTCATTGAGTACATGCTGAATAGTTTCTGGAATGTCTTTTAAAGTACGATTCTTAATTCAAATATATTTAAATGTCATCAGAGTTGTAAGGAAAAAGCAAGTTTGCTTCTTTCAAAACATTTCCCTTGATTTTTCTGACAGACCGAACAAATGACTGTTCAAATAAAACAGGAAAAAAATACCACTCCGAGCAGCTTCTAATAATTTGCATCTTGGGAAATTCCTGAACCACAGAGTACCCTCCCTTTAAAAAAAAATAAAAAGCTGTACATGGATTTAGCAGCCTAGAGATCTCTTTACAGAGGCCTAAGAAAGCCAGTCACATATGATCGTGGCCCATAATGAACTCCTGTCAATCACCTTGTGAAAAATATTTTGCTTTATCTAAAATTCTACACAACGTGTTAACACAAGATAATTCTAATGGTATCTCCTGACCTGCAATCAGTTTTGCTAGCCTAACTCATGAAGGAGACAGGAACCAAAGTAATGGACATATAAATACGTTCACATTAACCCCCCTCCCCCCACAGGCATCTCTAATAAGGTATGGAAGTCATTAAGTAGAAATGTACTGTTCAGTTATGGGCACTTGTAAGAGATGACAGGAGGCAACGGTGCCCTTTCTCACCCTCTGCAGTTTAATCATGTTAATCATGTTACTATACAGGCCTAATAGCTAAACAACACAGTGGCACTTACTGAACAAAAAACCCCCAACCAGTCAAAAAAGAAGATCCCAGTGTTTTGGGTTGCTCTTGTTTGTTGTTATGGACTTTAGGGTTGTTTTTTTCTTTAACAACAAGCAGTGGCCATTTAAACTGGAACAGCCTTACCTCTAAGCCCTGCAGAACCCATAGACATCATCTCTTGCTGGTATTGCTCCCTCTGCTGCTGCACCAGGGGTAGACTCTGTCCCTTACAGTTATACGATGTACAGTATCTAATGACTTGTTCATAAGCACCTTTCATAAAGCAAACCTCAGGTTTGTCCTAAAAGAAAAAAGAGCTGTTGTGTGCATGTGTATATGCATAACTACACATACACAAGTACATACACACATAGATATATGACAGATGCGTACTCTTCTTAACAATCTCAAGAACATAATGCAAACCAAACTTACACTACTAAACATAAAAAATCTGATCCTCTGAGTGTCTCTAGACAGCGTACATTCAAGAGTTGTAAAGTCAAAAGAGCCAAGCCAGTAATCAATATCTCATTTCAGTAGACATCAAACACAGGCACTGCAAGTCAGAGTTTACGGACTAAGAGGCCACGCAAAGGACAGAAATTCAACCTACATGGGACATTAGACCTGAAAGACCTTAAACTCATCATCAGAACAGCTCCACACGTCATTAAGCATCCCCTCCATTCTTGTACAAGGCCTAATAACTCTAATATTTTCCAGATAGCCATCTAGCCTTGAGATGATGATACGGGACTAAGAGTCCCCCACCTACCTCAAACAAAACTCCAAAGCTAAATCAACTCATTCCTTCCTTTCCTTCCCCCCTTTCCATTACGAAAGGCTGCTTCAGCTAAATTTCCAATCACTGGTCCTTCATTTTCTCTCGCTAAATTAAAAAGGGTTTTTTTAAATACACCTATTTTATTCCTGTGAAGTTATTTATATGCACAGCAGTCAAGTTACCTCAATCTTCCATGACAAGCTTAACTGATGAGAGTTCCAAGTTTCTAAATCCACGGTATTTTTTTAGTCTTCAAATAATTTATCTTCCCTTTAAATCTGTTACCAATTTTCCCACATGGAAAACAGCGATTGAAGTTTACCTGCTGTGTTCTGTGAATGCATTTGACAGCCATCCATTTCTGTTCTGAGCTGAAGGGATATTCAGCCTTCCTTATGTAGTCTTCCTGGACTCCATCTAAACCCATCTGTATAAAACAGATACAGAGTACCACCACAATGTCAGGACCTTTTCTTTTCAAATAGGCATGACATTTGAAGACTTGCTGAAACACCTTAGTTAGCAAACATCACTTAATTAAAGAACAATTTCATCTCCAAAGCTGCCTTCTGAGCAATGGTCCAATTTACACAGACTTCTTGACAAACTAGCACTGAAAACACCTAGAAACTTCTTCCAGGCATCACCATGAGCCTTAATACATTTCTCAGTAGCTGTAATGGGTGTGTCACAGCATTACACAAAATAGCAATAACAACCCTCCCCCCCACCCCACCCCAAAAAGAAAAAAACCCAAACACTTCAGCACAGTGTCCACAATTCAAAAGCCCTGCACTTAAGAGGCACTGTAAATTCTGCAGTCACAAATACAATTATCACCTTCCCTCTGCTACTGATGTGAAACTGGGAAAGAGACAGTACAGTCAATATTCAACAGGCAAATCAGTTTGTGGCAGGTAAAAAGACAGTACTAAGTGCAAAAAGATGAAAATAGAGATTTTACTTCACTCGTAAATATTTTTTTCTGATCCTTCAGAACGCCCAAGATTTACAAGAAAAACATAGGAGATGAGCAGTTGCAATACAAATCTAGGAGATCCAAAAGAGAAGAAAATGAGAAAAACAAAGCCACAACTTATTTCTACACATTTCCCACCTGCCATGAATCCAAAAAGCACTATCAAGTACACACCTTCATAGCAAGTGCAATTAAAGCCCCTTCTGTTGGCTTCCCCATCAATGTGTTGTTTCTAATCAAGGCATCATTGCATACACAACCAGCCTAAAAGATGAGGAAGGAAAGGGAAGAAAACAGAACACAAAGTAAATGCCACACAAAGCTCTCGTGCTACATCATCAGTTAAAACTCACCTTTCTTTGCCAAGATCTTACCTCCACAATTTTGCTAATGGATGGGTTGTTATAACCATGAATAACTTCACCATCAAGCATCACTTCTCCAAACCTGTTATAACCTACTCCAGTAACCTGCAAGACAAGCAGCCAGAGGCAGCATGCAACGCAGCATTCACCAGGTTAACTGCTCTCAGCTTTTTATTACAAACTACAGCAGAATTTCAAAAGGTCATTCATAATGACTGCTTTTACTCAGTGCGCATGAATTCTTCTTACTCAGCTTCTAATGCAGCAACACTCTGAGTTCAATAAAATATATTAGACACTAATTTCTTTAAACAGTATCAATCTATCCTTAGCATAAATAAATGTAGTATATGTTGTTTCCATACAGTATTAGGCATGCTTTCTTTTTTCTTCTTTCTTTTGCTTTCTAACTTCTTCCTCCTATTTGTCTTGACTCTGATTAACAATGCATAACCCCTGCAGGGGAGTGTCATTACAGAGCAGAGTCCTATTACCATGGAGTTATTAAACAAAAAAAAGAAACAGTTGAACAGCCTCTGAGTTTAGACATCAGAAAGGTGTTAAAATCAGTAAAATTGTATTTTTAGTGCATAAAACCAGGTATCCTACTAGGATCCCAGAAGTCTTCATACCTACAGCATTTCCAGCTAATATATTTCACAGCCATTTTAAAGTTCTCTTTCCATTAGGAAAAAGGAGTTGATTTGACCCAGATGCAACGGTGCTACTAGCAGTATTCATATAGACTTTTAGCAATAAAAAACCAAATATCAGGATATGTAAGAAAATATGGGCAATTAATAGGAAACAATGTGAATAAAATTACTATTAAAATAAAACCCTGATCAAGGATCTTGAGAATTTAAGAACTTGATTAAAACATTCCTATGAGCCCACATCCAGTTACACCTCACTGCTTTTCCATTCCCGCTGCGTTTGCTTCTCTTTTGTGGATTTAAATCATTGGTCTCTCCAGCAACTCCCTAATCTCAACAATCACTGTTTCATGTCCTGATCCTACTTGCAAGTCCATCCATTATAAAAAAGCAAGAATGACAGTGCATATTCAGTATGAACAGTTCACACAATAAACTGTCTTTTAGGCAAAAAGTTGGATATCTCCACTTTAAATGTTAGGAACATGTAAATTTTAGGGGGTTTTCTTTGGACCTGAAACAGCAAAATAGCCTCAACTTTCTGTACTGAATAAAAACACAATCTCTCAACTTGTCTGTGCATCTTAGCATCTGTCTCTTACTGTGTGTGACATACAGTCACCAAAAGTTTTAAGAACTTAATATACATTTCAAAAATATAAAATATATATAAATTTATATATGTAAATATGACAAATGCTTCTGTAACCAGAGAAGGCTTGCATAGCACAGCTCAAAGGCTGCATACTAAAATGAACTGAGGGACAGGAGTTTAGTACAACAAATTTATTCTTTCTTAACTGACAATTTACCTGCAGTATAGTCCAGGATGTTACACACAACAAAATAAAAAAGTAAATTCAAGTCTAAGTGTCACACTACATACCTCAGCATGTTGTCCATCAGAAGTAAAAATATGGGTAACAGTCATCTCATTCTTTGTCAGAGTTCCAGTTTTATCTGAACAAATGACATTGCAACAACCTGAAATAACAAATTAACATTTATAAGACAATTCTTGTTTAGAACAATCTGAGTAACTAACAAAGACAAAAATATGCAAGCTGAGCAAATTTCTATAAATATTGCAGCTGTCTGTGAAAAAGAACAAGTGAGAGACAGCAAGTTTTCAAATACTAATGAATAATTGTACAAGATTCTTTGAGAGTTTGTCCAATAAATAAAAAAACTCCTCCAAACTAATTTAAATCCCAAATTCACAATTTATACAAAATGTGTCCACTCACTACCTCCCTTTTATTTTATTCTGCTGTACCTCAAGCTATGTTACTGAAATCTCAGTTGTGATTCCTGGTGAGGAGAAAAACTATGAGCCTGCTTTACAGAATTAATTCTTCTTTATTAAAATGTACAACATGTATTTAACACTAGACACACTATCTGTCATGCAAGTGTTACACTAGTAAGTCACAAGTGTGATTTACTAATAAGCCTGAAAATTTTAATAATCTTGAAAATATTACAAAAATGTAAGATTTGTATGTGCCTTTTTAACTCGGGAATGGAAATTCTGAGAGTGTTACAGCATCTTGCCATTTCTGGACATGACAGCAGGAACTGTACGAGCAACAAAAAAAATCTTACAACACTAGTGAAAATCTGATAGAGGCACCGAGAAAAAAAATTCCCAATCTTCAAATCGTAAAAAGGAATTCAGATGCGGCAGAATTATTTAGCTTAGTATTTCTATTTCTTTTCCATGTTCTGTGCTTTACATGTTTTATCACTCAACCTACATACAGAACTTCTTTGAGCTTTAAAGTTTTAAAATGATTTTGCAGTCTAATATGAGCAGCATATTAGCACATCCCGAAGGTGCATTATGATTACAAAGCTTTTTCTAATATTCAAATATGGATTTGTTTTCAACTGTCAATATCAATCCTAAATTCACACCAAGAAGTTAAAGCTTCAAAAATATTTTATAAGTCTCATTTAAGAAGAACATCTTACAGCAAACAGTTTAGCGTATTGCTAGCATGGCATGCTATTAATTGGCAGATTCTTTATTTCAGTTCAAAAAAACATAGTTAAAAGGCCCATAGAAACATCTCCCTGAATTGCTCCAGTGTAACATACATTCAATTTAGGAATGTTTTAGAGATGCCAACACACTGCTAGCAAAATAAGAATACCTGCTTTGTTTTCCTTGGAAGTCATTATTACTTCCTACTCAAAAACATTATCTCTAAGTTAATCTAGTCATACCTAACGTTTCAACAATAGGCAGCTTTTTTACAATAGCCCGTTTCTTCACCATTCTCATCACACCAAGGGCCAGTGTCACCGTTACCACAATTGGGAGTCCTTCAGGGATTGCAGCCACAGCCAAACTGTAATGGAAGTAAATACACAGATCTGTTTAAAATGTCATACAGGAATTCACAATAGTGATGAATTTACAGTTCAGAACATTGTTTCTGTAGATGACTGGTCACTGAGATTAAAACAGAAAAGGAGTTGCCATACGATTCTCGTTATATAGCATTCATTATAAGAAACCCGCTGAAGACAGCAACAAATGAAATAAATTAGATCATTTCTACTCATTATTTATGCAAAAGTACGAAGAAATGCAGGGGAGAGGGAGAGATCAATTGTACATCTGTTTTGCCTACACAAAACACTAATTAGGCTGTGCAAGGCAGCCAAGATTGTGAAGAATAAGTGTAGTCAGCACTAAACAGAACTGGGAAATGCCACCACTGATCCACAATTGCTACTGCCAGATCATGATGTGGCAGCAAATTAAGTGAGGAAATGGCCTTGAAGGTCATTTTAAAAACAAACAAATAAAAAACTTGATGACTACATAAACAAGGTCATAACTCATTAGGCAATGCTCAAAGATGCAGTTCCTGGGTTTCTTTTCTCCCCTTCACAAATGCATAATTCTTCAGAGTCTGATCCTGTCACTTAAAGAAACCTTTCCGCCTTATGCACTGCCCATGTAATCACCACCCCTACAACTTTTCCAGAAGTATGGAGTTAGACCATCTAAATTCAGTGCTGCTCTCAACGAACACACTGGGATTAAGTTTGCATAATACAGTAGAAGATGAGTTATTGAACTACATGACACAAAGCTTGCAAGTAACTTAGTGTTGTCATATGCCTTGTAAAATTACAGCTACTTTATTTACTCAGTAACAAAAATTCAAACTGCACAACTCTACTGCCTGTTTGCAGACATTCCATGAGACACTCAGAAATCACCATATGAATGTCAAGTTTAAGAGACTGACAGGAACACACTGCATCATTAAAAATATGTAAGAATTTCCTTTTCTATTTTCATTCTGAATTACTTACATGAAGTTAAGAGCAGTGTATGTAAGCATATTATAAAATAGATCACTAGCTTTCAAACATTTGCTGTAATGTATGACCTACATTATTTCAAAACATAAATCTTACCTCACACCAATTGTGAACATATCAAGGATATGCTTTCCTTGCAACCAGCCAACTAGCATAATAACTCCTATAAGGAAAACAGTCAAGGGGATAAACATAAAACCAGCATGTACTGTAACCTCATGGAGACAAGAAAAAATTCAAATAACCAGAACAAAACTTACCATTGTGCTATCCATAAAAATTTATTATTTATTTCACTGTTATGATTCCATTAGTGTGGCAAAGATGAAGAAAGTATTAGCCAGTCAAGTTGCCCAACCATATCTCTAAGTGAGGTACTCACTTATGCACACTTGGAATCAGAATCCAAGACATGTTGCAATTTAAAAGGAAGTGTTTGGAGGACAAAGTCAGTAAAACACATTTGCAGGAAAAAGCAAGTAAACACCCTTACGATTAGAGTTATGTCACATTATGCAATTTTCAGATAACTAGTGGCATGAACTCAATGTGACCAATGAAATCAGGAGCTAAAAGATTTTTAGAGATTTAGTCTGCCATTTCCCAGGCCATTAGATAATCTTTTGCAATTATTATCTTACCTATTATACCAAAGGAATACAAGGAAAGCTGTTTTCCCAAGAGATCCATGCTCTTCTGCAGAGGCGTCTTTGGAGCCTTGATGAATGGCAAACAAGCAGCAGTTAACAAATGGACTGCATCACATTTTACTTCACAGATGTAAAATTCAAGACAGTCAGTAAATAAGATGCAGTTATACCCTGTATTTTCATATATTTACTTTAGGAAAACCGACTGTTCTTTCACAGAATTCAGTGAGATTCAAAAATACTTGAATTAAATGAAGTATTTATTAGAAATAAATAGGGCTTTGTGATATCTGCAACAAATTAATATAAAAAGTCTTACCAAAAAATTTCATTTAAAAACCAAAACCTCACGCCAACTACAAGCCACCACACTTCCCTCCAGATCAAAAGGTTCTTGGTAGCAAGAATAAAACTGATTTTCAAAACAGAAGCATTAGAGCCTAGAAGGCTAGTTATATCTCAGAAGGAATGTTTTAATCATCTACAGAAAATTCAATTTAGCAAAACAGAAAGCTATGTAAATATTTAGACAGGTTTATTTTCACAGTTACCTCTTTAGGTCAGCTATAGATATTTTGTTGCACTGAATTAAATTACTACTTTCATGACCAAGACCTAAGATTTGCTTCACTAGAGCAAAGGAAAATACTGAAAGCAATGTATATTAAACTAAGTTCCTATGGAATAAATTCAAAGTTTTAATGAATGAAATACACAGTTTCAAACTACGTCTTTGCTTCTAAATATCTTCTCTTACCTCTTCTGCTTGCATCATTTTGAAAACCTCCCCAAATTCAGAGTTTTCTCCTGTTCCAATAACTATCCCCTTAAAAAAAAAAAAAAAAAACAACATAAAGCCAAATCAAGTCTGAAGTTTTAGTGTTAATGGTTGTTATTGACAGATTTTACTCCAATCATGGGCAAATGCCATTAACCCAATACAAATTTTAACTGTTTACAGAATTAGTTCTGGATACAAGTCAGAATTTTTTCCTAAAATCCTTTTGCCTCAGTGAAACAAATTGCTTTTTTGTGCACTGCTGAAGCACTTACTAACTACCAGTAGCCAAACTCAAACTGGTAACACCCAACACTAGCCAGAACCATATTTTCTGTTACACATTTTCAAACACATGAGTGTACCTCTAAAAGCAAAACACCTTAGACAGAGGAGTTTTACATCATCTACTCCCTATGAATTTGAGCTCTCATGGCCACAGTTTTCTTATTAAACTTAGTGTATGAAAAAGCACCAGCGAGAAAAGCTCTGCAAAGTATCACACTAATCACTGGGAGGTAAACTTAAAAATTAAGAGCTGTCTTCAAAGAATTGAAACATGGAATATGTCCTTCTCTCTCCATAATGGTTTTACCTTTGCTTTTCCACATCTGACCAATGTCCCCATGAAAGCGATATTGCTCCTAGAAGTAAGGTCTCCATTGGTTGCAGCTGGCTGAGGAGCTGTAGATTTAGAGCAAGGAGCTGTCTCACCTGTGAGACTGGATTCATCAATAGAAAGGTCCACAGCCTTTGAAAACAAAATACATAAAAAGCATGACAATATTTTGTAAGCATTTGGAAGTGTAAAGGCAAGTTTCACAATTTTGACCATTAAAATATAACCAATTTATTCATATGATAATGAGACATGTCAATATTTTAAGAATCATCAAAGCAACAAGCACTCCTACAAAACTCTCACCAGAGTCAAAGATGGAAGATGAAGATGCCATATTGCTACTGTTCAGATTTAGCCATGAGCTCTGAAGTATTTATCACCACTACCAAAAGGAATTGTGTTTCAAGTCTACACTCTTATAGGTATGTTAGTTTTTGATTCAATACACTGGCTTTAGAGAAGATGATCAGAAAACTCGATGGACCACTCATTAACATATAGAAAACCTAGGCTAGAAAAGATCTGCAAATTCATTTTGAAAATCAAGATTGTCCCCAAAAAAATCAGACCAGTGAAGAAAAGTTTTCACTTATACAAATGCCTTTCCAAAGTAAATAGTGCATAGTTACCCCTTCTGTTTTCTAGAACAGCATCAATGAGAATATGCAGAACAAATCTGGTTCTTTCTCTGAAAAGATGATCTCTGTAATTTCTTTTTAAAACCCACCACCCTGTAGCAATGCCCAGTAGACAAAAGAGGAAAATAAGATGACATGCTCTTATTTTCAAATGATGTGCAAGAGTGGTTTACAATGGAAAGAAAATCTCTTCTAGTGAAGGGCTGCAGACATCTGAGAAGCTTCTAATTCCATTTCTGCTTTCCTTTGCAAGAGGCCTGAGCATGCGGCTATCTTAGCATGGTATCAGATATAAGCAAGCAAGTAGGTGCTGCTGCAACAGCAGTTTCATAACAATGCAGGGACTACACAATTGCCAAGGGAAGCAGTATGTTCACAGTCATAAAAAATAAACCCGTTCAAGTACCAACTACACCACAGGGGCTAACAACACAATCCAAACAAATTTGTCAAGAAACTAGTTAATTTAGAATTTGTCTATGAAAGGAACACTGATTAATTAACTATCAACTGCGGATAACCTGGACATACAGATTTTTATATTTATTTATTTTCTGGATTTTTATATCCAGACACTAACAGGATAGATAGCCCAGATACTGAGCAAACTGAGGATGCCCAATCTGATAGAAAAATGACATTATTCAACTAAAAGCACCAAAATATGTTAGATGAATATATATACACACATTCCACTTCATTTTAAGAGAATGTTCAAGTACTGCTATGGTGCAACTGCTTTAACTCAAGCACTTCCATACCACAAATATTTAGTACACTAGAAGATATAACAACACACACTGATGAAAAAACGTCAGAGAGAAAAGATTACACCAGCACAATTTCATGAGTTTTTCTAACATTTCACTGTTGGTGAACAGTGGAACTACACCTTAAAATTTAATGCAGATGAAGAGTGAAAACCACCTTCAAACAGATGTCAAAATATCTTAGCATTCAGACTGAAAACAGTGTTTTTACAACATATTTAACATTGAGGGGGGAAAAATAGTATTTTCAAGAGTTTTACGTATATTATACATAAAATTGAAAAATTCTTCTCCTGCCCTACAGTAAGAAACTACATACATTGTTTAAGAATGTATGGGACATTTGGAAAGTAATTACTCCAAATTTTATATGAAGATAGTTGTGAAGTCCAAACAACACTGCACTTCAGTACTCAGTGGCTATCTTCCCTTCCACTCTGTCCCACAAAAAACAAAGTTACCAAATACTAAAACCAAGTTAGGAATATACCTCAAATAATCGTAGATCAGCTGGAACTCTGTCTCCCACTGACAGGCAGACTGTATCACCTGGCACTAAATCTCTTGCAAGTGTGTGTTCCACCCGACCTTCTCGCACACTGCAGGCACAAAGAGCAGTAAGAATTACTTCTCTGGCATTTTGGCTGAGAAAAGCATTCACACCATTTATTCCACATTGCAATGCTACACATTTCAGCAAAATATTTCTAATATGCTACTTGTTTCTCAGAGCTTATTCATCAATAACATAATTCAAAGGGTTTAGAGAGGCAACCACACAGTATAGTTTCTCAGGCTCATAAAACAATCTTTAAAATGAGCAAAAGCAAAGTGTGTTCTGTGTCAGCATAAGAACTTGATACACAGGAACTAAGTTCAGTAAAATCTTTCCCATTTGCTGATTTCAGATTAAATTTCCCATGAGTTACTTTAGGACTCAAAGGACAAAATTACATACCAATGGCATTCTGGAGGCACTAGTTTACTAAGTTCTTCAAGAGATTTTTCTGATCTGTACTCCTGCAGAGACATTTTTTAAAAAATAAAGCAGATTGCAGTTTTAAACAGGGAAAACTTACACAACATAAAATTTAGCTACTGAAATTTATTTCATTAAGAAAGTTGTATTAAGTAATATTCCAGACAGATAAGAGATTACTTCCAACAAGTTTATTAGGTAAAAAGCAAATATAGTCCAAACACCGAAAAATTTACAGATTTGCCTACATGCATTTCTTCTGGAAAAAACAGCGGAGCTCCTTTGCATTATCCTTCAACATCTTGTACAAGGGTCCTTGTAATACTTGCTAAAATGCTCCTAAACTCAGGCATCAGAAGCATTATTGAATGCTACAGTTTAACAAATCATACCAAAAATACTGTGCTCGTGCTCATAGCCCCTGGAGAACCAAGGTAAGACAGCTCATCTTTAACTTGATAAACAGGTTACAAAATTAAGGTAATTAAAGATAGAAAGCACAAACACACACAGCAATTCTGGTTTAGGCACACCCTGACTAAAGCTGTGCATTTACAGAATGAAAACAACTTTTTTATGACTTGGGAAACGAAGACAATCTTTTCTCCATTTCAAAGCAAGAGTTACATTTTCAAAATCTTTTCTATGAAGTTAGATGTTTTAAGTACTTCTACTCTGTTTATTACAAGGGCTTCCTTACCAAGTACTCCTATTGCTGAGTATAATGCTGACACAGGGGCATAAATGTCAACATGGCTAAAGCAGGACCAATTGTGCACTTTGGAAAAGGCAAAGACTTGGATGAAAGCACTTTACTCAACCACTCATAGCGCAATGCACCAAGACAGCTACTTCAGTCTTTTAAATTAAAGCTTACTGAAAAGCAATGATCTTATTTGGACAACAGCTGTCTTACCTGAACAAAGGCAACTGTAACAACAATGACTATTGCCTGCAAGAGAACAGAAGTGGGTGAGATAAAAGCATTCCAAATGACCACAAAAGTAAGCAATCATATTTGGTTTTGCTGAGTCACAGTTGTTACTACATATTAACACGATGATTTGGGAAACAAACTAATTTTCTCATGTTCAAAATCCCTCAGGTCTGTCATAAAAGCAATGCCATTATCTATTTGCACCTGCTTCAGTGATGTCCAAGAGTGCGATAACCTGATTTTACTAAAAATAAGATTAATAACTAGATACCAAACTTGAAAAACTGCCTCTGCTTCCTGTTTCTAAACAGTGAGTAAAAGACAGCAATGGAAAGAGACCCACGACACAAATAAAAAAAAACTGACTGGTGTTTTCTGTGACCAGAACAAAGGTGTTAACTTGCTACAGGGCTTCACAGACATGGTTTCGTTCAAACACCCAGATAACAGAAAGACTAGACAAGAGGCAGCAGGCTGAAGAACCAGTCTGGAGCCATAAAAGAGTCTAGCAAGAACAAGAGGAGGATGAGCCTCAGAAACTCTGCCCAAGGCAAGAACAAGAGGAGAATGAGCCTCAGAAACTCTGCCCAAGGCACCCACAAAGTGAAACAGGACACTGGGCAAAATCCAAACAGACAAGATGTCAGAGAACCCAAACAAAAATGCTAAAAAATGTTGCTCATTAGGAAGAATCCAAGATAAGTACTAAGGCCTCAAGAGCAGCCTCCATAGTCCCCTCTATCACATACAATCGTGGTTTCAACACTTCAGCGTAAACATTACAGGGTTTCTAAGCATGTGATGTGAAAGTGAGCAAATGAAATAAATCTGTTCCAGGAAACAACAAAGATCAGTTTGTTGTAAAGCAAGTCTCACCTTCTCCCTCAATACACTCCCAAATTGAGTTTTGCTACATTAACTGAATTTGTTACCCAAGCTGAGTTGTTACACTGATTTCTCCCAGAACCCTAACACAACAACCATTAATTAAGCCTTTCAAGTACACACAGCAGCTACTAAAACAACCAAGATACTACCATTTTGCAAGTGAAAAACTCTCTTGACCTCTTAAATAAATCCACAGAAGTCCATCTTACTTGTGATAGCAACATTAGCCTCACCAATTGAATATGAGGAAATAACTATATACATATTTCATCTTTCCATGGAATATTTCCACCACAGCTTCATGGTTTTTTGGAGGCTATATTATATGCCACAGACCACGCTACCTGAAAAAGCTTTGCATTCCTAGCCTCACATCAGTCTCTCAGCTTGTGTCTGTGTGCAATGGCTTGCATTAAGAAGCCAAATGGAAAGTATTTAATGATTTTATATTTCAGTTCCAAGTCCACATCAAGAAGCTTTACATTTGTACCAACAGAGCTAAAGGGAGGGCAGAAGCAGCTCAAGGCAGCAGTGCTACCAAAAGTAATATATGTCACTGATCTTTCATAGCAAGTAAGTTTTGTTGCCAAGGCTCTAAGCACAAATGTATAGTCATAGAAAAATTGTACAATCATCTGAAAATTAATTAAAACAAATATTCACTTGGTGACAAAGTGGGCATTACTGATAATAACAAGACTAAATGGTACAAGTTAGAAGTTAGACAAAACCCACAGCTGATAATTTTAACTCAATCACATTTTCTCTGTATTTTAAGATACTTCTACCAATATCCACAAGGCTATTGAAAGATTTCTTCCCAGACTGTAACAAAGGAATTACTGCTTTCTTACACTAATTGCCTTGTTTTTTCTCATTGCCTTGCTCAAGAGGCTTAAGAAATAGAATTAAGGGCACTAACCAAGGGGAAAAAAAACATCAAATTATTCAACTTTAAGCCACGATAATTAAATATATTTCATAATACAACAATTCACCTATATCCAACTTAGGAACACAACAAGCTATTCCAAATTAACACTACACTCAAATTCAAAATTGCAAGTTTTATCTTTGAGAGGCCACATAGTTTATCTTTCAAAGGCAACTATTATTTATAAAAAAATACAGGGATTAGGAGCAAACCTCCAGTTACCCTGAGTTAAATACAAAAGTAAAGTCAACACAGAAAGTCCAGAGATAAGACAAAACAGAAAATAAACCAGCTAGAACGTGCCTCTAGTCATACAGAAATGATTATCAGTCACCACCTATCACCCCTAAAAGGTCAAAGGGATTACAGTTTTCTCCTCTGTGCCAATTGCAGTGACAGTTATGAATACTATATTTGGCTCACTAGGTTAGCACCCTTTTTAGCAACCTAGCAACCTTCTACAAAAATTTATTATTTCAGCTTCTTTCTTCTGCAATTTCTAGACAGTCCAGGTTTTACTTCTTCATGTTTAAAAGATTACATCTTTCAAGTAAATTCACAGAAGGTTTAAATTGGCTTCAATTCAAAATTAAAGCATAATTTAAGACTAAAATTACACAGAATATGCCAAAAATTACTTCTCTGAACAAACGCCTAAAGACAGGCATTTTAACCAACAGAAATGATGCAAGAAGCAGCCATAAAATTATTCTTGGATGCATTTTGATGTGTGTTGCTGCTATCAATTAAGGAAAAGAAAAAAACAAAATCCAGTCACAAACTAAACTGATTTAATGATAACACATACAATCAAGAGATTCCATCCCACACTGGCATTCTCATGATGCTGAACACACATGTGGGTCACACATTCCCAAGTACTCCCAACCAAGATAGAACTTTAGTTGCTTACCACAGTAATACTGACAGCATCATCAAACTGATGCATTACAACACTGATGACTGCAGATGCCAGGAGAAGCATAATAAGGGGGTTTTTAAACTGAAATGAAACAGAAGAGTAATTCATCCACAATCTTGACAGAAAGGCCATTTCATCTATCCTTCAAAGCACACCAGATCTATTTTTGAAACATATTATTCCATTATTAAAGTATTTATAATCTACCAATGCAAAGAAAAGCTAACTCTACCGTTCAGATGCTTACTTGAGGCAATTTCCTTTAAATATCAAAGACCTTGAATACACTGTATTCAACATGTAACAGGAAAAAATGTTTCTTACATTTATTGATTCACATTTTAAATGCAAAAATAATAATCTCCTGTAACTGTTTATACTGTATTTAAACATACAAAATGAAGCCTGAAATATATTCAAAATGTCTTTGAGGTAAAAGACTGATGTTGTTCCAGCAACTGATCACTATTAAGGTAGCAATATATTTCTTAATGTTCAATTCATGATTTCTTAAGATAAAAGCTTTCCTTTTATCTTTTTTCCACAGATTTTTTTTTTAAGGCTAAAACAATAAAGGATCTTGCTTCTATGACAGCTGGTTGCTAACGTGGTGATTTTTTGAGAAAACAGTACAAAAAAAGAACATTCCTACAATTCAGTTGAAGAACATTCCAAAAGCAGATCTGATAAACACACTCAAAACAAGTATGAATCTTAATAAATCCCATCTAAAACAGGCCTGGGCAATATGCCTTAGAAGTGCTCGGATGTATCTCAGTAATTGACCCTACACACTTGAAAATAAAGCATTAATGCCAGAGTACAGCCAGGACGGGACATGCTCCCACCACTACCATCATCAGAGCACTGAATCAATCACCTTAATCTCTCCCAAGGAACACAGAGTCAACCACAGAGTGCAACTTCAGGGTTGCACTGCTGCACAGCCAAGGTGCAGCAAATATTGACCAAAACGTTTAACATTACAAATTCCTTAGAAGAATCATCTGTGTAAATACCTTGCATAGCTGGGGGGTGGGATGGGTAGGCAGGAGAAAGTAGTGACACTTTCACATCAGATATGTATATATGCATTTGAGATATATCACACTGGTAAGAAACAAATTCACACTTGACTCTTGCCAGACTGCTCAACACCAGAATCAAGGCTCGTCCCACCTCCACCCTCAGATCAAAGGCAGCCGTTTTGCTTTTTGAAATTTCCTATTAAGCTACTAATATTTCATATTCCATTTAAATATTTACCAATGGTCATATGCATTGCTCTGTGACCTTAGTACAGTGCAGGACCAAGTTTGGCTACAGGGAAGTTTGTTCTGCTTTTCTAGCCCTCAGGCTAGCTATGAATGGCACCCTTCAGTTAGCTATGAACATACATTTAAGAATAAATCACAATCAAAACACTATGATGTTTATAGGTATATGCCTAAATAAAAGCTTTGTCAATAGGTAAATTAGATATAAATTACACAAGCTGTACTTTCCCACTCTACTAGATTTTTCCCACTTTTATCAAGATATGTTCATGTACACAAAAGCTAGGCAAAACAAAATAAAGAGCAAAACTACTGAAAAGTACTAAAACCAAAAAGCAGAAAGGACAAAAATCTTCACCTGGGATATATATTTTTTCCACAGTGGTTCATCCTCACTAATATCAAATTCATTCCATCCATGAAATGCCCGTCTATGACAAACTTCACAGTTCTTTAAGCCATTCTGAAGATTAGCCTATTAAAATATGCAAAGAATAAAGCAGCAATTACACTGAGAAGCTACTGTAAATTCTCACATCCAAATACACAGTCTTAGATTATACAAATTTGGGCAACATCAGAAAGACAAGCTTTGTACTAATGTTTGTATGGCAATAAAAGCTCATTAACTAATATTTTAAAACTGTTTGGCAATATTTAGGGGATTCAACCAAAAATTCACAGAACTATGGAAGCAGATGGTGCTTCACATCTGCAAATGACTACTGATCTTCCCTGCAAAAAACTCTACAACAAACCAAACTGTAAGCATCCTTCAGATGCTTGAGGGTTATGTCATGACTTCAGTGACTCAGCAAAATGACAGCAAAAGCTTCAAAATCTTGAGCTGTCAGTGACCAACATCTATCATGGTGTACTCCTCAAGCAGTCAAGCATAAGAAAATGAAAAAAGACCATCTATCATGAAAATTAACCCAGCTTGAATGGTTCATAAATCTGTCAATGGGTAGCTTTCTCTGTCCTGTTTCTCCACTTAAGACAGAGGCTACCAAAATAAATTAAGAACATTAACTCCAGGGAAAGAATTTTATAGCAAGATTAACTCTAGGATTTTTATTAACAAATTGCAATTTTCAAAGCAGACAAATCCAAACATTTTCAAGTTGAATCTCATTGCAAATGCCTGGGATTTTTAAAAATATTATGAGATTAGAGCATTTCTAGCAACAATTTAAAAATCAATTTGCTTTTACAAATAGGTAACAGCTAACATCAAACCACATGATAATGCATCGACTTTGAATTACAAGATCTGTCCTTAAGCAGTACCAAATTTATTGTTTGCTAACATCAGTACATTCTTTAGATATGAAAAAATTACTTACTTGCAGAATACTTGCTACTTCATCAACTGGCAATTCACTTGCTTTTTTTGAAGACAGTACAGGAATCATTGTCTCATTGTCACCATCAGGGAGTTTTTGAAGACGTGCAACCTAGAAACAAAACCAAAGTCTGAAGGGGAGTGCTAATGTTTTATTTTAAACAAGACATGCCAGAGCAATTAAGTATTAATACAATTCAAAGGCAGTTTTTTTATAAATGCTGTACTTAAATAATCTACAACTCAGGTTATTTTCATGCAGTTACCACCTGCAATTATGAAACACCAGACATGCAAGTGAGAACACTAATTTCTGCAACAATGTGTTCAGTGAAGGCAAAGATCCTAACAGCAAAATAACTTAATAATCCTTTAGCTCATTATCATCAATACCTAGTCAGAAAGTCACGCCAGATAAATTTCACTCCCTGCTCCTACTTTCTAGTCATTAATAAAGGTACTCTAAGCAGGCCTAATTACATTTTCTTGCACATAAAGAAAGGAGAAACACCAGTAAGAAAACCTCAAATAATAGTACAGATGCAAGAGAAGCCATAAAATTTGACTATAGTACAAAAGCTTCAAATCAACGCTATAAAAAGTAATGTTTTCTGTAATTTTAGGAAGCTAAAAATTTGTGAACTGCAGAAGAGTTGCAATAGTAACACTGATTGTGTAAGTCAGCACTGCTTTGATATTCAATGAAACTTCAGAGTTTCTGATTTTTGTTTACATGAGAAGTTGGAGGGATACTCTCTTATCCTGCTGTCTCACTGCACCCACAATTAATACTTCATGCTGTCCACACACCCCCCTACCATTAACTGGGAGAGACCTAACATGCAAACATGCAGAGCACAGAAATGGCTGTGGCACAGAAATTATACTTGCACAGAATTTCAACTGGTGAGTTTATGCTTTAGGAATTAATTCCTGTATTGTATATACCTCCTCTATGGGTGCTGAGACTTCAAATACAAGTACCTAAAGATGACAACACATTAAAAGATTCTAACATTTTATGCCCCCAAAAAGGTATGGCAATCTTCATTTTCTATATTGCATGCTGTTGGCCATGTACTCTACTATTGTAGCTCATTTCTACCAAACACCAGTTTAGGACAGAAAACCATTAAGCCTAAGTGATGCTCCAAAACAAGCCCACAAACATACAACTTTGACCAAGATGACTCCAAATTCTCAACAAAATGCTGAGCAGCCATGCCTTCCCAGTAAGAGCAGGCAGAAATGAACTGACAACCATTATAAATTTTAGTGCTGAGAAAAGTCTTTTTCCCTGTAGCAACTGACATCACTGCTAAACACAAACAACTCCAAAAAAGGACACATAACTGGTCATTTCCCTAATATTATCAATTAGGACTTCAGGAAGTCTAATAATATGGTTTTTTAAGATTATTTTAAGAATTTAAATATCTTTAAACAGAAATATTAATGCCCTCTCAGAGGCCAGGTTTGTTCTCCAAATCAATCTTCATTAGCACAAAACTACAGTGCAACAACAAAGCTTATTTTGACAACCTTTTTGTGACAGACTCAAAAAAACAGTCATTTTGAATAATTTCATTCATATTAACTCCCACTTTTATGAAGAACGCTGTACTGTATGTGGTGAAGAAAACTACAGAGACAATCTGATATAGAATCAGAACAATAAAGGCTCAGAAAGTCTTTTTATAACCAGCTCCTTTCACCAGAGTAGAATTACACATTGTACAATAATTCTGGATGGATCCTCATCTAATTTCTCAAAACCCTCTACAATCTTTGTAGATTAAACTACACTTGTAGTTCAGAAAAGAACAGCTTCAAATATCTAACACTGCCACAAATTAAATTTCAATTGCGTAGCCAGTGAGAAATCAATCACCATTCCCCTAACAAAATATAAAATGGGTTACACCAACAGATTTAGGTTTGAAAAACAGCTGTGTTCACTATCTGCTAGACTACAATGACTGCATTCAAGCAAATGATTTTGCTTTCATTATGCATCTTTTACTTCCACAGAACTAGAAAAATTACTTATTGAATACTGTTGGCAAGTGCTTTCTACAGTCCCTTGCACTGCTGCCCACCAGGGATCTGGGCCACTGCAATACCTTTTAAGGTATCCAACAGAAGTTTTTCCCAGAACTACAGTGCCCTGTATTAGAAGGAGACAACCTGCATACAGCAAAATTTCTTTCCATTCTATGCTGCAATTAATTTTCCATCATTCATCTGTTGATACCTTAAAATAGTTCAGTACTTCATTGCAGGCCAGGTTCTTTTATGGATAAAGAAAATGCTGGCTATGAAATGACACTGGCCAATGTCAGCTATGGGATAGGCAGCAAATACATCACCACTGAAGTGTTGTCTATGTCTACAGCTTTCTATTCCTCACTTGCAGCTAATTCCACCAAGGAACAAAGCACCAGCATGCTAACTAATAAAAATGAATCACTGCCCCAGGAAGGGCTTTGCCTGGACCACTTCCAAGGTACACACCATCATTTCTAGGCCAAGAAATATGCATCAATCATATGACCATGGAACTGTGACCAAAGGACGTTTATCAAAATTAATACAAATTTGTCTGGAAGAAAAGCTACCAGAAATTCAGAGTTCCCTTCTGTTTTCTCTGAAGAAAATATTTACAGTGATATGTTACTGTTTCTTCTTCCTCACAGGCTACAAGAGCTTAGCTAACTTCCTTCTACTATGACCAATATGAAGTACCAACAGCTTACGTCTACCGTTGCTTTTCTCAGCTTAGCAGGTAAGTCCATTATCCATCAGTAGGGCTCACTGACATCAGTATACTCTTACAATTATTTTTAAGGGGAATTTTAGCTCTTCTTGCTCAGAGAATGAAAATTGACATTTGACATGTGAAGACCCATATTCACTGAGAGCAGTCTAAAAATTTAGAACACTCTCATAGCAAAATCTATTTTTAAACAAACTGGTGACCAAAAACACTTCGGCTAATTAGCTAATATAAAGCCCTGTAAATGTTACATAAAGCTACTCAACTGCCCTACAAGTATGAAATACAAATGTAGTAGAGAAACAAATCTATAGAGAACAGCAAAAGTGATAAAAACCCAGATGTTCACAAAACAATGAAATTTAAGTTGAGGTACTGAAAGAAATTCTGATTCTTTGAGATTCATTCTGAATCTTCAGGTCCATCTGAACAGCTCACTTAATCTGTCTGAATCTGTCCCATCAATCCCTGTAAAACTGAACCACTTTCAAGCCAATTCAAGTACTACAAAGACCTTTCAACTTGTTTTTAACGATCCGCCCAGTAGGATTATGATTGTGTGAGCAGTCAGTGATCCACATTCAGGTATGTGATTATCATGGATACCATGTGATCATTACGGAGTCATGCTGTGTCTAATCAATAGCACAATTAATGAATGGCCATGTAATCAATGTGCAACTAATCAATGCACATTTCATTTTAAGTATGTGTACAGTATGCTGTCTTTTCCACTTGAAATATTATATGCACCTTGCTCAGGAACTGCAGTTTTATTAATGAGGTGAGGATATTAGAGCACGTTGGGACACTTCTAAGTTCTCATTCCAGACTCAACAACTACCAGTGATGGATGACTCTGTAGTGCAAAACCCCATACCAGCACTAATGAACAATGAGCAAACAAGATCTATAATGTGCCATGCCCTGACAAGAGATCAGGGCTGTATCATCTCAAGATTCCCAGCATCAGAAAGGACACGTGATTTTCTACCTCACTATTGCCTTTTCTCAGTTATTAGTAGTGATCTGCCTTTCAAGTGTTCATGCCTTTCTTTACTGGGATCCCAAAAGAATAAGGACTTTCTCACCCACTGTAAGAATTCTGTTTCATTTTTTATCTACCTTCCCCACACTAAAAAAAAACAGTAGCTTTCAACATAATGTTTCAGTGAACACCAGACTCAAACATACAAGCTTCCCATTTCCTGAACTTTCTATATGATCAAACTACATGTGATATACACTGAAAGATTTAAAAAGCTCAGATCCTAAAAGCACGTTTTTCTCCAAGTCTATACAACTCAGAGCCAGGATAACTCGTGCACAGGGGCAATACAGACACCCATGCATACACTAAGATATTTAAATACCAAGTGCTTACCTCTTCTGCCCTGTCTGGAATCCTGAAAGCACACAGAACTAGTGATGAACTAGATGTCAATGGGCACAGAGGTCTGACTCACTGTGGATGCACACAGACTTGGAACACAGTTCCCACTAGGCAAAGACTCTTGGTTGCAAAAGGCATCTTTAGGGAAAAGACTACCCAGAATGGAAGTAATCCTTTTTTTTTTTTTTTTTGTCAGTTCCATCAGATATGAAGAATCACTGCAAAATACCCTCCTGCTGATTAAGATATTGTGGCTAGGAGATTTTGGAGAAGCACATTTTTAAGTGACTTATTTAAAGCATAACTATCTTATCTTAAGCATCATCAAGCTCTCCATCTCAATAGGACATTACTCAGCATGCAACTGTGATTCCACAGAGTCACTAGCTAACAATGACCTTAAAAATACCTATTTCACTACATGTTTATGCCGTTTTTCCCTCCCCCTTTTGTCTAGAAGGCAAAGTACTTCTGGAACCTCAATACAAGTCCCAGCCACAGAACCATGGCCATGTGATGAGAAGACACAAAAAGCCAAATGCACACACACAAAAAAAGGCATTAGGCACACTTAATAGTTACAATAAATCCTAAACTGTACAGCCAGAAGCAAACCCCTGAAGCAACAGCAGTATTCCAGAAGTGGAGGTAAGGCACACAGGAGCACATAAAGAGCCCCCAGACCACTTTGAAACCAGCAATACCCAATATGATTGTGACTATGACTCGATTTTATCTGTAAAATGCCACCAGATTTTAATGCAATTAAATCTCCAGAGAAATTAACCAATTGTGCTAACAGAAGAAGCAGACAGAAGCAGCTGAGTGTGTCAAACAGAGAATTAATAAAATAAATAAAACCCAGTGCAATCAGGTTCACAAACTATAAATGCGGCCAAGCTAAATTTTCCTTAGGTAAACTCTGATTTTTACTGCCTTATTGTTGGCTTTGGAACTAATTTATCTATATTTTAATTATGCACATAAAATTGGAATGAGAAAGGCTTTATCTTTACAGACTGCACTTATACAGTTGTTTGTACTTTATATACTATTAAATCATGAAGACCAATTGTGATTGACTAGCAACTTCTCAAATGAGCATCAAACTCCTGTAAATTTAGATATGGCAAACACTCAAGTACAGTGACTAACCACAAAGCCCTGTAACAGAAGGATTGGAGGAGATGAGCAAGGGTGAAGCACCCATGAAGCTCAGGAAGTAAAGCAAGGTGTGACAAACCACAGCTGTTGCAAAGAGGCTGACTTGACCTCTACACAGTGGGACTGGAGGGTGGCCTTTGCTTTGGATAAACACCTCAGTGAGCTGAGTGGATCAACTGGTGGTGTGAATGTTTCTCCCTGATTTCATTAAAAGAATGCTAATGACTGAGTTTGCATACCCCCCCTGCTGGTCAGGCTCACATTGCTCACATGCACTGAACCACTGACAAAATTTCAGGAGCACCATATGGGCTCTCAACCCACATGATCCTTTCTGGCAATGAGGGATGCCCAGCATGACAATGGTGCAGATACTATAGAGACAGAAAATGGGAATCACATTGCTACTGTGACTGAACTATGTATTGAAATTTCTACATTTTGCTAATTACAAACTATACTTATAAAATACACTGAAAACATAATATTAATGTGTCCTTCTGCTAAATCAAAAAACCCACATAACATCAAGTATCTTCAAACACACACATTTGATAGCACAGAATCAATTAGGCTGGAAAAGACCTTTGAGATCAGGGCCCAATCTATGACCAAATACCACCATGGTGACACATCAGTGTAATCACCAGTGACACAAGGTGAGATGAAGGTCACATCCAGTCTTTCCTTAAATACCTCCAGTGACAGTGACTCCATCGTCTCTTTGGGCAGCCCATTTCAATGTCTAATCACCATTTCTGTGAAGAAATTCCTCCTAATGTCCAACATAAACCTCCCCTGGGCACTACTTGAGGCTATGTCCTCTTGTCCTGTCCTGAGCTGCCTGGGAGAAGAGACCAACCCACACCTGGCTACAACCTCCTTTCAGGTAGTTCTAGAGGGCAATAAGGTCTCCCCTAAGCCTCCTTTTCTTCAGGCTAAACCCCAACTACTCCTTCATCTGCTCTTCACAGTACTTTTGCTTCAGACCTTCACCAGTTTTGCTGCCCTAATACTCAATGTTGCCCCCTCCTTATGTGGTTTATCTAAAAGAACCTGGTCAGAGAGCATTAAACTCTGACACATACCTCTGTGGGAAATAAGGTTTTTAGAACAAGAAGGGCCAACACTTATCCAACACAAACACCCATGACCAATTTGCAGAAAGAGTATTTTATTCATCACTGCAAAGAGCTGTCCCTGCCCACCCCAGGAAAGATAGAAGTCTACAAACTAATGAGCATCTTGTTCTCTACCAAGCACTGTTTACTTAGAAAAAGAAATACTTTTTTGAAGGCTTTGAAGTTACCATCTACTATCTTTTTTGGAATGTACTCCTCTGTAAAAGTGTGATGATTCTTCGCTTCTGAGGAAACAGCTGCAGCAACCCTGTATTCTAACAGTCAAAAAAAATTAGTTCCTATTCAACAGTATTTTAGTTAAAACATTTACCAGGAGCCCCCACATCAAAGGAAGTTCACACAGAAAAGTTCTGACTCTAAAAAGCCAGAAGGAAAGAAAAACACTAATTTGCATTAATGAGTTCTCCTTGCAGAGTAATTTTATCCTGGGAGGTCACAGTTTCAGCCCCTTGCTATTGTGTGTCATTTCAGAATACTTTATAGAAAAAGTGAAAAACACCACCCATTAACCGAAGAAATATAAACACCCAAATTATGATAACAACCTACCAAGCTGCTCTGTAAGCATGAAAAAACCCCATCTCATACACCAGTAACACTTCAGCAGACCTTAGGACTTTCACTAGGGCCACAAAACAACCACCAATGCAGAACCATACTCTGATATACAACACTATGGCATTTCTGATCAAATAAGAAACAGAAATCGAATGCTGGCACTGATCACTTTAAATTTCAAGATTTGTCCTACCTTAAAGTTGTAAAATATTTAAACAACCTATCCCCAACCCCATCTTCAGGCAGCATAATAAAGACTAAGATGCTCCACTTAACATGCAATTTATTAACTCCACAATACTCTGTAACACTCAAGAACTATTTTCAAGTCCTAAAAATACTTTCCAAGAACACTCTCTGAGAAACACATCTCCACAACTGAAATACATTTTACTCTTTCAGGATGTTTCCCAGTGTCTTCTTTAATTTACAAAACAGAAAGTAGGACATCAACTGAGGCTACCAGCAAAGAGTAAAGATGGGCAGTTTGCTGTAATCACAGTATACACCATGTGGTTATCTTGCAAACCTTGTGAGTGACAACTGCCTGCTCTCAAGCTAGAGAAAACATTTCACAGAAATAATCATACCTTAACCTGACTGCAGTGCTGCGGACTGCCAGAGTAATGGCAAAAAAAATTCAAGTAAACCTGCAACATAATTTATCTTCCTTTAGCTTATTTAATGTAGAATACAGGGAAAACTTAAGAATGCCAAACACATTTTCTATTTAATTTCTACAAAGATTTACCATTTAGAGCATTTATGCATACTCTGGAGGATGTACTATGATGAGTTTAAAGCCTCATTGCTGAAAGCCTGAAGATAGTGTCATCTTTACAAAGAAGGCATTGACAAACACATCAGACCTATCTTTAGTTGGCTGGCCAAAATATTCAGTTTTCAATCTTCCTGTTCATAAAACTCCTTGAACAGTGGAAAAGTCTGCTTGGACATTTCTTTACATTCGTCATTACTAATAATCAGAAGAACAAAAAGATAAACAATCCTAAGTGCACACTAAAATGATCAAATCAATGCTAGTGCCTCGATGAAAGAAAATATTATCAGTTCAGAAACTCCTCGATCTGTTGGCCATACCTTGTTTGACTCTAAAGAGCTTCTGCTTCAGCTTAAATCCTGATTCACAGGAAACCCTTTAGAAGTTAAAGGCCAAAAAACTTTGGGTCTAAGTATCAGTCATTTATCTTGCCAGAGAGTTACTAACTTTCTAGAAGAGAACATTTAAGCTTAGAAATAAGATCATATGGCTGCTCTCCAACAGCCTGCTTGTATCTCATAACACTCCGAAGTGCTGAGCTTCTCTGAATCAAGGATGGCACTTGAATGGCAAACACTAAAACGAAGAAGTTTATCACCCTGTGATATGCTGCTAATGTATCCATGACATGCAGAATCTAGTTGCCATATATTAGTATATATCAGTAAAAATACTCCCTCAGTATTTGTTTAAAATAATGAAGCTTCAAGACCCCAGAGTTGATTATATCTTTGACAGCTATGCAGTCTCTTCATAATGCAACTAAATAAATTTTTAAGTAAAAAAATGCTGAACCTACTGTTTACAACAGTTCTGAGGACCAAGCTAGTGTCAGTGTTAATTTAAATGCAAACATAACTCAGTGCATAATTGCTCTACTTATGGTAATAAATTTTCTTATGATTAGTATCAAGAAAGCAGCAACACTTTATTCACAATGCTTCTTTATTTTGGTGAATTATGTATGCAGAAAAAAGTGCTGCAGAAAATTTATGATTTACAAAGATTTTAAAAGCCTTTGTAAAAGATTCTGTAGATGGCATCTGTTAACCCATTACCCATTTTTATCCTAAGTGTTTGGAGCACAGTGTTTACAAAACAAATACCTAGAAACAGATGCTTGTCCCAAATTTATACCTTGATTACTGTATTTTATTTTCCCTCTCTTCTCTGTATTATAACTTTACCATTCCTTCTAGCTACTACAAACCACACTGCAAATGTCAATTTTATCACCCAATGTCAATTAAGTACCATCTGAACTCTTTCACCGCAGCTCTCACAATGAAAAATCTATTAACTTATGACACTCTTGCAAAATTCCACCATGGCCTGTGGGTGAATTGATACTGAACAGAAGCCATGATTACATAAGGAACTAAGTCAAGCTAACAGGTCTCACTCCTCTGCCCCTCACCTTTTTCAACATTATCTGAACATGTCATGAACCCATTCCATTTTCCAACTCAACAGAAAGCTGCCCAACAAGGGCAAGGGGAAGAAAGGGCTGGGCTAACCTTCTGCCAAGCCTGCAAGGCAGACAAATTCAACAACCACAAGAGTCAACACAACCCTAGTGCAGGAACAGAACTCAAAAGCAAGATCCTTTTTCAACAATAAGAAGACCCTTTTATTCTGTCCTACAAAAAAGCACCCCAAGATGCTCAAAGTCACTGCATATTTGTCACTCTTCACCAAAAAAATACAAGAAAAAAATGTTTGTTTCTCTTTTGTTTAATTTTGTCTGCATTTTCCTTTTAGCAATGCTCCTCTTGCCTCACCACGAGATTATACTACAGACTTTCCAAGTAGAGGAGTTACAAAGGGAGCAAAATAATTAAACATACATTCTGCAACATCTGAACTCAAACTGACAGCGTGTTAAATCACTTCCAGGTTATTATACATTAACATTTCCAAGTTACCTGCATGGGAAAAAAAGGCGAAAGAAAAGGCTAAAACTATCTAATGCTCCATCAACCAAACAGATTAAAATATTACTCTGACTGTTCATTTAAACAGGAAATTCATGTTTCTAATGCATATTAATACTACACTATATTAACTTAGCAATTATAGAAGTTATCAAAGTATGTTTAAATAAATATAGGAATAGAATCGGTCTTGAGTGAAGACCCCAACTATTTTTTTAAAAAAAAAAGAAAGAAAAATTCTCTTCTCTCACCTTAATCTCCAAGTTAAAAAGATGTGACTTCCGTCAACATAAGAGCAAAGTACTGGTATCTAGCTTTCTACAAGTAGCAGACAGTAAAAAAAATGTAATCGAATATCAAATTTCTTGTTTTACCTACTAATTTGTTAAGAAATCATCTACATTCCAAAAGAAACTTGAACTGTTGTGATAACACCAAGTCCATTTGAGACCCTCCAACATTTTCCATCACAAATTTCAATCTGATTATTTTGGATATTACTTAATGAACAACTGATGATGCCATTCTGGAACCATTTAATTTGTTTTCAAGCCACTGCTGCCGCAGGCATCCCTCCCCCCTCTGTTGTCTGTTGCATGTACACAGCTCCACCCCTTCATTAGTACTTACAGCTGCCTAATCCATGATGAGCCAGTCCAGGGTGCTAAACTCACTGTCCCCAAAACCCAAAACGCATTCACTGATCTTCAATCTGATAGTTTAGCAACTAAGCCCATTTTTATAAATTTAAATAAACCACCAAAACCAAAAACCACTTCCCATGAAACTCGCTAGGAAATTCAACTGCACTTCAAGCACAAGACAAAAATTATTAATCTGTCAGGATATTATGAAGAACTAAAGTACCTTTTTCTAAGAAATAAAACAGTCATCACTTACATCTCCCTATTCATCTAATCATCAAAATTATCCTGAAATTACTATGGACCATAGGCTGAAGTTAACCATCATCTTTGAAGATTAGCTAAACTTAACTAGGACTCAAAACAATAAGGATTAAGGAAGATTTCTGCATCATCACATAATGTTTTCTTACATGCAGCAAGTCAGGTCTGAATTTCTGTACCAACCTTCCCTATGATTTTGGGAAAATCTTTTTTGCAGGAAAATGTTACTTTGACCTCTTCCATTCGGGTCTTAATGATAGGAAAACAAATCCTACCTAAGGCCTTGAAAGCAAAACAGTACTCCTATTTAACAATTCATATTTGTGGTCATGGCCTGACCTCAAAGAGGCTCAAAGTCTAAGAAACCTGTTCTTTATTTTTCTGCTAAAAGGCAGACTTCTACAACGTAACCCTCATTCAAACTAACAGCCTAAATCACAAACTAAAAGATGCTAATAAGGGGAAGAAAAAAAATTAAATTACATTACATAAAATTACTTCAAATGGCCCAGAGGTGCCAATGAAGAGATCCAAAAATTGCAAAATTATATTTTGTCTACGCAAGATTTCCTTAACTGCCTATAGTTTGAGAAAAGACTCCTCTTATGGAAAGAAGTCACAAAAGCCACTCTTTCCAAATGGAAATACAAACATCATTCCTTTAAATCATAGGTTCATGATCAGAAGTCTTCCTATGATGGGAAATTCTCTCTTCCCCATTACCATGAGAAACATGAACTTTTCCAGAAATTCAATCAACCCCACACAAGAAACTGGAACCACAAAGTCTCGGGACAAACCATTAATTAGCCTGGACATAAACACATAATACTGCTTATGAGAACTGAATTAACACAGAAAAACATCAATTCCCCCTAACCATCTCATCACTTCCCCCATCTTGAATATTCATTCAGATACAGGAGGGAAAAAAAGCCCCACAATCTGCCACCTCTTGCTCAATATTCAAACATATACTTGAGGGGGAAAAAAAAGCTTAAAAATATTCTAAATGCAATATTTGATTCTACAAAATTACAAAGATTATTCAGCTGTCACCAGGAAAAAATACATGAAGGAACGTCAACAGTGCTGAAAAGTTCCAACACGAAAGCTGTTGGTGTCTAGCTGCCTCAAAATGTCACACTGATAGAAAAAGAAGGGTTCAGAAATAACAAGAACACCAAAACAGACAGTACACAGTTGTAAATGTATCCATGCCCATCTGGAGACTCAATTAATTATGAAATGGAAGGATATGGGAGCAGAAATAGTGGAGAAGAAGTAATTCATGTGTTCGGAGAATCACTTCAGTCTTTTTACCATACATCATTTTCTCCTGTCCCCATAGCTTACACCATTTTGGAAATCCTCAATAAACCACAGCCTTCATTTCTGCCTAAGTATTTCATTTCATTTCTGCTATAAATATTTTCTCCTAGCTAAAGCTTTTAAAATATTATTTCTATCATACAAATATTACTCATTTTTATGCATAGTTTATTTATTCCATAACAAATGCCATCTTTGTGCATTTGGAAGAACAGAACAGAGCCACACTACCACACTCAACTCAACTGTACACTACATCTATGACATACTATTTATTTGGTAACAGAACTGTAAGGTATTAAAAGTCTTTCTGCCATTTGGGTTTTGGCATACAGATACTTTTTCTTCCCTTAAGTGTAATTCTATTCAGTGGCATTAGCTCTGCTCGCCTTCCCCTGCTCCTGGGCGTTGCCCATTCAAAACCCTTTTACTTGCAACAGTGACTGCAATGCAAAGGCTCTGACCCCGCTTCTGTCAGCTACCCAAACTCTAAAAAAAGAGACCAATCTTCTTGAGGTGCTCTGTGCACTTCGAAATTCCTGCTACCTAACAAGGACCACGTTCTCCTTTACAAATATCCAGCTAGAGGCCATGATCAACAGAATTTAAAATATTCTAACATGATTTTAAAGTTAGAATAAAGTTCTGAAATGCCAGGTGATAGCAACCTACATAGTTTTCAACATGGGTTGGACTTCAATGCTACCACAACTTTTTAGTTAACCATGAAACAATATTCCAGAACAGAAAAACATACAACCATAAAAAATAACTTAGGTTTACCCCTCAACCTCAATTCAGTTCTTGATTCAAGTCAAACAATAAAAAAAACCCTCCTCTTTTCAGACGGGGATGGGAAGAAAAGGAGCACCTAAACTGTCATGTAACAATCCACAGCAAATGAAATCCAGTAGTCACCTAAACCCACACCCATTTTCAAAGAACAGTGATGACATAAGGAGGGGGGTATCAATGGTTCTTTTCTCACATAAGTAGTAATAAAAATAATAAATTTCAGATATTTGCAACATACAGAGTCAAGCAGAAAGAAAAGCAAACAAAAAAAAAAAATCAATGAAGTTTACAGTCACTGACATAATGCAAAGGGGCTTTCAAGGTTCCCACAGCATAAAATGAAGGCCAACAGGAAAAAACTGAAATAATTCCCTAGGTTAAGTAATTTCCAAACTAGACAAGTAGATGAAAGCATAATAGAGCAACTTCTTTCAGTGCTCAAAACTTCAGTGTCACTTTTTAATTAAATACTGGCCAAGAGAGAAAATTTGAGTCATTTTCAAGAACATATAAATACACAAAATATTTCAAAGTGAAATGCAACTAATGCTACTCAATATCACCCTGTAATATAAATTTAATAGAATCATATAATCTAAGCAAATACCAAGCAACTAATGCTAAGACGATTCTGTCTTAAATAAAATATTTCTATTCCAAACACACGGAGCAGTGAAACGCACAATAGGTACTTTGAATATCTGTCAAGAGAGAATAAAATCTGACACTTAGTTCAACAAACAGCAGCACAAATAAAGAAAAACGATGATGCTACAAATCTTAAACCTCGAAATGCTGATCAAAATCCCTACCACAAGATTAACACACGAGAGCAACCCTGCGAACCCCTGGAACTGTAAAACATACACACGCACCAGTAGGAGTTGTCACCAAATTGCATGCAAAAATCCTCTTAGCTCCAATGAAGTCAGTGACTCTGGTGAGACCTTTACCTTCATTTTCCATCGAAATTGTACTTGAGTCGATAGTTTAAAAAGTCTTTAGCAACAGCAGCGCTGGAGCGGGAGCGGAAAGGTGAAGAGAGAAATGCCCCAAGATCCCAGGCAATCACAGCGCTCCCTTTGCCCCCACCTGCAGCAACATCTGCAAGAGAAACCAACGCTAAAAGAGGAAAGAATTACTAAATGAAAAAAAAAAATTAAAAAGAAAAAAAAAAAAAACAAACACCGTATAGGCTGCCCAGCGCAGAGTATACACAGGGAGCCCGCAGAGCTGTCAGCGACCACCGAGGACGAGGATTAGGATTAGCAGCTCCAGCAACACGGAGGAGCAGCGCCGCCGCTTCCCCCTCGCCACCAGCGCCTCTAACAGCTCCGTCCCGGCCGGGGAGGGGCGTTCGCTCCTAAAAATAAACCCTCACCCCAAGTAACCCCCTTCCCCGCTCTGCCCGCACCCCGCATTCTCGGCGCCAGGCGGGAGACAGGGGAGCGGCGAAGGGAAGCGCTGCCTGCCCGAAGCGACCCCCGCCCGCAGCCCCCTCGGCCGCCCGGCCCCTCCCGCACCGTAGCGCAGGCCGCGGGGCAGCGCGGGGAGGCGGCTGGGGCAGCGCACAGAGGTGCGAGCGGCAGCTCCGGCGCGGCCACCGCCCCGGCCCCACCGCCCGGCCGCGCCGCTCACCTCGGAGTGCCGAGGCGGCGCGGCCGCATCCCCGCTCCGCTCACTTCCGCGGGCAGAGGCGGCGGACGGGGCGGGGCGCCGCGGCGGAAGGGCGGGCGGAGCCCACACACGCCCGCCGGCAGCGCCCGCTCCCCGCCGGCGGCCGGGTGGTGCCGGACCCCGGTACCCCCGCACGGCGGAGCGGGTTCACCCGCAGCGTCGGGCAGCTCCGCAGGCCGCGGGAGCCGAGCCGCGCCGCGGTGGGAAATAAACGCGTGTGAACGCCCAGCCTCTGCAGGGAGCCATGGAGGCGCCCGCCCGGTGCCCACCTCGCCCCTTGCCCGGGCGGCAGCTGCGTGGTGCAGCGAGAAGGCGGATCCGGGAGCGGCGTTGAGCGGCCGGCGCGGGGAGCGATGGGCGCCGGGCTGTGCTGAGGGGCCCGGCCCGCGCCCTCGGCCCCGCCGGGCCCGGCGCCAGCGCCGGGAGCCAAACCCGGCCCTCCTGGCGTGGGAAAACAGCCCCGTCATTCCCGCTCGCCTCCGAGCGCTGCCCTGTTGCCCTCCCATGAAAACCGGGGTCACGCACATGGAGTGGAATCGGAATCATCAAGGCTGGGAAAGACCTTTAAGATGATCCCGTCCAACCGTGCACCAGGCACTGAGACCCCTAAACCACTAAACCATAACGCTCAGTGCCAAATCCAGATGCCTCTCGACCCCTTCCAGAGATGGTTACTCCACCTCGGCAGCCTATTGGAATGCCAGATCATCCTGAAGGTGAATTTCTGTTTTTTTATATAATAATGAGGATCTCCTCAGTGGCATCTTAAGGCCTCAGGCAGCTCCTACAGCCAGGCTAGGTTGGCAGCCCTGGTTTTGCACCGCCACATCATCATGCTATTGTAAATCGTAGCAGAAAACAAAGGTCGATTCAATACAAAGTCTTAAAACACATCAGGTAACTAACTACTTTTACAGGTAGGTTTTAACTACCAGTTATGGAACTACCAACCCTAATAACTAGTTGAATTCTGGGGGGAAAAATTTCTTTATCAACTCAGTTGTGTTCATCTAGACACCAGAGGAATATTTTTTGAAATTACTGCAATGCTGAGCTCTTCAACTGGGGAAGTTTTTTAAGTAAAAGTAACTTCCACTGAGATGATAAATTTTACGTTAAGGTATGATGTACACTACTAGTAAGAACAAAATACCTTTAACTTTCAAGGTCAAAATCTGATGAAGACGTGCTAATTGTAGGCTTTACATCCCATTTCTAAAGGAGCAGTGACAACAAGGTCTGAAAAAAACACTTGCATTGACATCTCATGATTAACAACCTGTCATCTTGGCTTTGTTTTTCTTAAGCAGCAGAAGAAACCAAACTCAGTCTTTGTCAGTTCATAAGCAGCATTTAACAGAACTGAATTTTAACATTTCAAATTAATCTCACAATCCATTATAGCATGCATATTGAAGCTAAGGAGCATCTTTGATTCTTTTGAAGATAACTTTGAATGCTAATGTAATATAGATTTGCCAATATATTTTGAGAAGTAAAGAAGAGTTAGAAGTGTTGCCCTAAAGTAAAGGCTCCAGATATTTGCATTCAGAAAATTAAGATGGCAACAGGCAGGTTAATAATTTGAGATTACCTAGTACATAGTTTCTGACCTGCCTCATGTAGTTGCCATGTTACATGAGCATCTCCATGGTTACTGCATGAAGTATCCCACTACAAGTAGCAGTGACTGTCCTCCAAGACAGCACTTCTGTTAACTTGTATGTAAGCAAACTAAGAACCCTCCCAAGATAATCATTATATGCTCACAGTTACAATGCCACAATTTCAACACAAAACTGATGCACCCAACAAGAAGAACATTTTGTTACTTTGTTAAAACAGGTAGGTCTTGCATTCAGTATCATATGCTATCATTAAAAATTAAAAACTTAGGTAAATATTTCATGGAGAAAAAAAAAGCATAGCCTGTAGGTCCTAATACTGTTTACATCCACAGAATGTTTGGACTTCTTTACATTGTGAAAAGTTTTGGGGAGAAGAGTGGGAGTTCCTGAACATTACTGAGCTTGTTCACGATTGAGACCTAAATATCTATGACATAGTCTGCGTATTAAGAAACATTCTGTGTTCACAGATACCACAAGAAAAGAAGTCAAAAGCAAGTCCTATTCTATAGCAACAACTAAAAAAGTTTCGTCTTTGAGGCTTAATCTCTTTCACATTATGTGCATCTGCCAGTATTACAGCCTGTGATACTGCCAGACAGCTGGGAAGTGCCATTTCAGCATTATACAAGGACTATATCCATCTTGAAAATTATAATACGGTTTCTGCCATATTCCACGCCTGCAAACAGTGGCTGTTTAATAAACAATGCTCAAAGTATTTTATTTACAACTGCTGGTAAATGTTGTTTCTTCAAAAATCCCATCCTTAATGGGAGCTTGATTCACAAGGGCATTAGGACAGCCGTAATATATTCAGGAAGCCTAATTAAAGTGTGTGGCAAAGGCATTACTTGGCAAACCAAAGCACATTATTAAAATATGATTGCAGATATAGGTCTGAAATTTAAAAAAAAAGGCTTTACTTACAGTAACCTGTTGTAGCCAGTTGCACTCACAAATTACAGTAATATTTGTTTTACTTCTTTTAATCTTGAAAAAAAATCTTGCAATTAAATGGTCCTCTGAATTTCCAGTGAGCAAACATGTCTATCCCAAACAGAATAATTCCAGTGAAAATACATACACAAACAGTCCTTAAATGTCACAGTTAGAATCTCTGTTTTTTAAAAAAGAGTACTTGAGAGGATATGCAATACTGATAGGTTTGGGGGGGGGGAAAAGACTGAACACTGGTGGTTGTTAGCATTTTTTGTTTCTAGTTCACAGTTCTGAAAATACTTCATAAAAGCAAGCAAACCTTCTGGAAATAGGTTTACATTCGTAGAGAAGAGTTTCATGAGCATTCAATGGCAACTTAAGCAGCCCCCTGCCCCAGGCATTCTCCTTCTCTTGCTGTGTTACCAGGTTTCAATGCCACACAGCACCACCTTAATGTTCTGCATCAACAAAAAAGAGTACCTGCCACCCAACCACCACCAACATCCCATCCCCTCCCTGTTATTTTCCCCATGGAATTCTCATAATTTGCCTCCTATTGATGGCCACATCAGACTTTGCCTTCTGTAAGTGGCTGTCAGCAGCAGGCAGCCACTAGATTATTTCTGACCCACAACCCCAAACTGACCCACACCTAAATTCATGTGGGAGCTGATTCATGTCTGAAATAAACCAGCACATCAGTGAATACAGACTTCCCTACTAAAATCAGAAGTGGTTCTGGCACAGAAAGGGGGTGGAATAGGTATGGGGTGCATTAATAGGTACTGCTGCTTTCAGTACTTTCTCTGCTCCCTTAGGCTTTCAGGTCTGAAAACTAATAATTTGATAAAATTAATTGGTTGTCTAGATTTTGTTTACTTGTTGGGTTTTATAAGAGGCAGCTGTAAAAAAGCTTCTGTATGAATCTAGAAGCAACACAAATGGCTGTATATAGCTGCCTTTCTATTTCTTCAGAATTGAAGGCCTCCGGAAAGCTTGGAAAAATTTAAAAGTAGTAAATAGTTTACATTCCACCAAGAGCTATCAATCAGATGGAAGCAAAAAAGGGAGAATTCACTCTAATGGCATTAAACAGATAGGCCTTGACCTGCAGCTTGTTTATATGCAAGCTGAACTTCAGGTTTGGTTTAGCCTTTGGGATCTGGATCAATTCAGTTTCATCCCAATGGCTCCCATGTGCTACAGCACTACCAAAAGCAATAAAATGTATTTTAAACATAATAAAGATACCTATAACTGCACAGATTAGTGATTTATTATACAGAATTCTCTTGAAGTCACTTTTCAGACGACAGAAGCACTTGAAATATTTGTTACTCTGAAGTGAGCTTCCAGATCCTTGTATTGTTTTTATTGTTTTCCTTCTCAAGATGCATTTGTTTAAAGTCAGTCAGCGTTGAGTAATGCTACTGAAATCTATTATGAATTTTATTAATCTAGTAAGAATTTATTTATACATTATAACAAGAGATGTTTTTCTGAGTCATATAATTGATAATATTTTAATATGGGCAAAGTTTTCTATAGCACTTCAGTTTCATTCAGAAACGGTTAATATATGATAATTCTGTCAAAACAGGCTTCTTCACTGCTTGCTTGCTTTGCTTTAGGTGTAACTTAAGCAGCCCTCAATAAACTGAGCATAAATTAGCTTTCATGAAAGAAAAAAACTAGTTTCTGGTAAGATGGACTTTCACTTGATTTGATCTAATTTTTTGTTGTCTTTCATCTCAAAGTCAGAAACTCACCAGTGCTTTTACAGTCCTCTACAGAGTACTTTTATGACTGGAGTCAGGACAGAGGAGGGATGATACTAGAGCTTCTTATTTACACGCTTTAAATGGCACGTCATTGGTAAAGCCTGTGTTGCAAATTTCATCTCCACATCCTTTCCATCCATGCTGGTCAACTGATAGCAGATAGAAGCAATCACTTCATCTCCAAATTGGATTCTCCAGTGGAAAATCCAAGGCAAGTCCACCTGAAGTTCAAATGTCTGTGTGTGTGCGTGTGCGCGCATGCGTGTGTGTGTATATGTATAAATTCAAGTTTAAAAGAAGAAAAGTGATACAGTTTTCCCAAAGGAAATAAGTGCTCATTTAATTTTATAATTCTGAACATGTTAAGATGTAAGAAACATAACTACATTTTCAAATTACCTTAGCTCAGCCCTGTCTTGACACTGTGCAATTATGCTAATTAAGGAACTCTGGTTTATGGGAGTCTTAAATTATATTTCACTGATTTTTAAACACTTAAATTTAACCCTGTCATCCCATCCCTAAGAAGCATCTCCACCAATATTCTACATTAAGAGAGGGGGTGCGGCACCGCAGCAGTTTAAGCTGACATAAAATCAGGCTTCTATGATTACCCTTCTGCTGGTGCCAAGTTCTGCACTGGCCCTGATGTTTTCCTGTCTTGATAACCCAGCTCAGTATATCCCAGAAGAAAGCCTGCCTCAAGAAAGGCTCTACTGCTGAACTCACAGAGCTAGTGCAGGAAGGCAGTGTAGGACAGTGACAGGTCTATAACCTTTAATCAGTTTGTACTGTTGTGAATGTATACTCAGAGCATTCAAGAAAATCAGGTTTAATCTATCCCTCAGGAAAAGACAAAGTTAATTCACTTTCTGACCATAGCAGTCAACTTATCTCAAACCTGCATTTCATGTTCCATACTGTTCTTTAATATCTTCTCTCTCATGCACATATTCAATACTCACTTGCTATTTTCTTCCTTCAGCTGCACTATTTTGAAACAGTTAAAAATATTAGTTGCACATTTTCCAGAGAGGCTTCCCTTCCCTTCATTTAGGACTCACAGAGCTCTTCAGCTGACTCTGTTTTCCCCTAAATGACTGTTTTCAAATCTAACTACTCCAGTAAAAGTTTCTCTGCTAAAGTGGAAGCTCTCACAAGTGCCTCTATCCTATCTACTGTAGGCTTCACATTTCCAGAGACATTTTGTGAAGTAAAGATCTAGTTTCACATTGCCTGTAAAAGACAGCCAAGAAACATGTGCTCTATAATTGGAATATGCTGTGAAGCAAGTTACTATTGAAAGTCTTGGCTGAGGCAGACAAAATGCCTTGTTAGGATGTCTGCTACAGGACAAAGACTTCATTCCTCTGCATTGCCAGCTGCAGCTACCATCATGCTGTGGCCTGAATGCAGCAGGTGGAAAACTCTTCACTAGTAAAGGCTGATGTCTTTCTGAATTTATTGCAATTTATTACATGGAAAAGAAAGGCACTCCATTTACTTTTAATTTATTTCAGTTACATTATAGCAAGCTGTCTGTGGTGGAGAATAAAGACATTTCAACAATAAAACTATAAACAGCTAAAAAAAACCCAGCAAAAGCAAAGTCCTTTCGTTTTAATTGATTCAAGGTTAATGTGCCAAGAATTTCAGGAATGCTGCATATATTACAGACAAGTAAGCTTGCCAAGACTGTCTTGGAAATTCTTCTTCAAGACTATGGGTGAGAGCAAAACAGGGCAAAGGTAATAGTCCGTGAGGATCTGGTAGTTAATAAACAGATGTTTACATAATTATACTATTTCACCTCGTGGAAAGAATACAATGATTTGTTTGATAACACACTTAAGCATTTTATGTTGGGCTGTGAAATTTTATTCAGACTCAGAGCCAAAAAATGTTATCAAGTGAAAGCATGTGGCAGCTTTTCAGGTTGGGAGGAATTTGTAACAAACTTTTGTTTTACAGGAGAGCCCATATACTTTTTTATTTTCAGTATTAATACAATTTTCATGTAAATTGAGTCAAATATACCAAGGATTTTTCCCTCCCCTATGTCTTAAAAAGAGTGGTCTGAGGTCACATTTTTAAATCTGGTAAAGGTTACTGATAAAAGCAATTAATGTAGTGTGCTTCTATTGCAACTATGCGATCTATTGTAAAGACCCCCGACTTTAAGATAGGCCCAGCTGGTGAATTGAAAGACTAAATCTGTATTCAGATGCCTTCTTAGTCAAAGTTAACAATAAGGCTGGAGGGGGCGGAATAAAAACTGCACACACAGGTTATGTAACATTTAGAAACTTAGTAAAAAGTACCCTTAGAAAACATACCAAATCTAACAAGGTTGTTCTGACTTCATTCCCTATCCAACTACACAAGCTTGTGCTAGGACAAAGTGGAGGTGGGAGCAAGTGCTTGTCAGTGTTTCCACACCACTGCTAATGAATATCAAACTTCAGCACAAGGGAATTAAGAAACAAACACACATTTCAAAGAGGGCTCCTGCTTTGAAAATAGGTGCTAAAATATTAGCAAGCAACATCACCATCTTTAGTAGCCTTACTCTAAATAATAGATCACATGTTCATTTCATGCATCACCAAAGGTTGGATACAGCCCCAGCTGAAAGTGACAGGAGTAGATATGGGAGGGACAACACCCATAGCTATGTCATATAAATTGGGAGAATATATTCTAGCAGCCTGTTGCAATGGGAAGGTTAAAAGGGTCCTGAGGTGCCCTTTTGTCTCCCAGTAATTCAGCAGCTAATGTCAGCTGCATTCTGTGCATCTGCAACAAGCCAAGAAGCACCAGAAGAGGATTTAATTTAAAAAGAGTTGAAACTCATATCATAGGCCCTCCTCCCCACCATCTGGCTAGTGGGGACATTCAGTACAATTCAGCATGACAACTGCCTATTCAGAAGGAAGGAAGAAAAAACATTTCTCATTCAGGAAAAAAAATAGGCAGCTCCCATTCCATCTTTGAGGGCCTCCAGCCTAATCCAGACCTGTTGAGGAGTTCTGAGGATACACCTCTATAAACAGAGTACAGAAACTAGTAGTGATAAATCAGTGAAAATCTTGTTTCCTATTTGAAGTTCAGCTTAAAGTATATTTTAACCCTGAATTTCCTATATACTATTTAAAATTTGACCAGAATATTTTTATATCTAATGGCATGGTTTTTATCCTACTTCTTTCATATATTATATAATAAATTTAAGGTCAGAAGATTATCTTAGGTTGTATTAAGATATGAGAACATACCTATCACATCACATCACATCACATCAAATATATGGTACATTTTATATTTATATTATTCCTATTAGATCTGTGATTTACTTAATCATAAATCTGCTTATCATTAGTTTATCTATTATTGTGTTATACCAAATAATAAATTTATCCAACCATATATCTATGACTTAGTTAATATGCAGAAATAAAAAGATACCAAGATGTAAATGTTTCTGATTCATTAGTCATTCACCTGTGGAAAATCTTCCATCCAGGGAAAGATCAAAACAATCATTGGAAGCCTCTGACACTGTAGTAGCAACATGCATTAATAAGAAATCACTTACGTGTGAATGCATAGAGAACCAAAATCCTGATTTTGTTTCTCTTGGAGTTGCAAAGCAGGACTCCTGGAGTATTTTCTTCATTAGATACGGATTTCAGTAAGCCAGGTGCTTTTAAGCATACATCTTTCACATCTCCCATAATTTTCACTCCAGATTGTTTTCCTTGTTTAAAAACTTGATCTTTGGTTGTTTACAGCCTCACATCTTCAACATTTATATCCAGTGATGCTGTTTTTCACTTCCAGGGACAGATTATAAAGAATGGGGAATAAACTAACCTTGGTGTTTCAGTTTTTCCTGTTTATAAAGTCTGAAACCACAGCCTCACTGCAATATCTAAACAGAGAGAGCTAGGTTTGAATAAATTAAGCTTTGCATCAATTCAGCTGTTACATCCTACAAAGTGTAATCAAGATACAGCTCCTAGGGCCAAAGCATATAGAACTGCAGCAGAGAAACTGAGAATTGGTGAGGGAAAATAAAGTCCATTTCCCCACTTGCCAAAACCTCTAAAACAGCATTTCCTTTTGCAGTTTATGGCAAAAGGAATACCACCATTTCCTCCACCAAGCCCTAGGCCACTTAAAGAAATACATCCATGCTGAAGAAAAAAACAAATCACTTCATTTTTGCCATTCTGCACACAATGGCTTCTGATCCCAATGGGAACTTCCCAGCAAATATTTTCTGATGAGTTTCAGATTTATTGCAGGTATGCAAGCTTCACAAGCACTTCTCTTTAAACAGAACTCTTTTCTCTCTCTCTCTCTTTTTAATATATTTAATTTATTTTCATGTAGCCTAGTCATTGGTGACAGTAATTCCAAGGAAACTTTTTAAATAGCTGTGGCATGACATCCTGTCCTTCCACATGAAATTACCCCTACCCAAACACAGAGCCTGTAGCAGCACTGTAACTGAAGGAGCAGCTACCTGAAATTTGGTCAGGTTTAAAATTTTCCAGCAGCAATTCCAGCACTTCTGAGTCCTATACATAGGATGGTTGCAAATACTTTTTTTTTATTTTAGCCCTCGGTGAAAATACCATGTGTTATTATGAAAGACGACCACTGTCATTAAGATTGCTTTTACTAATTCAGGTTCCCTGCTTTATCTTCAGGGCTGGGCATAGGCTGTAGCTGCCTATGGCAAACTTCCTGTGGATGCAAAGCAAATACCATAAAGAAGTTTGACATGGCATTAATGCCAGAAGAAGGTTACAACCCAAAGCCTGATGCCTATAAAACTGCGGTGTTTAAGCTTTTGTAATTCCTGGGCTTTAATATTAAAGCCCAGGATTAAATACAATATTAAATATTTTAGAATTGTATTGTTTGATATTGAAAGATGTTTGTGGTATGGTGCCATCATATAAAATAAGTTTTCCTATGCTGAAAAACGCTTCTAATCCCTTTAGTTCAACAGAAAATTTGGAAGGCATGAACCTCAAAACTTGAACAGAAAGGCCAAATGAAATTCCTCTGAAAAGAAATTGGAATTTGAAAGGGTAATTTATTTTTGTAATGGTTGCAATTGACAATCCTGGAATTTCTAACACTCAAAAGCATTTTCACCTAGCCCTTTTTAATGCCTCTTGAGCAGTTTCTGTTCTGATTATTTAAAAAGTATGGTTAAAAAGTAGTGCTGCTATATTTCTCTCTAATTTTCTGGGAGAATTGTAAATAAATAAATGTGTTACTGACTGCACATGAGCACAGTACCTCTTAACTGTAGCACATGGTTGGTACATCTGATGGTGCAAGAAGCTAATTTGACAGAGCACAGCTGAGGAAATTCAGTTAAGAAAACAGGAACCAAGCATCTGTTTTGTTTGACTGTCTCAGAACTTTAAATGCTCCCTAAGCTTTGTTACTTTGTTGGATTCCTTGTATCTCCATGACATTGGAAATGCTAGCATGAAGGCTCCAAAAATTAAATTCTAATCCATCTGTATCTGGCAGGCATATTCTTACATGTAAAAGAGGAAAACATGGGATAAGACAGATTTTTTTTTAGTTGCAAATAATTTGTTTCATTTGTAATCAAATAAAGCTTCAGTAATTGAATATATCTTAGTTTTCAAATATTTTCCCTTGATTTTCAATCCCTGACATACTTATGTTTACATGCACTGTTCTACCACTTATTTAAATAAAGCTGTAAAAGTTGATCTTAAGGATTAAGGAGAGAATAAGCTTTCTACTGCACAGCCTGTTCTGTTAAGGTTTTTCATTTCACTAGATTTGAGAAGTGGCAGTCAGCGTGCCCCACTCTCCTCCCTTCCCAAGCTACAGCTGTCAGCAGCAACCATTCAGTCTTGATACTGGCCTACATGAAGAACTGTCAAAACACAGAATGGTTTGGGTTGGAAGGACTTTAAACATCATCTAGTTCCAACCTCACTGCCATTGGTAGGGACACCTTTCACTAGATCAGGTTGCTCAGAGCCCCATCCAACCTGGCCATATCTGACTGATGTGATATCTGTGTCACAAAAAGTGCCTAAATGAAAAACAATATTTCAGGAAGTGTACTACAGTCCTATGTAAAATGTCAGTGGTGTAAGATTTCTTCAGAAGATCATCTCAAACTTAGACTCCAAGGAATAAATAAGCGTTGTCCATTTCGATTAGTACTTTTTCAACATATTAAAATAAGAAATTTTAATAAATGAAATTAATAAACCATTAGGCAAGAGCTGTCACAGTCCATCAGCAGCTAGATAAGTTCTATGATTTTTGTTTGGAAAACAGCTCCATTTTGCTTTTGTGAAAAAGACAAAAGCTCAGTGCCTTATGATTAGGATTCTCGCTTAGCCTAGTGGTTTCTTCAAGTGGTTTGTATTAGTTGCTGGTTTCTTTTGGCAACACCAAAACCTGCTCACTTTAAAATGCGTCTATATAGATAGACATAGTATATGCTTGAAAAGTTTTGGTCGTGTCTGACACAAAGCAGTGGAGACCTAGCCTATGATTGAAATCTGAGATGGTGATTCAACAAAGATGTTTATGTGAAGAGGCAAAACAGCCAAGCTTTGATGCCACTGATCACAATTCAAACAGAAAATCTAATCTACAGGAGAAAGTCTAGCACAAAGCCAAATCAGACCAAATGGGGATTTGTTCTGATGCAGTCTCTCAAGTATTGATCTAAGTGAGCTTAGGAGAAACTAATGTGACAAAGAAGGTACCTGAGCTACCCATCTCTATCAGAAGATTTAGAGTTTTCCAAATGAATTTGTGAACTGCAAGGAACAGTTAGATCATAGTAATTGTTTCGGCACAATGGATTTAAATATAAAATATTAAACAACATAATATCCATCAGCCCTAGAAAATCAAAGTACTTTAGATTCTGGAGATACCACATTCCCAGGGATACACAGCAATTTGAGCTTTTTGTGCTTCAGAACACAAATAAGAGTAATGAGGAAAAATGTTTCATTAGAAAAATTAGTCAAGCCTCTGTTTAACCACAAAAATCAGAGTGCCTTAGTCTTCAAAGCAAGCAGCATTTTTAAAGGGTCATCTCAAATTTAGCATATACATTAGTTTTTACATACCAAGAAGTAAAAATACTACTGTTGTTAAACAGAATTAACTAGGCGTGATAAAGCCTTTACATTGAACTTTTCATTAATAGCTGTACTGATTTCTTAGCTGTCCTAGTAGTGAAATACTATGTCATTTGTAATACCTATGTATGTAATAGGGAACTTACACTGTAAACCTGAGGCACATACACCAAATGTATCTTTAGGTACAGAAATCTTTAGAAAAAAAAAAAGCCAGAGTTCCTCTCTCTTTTTCCTTTGTTGTTTGTAAGCCAGCAGTAGCACTTGAACTATCACAGCCATAATAAAATCATTATCACTGTTACAACACTAATAACCACAGATCCCATCTCTCCTGAGAGAGACATCTCTCCACACTGAGACAGCATCACGTTCAGCTAGAGTGGAATCACTTTCACCTGTGTGGAATGGGAGGTACTCATCTCAGACCACAGATCAAGTGCTAGCTATTTCAGCAAAAGCTGCCAGATCTTTTACTAGATTAAGTCATGTCCTGTTCAGACCTTAAGCTGCATCCTCAGCATCCCTTCTCCAGGCTAACTAACTAGATTTCTGAAGTTTTTCCCACTTGGAAGAGCTGATTCTTGCAAAAGTAATGAAATGTGTACTTTTAAATGCTTGTAGTCCTGTAATTTCAGGAACTGTGAGTCAAACATGTCAGATTCAATTACATTAATGTTGCTTGGCATACAAGAATTACATTTGCAGACAAAGTTGAACAGTGCCAGTTTGATTCAGCTAATACAGAGTTTAAAGCTGTAAGGAATTATTTCTTTATTTCAGTCTGACTGTATATGTAACAGAGAACTTCCTCCTGTAAACTATGTACAAGGACTATATCCTCTATTTCATCTATATGAAGTATTTTATAAGCATTTCTAACCACAAATTCAGAGTATGGGCTGACAACAGATAAATTATTCCAGATGTTAAATACACATGGAAAGGTGATACCTTTTTGCATGCAGCCTGTGAGCTTTTTTCTCCTTGATTAAAGAAAGACCCATGCTTTGTAAACACTGTCTTCCTCAAAGATAGTGTTAAATCCTCAGTTACTTTGAGATAAGACCTCGACTTGAACAGAGTTGCCATTTTTGAGGGAAACTGAAGATAAGGCAAAAGAACAATGCACTAAATAAGCATCTGATAAGCTGTTAGGACAACATCCTCACAAAAGGGTCCGTACTCTGTTCCTACTCAGACCTTGGAAGGACCTACAAATCCTGGCCATCACAGTTAGAACAGAGATTTGAAGGAAAGGCAGCTTAATGCCACTCAGCATAGACACTATTATCCAACTCTACTCTCAATTCAATCACTGCTTTTTAAATTAATTTGATCGGTAAACTTGAGAAAGACAAATCCATTTTAATGGCAACAGCTCTCTCATGAATAGGGAAATGTCCTGACTGGTCTCTAGCAGTCTGGTGTCCTCTGGTTGACTGACCTGTAAACTGATTGAGCTGCAAGCAATCAACCTCTACCAGGGATAGGAGTCAAGGATGTCCTCAGTTACACTCTCCAGGGTAGGCTTTGTGAATTATTCTTTTGAATACTTGAGAGGTGCAAGCACTGATGGGAGCTTTTCCAGTACACGAAGTACTGCTGATTATTCTCCCCTGCGTGATCTCTTTGATGTAATGCTGCTCTTAAAGGCAGTTTTAATAGAATGCCTCCCCTCTAACCAACCAGCCTCATTTTCATTAAGTGTGTGGGTGTTTCTTTGAGGCTTTCTATCCATGACTTAGTTCTACAGTTACTGGAGGAAAGGGACAGATACAGCTCACTTTCTTCAGAAAAGAGGCTTAAAAGGGTTCTGCCAAAACAGCTGTGTTAAGAAGAAACATACTCTCAATGCCAAGTACAGTGCACAAATCACTCCGTGCTGCCTCAGTTCTGAACTCCCAAAGCTCATTTGGTGGGTTCCCTAAAGGACAAACCCCCATCTGTTACTTCTGTAGAGAACCTCATTGATGGTACCACTCTTCTGCAAGAACAAATAGCTAGAGAAATTATTTTAGCATTCATCTTGTGGCTAGTGTGTAGCTGAGAAATAATTCTAAAGAATTATTGGCTGGAAAGGATGTAAGAAATGTCTATTTATTGCTGGGGTTCAGGAGGAAAGATGGTAGTTTCTCAGCACAAAATGATGTTTCTTCCATTTCCTTTAGCATTGATCACACACCCTTTGGAAACTGATTGTGAATGAAAAAAGTATCCTGTCATTTCTTCCAGGAAAAGATTTTATCTGGGTCCAGCTGGAATTTTCAACAGGAAATCTAAGTTTTATGGGCATGTTTTGGAAAGAGGTAACCTTACAATACTCTTGAAAAGTAATTTCCTCAAATGTTAATGAGATATACTCTAACTAGCAACAAAGGCAAAAGAAAATAATTTCTTGCTTTGCCAAATGAATTGAAAAATTACTTAAAGGAAAAGAGATAATCCTGCCAGAATAAACACCATTAAACAAGACACATACATGCTTTATATTGTTTTTTTATCTAAGCAGAGAGGCTGCTTAAACATGTTGAAATAATAGTCCCTTTATGTTTGACAAGAAAATAAGTGGCATGTTCCATTTCCTTACTCAGACTGAATTAATATTAAAAACCTCATACCTTCAAAGAATTTTATCGTAATAATTTTAATGGAAAAATTCAATGTATAGAATTAGAAAAGAATTGCTCTTTAAAAAAAATACATATTCCCCTAAGAAAGAGCTACAGAGATCTAGATAAAAGCCTCATTTATCCAGAATTACCTCCTAAACTCAACTATGCTGTTAAAATGTCACTTGCACTTAAACAAACTCTACCATGTAGCCACAAAACACATTTTCATACTATTTCTATAAGGCTTGTTTAAAAGCTTTCAGGTTTCTTTGCTTTAAAACAGTCACATTTGAATTAAAAATTACAGAAAAATCTCAAAGATCATAAATAATTCCATTATTGGATCATACTTATACTCCCTGAAGTCCATGCTCCTGGGCCTTGTGTGTTCAGTAAGGAATGATTCCAGAAGGTGATCCAAGAAAAGAAACATTTAATACACAACCAGGGTTGAAACAGTCTTCTTAAACCATATTGTATACCTGAAGCAAGCAAGTTTATCCTTCTTAGTATAAGTCTGGGTGTTCTTATCTGTATGCATGTCCTTCATATAATCTGTTTATGTCTTGGACTTCATGAAAATCTGTGGTAATCTCCAGAATCTATCACTTCTGAACAATACACATGTATTTCCTAGCTTTAGTTTTTACTGAGATATTTGATGCCTAATGCTTTTACTGATGATCAGTTTCTAAGCAACTGGTAAACAGGATTTTTAAGTTGTCAGTTTCCCGAGGAAATTGCAACTCATTAAAGTGAGCATGCAAAGCTAACCTCAGACTGTAGCCATTACACTTATTTTAATGTTGTATTTTGTTTAAAATGTTTGATCAGAGAACAAGTCTCCTAGGATGCATAAGTTTTCTGGAGCACCACAGTGAACAGCAGTTCTTCAACAAGCCTCATTACATTCAGTGCACAATATCAAGCAATGTAGAGAGAATGAATAGTAGCACCACATTCAGTTCATTTTATATTGATAAAGCTTTGTGTCTCGGGACTAACATGCTAATAACCACATCAATGCTTGTTTTGATTAAGTGGATTTCTTCCAGCAGTGTAAGCAGCAGTGCCAGAAACATACTGCACTAAGGATATTCACATCCTTATGCAAGTGGAATGATTAAATTTAGCATCAAGTTACAGGTTGCTCTCTAATTCAATCTCTAATTCTCTCATTCAATTCCACCAATGAATGTTTAAGTTACAATTGGCCTGTGCATCCTCTGAAATTCAGTTGTCAGGACCAATCTTGAACGACTCAAAACTTTTTAGCCATCATGCATGCATTCTTTGCTTGTGATTTTTGCCTCTGTGACTGGACAAGTATCACTATATGCATCAGATAAAATATATCAAAACAGACAAGACAATAACACAGTTAGATTGTGCTAAGATCTCTGGAACTTTAATTTAATGTCCACTGAGGTCAGAAAAGAGTGAATAGTCAGAAAAAAACAAAAACCCTCAAAGAAAAAAATTAACTACTGGTAATGTTTATTAAAAGACATTCAGTCAGTATTAAGCATTAAGTATTAAACAAACCATCCCAAGGACTTACCCAACTAAATAAAAGAATGTGATGCTCAGAAATAAAGAGCTTATTTTCAACACCATGCAGGGCAGCCTCCAGAGCAAAACTGCACTCTGTGTTTGTAGAGTCAAAGCAGCAAGTGTTACTATGTGGTATCAGCCCTGCCAACATCTGACAAACCCGAGGAGAACGAACACGATGTTTCTTTAAGCATGTAGTGCTTGAGCTGTTAGCCGTTGTAAAAACATTAGGAGCAAGAAAGAAAATAATGAACATTACTGTACCAAAACAGGAAAAGCAGATTTCCCTCCCACCCACCCCCTGCCAGTTACAGCCCTGGTACTTTTTTTTCCAAAATATATCATGGTAAAGGAATGTGTCTTTCTTTGCCTGATGACCTCTTATTTGGAGAAGTATGCTTTTCAGCATCATTTAGCACACAGAGAACAAAGAAGTTTAACTGTTTCAAAGGAATGCAGAATTTCAGCTCCTGCTACAGAGTTCTCCTGAATGCTCATCACACAGCCTAATATCCAGCACATAGTGGATGAAAAGGAACAGTAACTTATCAGAGACGGCCTCATTCCAGACTCACCCCTTTGCCCCCAGCCCACGCTAAACAGTGTCCATTTCCTCGTGAAACAGCAACAGCTTCAGATTAGGACTCAGTTCTCCTAAGGATATTCATGTTGCATTTAAGTCAAGAAATCATGATCTACCAAAACATTTAAGAAATCAGGTTACAATCTTGGTTACTGCCAAGAATGCAACCTTTTATTTAACACAGATTTACATGACAACGGGCCCAAATACTGACCAGTGCCTACACCTGATCTCAGAAGAATTAAAATCTCTTAGCAAAGATGAAGCCCTTAGAGAACAGAGAATAGCAAAGCATAAAGCTTATGGCTAAGACAGGAGTTAAAAGAAGGAAAGTCTGTTGGGTTTTTTTTTATATACCTATTTAGGAATTAATTTTGTCAAATATGCCCCCCCTCAGCATAACAAGCAGATTCAAGACTATCTTGAATATAAGGAAGTTCAACAACTTTTTTACCCAGCTAGTACAGAGATGAATGGTTCAAGATGAACTGGAATTACACTGTAAACAACTCCTGACAGCAGGAAATATGGACTTCAGTGATCTTCAAGAGGCAGGTAATGACTACTTAAAACTTCGTGGTCTCAGACCCCAATTGCTTTAAGGGTCCAGTAATTTCCTCAGAATCAAAAATTATTTGTTCTCACAGCATATTTTTTCAAATTCACAGTGTTCTCATAAAATCCTAAATAGAACCATTAATCACAGATACTGACATGTAGAAAACAGTGCAGCTAAACTTGTGATCCTCCCCTTTAAGATATAGCTAGGTCATCCCCAGAGTTACAATTGAAGTAGTTCCTATTATTATTTTTTTTGGCTTTTACCTTTTCTTGAATCCTCTTGGCTTTCACTGTTGATACAAGTTTCCAAATCACATGGAAAGGAAGCTTTATAAAACAGGAGAAGACAGATTTATGCAGCAGATTATCCATAATTCAGGCAATTTCTCTTACTGCTTCCCTGTCTGCAGTTCTGAATGCATGTTTTCGGCCTCTTCCCAAAGACTCGTAATCCTCGACTGTTGCACAATCCTTTTCTGCAGAGCAACTGGTGAAAATCAAAACATCAAATGCAGAGCCTCCAACAAATGACTAGTGTTAAAGCGCCACAAGGGCAGTGTGAGCTGCAAGAACTGAGGGGCAGTTCTACCAAAGGCAAATCATTTCCCTGGAAGCCTGCTCAAACAGCTCTACTTCTGGTAAGAACATTCTGCTGCAAAAATCAAATAACACTAACTAGGTCCTAATTTTTCCTACCCCTCCTAATGCCTGATGCCTCTTACAGCTTAAAGCTTGTTCAGCTGCAGTAAAGAGGTTAGAAAACTGCTGTTTCCAGCACATTCACCCCTCCTCCTCAAGCTGTATTTCACCGACTGCACTGTCTGGTTTCACTTTTGTTTCACACACAATCCTGTTATGTGGATTTCAGTCAGATTAATGCTTTCTTTCATTCCCCGCTTTCTAAACTAGAACTGCAAGGCACCAGTTACAGAGTAAAACAGTGCAAGCTCAGATAAAGCTTCACTTGCAACCGGGAGCTTTGCCTTGAATCTTAACTGCAAGCTCATTTCCTTTCAATTTACTGCATTTGTCTTTATAACCCCTTCTCTACTTCACACCTTTAATCAGCAGACAAGTATTTGTCTGGCTTTTGTAGGGATGGAAAAGCAGCAAAGCACATTTCCATCAAGCATCATCCTAAATTCTTGAGTTTCAGAGTTATGGAAGTTTGGGTGGATGTCTCCCTCTCTCTTTTCTTGTTGCTGACCTTTCATGCAGAGAAGTCACAGAGCTGGGTTCTTATTACAGTAAAGCAATTCAGTCCTCACTACAACTCCACAGCCATTACCTCCAAGTTTTTAAGTTTTTCTTAAGGTATGTTTCTGTGCATAATGAATTATTTTAAGTTCACTTCCTACCTAAACCATTCTATGATTCTCTTATTTAGACCTTCACCCAATTTATCCTGAAGCTATTAAATACAGCTGTTAAAGACTAACCAGCCAGAGCATACAGTGTGCCTCCTGAACATCAACATTTGTGGGAGGCAAAAGAAATAATTTCTTTACTTTGTCAGCACTGTTTGTGGAAAGTGATCCATATGGTAGGGAAATAATACTGCTTTTCAGAACACCCACTCCTCCTTTCTAGGTCTCACAGCTACAAAAAAAAAATAAAAATCTTTCAATGGATTCAGAAAAGAATCCAAGACAGATTTACACGTTTGTTTTCTGTGTTAACTTGTCGCACACTACTTGCACATATCCCGCCCTTCAGGTTTGATGCTTGACACAGGCAAACATTCTGACATTTCATGCTTGGAAATGTGCCTTCAACAAATCCTTTTTGTGTTCCTAAGTGACTGGCTGCTTATACTTCAACCCATCTGTTTGGATGGCACCAAGCCTGCTTACAAGGTGATCTTCCTGTTTCACTTCCTATAGAGAGATGCCAGCCAATTTTGGGTCTCAGCACAATACCTCTCCTGCCCTCACTTTGGTGCAAAGCCCGGCTGAGTCAGAAACACCGTTCCTGTGCTTTATAAAATTTGTTGGCACTTGTGTGACTTTGACCACCTGAGCAGCAGAGGAAGAAAACTGGAGTTGTCAGCACTGTAAATTGCCAAGTACACTCGTTATTGCAAAGCCGTGGGGATGTTAGGAAGATCAGTGACACATCCTAGCACAGGAATTTTAATTGCTCTGCAAAGCCAGGATCACCACAAACAGGAGGACAAGAATAGTAAAAGCAAAAACACAAGTCACAGGCATAAAAGAGTCAGGCAGGGGAAAACACTGAGCTCCACTTTGCTGTAGTGGTTCCTTTAAAATTACCTGTACTAGGACATATTTGTTTTGTATAACCTCAAACTTTTACCTAAAATCACAGTGTTATGTTTATGCCATTACCTGCAAAATCATATCAGGCTGAAGATGCTTCTGGGAAAGTTCTGAAGTGCATGACCAAGCTCTTTCAGAGGAGGGGAGCACCATAGGCTTGTTCTGATTGGCCTAATGAGAGTGTTTCAGCAGGCACTTGTAGGCTTACCCCTTCTGTGCTGTATATGGGTGCTTAGGGAGCACAAAGGGAGACAGCTGCAGTAATCCAGGCGGATGGACCTTCAGAAGTGTAGGACAACATCACCTGGTTGAGCCATACCTTGGCAAATATCCTACATTTCCTTGATTAGTATCTAAAGTCTGTATTGAAACAGAGAGAAAGATTTCTTAACTAGGAAATACTTGCACTGTCAAGAGTAAATCAGTGGGTACTAATCACAAATGTTCTTCCCTCCACCCTGTTTAAGAAAAGCAGTAACAAGCCAAGAAAAGCAAAGACAGGCTTTCAACAAACACTATCAGCTGTCAGAATATTTTAGTTTAAGGGTTTTAGTGGAAAAGTCTCCTTTCTCTGGCATAAAATAATGTGACAAAATTTCCAAACGTGTTCTGATACCTGAAAGAACAGTTTCTTGTTGTGCTCTGTGTTTTTGCTTAAGAAATCCCCTCCTTATGTCATGGTATGTTTAAAAGAAAATGGAAGAAATTTCAACATTTTGACTATGCCTAGGAATGAATTTATACTAAAATAGTGATCTGTTATGTGCTCAGACAACAGCAAACAACAGAGACTAAACTTCTCAGCTCTGGCCTGGCAATTATCCAGTATCAACAGGAATAGCACTAACCTATTTGTTCAACTAATTCTTGTGGTATCAGTCAAAGTGAATTGAGCATCTCCCACACAGCACTTAGACAACCCCTGCCCTGTATTATAAGCTTCTTTAATGACAGTAATAAAATATATCACTAAGAGCCAAAATCCACAAGCAGCATCCAGATCCTGTGTAATACTAGCAAATAATTCTCTTTTTGCTGAGTGAATAAAACCTGCACCAAAACAGAAATATGTATACATCTGCAGAGGTATATGTGTATAATTATATAGATGTAGGTACTATTTGTATACACAATATCCCCACCCTGAAAACACATTTAAGAAGCTGGTGAACAAACATAGACTTTGTCCTACTACTCAGTGCAAGCTGCTGGCATCAGCTCACAATGTGTAATTCTTGCTCATTGTGAGCTATTCAATTGTCTTCTCTGACCATCTTGGTATCTCAGCCAGACACCTTTGCCTTCTAAGGCCTTTCATTGCAAAGTTTGTCTATCCTAATGAAGCCAGCGGCATTTGGGTCCTTGAAGCATATCCTATATGTATAAAGGGAGTATTGCATTTTTGCTTTGTGTGCTGGCAGAACAAGAATTTGCTTCTTCCCCCATCTCCCCCCACCTCACTGTTTCGATAAATAACAGTAACTCCAGCAGAGCTGTTAGTCTAAGATTTTCAACTAATCTAATTTTCAACTAATTTCTAATTTTTGAGCAGGATTTATTAGTTCAATTATAGTTAAAACTTGATCCAGTTTCTTTATTTTCATTTTTATTTTGAATTATGCAAACTACGTCTTTGTTATGCATCACTAGTTTAGATTTTCTAGGATTTTAATGCTCCAATTTTAATTCCATGTCCAGTAGCCGAGTCCAAAAATGACATGATTATACTGAAGCATGTCCAGAAAAGAGCCATTAAGATAACTAAGGGACTGGAATATCTATTATGGGAGGAGAAACTGAGAGAGCTGGGACTGTTTAGTCTGGAGAAGAGCAGACTCAGGGGGATCTTCTTAATATGCAAAAATACCTGAGAGGCTGAAACGAAGGAGGAGGAGCCTGACTTCCCAGCAGTGTCCTGTCCTGGAGGAAATGGGCAGAAACTGAAATGCAGAAAGCTCCATCTAAATATTTGTTTATTAAACCAGTTATAGTGATGAAGCATTGAAACCTACTGCTAGAAAGATTGTGGAGTTTTCAACTTTGGACAAATTCAAAGCCTTGCAATCAGTCCTGAGCAGTTTGCGCTTTTTGACTTTGATTTGAGCATGGTATTGTACCACATGATCTCCAAAGAGTCCTTTCCAACCTCAGCTGTTCTATAATTCTGTGCAATTATAAGCTATCACTATAAAAAACCCCCCTAAGGATATGCAAATGGCATCATTAATTCTGAAAAAAAGTAAGTGCTTTTTAAAGAAAGAAGATACGGTTAAAGAAATGTCACCAGTAAACTGATTCCCAAATATATAGATTCATTGCTGGTGCAGTGCCAAAAAATAATATTGCATTTTATTGCAAGAAGATTTGCCTGAGTTTCCAGAATGCTTCTCAGATGTAATACAGCACTCTTGTGTAGAGGCATTCACACAGACATCAAATAACTACATATACTACAAGTGTGTTTGCCAATACCTTACTTTAACCTGTTGGACTAGATAACTGGCCCTTAATTCCTCCTAGATGCTGAAGTTTTTTTGGACTTTTTTCTACCTCTCCTAAACAGGCATGAAGCAGTTTGCTTTCCCCTGAAAAGGGGGAATTCCTTAATTCCTTAATTCCCAAGAATACAAAGTCATGAGGAGCAACTAGCTTCAATGGTGCTTCTGCTGTACCAGGGCTTCAATCTACATGATGTCACTCTTAGAAAAGAGAGATCCCAGCTGTAAAATAAAGCTCAAAACCCAACACCCATTTCTTAAAATTTCTTTCCTTGGATATGCTCTTCACATTCACCTAATTTACCCCACACAGTCAGTAGACAATGTCAAATATTCAGTTTTGCAAGAGCAGGAAGGAAGAGGTTGATAAGATGGTAGACAGAGTCTGAGACTTCTATGCTTATGTCCTGCTATGTTTTCCTTGACCAAAGCAGTTTACTCCCATCGCATTGTGACAAGTAAAGGAATGCATCAGTAGTCAATGGATCATAAGCAGAGTGTGTGATCAGATGTCACATGGCTGAGAGGTGGCTGTCAGTGGCACACACTGTGCTCACATGCCTCTCAGAGGCTGTGTACACAGATCCATCAGCCCAGCACTGCTTTCAGAAACTTAATTGCTTTAGTATCCATCCTTGAGGTTACATTCAAAGAGTTAATTTCACACAGATAACAGGCTGAAGCTTTACACCTGTATTGCCGCACCAGAAACACAGAATAGATATTCTTATAGCCACTGTCCTACAAGTGACCTACCTCTTATTCTCTGCACAGTCAGTAAAGCTATTTCTCTTTTTAAAGCTCCATGGTATTGGGATTTGGGCTCCATTTGTTACCCGCTCTCCTAGTTCGTGTTAATGAGCTCTAATCAGCAGCCTTCTATTTTATAAAGTGTCACCCTCTAGTGCATTGTTTAAATTTATCTAAATTAAAATCACACTCTATTTAAAATTTGCCTCTTGCTCTAAAATCTCTTGATCAATCATTCTGTGATTTCAGCCTAGCCTCTACAAATTTGATCAATGCGTGCTTAATTTTGTCTTCCAGATTGTTTAATAGAAACCTTAATTAGTGCTTTCATTAATTAATGCCAGACCTGATACTGATTCAGAGATATCGCATGTGATAGTTCCCTCACCACTGGTGTTTCATTGTTAATTATCCTGACATTGTAGCCTAGGCAATTTTGTATTCATGTTACAGGTTTATGAAGCCAATGAGGGCTTTGTTCCTACCGAATTCTTCCTGAAGGAGCTTCCCACACATAGCAACAAGAAGTCATGGTAGAGTTAGATAACAGAAATCCAGTGTGTTTTCACTTGTCTACTAAACACATAATATACTGCAGCATATTAACTTAGTCTGAACCAATAAGTTCAACTAATTATTCACACATGTCTCAAAGGAGCATGAAAACCTCTTCTTCACTGCGCTGATGGACTGGGGGTTAGTTTCAGGGTGCTTCACAGAGTAGTGGGGCTAGAAAGGCCAGGCAGAATTTCATTGCTTGTAAACCTGGCAGCCAGATGAGCTTTTTCTCACCTCCAAGTCTTTGATCCAAGGTTTAACTCATTACATCACCACAGTCTCATCTGTCTAGCCCAGTTAATCTTCCTATAGTGTTGTTACTATCCTCAAGTTCGCCTTCAAACACTCAAAAGCAGGTAGCAGCCCATCCAAAAACCCACTAAGCTCCTAGCCAGCAGGAAATGTCTGAAGGGTGGAAGAATGGGGCCTTTACTTTAGTTTTCCTTTTGTCAGACACACAACTTTTCCAGCTCCAAAGAGGACTCATCTGAACAGTTTCCATCAGTAGAGCCCTAAGCAAAAGCACTTCCCCTGGAGGTTTGCCTAAGGTGAAGAACACTTACAATACAGTCCAGGTTCTAAACAAGTGCACTTATTTAAAGCATTATCAGAGACACACAAGGTCAGATTACGAGAAAATCCTCTCCTATTCAAGTACAAGTTCTACAGAAATTGCATCCTGGACACCAAGGAGTAGATCTGCAGGTGTAGTTAGGGATACAAGACTCGTACTTGCTAAGAGCCCCATAAGAGACCGTAGAAAAACAGGAAAATCTTTCCCAAGCTGAGCCTGATTCCAGCAATTCACCTTTAAAAACCTAGTGTTAGCTTTTCAAAATATTCCCCTCATCAAACTAGGGAAAGAACATGGAAATTCAACTTGGATTCTGCCAGATTTGGTGTACAACTTTCTTCTTGAAATTAAGGAGTCTCTGCACTCAAGTGAAAGTAGTCCCTTCTAGCACTTTAACTTTACTCCTCAAACTTGTTGCATAATTTCTTCTGCTGTATTTTCTTGTGACTTTATACCTATGCAAAACCTTCTTTCTTTCTGAATGTATCTACCATTCTCAAGATAATTCAACAACTGAGAAATTAAAAAACTAACCTTTTTTCTCATCTTCTCATGGTCTGTAATTATTTTCCTTTTCCAGGGCCCTTCCAAATGTTCCCCTAGGAATATTTCTCTTAAATGAATACTACACACCACAGAGGAGGAAAGGAAAAGGATTGCAGTATTGGCTTTACAAGAGCTCACCTTAGGTTCCCCTATTCTCACTTAAAAACACCAAGCCTAGTATATGACTTAAGGAGATTATTGCTAGGTAATTCTAGAATTTTTTCTCTTGTCTCTGTGAAGATCTCAGATTTGAGGCATGTGAGTTAAGCAAGTGAGGAGAAGAGATGGTGTGAGTGCATGAAATGTGCCTTATCCTACAGTGGAGAATGTGAATCCTGCCACTGATAGGATGTAAAGGATCTAATTGAAAGCATATATGTCATTTAAAAGCTAGTAGAGAGCAAGGACCCATTGCTGAGCACCTTATACTCCAGGTGCAATTAATAATTCAGCTGCTTAGCATCTACTAAGATGCTAAAAAAACCCATACCTTACTTTATAAAATATTCCATTTTAAAATATCTATCTCTCAGGGCAGTTCATTTATCTATTGATCAGATTAAAAGAAGAATGTGTTAGAAACCTACATACAACTAAAATGAAGAACCAGCATGATAGTTTAGAACAAAAGCTTGCCCAACAGGCTCTGAATTTCATGTTGTAAATTGGCAAGCAACTGACTTGAAGAATGGTATTTGAAACTAAAAAGACATTCAGAAAATGGATTCTGAAAAATTATGTCTGGTTCAGACTTTATCTGTTTGTATATCAAAGGGCACTCTTCCTAGTAGCTACATGACAATCTCTTCTTTCTGCCTTGTACACACTCCAATAATTACTTTAGGATTGAATTATATGTCAATTTTGGATAGCCTGCATTTCTAGTGCAGAAGATATACAGTCACTTTAAAGATATCAAGAAGCTATTGCTTCACCTTATGCACAGATGATCAAAAAAGTGTACCTAGAGAATAATAGAGGGCTATATTATTTTCTGTTTTACAAATGAAGGTGTGTCTAACTGAGAGCACCCATAGCCAAATGTATCATCATCTCACAAAAACCATCTGCAGGAATGGAAAGACATGAGACAGACAGTGGTCATGAATAGGCCTACAAATGCTTTTATATGAGGAAGGACTGAAAAGATGCAAACTGTTTAGAGCTGGCATGAGACAGACACAGAGGAAATGAAAGACTGTGGAAGAACTAGGTACAGCACATCTGAAACACAGGAAGGAAGTCTGTTTTTTAAATAGATTTTCTTTTGAATAAAATAGGAAGTGATTAAAATGTGGATTTTTTTTTCCTGCATGTCATTTCAGGGGTCAAATGTTACCCAGATTCAAAGGAATATTGGACAAGTAAGTGTATAATGAGAACCTTCATAAGAAAGGGTGCAGTCTGGGATATCAAACTGTATGCTTCAGGGCAAAGGTCCCTCATCAACTCTAAGGAATTAGAAACCAGACTTTTATAAGCAGTTATTCTGGCAGGCAGGGAAAGAATTGTTAATTCATTTATAATGCCTTTGATGTAAAACACAAGGGGGGGATATAGATGCAAAAAAGAAATAGAAACGGAATTAGTAAACAGACAAATTAATCAACATGTAGTGACTTAGAAAGAAAATCCTCCACTTACTTCTTAGAAAAAGAATAGGGAAGAAACATCAGTTAATCAGCTGGAGAGAAAGAGCTCAAGGTTCTGAGTTAGGCCCAATGAGGTAAAACTGTGAAAAGACAGGAAAAGTGCTTCAAATGTTTGAGTAAAAGAGCATCATGTTTATAGAGAGGGTGAAACAGAAATGTGGCATATTGAAGAGATGATTAAATGGATTGTTTATTAAAATAAAAATCACAGAGCAGAGGCAATATTAAATGTTTAAAAATTTAGTTAATATAAGTTGTTGGCTTACCAGGGAGGCAGTTTGTCTAAATGATTTGCTATATGTACTTTCTCATCCTGAGCTTGAACATGTTTCAGTTCTAGCAGAGGCAGAAGGTACCATAGAAATGATCCCATTGATCCCCATGATTCCCCAGCAGACTGAAACTTGTTGACAGGAAAGGGTGATGAAACTTGAATTATGTGTTTTGTGCACAGAAATTATAATTTGTCAGGGCTGTTTGACACTAACTTCCTCTGCCAATGGATTCTCAAGGAAGGAAGGAAGGCAGGAAGAGAAAACCTGAAACCAATTTTCTGTCTCATGAGGCAAATTAGATGAACAGATTCCAGTTGCAAAGTTTGCTGTGTAATTAACTTCTCTCAACTCTGAACACTGCCTGTGTTGATACACAACCTGTTGGTAGCTGGAGTGATTTTCATTATCCTAGCTTATGACTACAAGTGAGCCATAAGCCATGTTTCAGGCCAGGCCATTTTATTATCTTTGTCTGAAGTCAAAAGGACCTTCTGACAAACTTCTAGAAACCCCAGGCAGAACATCTGAGTCACCTTATAATTATTACTGAAGTACATTGAGCAGCCATGCCCATAAATACCCTTAACCTTTGTATTTAGCATGGTAAACTTCAACCTTATAAATTCTTGTAAGAGAATCTCTGTAAAGATGTAGTTGAGTTATTAAGATCATGGTGCTGCATCAAGTGTATTACTGTCAGACCTATTACTTTTTCTCCCAGTGTGTGTGACCACATGTGCTAGATTCATTTGACAAAAGGCAAGTAGGCAGGGAGTAGGGTGTGCAACAGCTGGAGGGTGTGCCCATGCCCCACAGCTCAAGGTGCATAAGAACTACAGGTGAACAAAACACCAACCTTTCATCACCTACAATGGATCACTAGATGGGTAAACAACTTGGTCATGGCACCCCAGAGTGGGCTACTGGTATGGCACTGGACACTGGTGTGGTACAGCAAGGGAGTGAGTTCCCAAGGTAAGAGGTGGGTAGCTGTGAGCCACAGGGATGGCCCCACCAGCCAGGGCTCATCCCACTGCCCTCATGGAGGGAGCAGGGCAGGCTGGAAGGGGGCAGCCAGGCACAGAAAGTCCATGGGTAATGAAGTAGGTCTGGAGTCAGGCTGGGGAACCTATTCATGGGTCAGGCAGGGGCAGTCCATCAGAAGGGTCCACAGCCAAGCATGAGCATGGCTGTGATGTGGCTGCAATGCAGACTGGCTGGGACCCAAGGGGACAGCGCCTGAGCTTAAATCTAGATCCTGTATGAATGGTAGGAAGGAGAGACCTCACTGAGTCCTACCAACTTTCTCCCTAGGACCAGCAGCTGTGTCACAGGGCACTAGACTGGCCCCAAACCCCCAGGAGGGGCAGAGAGTGCTCTCAGGGCCCTGACATGAGATAGAGATTGTCCTCATCCATTTCTGCCAAACAGGAGTACTGCTGTGTTCTTGTGCCCCAAGTTACAGTTCTGGGGGTTGTCTTTGCAGGTCTCACCCTTTGCTCGAAGTGGTTCACAAGAGCAGCCGTACCTGCTCAGAGGATGTGTCCCCTGAGAGCTGCTTCCTGCAAGGGCTTTTAGCAGATGCACACACAAGTGACTTGAGAACAGAGCAGGCACACATCATTGCTACTCCCAGGTACTTTCATCAGCTTCCAGCAATCTCCGGGTCATGGAGTTCCTGCATCAGGAGTGATGTCTTTAGGTGTGGCAGCCCAGATTAATTTTTCGTGCATTAATTTCTCTAATTCCTCTAAGAAACCATAAAAAATACTGGTGCCAGCATCCTGTAGCAGTGAGCTCCCCTTCTTATCATTCCTCTGGCTGCTGAATTCCTTAATGAATCACTCTAGAAAGCAGAAATTATAAATTTATGTGGCTAAATTACTGCTGAATTCTTACCAGTTAACTGAGAACAGACCTTGATCTAGAAGTATCAGTTGCTTTGAATGATTTGATACTACTGTGCTCACATGCAAATATAAAATTTTGGGCTTAGAGAGATTAGGAAAACTACTCTTGGGGGAAAAAAAATATACAGTGTGTTCTGTTTCACTTATGTAAAATCTGGCAGCCACAATGTTGATTAAAAAAGGAAAGTAAGGGTTAGTAAAAAAATTATTGCACAAGAGCAGAATAATCACAGTGTCTTTGCCATTTATCACCAAGAGAAGACTCGGCGTTCCCACTGTAACCTTGTGTTTCTATGGGAAATGCCTTCTTAGGCTTTCTCCCCATTTTGATTGATACAATACACCAAACATGCTCAAATGATGTTTCCAGACTCAGTCAAGGTTCCATGACAGAGAAATAGTACACAGTTTGTCAGTCAAAAAAAATTACCTTACAGTCACTGTATTTGGGATATTCAGTGCAGCATATAACTGGGAAATGTTCATTAACTCTATGGATTATGGGGAAATTTGAAAAATTCAGAGCACTGAAGAACTGGGACAGATCAAGACATTGGCAGAATGCTACCATCCTCTGATACTGACAAACACAGGGACTTTTCCCCATGTCTCTGCAATGGGAATGCACAATAGGATGAGGCTACTCTGCTATTTTGCCTTAGTTGCATTGCCTTTTGAATTGCAGGGAGCCCTGTAACACCCAGAAAAATACTCAGGGATAGGGCATGAGAGCCTGTTGGGAAAGTTAGTTGGGAGTGAATGCCACAAGGCCCACCTTAAGGCGGCACATACTGTGCATTCCCAGCCTACTCCAAGCTACTCAAAGCACCTCCAGCCTATTGCTGCTTCCCCAACAGAAGCTTATCTTGTAAGAGATGATACCCACTTCCCTATCTGACGCAGAAAGCTGATGGCAGGTGCTCTGCTGGCTTTAAAACAATGAAAAAAAGGGAAGACTCCATTTTCCTCATTATTCTATTTCAGGTGTTCTCTGTCAAGAGTCATCTCGAGGGCTTCCTGTACACAGAATACTGCTCTTGAGCTTTTGAGCTGCTATGGTTTTTGAGTGGGAGAATGAAGTGTTGCATTTCATACACTCAGGAGATCATTTCAAGACAGGGTTTCTAGTGGAGTTAGTGGAGTCACAACTGGAGCTAGCAGGGCATTTCACCCCTCTCTTCCCCCATTTTTGTATTTAAAACCCATCTTCAGCACACGGGTCACTCAATTTGCCTGCAGATGCTTACAGTTCAAGTGTAAGACATTACTATTCTCCTTCTATTTGTTTTTCCATGGCATTCCATGAAATAACATGATGCCATTACCCTGGGATTTACTACTGTTCTGTTTTGCTTGTCATATCTTGCCATTCCAGAGTGTAGGAAGCCAACCTCCTGCTCTGCTGTCTCAATGCAATTTCCCTTATCACCTCCTGGGATATCTTCTTCGTAAGCCTTGGACTATGCTTTAAATAACAATCTACAGGCTGACTTTACAAAAAGCACACTGCACTCCCCGCTCTCAGTGCAATGATAGACTCTGTAAATAAATGGATTATGACCCAAATCACAAAAAACATTATTAGCAGTGCTAGAAAATAACATTTACATAGACTGTCAATTAACCAGCTGTGAAGCCTGCATATAGGAAACATCTGCATTTATTTCTACTGTATTAGTATTTTATTCAACAGTGCTGGGTTATTTCATTCCCTTGATGAAATGAGTGCGCAGAGTGTCTATTAATGGAAAGAAAATAAATGTACTGTGTGAGATAGAAGATTGTGTGGATAGAAACATGCACTTTTGGGGGAAAGGAAAGCAGCATTTGTATCTGGCGTTTCTTTGCCTAAGATAGTGTTTGTGCATAATTTATCTGATGCATTTGCAAGGAGCTGTCTACTCATGAGATATGAATCTCAGGCAGCTAAAAACACAGTCCAAATCTCATTCAAAGGTAAGAGGATCTTTTAGTCCCAGTACCCAGTCAGCCTCATCATGGCCACTATGCTGAAATGAACATCATGTTCTGTAAAGTGGATTTTGTCACCACTGATTCATTGCATAGTGATGATGGGACAGTCATATATAAAAACCCTTTCTGCCCACTGCCCTAGATTCCAGCTTTTAACTATCAAAGGTAACTGAGCTGCAAAATTACCTCATGTATTTTGTCCAGTGGTGGTCACGTACATACAGGTCACATATAAGTGGGATAGAAGTAGACATACAGGTGACATAAGGAGTGTTTACCACATGCATTTTCTGAGAAAAGTATGAAAACCAAACCTTACTTCCATTCTTAGATTCAGCTGTGATCCTCTCTACCAAAAGCTGAAGGGACACTAGAAGGGGAGACAGGCATTTTACAAGACCATGGCACATGTTGCATCTTGGCTGAAAATAAAAGGCTTTACTTTCTACAGCTCCTACACATGTTTGCAATGGCTGGACTCGATCTTAAAGACCTTTTCCAACTTAAACAATTCTGTGTAAATCCAGAGTACCTCCAATAATGTTGTGAGGGATGCCATTTATGAACATGGCCATAAATTCACAGGAAAACGGTCGTCACTCTTGCAATATTATTTTCTAAGTCACAAAATTCCAATAAAAAGGCAATTTACAATATTATCCTTTTTGTCCCTCAAAAGTATATGTATTTCCAGAACTGAAGCACTCCTCAGCACCTTTTAATTCAAAAATAGCCAGAGTGAACAACAATCAGCAGCACTTCAATGCTCTTTCAGCCAAAGGACAATTCAACTTTCCACCCTAAATATCATTTACTCAAGAGGACAATTGTCCCACTGAGTCACTTTTGTCAGGTAAACAGAGCAAATGAAGACTATCATATAGTGCAATGCATCATGAATAAACATTGTCAACAAAGCAATTTTGACCAAAATGAAAAACAGACGTTCTCAGGCACTAGAAAAATAATTTCCTAGGTAAATAATGGGCATATAGTCTCTACTGTCAAGGAAGTCACTCTGAAGTTATGTTTCTTCCTCTTCAGCATAAAATTCTGATTGCACTGAAAATAATGGAAATGCTCTTATCAATTTTATGAGAGAAGGTTTTTAACAAGGTCTTTTTAAAGAAATAGCACCAGGAATTAGTCAGGAATAACATTCACAAAGTTACAGTCTTCTTTTGGAGCTTGCAGACGAGTGGGAAATGTTTTACCCTCACTTCACCTGCAACCCCACTGGCTGTGTGTCAGAATTTCCTTCTGGAGCAGCTGACCCATTGATACAAATTTGCAAATCATAAAATTTATCCCAGCATTAGAAGAGGGGTCTGGTCTGGTTTCACTGTTTTTTTCCAGTGAAATGATTTGCCCTCTAATTTCATACCAGATGGTGGGACAAGGTCAGGCCCATCATGTAACCTGTGTAACTGCTTGTGAATTAGTGCATCTTCTCAAACTCTCTGACCAATTAAAGCATTAACCTTCCATTAAGCAAGAGAAGGGATAGGATGGGCGAACCAATATCAGTATGTGTCATGACAAGTTCCCTTGAGGGCTTTATCGGCTATTTGTTAATAGTTGAGGAAAAGGTTGATAAAAACAGCTGTGCAGAAAGATTAAATATATTTCCCATGTTGACATTTATACTGACTCTCAGTTCACAAATACCTCATAAAGTATTAGCTATAAGGTAGCACGTATCAAGGCTGATTTTCAAAGCAATTACACTTAATTTGTCAAACAGAACCTTTCATCAGAAATAAAACAGGTAGAAGCAAATGAGAATTTATAGACAAATCCCTTGCCTCAAAATTTGCTTTTACAAACATTACACACAGCTACTACAAGAAAGGTCACTGAAATAATGACATTTGGATGAACAAGCTGCAGTCAGCAGCAGTAAACATTTCTGTTTGCCCTGGTAGCTTTACAGTGTAAACTGTAAGAGCAGGGGAATGCAGGGGAAGGTTTTGAATCATCCCTCTTACAGCTCAGAAGTGAACAGTGCATCTACTTGAAAACTACTACATATGAAACAGCTGTGGAGCAAATGGATAGAAAGGACCTGTAGAAATTTCCAAGCTGAGAGCTTCTCAACAGTTTTTCACCATTGTCTCATAATATCTTAGATGGCACATTTTCCAAACAGTTTAAAATCCCATAATATTAGTGAAATATGCAGCCAAATACAAGCAAAAAAAAAATTAAAATGATAGTATAAAAAATGAAAGCATGAATGATCCCATTTCAATGTACTTGTTGTTTAGTTACACAAGAAAACATTTACCTCAAAATGAGTAAGATAAAACCCTCTTTGCTTAAATTTTGTCTTGTTCTTCAACTACTAGAGGCTAAGAAACATCAGCATAGATTATTGCTGAATCCTAAATTTTGTGTGTATTGTTCTTCACTGTGCTTGTGTACTCTGTAACCAAAAACTGTCAGGGATGAGTATTACACTGCTTTCTTCAGTGACACATGGACCAATCTAGTGGTCAGTTAAGCTGACTGAGTAATCTCTTGGTCAAAATGTGACCCCTGTGATTCATTCATCCTCCAATTTCTCAAGAAAATTAAAACAAGAATGCTATCAAAATTAGCTGTGAACTTCTTGGTTGCAGGTATATGTGTTTGAACAGAGGCTGGGAAGAGGCATGATCAGAGAAGATTCTTCCTTCTGCAGCTCATCCTTCCTTCCCTTCCAACATACTCCTGGTGCTTTGATTGAAGCATACAGTTAAAGATAGATTGTATCCGGATATCTTTGAAATATATGTTCAATTTGTGGAGATGAATATGAATTAATAATATTTTAACATGCTTCAGCACTTATGGAATAGTAAGATTTTTTACTCAAATTTTCTCCATATATGTAGGTAAGGACCAACTTTTGCTCTTCGTTTTGTATAAGAAAAGGAATATAAATTTTCTTTCAGTTTAGCTTACACAGTAAGAAAGACAATGAAATTGCTAATAATTAGGATAATTAAGAGGCAAACTATTAGATGTGGAAAATATTTTTTCAAATAATCCTCTGAAACACCCTTCAATGTAATGCTTCAAGGTCTAAAAGTTGCTCTGCATTCTATGTAACCCTAGTTAGTGAACCTCAATTAACCAAAAATCCTTCTTAAGCAAACAGTTTAAAGTCCTGAGATGCTGATTAATTATACTGGAAATTCCCTCAAGAATTAAATCACTTGGTTATCTGAAATAGTTCTTTGCCATTTTCTGCATACAGGTAATCAAGCATATGATACAGTACAGATGTCAGCTTGCTATTTTACCTAGTAACTCCAGAAATGAGCACTACATTGGAAGGGATACTGTAGCTCAGTTATCTAAAGTTATAGATAAAGTGACTAGAATTTCTATTTTCAAGACCTTGCAGCTCCTAATGATGGTTTTAAATTATTCCTTAGTCCTCATGAGAAATGTCTGGCCTACAGAGTTATCATGTTAGCCTTGACACCATGGGCTAATTAGATGTTAAGCATAACAGCTCAAAAAGGAAAAAGCCTTCTCCCAACACTAATTCTTAAGAGGATCGTTTGAGGAATTTGTATGGCAAACTGTTCCTGTGCAGGGTGCACAGAGGAAGCCAAAGAAACATCAGCACTGTAGATAATTTCCATTCAGCAACAGAGACAAGCATTGTGGAAATCAGGACCATGCCAAAGCCTGGACTGCAATGGCCATGTGTCTCTTTAGAGAAACACCTGTGTCAAATAGCAATCCTCAGGGGCCATGACCACTCTGTTGACTTAGCTGAGAAATGGAATCTTCCCTGTCCCAGGAGAGGCTGGTGTGAAGCCACTTCCCTGCCTGCTCTTCTGAAAAACAACTACAAATTCCTTTTCCTAGCTATTGCTCAGGTTTCTTTTTCTTTTTTTTTTTATAATCAGGATTATGTTATTTGTATACATTCACTGGGATAGAAAATCTTTTAACCAGGACATCTCCATGGATCCTAATTTAGCACAATTATACTTAAATGACTGTGAAACTGCATAACAGGGATATACTCATTTAGTGATACAGAAATGAAGTATCTCAAGCTCTTAAATCAGTGTGAACTGCCAAACTTCCATTACAAATAGAGATACCAGTCATAATAAGGAAATAAATACCAAAGACAAATTAAATGCTGCGAGTAATCTCCTTATAGCTGTAGTTTTACTTTGATGGCTACTTTATGTCATTGCAAGTCTTTTCAGAAGCATTTTTGTGTCTCTTTATCAGGATAACTGTTTATTTGAGTTGGCTACCTACCAGATCAAAGGATTCTACTGAATTAACACTCAGATTTGTTTAGCCTTTTTGCACTAATCAGATGTGCAGATGGGATGTTCCTGCAGGTCTTTCAGTAAGCTTATGTGTTGAAGAGTACAGGTTGATGCAATGAAAAAGATGTGTTGAAGATATACATTCCCTAGGGTACCAGACTGCTTTTCTTCCTTTTATATTTTATATAATTTTTTACAAATCACTATTGGAAGACATCTATGTTTTGTTTACAGTAAATAATTATATATCTATGAACTGGATGTCTAGGTTAAGAACAAGAAAATATGAAACTAAGTCCACAATAAATAAGGGGGAAATGGCTAAAACACTATTAAAATTGCCTAGCAGCTAGGATGGCTGTTTTTTCCAGTGATACACCACCAATCCAAATCACTCTAGAAAAAAGGGCACAAACTCCATTTCCATTTAGCCCTGCAGGTTATCTGCCACAAAAACCAGAGGAAGATATGTCTATCTGGGGGAGGGGGGGAGATAATAAGAATAAATTAATTATAGAAATTAATGAACTTAATGATAGCTTTACTTTCGGCAGCTCACGTGTAATTTTAAGACCTAAAACCAAACTTGGCTGTTCGTGTGAAGACTTTCATGGTGTGCAAGAACCAGATGGTCTTCATCTGTTTTGAAACACCTACACCTGCCCCAGGGCACTCAGGATCCTGGATCTTGTACTGGATGGGTGAGGAGAGAGAGTTTCTACTGTTCCAGCCAAAGATTAAGTGGCCATTGTGCAAGGGAACTGTGATTGTGTCACTGTCCCCCATCTCCATATCCACCCTCCCCATGCTCACTACAGCACCAGAAAAAAAAAGGCAGGGACATGAATCCTTTCCTGCCAAGTTTTCTCCCCTGCCTCAGCAATCCTGTTTTTGTGAAGGTATATTTCAGATAATAAAAAGGATTGAGAGAAATGAGTACACCATCTTGTTTGTGCTTCTTGAACTTCAGGATTCTTTTCTTCTTTCATTATAGATTTTTTTGGTTTCCTCTCTTTGCCCAATAAACACTTTCAGTGAAAATATGGAATTTCCTTCATACACAGGAACATTGGGCATTTTTGGGAGTAAACAAACAGGCCCAGCTCTTCATCAGTCAATGAGGCTCTTAAGGTACCACTGTCTTCATCAGATAACAGCCTGTTATTGTTGGTTACATCATAGAAATAATTTTTGAAGCATGTCAAGGCTAGAAAGTAACCAGCTTTAGCTACAAAGATGTATTTTTGTGTGTTACTGTCTTCAGAGGAGGAACAGGATTACTTTGTGGCCTAGGAGTTGTCTGTATACTCTTGTACCTTTTGTCTTACTTTCCTTGCTTTGACATGGCTTCTTTAGGACCCACATTGAGCCAGAACTGCTCCTGAGAAGAAATTTGTTCCTTGGCACATCAACTCCAGGAGCTGTAAAAATGTAGCAGCACTGCTGGAAATGCCTCACTTTCTGAAATGCATAGCAAACTATATGCATTACTTGAATAAAAATGATTCCAGCCCATCCTGTAGTGGTGGGACATGGGCAATGGTGTTAAACTGAAAGAGGGATTATTTAGATTGGATATAAGGAAGGCATTTTTAATGATGAGGATGGTAGGGCACTGAGAAATGTTTCTGAGTGAGGGAAGTTGTGGATGCCTGGTCACTGGAAGTGCTCAAGGCCATGTTGGATGGGCCCTGAAAAACCTGGTTTGATCCTTGTCCATGGCAGAGAGTTGGATTAGATGGCCTTTAAATGTTCCTGTCAACAAGACATTCTATGATTCTTGTAATTCAAATCTTATTTCAGAATACTTCTAGTATGGAAATGCCCCAAGAAGCAGAAGACCATGACTTTTCTAATATAAAATTATGTACATTTGCTAGTAAAATAGGAAGGCTATGTACAAGAGATCAGCATGGAATCTTAATATAAACTATATAGGATCTCCTGAATATTTTCTTTGCTGAGTTTCTGAACTCTCTGCCAACCTGTTAATAATGTAAAGGATCTCAGATGATGAACACAGTTCATGTTGTTTGCAGAAAGAAAAGGTGATTTATTACTTACAAGAAGATCTATCAAATAAGATGTTAAATCAGAGGTGGTTTTGTCCATACTGACAGGCTGCTGAGTTTATATACACCAGATTCATACTTCAGTTTATTTTGATTCAATTTCATTAATAATTGACAATTGCATTTGCCTTTATATATTTGCAATAAAATACTGTGCAAACAAAATTTGTGAGTATATGTGCAACAAATCTTGTATCAACACTGACTGGCTGCCAGATTTGGAATCAATTCACTGATTAGTTTGAGAGTGATTAATGTGAGTGTTTAATTTAAATCCCTGATTTAAAAACATTTATGGAAAGAGAATTGACAGCCTAAATAGCACTTCAAAGTGATACAACTGTTCCTTCTATGCATTCTGTTTTTGTGAAGTGGGGGGGTAAATTTTTGCTCAGGTACAACATACCATAAGGTGATGATGTTCAGATGCCAAATCTTTCAGCCCTTCTTGCAATAAGAAATTATAACTGTTAACAGGTTTTCTGAAGAAAAACTGGAAGAAAATCCACTTTTTTCTTAAAACTGAAACACTAAGCAATGGCTGAATAGAGTACTAGAGTTAAATACTTCATTGTACCCACACTTGGAATTTCAGCCTGTTTTATGTACTCTACTTCCACCTATGACATGACAAGTAAAATTGAATTTTGGGTTTAGATAATAAAACAAGTCCATGTAGAGAGTCCAACAGTTTCCTGGTCTAACTATTAATTGAGCTAGAAGCTTTTCTCAGCACTGTCATGTCAGACCTGGTGCTTTCCTTCTCTGCATATTTCTGTCCTATATGGATGGGAAACTCACAGTCCAGGTCCAGCCATAGCTTTCCCAGCTGTCTGCTGTGCAGTCCTCCAGGAGCAGTGCAGAAGGGATCCAATGTAATGAACATACCATTGGCCAAATGTCAGGCTGACGCTGGAAAAGAGGGGCTCTTTACACTAAGCTTGGTCTTGAAAGACATTATGCAGAAAGAAGTCATAACATCAAAAAATGCTTTCTTGGATAGATGATGAAGGAAAGAACCCTAGAAGACCAAATAAATTAAATTACTTTATTTTTTATTAGGACACAGCTGCATGCTCTTTCTTGAACAGACTGAATATATCTTTGACTGAACACATCCTCTTGCATCTTTGAACTCATCTAGTTTTGGTTATTTGTCATGAGATACTGCCTTCTGATCCTTCTAAGGCTCTTCCTTCCTCAAAGTCAAAATCACAGCAGCATTTCAATAGCTAAAATAAATTACTGAACACTGTAATATATTAATTTATGTACAAATAGAATCATTGTTTAGTTGATATTTTCATCTGTTTAAATCTGTCTAGATATGGTAGAAGCAGACAGATTTCAATGGGAAATGAGAAATGTGCCCAACTGCATTACGGATTTTTCCCCTTTCTATCTCCTTTTGGAAAGATTAATTGGTTAAACCCAACATGTGTGCAACATTGTCTATTAAGATCCAACATTACTGTTTTGCCCAGGCAGAATTCCCAGATATTTGGAAGGTGCACAGTTCAGAACTGATATTCTCCTTGGCAACTTCATTTTTGTGAACTATTTGTGCAGCCTATAGCAAATTCCCTTCTATTTCTTATGGATATATGCAACATTAATAACAGTACAAATTTGTTGTACTGCTCTTCCTATACCCATCTAGGTAAGGAAATAAAATTGCCTCTGTCCTATTCACTACTTCAGGCTGCCAATAAAAATGAAAAATGACAGTAACCGCTTACCATGATTAGAAGTGGTTTTCATTGTTTTATAGCAGTCAAGCAACACAGAGCTGACTAAAGCGTTCAACATTGACATAGATTATATTTAAATTAAAAATTGATGGGAGAAACCCTCCAGACCTCATCATTAGTTCTTCCAAAGCAGCTCCCCTTTATTTTGGAGTGAATTGAACCCTATGGACTTGGTATGTAGAATCAGGGAGAATGGATTCTGCCCCTTTATTGCCTTCTGCAAATGGAAAAAAAAATATTATATTCATACTTAACTAGCAGACACACACAATAGTGCAATTTTGTTGGACTTATTCACTGTTCTTCAGGAACATAAAAAGCACAGGTTCTTTTTCCTTAAAAAAAAAAAGTAAAAAAGAGAGAAATTGCTCTACAAAAACTTTTTCTTCATCTTTGAATAAACACATAGCAATCTATCTTCATTTGAACTGTAAAGGATCTTGCTTGGGTCCTGGAATAGACTCTGGCTCCTTTTAAAACAGGGAAATAGCTTCTAAATACATTGAGCTGCTTTTTAGAATTTATGAAGTAGAACACAAATCTAAGAGCTGGCAACATTTAGTGGTAATGAGGCAATTCTTACAGGAGAGAGTTCATTACAGGATCAGCTCATGTTATTTTCCAGCAGCTGGAAAATAGAATCTTTCACAGTCTGGGAATGAAAAATCTCATTTTAAAATTATCTTGTGTATACTGTAATACACAATTAGTATAAGATGTAGCATAGCAGAATTCATCCTGCTGCTTCTAACGCAATGGGCTTTTTACTGAAGGAAGAATGGGTGTTCTACTGAAGGAAGAAGTGATGTTTTTCTTGTAAGGTGCTGCTGTGCCAGCTGACCAGCAACACATGGTGGAGAGTGGGTCTTGGCTGTGCTTTGATCCTCTGCAAATGTTTTGAGACAATCAACACTGCTCTTGTATGAGGCATAACCTGTCCCTGTAGTCAAAAAGCACAAAGGAGTGTGCCTGGCTCTGTGGTGCAAAGAAGAGAAATTTGTTACACAGGCACATTTCTTAAAAACCTGCCATAACTCTCCAAGTGGTCTTTTCTACTGTACTTTTGCCATCAGATGGCTTCACAGCAGAAGTATGGCCCAAGACGAGTTTGAAGTCTCCTCTCAGCCTCAAAGCTAGAGCGAGTTTGCCAGTACTGAGCCATGTAGCTGAAATTCCTACCCTCTAGTTCAGTCTTACTACTCTTTCACCACTCAGATTTTGACCAGGATGAGTTGCAATAATACTGTTTTACAAAGTGACTGTATTGGCCAGCCAGTGGATGCTACTGCAGGAGAAAATCCACCTGCTTAGCTCCTCCTATCCTTTTTTTTTTTTTCTGATGGTCTTCAATGTGTATGCTCAGAGATTCTCTCAAATGACTCAGGGCTGCAAACACAATCACCCCAAAATGGAAAATATTTTCCCCCTAAGTTGCAGTTTGCTGCTGTTGAAAGTATTTTCAAAAGATGTTAAGACAACTATTTCATTTCACTTGCTATCCCCAAGTGTCCCTAAGTTTAAAAGATGCTTAAATCAGTTGAAAACAACAGGACAACAAAAGATCCCAGTCATCCTTTTTAAAGGCTGCAGAAGCCCAGAGGACAGCTAGAACTTAAGCTCGCAAGAGGAATCCAGTCATCCCAAGTCAGATGTAGTTCCTCACCAGTTGCTGAGCTAGCTCTCACACTCAGTACTAGTGCAGAACGGGGTGGTGGAGACCAAGGACCAAAACTGCTTCCCCAGCACTGAATTCCCCAGCTGGCTGAGGCTGTTGGCTGTCATCACTATTTCCCTCCTCCCCAGACAGGCATTATGCAAGGCTCAAACATGCCTTAGGAGTGAGGCCACAGAAAACACAGTTAGGGAATCAGGACAGGTTGGGGAGAGAATGAAGATGGGCTGAAAATGAGAATTTTTAAAAGAAGGGCATCTGCAAGAAGCTTATTTTCTTGCAAACCTTATATTTTCAGCCTGACTGAAGTCAACAGATAGGCAGGCTGGACACAAACAGCAGTGTGAGTCAATGCCAGCTATTATCACCATAATTCTTTGTCTCAGACAGAAAAGAAGGACAAGTTAGGTAATAAGAAAAAATTTTTTAATCATGTGGATTGCAGTGGCAAAACTCAAGGAAGCTTGAAAACTCCTGACTGGAGTCTTGAGAAGTCATAAAGTGCAATGTTAGACTGCTAAACCAAGTTAATTTTTTGCTTCAGACAGAAGATGCAAAAACAGAAACAAAAAACAACAGAAAAAAAGAAACCTAGAAAAAAAGCTGGCAGAGAATGAACCAGGTATCTCAGCTGCAAAGAAGGCCAAACTGTGAGCTAGAAACAGATTGCCAAAGGAAGATACCCAAGCAAGTCAGCCAAGAATTTATTTTGAATTATACCAATGCTTGGCCCAAAGCCCCAAACACTTTAAAATATACTGCTTGAACAGTAAGAGTGAAATTGCAACTTCAGTTTCAGATTAATTTTAGAGCAACCTTAAGCTATTGTTGACCTTTAAAGAGCAACTACTAATGGTTTGAATTTCTGAGACAAGTGAATAAGCTCTGAATGAGACGTGAGAAACAGAGACAGAGAGAAAAATAAAATATACTCCAATAAATCAATACCAGCAGCTTTCCTGGTAAGAGTTTTTTTGTTATTGAGGCAAAGAAGCTGCAGTTCTTGGCCTACAGCTCACCCAGGATGTATAAGTTTGTGGCAAATTTCTGGTTGAATTTTTGCCTCTCTCTACAAGAATTCAAACTAGCTCATAGTAGTAATTTCTGTCCTGAAATCCAACCTATAGCTCTAAGAGACTCATGTTGTCATGGCTCAGTGAGACCCAAAAAGAATTTCACTGTTGTTTGAAAGCAGATTGATACAGCTAAAAGTCAGAGTATGCTCTTCTGTGCTGGAGAAGATATAATTTAACACTCTTGTACCAAATTTTACCCTAATTAGAAGGGAACTAACTCAGTTCTCCTAACTGAGAACTTTGCAGTGAAGTTAGTGGGCAGAAATCAAACCCCTTACTGTAGGCTGACAGACAAATAACAATCTGATAAATAGCAGAATGTGATTAACCCCACATGCTAAAAAATGAGTTTAAATAGCTCTATAATATCAGGGATGGTTTTGAAATAGAGGGCCAGTGGATTAAGATGTATAAATAACAATGCATTGATATGAAAAGAGTCAAGATCGTTTGGTGAACACCCTCCTACCCCTGGATGCATTAGAGATGCATTTCTTGAAGCAGTGAACAGACATCAGCACGAAGGAGTAAAGCCTGAAATGGGGGAAAAGAATCAGAAGGGAAGTTCTCAAAAGATTAATCTGCTACTATATTTTTAAGACCCCTTTGTTATCACCAGCTTAATTATAACTGGATTTGCCTTGCTTTTTCTCTACTCTATTGCTGTAGCCAGAACTGGCAGCAACCCTGCAATCCTTGAAGTAAGTGCTGATAAAAGGAAAATCCACAGGGAAGCCCGGTGTGTGGCTTTCCAGGCGCTTTGCGTGCAAGGAGTGAAGCTGTGGTTAATTACCTGCCTCCAGCCACTCCTTAAAAGCTGAAGAGCTTTTCTTTGTACGGCTACAGTAGCCATGGCAGCTGCTCATTTATTAGTTGCAGCACACATTACAGCAGGCTGTGTAACAAGACTGTGTGCAACGTGAAGATGGCAAATTTCTGCTTAAAAAAAAAAAAGAGGCCAATAATCTTACTGAGAGCAGGTAATAGAGGTGCCAATCAAAACCCGAAACTGTCACACATTTCACCATTAGGGAAGTATGAGTAACAACTGAATATTGTACTGAAGTACATAATTATGTTCTGATCTAACTACCTCTCGCATCTGATAATAGATCCTTCACTAAAGATGGGCCTGAGTCCATCATTTTTGTCCCACATTTGAAAAAAAAAATGACAGTATTAGTAGTATTCAGACCAGAATTTGGAGCTAAACAATCTGACTGCAGCAAGACAGAGACTCTAGCATTGAATTCCCCTGACAATTTACAGTTTCAGCAGGGAAGGCAAGTGTGGAGAAGAAAGGGCACTGTTTGATACCACAGTATAAGCATTACTGCTTCTGTCTCTGCCAGAGCTGTCACTGAAAGAGTAAGGTGGAACTGTTTTTAATGCTGTATGTCCACATGAGGAGGTCATGAAGAGCACTGATTCTGTTCTCAGTCCTTTCTCCTGTAGACAAATCCAGTATCACTGCGGTTGCTCTGACACACAGGCCTGGAGGACAATAGTATTCAGTTATGGGACTGACCATTTCACTGTCCTCTCACCTGACATTCCCATAACAAACACCACTGACCAGCCAGATATTCCCAGCCCTCATCTCCCCAGATTTTGCCATTTCAATTCTTCTGTCAGCTGTGTGCCAGGCAAGCTTAACATCTGACTTTTCTCAGCAGGCTTTCTCCTACATGTACCTGTTCACAGAGACCTCACTTCTCATAACATCATCTCTCCTGCGAGGGAAGAACCACTTTTAATTAATATCATCCAGATTTCACAGCAACTAGCACCTGCTAACTTTTTTTTTTGTTGGGAAATTTAATATCTGACCCCAGTTCTGTGCTGTCTTTTGCCTCTACAATTCCAACAAATGAGGACATGCATTCACAACATGATACTCAGCCTTTAGTCAGCGGATGCTTTGAACAGTCTCCTCTATGTCTTGGTAAAATTATTTCCTACTGAGACAGGAACAAGTGGGGCATGGAAAATCAAAGCCTTGGAAATGGTGAGTTACAATCACTTTGGGAAGGCATCTGCTTTCCATAAAACCTGATTATCTAAAACATGTTTCCAAAATGTGCTGGCCACTCTGTTAGACCCTTCCAAATTCTCATCAGCACACAAAATAAACAGCTGAAACACACAGCCTTCTCAGCTTCCAGCAGAGACCTGCTTCCTTGGAAACACTTGGTATTTCTGTGGGGTCACAGCCCAGACCAAGTCTGGATCTGGTGGAGAGCATCTTGTTTAGCACAGGGCTGGTACCTCTACTGAAGAACTTGTTAAATCTCTGCCCAAAAGCACAGTTTGGGATTTGTACCCTGGATTTCAATGGAAGATTAAATAGTCACTGTATAAAATAAAATAAAATAAAATAAAATAAAATAAAATAAAATAAAATAAAATAAAATAAAATATAAAATAAAATAAAAATAGAATTAATTTTAAATTAAATTAAATTAATTAAATATATAAGGTGTTTGGCATTGGAGCTTAGGCTAAACCAAAACTAAAATATAAGACAATAAAAAGCATGAAGTGTTTGTCACTTGAGCTGACCTAGTCAAATGAAAGATGACCATTAGCTGACTTGTGGCTAATACAGAAGAGCCATTCTGAGTCCCAGGCAGAGGAATCAAATTTAGGAAAGGGGAAATCTTTCACAGTTTAGTTCCTGAGACTAAAGAATTACCCAAATTTCATTTGAAGCTCAAAACAGAGCAACATTTCCCTCAGTGAATCTCCATAGTTCTGTAAAAGAAAAAATAAAAGCGAAGCATTCTTCCTGCTCCACTCTCCCTGCAAGGGGGTGGTAATAAGAACTATCCACAGCTTGCAGGTATGTTTAAGGCTTTGGTTTTTAAGGTATGTAATAGAACTTGCCTCTACAATTTCCATCTTTCTCTTTTTAATTCCCAAAGTTAAAAGTAGCTGCAGTCATAGAAGAAAACTGCACCAGTATAACCTAATGGTGGGCATGTGTGCTAGTGCATTTTAACTTGCTGTGTGGCAGAAATACTGAAGTTGATCTGAATGAAACATTAATAGAAGATTGTGTATGAAAGCATCACACATGACTGGATGCTTCTGAGTACATGGTGTGGGAGTGCAAGGGTCTGACATCTACAACACAATGTGTTAGTGACTAAAATCAACTTTGTTTAAAATAAATACCATTTTCACTTCCCATATGGTCTCCTGCTGAGTTTTGTGAAATTAATTTTGTACATGCTGCTTTTGTAGAAGGATCCAGGAACAAGTGATTCTCATTCCAGAAACAATTAGCACATGACTAGGGAACAAATTTGTCAGTACATCAGTCTGGAGACTAAACTTGAGGCAGTTCTCCTATCTTAGGCAGTTTTAAAGAAAGTATTCTATAAACCATTTCTCTCACCCATTTAAGTCCCTGGGATCACTGCCATATTGCATGCAGTGAAGTCTTGCTAAATCAGCAGGACAGACTGTCACAAGATGTGATAGGACAGAATGGTGCTGTAGAATGTTTTAAAATGTACACACGTACTAATCAGGGGTGATGTGCACAGATCTCAAATCCATTTGCAAATTAGTAATTTAAAAAGCACCATTCCTAGAAAGTCAACTGACATATTGAACCATTTTGAAAGCAAAAAATTACCCAAAATTCTGGCACAGAGAATCATAAGAAATTAAAACCTTCCAAACCCTTTTCAGTAAAACATACAAATCTGAGCATTTCAGAAGCTTTGTTCTTATTTCAAGATGCTTTAGATAGGAGATTTAATGAATCTTCATTCTTCTTTCAAATCAGTTTTGGTTTCACACAACATAAATATTTCCATAAGCTGTGGAATGAGTAAATAGGGATAAATTCTTTGTACTGGGGCAAGGGCATTGGAGATCCATAGGACACACCACTGAGCCCAGGCAGTTTACAGGCAACTTCTAGTCCGCATCCATGATTTAAAGGAGACTTCTGATATGACAATGTTCTTTTCTGTTTCTAAGTTCAGCCCTGCAGAAGCAGCAGAGTCCTGACATTTTCAAGAAATGATGAAAGGCATTGCATTTGCATAGGTACCCAAGGATGTTTGCTTTAGAAGGGAAATAGATTTGGGAGACAAGAAAAAAATCACAATGTATTCAGCAGCTTATATAGTTTCTGTTAACTTCAGCATGATCAACAGCAAAAACTAAGCGTCTATTTTTACTTCTTTTACACTTCTGAATAAATGACGACCAAAGATGCCACAGTGAGATGATAAGTTTTCCTTCCTATTTTTTTTTTAATTTGGAGGAGCACCTAAACAGTATATGACCTAGGAAGAAGAGGAGTTGAAAGAGGAGAGCATATACACAATTCACTCTTTTTTTCCATTTTATTGCTCTGAAGCCATGAATAAACCTCCTCCATTTGTTGTGGCCAGTTCAGGTAAACTTCAAATAATTAACATGAAAATGTGTTGTATTTCTCTCAGCACCTGTGCCCACACATGCTGTACAACTGGCGGTACCGTGGAAGCTGTCACCCTGACACAGGTGGCTTAAAAACTGGCCTGAAGCATGACTCCAGCCCATCACAACTGTGTGCACAGCCTTAGCTTGGAGACAGCAGCTAATGGCCCAGCTCAGAACAGTCTGCCTGCGGCAGCTACAAAGACCCCTCTTTTGGAAACAGAACCTACCTCCTATGATCAAAGGCTGGAGAGTACAGCTAAGCTGCAGGGGCTGACAGTTGCAACTGAGAAAACCTTTCTGCTTTAAATTCATTTACTTTTTCCATTGGAGAGAGCAACACCTATGTAACTGTTCTGTAGACAAGTCCATGGAGATTTTCTGATCATCCTTTTAGTAACTTACAAGACAATCAACAACCAACTTAGCCGGCCACTCAATTGTCTCCTTACACAGCTTTCTCCACCCATGCTATGCCCTAAAATGAGGGAATGAAGTTTTAGGTGATTAGGAAGGATCATACCAGGGTACTATTAGCATACTGTCAGTTTCAAAGTCAAAAAGGAAGCACAGTAGTCACCACTCTCCACATTCCCTTCCTTACCCAGTATGACAGGAGCTAAACAGTGCTGTTTACAGTGTTACAGCATGAAACCATCCCGCCAAGCTTCCAGCAGAGCAGAAAACTGAGTTATATGCCTTCTCTTCCAAATTCCCCCGGTACCTGATGCCTACCCTACTTGCCGTCCAGGTAAAGTTCTTGTGAATGGAAGTTATGTCCAGATCATGGCATTCCAAAGGGAAAAAATGGCATGACAGTATGACAGTTATGACCCTAGAAGGAGCTGTGCCTAAGCACTAGTCTAATGCCAGAAGGTTCCTACTTCTCACTCTCCTCACCCTGATCCTAGTCCTGACCTAACCCTAGGCCCTGGGTTTCAGCCCTGGGACAGGTTAATACTCCAGGTTTCAATTACTGACATGAGAGTCCTGCTAGCAAGAAACCCTCACTAGGACAACCCAACTCACTTTGAAGACTGCTTGATTAAGTGACCTCACACATGGCTGGTGGCAATCTTGTACTAAGGAAAGTTTTGAGTATACAAGCACTGGTCTGTGAGACCCAAATACTACATCTTTAGTAACGCATCATAGAATAAAGACCTTTCTTTGGCAAAGGGAAGAATGAACAAATCCTGACCTGGGCTTCTCCTTGCCCTCAAGCCCTTTCAGATTAAACTGAGACAATGGCAATGATTTTGTTTGCCACGAAAAACATTTTTCCTCGTATTTCAGATAAACCAAGCATTGTCAGAACAAACCTAGAAGTGAAGCCACCTGAAAAAGCCTACAGGCACCCAGTGCTAAGCACAAGCAGAAGGAAGCATGGCAGCTCTTCTGTTTGCTGAGAGAAGGTCGTGACTGATGCTCTTGAGGCCCGTTCCACCAGCACCCCCATTTCCTGCAGGCACCTTCCGACCCGCGCTGCTTCAGCTGGCTCAGCACCAGGCTCACAGGAGACGCTGCACCCCCACAGCTCTTCCTTAACACGGCTCAACAAATAAGACGAGAACAACTTAAGGCCGGCCGGAACACATCACATACGCTGCCGCCCTAGCCTCTCCCTATTGCAGAGAAAAAAAAAAAAATAAACGAAACTTTTCCAGGGAACGGAGCCAGAGGGGGAAAAAAAACCAGGAGTCCACGAGGGCAGGTCGCGAGCAGAGCCGACCTGGTGTCACCGCGCAGCGCGCAGGCACCGCCACCGACTCCCGGGGACAGCGCGGTGCCGCCGGCCGGGCCCAGGATGTGAGCTCACGGCGCCGCCCCTTCCCCGCCCGCCCGGCGGCGCCGGTTCCGCCTCCCCGAGTCCCGCCTCGCTCCCTCTCGCCGCCTCCGGGGCCGGGGGTCCCGGCTCCGCCTGGGCCGGTGAGTTCTGCGGCGGGACCCGCGCCCGTGGGGCCGGCCCGGACGGCCGGGCCTGGGCAGCGGCGGCGGCCGGGCCCGCTCGGGGCGGGGAGCGCGGCCCTCGGGCCCGGGCAGCGGGGCGGAGCCGGGGCTGCGTGAGATCCGCGCTGCGTTTGTCCAGGCGGACGCGGGAGCCCCGGCGCGGTGCCCGCGGCCCGAGAAGGTGCCGCCATGGGGAACCAGCTGGCTGGCATCGCCCCCTCGCAGATCCTCTCGGTGGACAGCTACTTCTCTGACATCCACGACTTCGAGTACGACAAGAGCCTAGGCAGCACCCGCTTCTTCAAGGTGGCCCGAGCCAAGCACCGGGAGGGGCTGGTGGTCGTGAAGGTGTTTGCCATTCAGGATCCCACCTTGCCCCTGACGAGCTACAAGCAGGAGCTGGAGGAGCTGAAGATAAGGCTACACTCGGCACAAAACTGTCTCCCCTTCCAGAAAGCCGCCCTGTCCGAGAAGGCCGCCATGCTTTTCAGACAGTACGTACGGGACAACCTTTATGACCGAATTAGTACCAGGCCATTCCTGAACAACATTGAGAAAAGGTGGATCGCTTTCCAGATCCTCACTGCGGTGGACCAAGCGCACAAATCTGGAGTCCGCCATGGTGATATTAAAACAGAGAACATCATGGTGACCAGCTGGAACTGGGTCCTTCTAACTGACTTTGCCAGTTTTAAACCAACTTATCTTCCCGAAGACAATCCTGCTGACTTCAATTATTTCTTTGACACATCCCGGAGGAGAACATGCTACATCGCTCCTGAGCGCTTTGTTGATGGCAGCATGTTTGCCACGGAGCTGGAAAATATGCGGGACCCTTCCACTCCTTTGGTAGACTTGGCAAATAGCAATCAGCGAACAAGAGGGGAGTTAAAACGTGCAATGGATATCTTTTCTGCAGGTACTTGGAGCTATCAGGTGTTGTTTCTGACTAATACAGTCCAGAAGAGTACAGTACAGTATAGCTACAGAAGAACACAGTAGGCTACATCATTTAAGTGTATCACTATTATCTGAGGAGAGAAATCACAAACTATTCTAAATCACAAACTAATCTGTTATGGCTCAGCTATGCTCTAGGAAGGAGGTCCATCTACTATTGGCAGAGAAGTGTGTGCCTCATGGGGCCTGAAAGGAGAAACCAGTTCCGGGGCGCCTGACACAGCTTTCAGGATAATTTGGCAATGCTGGCTCTAGAAGCCCCTTCTCATTTTATTTTCCCCACAGGCACAAAGTGGGAGCAAAGTCCTGTTATGGTCCCATTCACAAATACTAGTTAGAGTTTGACTGTGGGAGACTGCCTTGAGTCTTGGCCTTGTGTTGAAAGTGTTGAGTTTAGCCCTTGTTTTTGGGTTTTTTTCTCCCCTTAAAGTGATTGAAAACATTAATTTAAAGAAAATTGTTACTTCATTTTACAAGTTGCTGCTATGGCCAACCTTCCAGGACACTCCACTGATAAAGCAGACTATTAGGAGCAAACAGCAGGAGCAGGTTCTTTGAAGAGAGACTGGTGTCATGTACACAGCACTGGGGTCTGTTTTCAGCAATCGTGTGAGTGAATATATGCTGTCTCCCAGCATCAGCTGTGGGAGCAGAAGTTATTTCTTTATTTTCTGTAACATGGCTGCTTAATTTTGGCTACTACCCCATCCGTGCTGACTTACCACACTCTTCTTCCACGTGACAGTGATGTGGGTTCCTTTTCTAGGGATGGATTTTCCTGCTGGCAGGTGGCTGAAGTCACTGCCTTATGTTTTCTAATTGCAAACTCCTCTGCTGTTGACATGCTTGAAATAAATTACTTGGAACACATTTCAGGAATCAAGTATAAAAGCCAGGTTTTGGAGCTTGAGATGTTACCTCTTTTCTTTATATTAATTTGGCAACTCATTTGCCTCATTTTTAATTGAGCAAACGCTTGTTTAGGGTTTGTTCTTGTCTGCATATAGAAAACAAAGTTAAAGTGTCTGTTTATATTCCTCTGACATCTTTGACTTCTTTTCTTTCTGTCCCAGGTTGTGTAATAGCAGAGCTCTTCACAGAAGGTGTACCCTTGTTTGATTTATCTCAGCTTTTGGCTTACAGAAATGGCCTCTTTTCCCCTGATCAAGTCCTAAACAAAATTGAAGACCGCAGTATCAGGGAACTGGTAAGGATGAACTACAGAATGAGAACCATCTGTGTGTTCTGTTTGCAGTTTATTTCACCTACTTTGGTAACAGATTGCTTGTTGTTTGGGTTTTAATGTTTTCGTATTACAAATGTCTAAACCTTTGATCTTTCTCTCCCGCTCCCTCCGACTTCTGCCTTTCTCAAGGTCACTCAGATGATCCATCGAGAGCCAGATAAACGTTTAGCAGCTGAAGATTATTTGAAACAGCAGCGTAACAATGCATTTCCTGAAATATTTTACACTTTCCTTCAGCCTTACATGGCCCAGTTTGCCAAGGAAACGTTTGTGTCAGCAGATGAACGTATATTGGTCATACGTAAAGATCTGGACAACATAATTCACAATCTCTGTGGGCATGATCGCACAGAGAAGGCCGAGGGAGAGACAAAAGAGAATGGTCTGGTTATTCTAGTGTCTGTGATAACTTCCTGTTTACAGACTCTCAAGTACTGTGATTCAAAACTGGCTGCTTTGGAGCTGATTCTTCATTTAGCACCAAGATTAAGCGTAGAGATTCTTCTGGATCGTATTACTCCTTATCTGTTACATTTCAGCAACGACTCTGTGCCCAGGGTGAGGGCAGAATCTGTGAGGACACTAACTAAAGTTCTTGCTCTCGTCAAAGAGGTGCCACGCAATGATATTAACATTTACCCAGAATATATTCTGCCAGGCATTGCACACTTGGCCCAGGATGAAGCCACCATCGTCAGACTTGCATATGCTGGTAAGAGGACGTCCAGTCAGAATTCCAAATCTTGAGCTTTTCTGTATTCTCTTAACTGTTTCTGTCAGTAAAACCCTCCAGAAGTCTCAGAAGTGACTGCAGGTAATGACACCTGTACTCACATTTCATTAGCTCTAATTGTTTCCTTAAAATGCCCTGTTGGAACTGAATAAATACAAAACTATCTTAAAGCATCTCTTTGTTGCTGGGCTGCAGAGCTGTTTTCCAACAAAATGAAATTGGATATGCGGGGGCTGAAATTAGATTATTTGCTCTGTAATAGACTGGCTTATACTGTAACATACATTTTCTTTAGATGTTATTCAGATGTGTGAGTTCTCCATGGTTCAGGAAGAAGCTTTGTAGTCATGCCCATGTTTGCTCTTTACTATGTACCCTGGTTTGCTATGACTAGCACATTTTCGGGTGTGTTGTTTTGGGTTTGGTGATTTTTTAGTTATAAATGAAGTTTCCAGTTGAAAATGTCTCAGGTGATGTTTTTCCTTTTTTTTTACTAAGTAAGTTGATAAAACTACTCATTGTAGACTTTGTATACCAAATGAATAGAACCAATTGCTTGTGGTCACCGTGATCACTTTAAATTTCAAATACATCGATATATTTAAAGGTAGTCTCACTGAGTTAACTTCTGTTACTATAGTACACTTTTGGAAGTGGTCAGACTGGTTACTGAAGAGAATTTGGTCTGGCTGCGAACAGGCTCCATTGGCATGTTGCTGTTGTTCTGGATGACACTCAGAACGGCTGCTTAAGTGGGACTTCTGCCTTGATGTTATTGTTCCTGTGCCAGCAGTGGCCTGACCCATATAATGCAGCCCGAGTTGCTTCAGCAGCTTCCAAATGTTTCGGAAGGGTGCCAAATCGTCTGGATAGATACACTGACAAATGTTCTAAAAGTGGATTCCAGGGTAACAAGTTGTTACTCCCTAGGATACATGTCCTGGTGTGGTGGCTTGTTGTTATTTTGTTGCAGCCTACTTATCTGGCAATGTTAGTCAATTCAGGCTATTTGGCCTTTACATTCTATCGAGTTATTTAGTCACTAAAGTGAGATTAAGTGGCCTTTAGGACTAGTTCTTGAAGCATTAAATTAGTCTTTTTTGCACGTATTATCCTAACATTAGGATTTGTCTACTTGTTTGCATGACAAAAGTACTGTGTGAGTTGATGTACTTTAGTAGCCTTGCTGGGAATCAACAGAAGTGGGTTGACCTGAACATCCTGTGTAATTTCAGTCCTGTTTGCCCATCGTGGCTGGTGTTGTCAGTGGCTGTAATCTCACTTCAGGGGGATCATCAGACTGGTGTAAATTGGTGAAGTAGAACAATTCTTAACCAGAATGCTTTCCTTTGCAGAAAACATAGCATTATTGGCAGAAACAGCTCTGAGATTTCTAGAGTTAGTACAGCTGAAAAATCTGAATATGGAAAATGAACCAAATGGTGAAGAAATGGATGAAACATCTCACCCTAGCGATAACTATGACACAGGTAATGTCACTTTTTGCCTGCTTATAATAGCAAATCATGGGCCAGAGCTCCTAGGTAACACTGATCTATCTCATCTCTCAAAGCTTAGCCTTCCTGTTGAATGGGAAGAATGTTTTGCCTTGACCAGTACCAAAGTGTGTTACAGCTTCATGCACAGACAGACACATCTGCTCTGAATATTGTGAGAGACAAAAAAAGGATATAAATGAGTATATTTTTCTTCTCCAGAGGTCCTCAATGTGATGACTGTGATGCTGGCTGCCTGGTTGCATATCCAGCTTCACTTCCAGCTTGCCTCATAATCAAGTCAGCTGCAAAAACACGCCTGTGTTGCAAATACTGCTTCTGTTGGATTGGGAAGCAGCGTTAGCTTTGGAAAACCCGTCAAATTCTAGCATAATCATTGTACTGTATTTTTCAGCCATTCTTCTTTTTCTGTCTCTCACAATTCTTGTCTGTTTGCCTGGCAAAACTAGATGTGTGGATGCCATTTGGCAGTAATATTGCTGTAACTTTGTGTTGTAACTAGTGCAGATAACGAGCTAAAATCCTAAGGATGAATTTTCTTTTCCTTTCCCTTTGGAAAGACACATGGTGATAAGTGACCTGCGTGACATCTGCAGTGCCTTTTAGTGTTGCATAAATTCCCAGAATAATGCTGGGCAAGTCTTCCTAGCTGAGAAGAACTTGTGGTTAAAAATGGTCGTTTCTCTTCTGGGCTAAGTAGCTCAATCTGTGACTAATCAGAGTTGGTAAATATGCTGCATGTATTCCATTTGGGGACAAGGCAATTATCTCAACTAGTTTCAGGATGATGCCTTAAAATAAAATAGCAATGAATCTACTAAAACCAAATATAAAAGATCCTCTTCAAATTCCTTCACATAGGGTACATGGGCATAGGGTACCCAGAATTTCTGAGGAGTGAGAGAGGAAGCTCCATCATATGGGCTGTGTTTCTAAGAAATGCTTTCCCCTATCCCTTGAGATAGCTTGGAGATGGAGGAAGTAATACAAGGAAGGAAGAAGCTTGACTCGGTCTCTTTACCCTTTTGGAAACCAAGGATGAGAAATTTGAACACAGGAGGCAGTTTTTTCATGTGACTGATAGACAGGATCATCATAGAAAGCAAATTAGCTGGACTTCTGACTGCAGGCAAATGATAATCAGCCCTCGAAACTGGTACAGCAGTAGTTGAGATTTTTCTTTGCTTGTTTGAGATCCTGCCTTGTACTTTTAAATAGTCTGCAGTGCATTAACAATGTGTTATTTCCATTTAATAGAATTTTTTTTTAATTGTGTCATGAAGTAGAAGCCATAGGCAAGGTCATCTTCAAATTTTTCATCAGTATTGTTAGGTTAACTGCAGAAATTTAATGAAATTGGAAGCACTCACTTTCTCAGGTGTTCTTGTATTCCTCTCTATATGCTTAATAAATGAATCTATCTACCTAACTAAAAAACATACTCATGATCTGTTGTCAGTTCACAAATTTTGAAATTCATAGTGAAATAAACATATCAAACCAAAATTGCCTCAAAGCATTTTGTTTACTGTGGTAACATTGCTGCTGGCTCATACTGATGCTTCTTCACATCTGCATGTCACTTATATGTATAAAATGAGTGGAATCATCTTATTGGAAGTTGCAACGAGTTTGGAATAAATTGATCTGGGTAAAAATGTCTCACATTTCTCTACTCTTTGGCATTGTCACAACCTGATGCTTAGCCTGAAGTCTTTGATAAGCCCTTGTTGGAACTGTTGAAGTTCTGTTGCATTTTGCCATGTTGGTGTTGTTCAGGATGACCTGTCACTGTAACTCCTTTAGCAGCAGGTATTACACATGCACATGGTGTTTCTCCTCTGCCAAAATGTTCATCCTGTTGTCCCTTGCAGAGTTGCAAGCCTTGCATGAAATGGTCCAGCAGAAAGTTGTGACTTTGCTAAGTGACCCAGAGAATATTGTGAAACAAACACTGATGGAAAATGGAATAACACGTCTGTGTGTCTTTTTTGGCCGTCAAAAAGCCAATGATGTTCTTCTGTCTCATATGATCACTTTCTTAAATGACAAGAATGACTGGCATCTTCGAGGAGCTTTCTTTGACAGCATTGTTGGTAAGTATTTGGTTTCAGCCAAACAGAGTGGAAAGAAAGTAATATTAATAAATTAATGATTTCCAGGATATGAAAAAATAAATCATATAGAAGTCCTTTCTTATAAAGATTTCTAGAATTTATAAGAGAATAAATGATTGGGTGGAAATGTTTCTTTAGGGAATGAAGATGAAACAATGTAGATACAAATGTATACTTCTTTTAGTCCAAATATTTAATACAAATAAGACTGGGGCATTTAAGTCTAGGGTAGGTTAACATTAAAAAACTGGAATTTAAATGCTTTTTTCTTCTCTGAGTCTCTGCTACAGCCACTAACTTAAAAATCTAAATTATGGCAAGTGATTACTAGGATTTCTGCAAACTTTATAGTAGATGCATCACTTCACATGTGCACACGTTCCCATTCACTTCACTAGATCTGTTCATATGATGAAAACTAGGCTATGGTTTATGGTTTATGCTAAATTATAACTGGAAAAGATTTTAGTGCCTTAAAACCTCACCTAAAGATTCCTGTCACTTCAGGATGCTTCATAACAATTTAGGAAATCTTAACAGTAATGACATCAGCTGTTATCTAATGCTCCATGTATGTTGGAAATCCACATGGCCGTTGCTGAGAGTCAGTGCTCAGGATTTGTGGGTCAAGAAAACTTTTCCAAGTGCAGTTCCTGAGAGCAAAAATGGTGTTTCGGGTGCATGTCAAGAGAAACAATCATGATCAAATTTTCAGTGGCGCCATTTTGGTAGCTTCACATTGCAGTGTGGCTGAAAGCCACAAAATGCTGTGCTGGCAAACTGCCAAGAGATGATATTGATAACTTCTCAGAAATTATTTAGAAAGACCAATGGAGCAACCAAAGCATAGGCCAGAGTGTCCTGACTTCTTGCAAAAGACATACAGACATGTGAGGCAATTAAGAGTAGAAGTGAAGAGATGTAACCTCTATTTTTAACTCCTCTCCCAATATCCATTCAAAAAATCCACAGAAGAATTCAGATTAAGTTCTGAAGTTATGTTTTTATTTTACTTCAAGCATTTGCACATCTCTAAAATTGAGCTCTCTCTATCTCTCTGTCTATATATATATATAAGTGCAGGCACTGCTTTCTGTGGCTGTGAGCAGATGCTCTTCTGTAGCAGTGGCACTGAGGGGATTTCTCATATCTGTGATATTTCTCTCTTCATCCTCCCTTCCTTTTAGCAAAGGACTGCAAAATCCAGCATTAAGATATGAACAATATATTGATTGTTAGCTTATCAAATTGGAGGTGATAAGTTATTTTATGTTTACTCTCAATTCTGATAAGAAGACATAGAGTATTCTGGTGTTTATCCATTTGCTTTGGATTTTTATGTGTTATTATGTTTCAGGTGTTGCTGCTTATGTTGGCTGGCAAAGCTCATCAATACTCAAACCTCTGCTTCAGCAAGGTCTCAGTGATGCTGAAGAATTTGTCATTTATAAAGCCCTCAATGCTCTTACTTGTATGTGCCAGCTGGGGCTCTTGCAAAAGCCTCACATTTATGAGTTTGCTTGTGATATCGGTGAGTTGGAATACTGGAGAATACTCTGTTTTTCTAGTAAAGAAAAGAAATCTCAGTACTACATAAAGCTACACTGTCAGCTATCTAGAATACAAACCTGCAGTTCTGTTTTAGAATCTAAAAAAAATTGTTGCAAGGACCTACTGCTAGTTGAACCATGTTAGTGCTCAGGACTCTAAAATAATAGTTTTGGTGGAACAAATTGGAAGCATTTTCTCGGATTTTGTATAGGGCAGCAGCAAAAAACATTCACTCCCAAAAACTTTCTGCCTTAAGATCTTTCCTTGGTCTTTACATGGCAACCTGTAAAAAAAATTACTGGTTGCTTCTGGTAGTCCATCAGGCACATAACTTGCATATACTTACACATTAGCCTTTGAAGATAAGACAATTCAGACAATCGTGATCCTTTCTTATTCTAGCTCAATACACCCTTGGTTGGAGAGTTGGTGTCTCCTTCTTGATCAGGCTTATCAATTTAATTTAGATGTGCCCAAGATTTAACAGCTATTTATGGAAAAAAGAAAAAACAACCAAATGATCTTTTAAGATGTAGTCTGCATCTTAATGTTATAGTTTTTAAAATGCACTCAGAATTTGGGGCAGATGGCCTGTGATTATGTCTCATGACTAGATACAGTGCCATGACAACAACTTCTTAAAGCCCACATAATTAGGGGGCTTCTGAGTCTCGTCATCTTAGAATATAAGTAGTGACTCTTCAAGGAAGAGAGGGAAAGCAGGAAGGAATAAAGTATTTACTGAAAAAGAAAAAAGTAAATCACCGGTTTTAGGATTCACTGTAATTGTTAGAATGTGGTTGAGATTTATTTCTGGATTAGTCTCCATTGCAAATCTGTAGTTGACAATTAGGAATTGAAATGAACAAATACGGAAAATATGTTTTTTGGCAAGATCAAGGAAATTGAGCAGCATGAGTACAGTGAAATTGTTTATAAATAATTTCCTCTGTATGAGTGTTTTAGCCTTGGTGCTCTGGAGGAGAGAAGGCTCAGTTTGGGAGTAATTCTATTAGAAGGAAATTACATCACAGGTTGCCATATGCAGGATGATCTCCTCTCTCCTCTGTGAGTGATATATTTTAACAGCCTATTTTTTTTTCAGCACCATTCCTATGTCACCCTAATCTTTGGATATGTTATGGTGCAGTTGGATTTATCACTGTGGTGGCACAGTATTTGAATATTGCTGATGTCTACTGCAAGCTAATGCCATACCTCCATCCGTTTATTACACAACCAATAATACAGGTAATACTTCCAGTAATATTAATGGGAATATTTCTGGACTAGCCATGATAAGTTTGTCTTGGTCATGGTCTGGCTATAAGGACCATATATACTTTTTTCCAATTAAGATTACAGGCAATTATAGATTTTTGATCTCTGGTGGTGGATTTGTAGAATGGCCTTTGCTTTCCATGTTTTAAAGACTGTTGGCTATAAAATTTGTTGCAAAGTGCAAAACATTTTGTTGCAAAGTGCAAAACAACAGGTACGATTTGGTTCAAGCCTTTTGTGCCTTGTTTATAGTCAAACTCTTGCAATATTGTGCTAGTTTAGAGAAGTGTAAAAGGCATGAAAAATTTTCTATGAAACAAGTGGGTTTATGTTCTGTGCTTTGATTTGCAAGACCAGTCTGTTAAATAGTGATTACCGTGCCTGTGATCTCAGCAGCACAGCTCCTGTATTTCAGTGCTTTGCTGAGGGTTGGGGCACAATGCTCAGTAAGAATAAAGTAATTTACTATCAGTGCATGTCCAGGAAAGACCTGCATGATGCTGATAGTATGATCATATAGGCATCTTTGCATACAACTTCAGGACCTTTAGACTGCACCTTTCAGGTGTTTTAATAGATAGATAAGAAATAATTGCATTGTACATTGAGAAATGCATCCTGTGTTTTGCTGTAAACCTTGCAGATGGGAACTTCACGATAATAACATTTTTCCTTGTTTGCATGTTCTTTGTGCTGTGTTTTAGACATTGATTGGTAAATTTGTCCTGTTCACTTCCTGCACCATGTTAGTATATACATCTTTTCTTCTTCATTTTAGTATACAAATCTTTTCTTTGCTATGCAACACTATCTTTAGCAAGCAAGTAGTGGGTAACATTGAGTTGGATTGTATTATTAAATCCTCACTCTGGACTAGTTTTGAAGTTGTTTTTCATGTAGACAGCAAGCTATGAGAAGGACTTTATAGAAAAGAGGGAAAGAGAATGGAGAAAGTCTGACATGACCAGCACAGATCTTACTTTCAACAAAGGAGACAAGTTGAATCTAGATTATTTGTACAAGTTTAATGGATATCATCAGGTTGATTGGTCTGTTGTTTTGAATTGCAGGTAGACAAAGAAATAGTCCTGTTAAGTGTACTTAAGGAGCCTGTCAGTCGTTCCATATTTGATTATGTCTTAAGATCAAAGGATATCACAAGCCTCTTCCGACACCTTCACTTGCGTCAAAAGAAGAGAACTGGAGCTCTCTCTGAGTGCCCACCCCCAGAGGACCCTGCCATTGCACAGCTGTTGAAGAAACTTCTCTCACAAGTAATTGGGTTTTATTTATACTTTAAAAGTCAGCCTTGAGACTCTTGGGCTCAGTACACCTCCACAAACCCTAACCTTGCAGTTGCTGCTGTGAGGGACTCCCAGTCTGAGGTTCTGATCCTCCAAGCTGTTAACTTCATTGATTTCAGTATAAGCTTGTCGGACAAATTGTTCAGAACTTAAAGAATTTTAAAAGATCTGCCAGATACAGAGACATACAAATACTACCTAAGTCTTTAAAAAATGGCTGTAAGTCTCAAACTTCTGATGCATCCATGATGTGGTAGCATTACGGAGCATTGCTGGATTAAGTGCATTGTGCTGGATAAAGGGAGTATGTATTTGTCAAATTGTGCTAAAAGCAAATGGAGCTGGAAAGTCCTGAAGCTTATGTGTGAAGAGGGAAACGTAAAGAATCACCCACCCAAAGCAGTGAGAACTGGGAAGAGAAAGGACTATAGCAGTGTGGGGTTTTTTTTCCCCTACAGCTTGTGGGCTGTGAGCATGGTCTAGGTGCAGCTAAACAGATTACACCAGATAGTGATCCAGCATTAAATTCTGTTCTGCCCTTTTGCTTATACTTGCCCCATTCCTTAGGAGGAAAGATATCCTTACACTGCACTAGCTTACATTATGTTTGTATGAGCAATGGACTGATACTTTGAATTCTGGGGATGTGTTCTGCACTTCTGAGCCAGACATTAATTTTACTTCTTCTTAAATTTTCATGCCTTGATGCATGTAATTGTTAAAAGAGAGTAATATTACCTTTTCTTTTATTCTGTAGGGGATGACTGAGGAGGAAGAAGACAAACTGTTAGCACTGAAGGACTTTATGTTAAAATCTAATAAAGCTAAAGCCAATATTGTGGATCAGAGCCACCTGCATGACAGCAGTCACAAAGGGGTGATTGACTTGTCAGCTCTGGGAATAACTGGGAGACAAGTGGATCTTGTTAAAACAAAGCAGGATTCTGATGACAAACGTGGTTAGTATATTTGCTGATCTCTATAGTTGAAGTCTAACTTTCCTTTCAGGGTGTTCACAGTAAATCAGCCTACATAATTATCACCATCCTTACCATCCTTACTGAGTTTGCAATAGGAAAATTACTGCTTCTGTTTGAAATGTGGGGTGGTGGAATGTTCTCTGATCATTGAAAACTGGGGATTTTTTTTCCCCTGAGAACATTTTGAATTATTTTGACTGCACCATGTGCAGTTGTTCAGCTGGTTGTAACAAACAGGACTCTAGTGACTCATGGCAACAGTGTAAATGTTGAAGGCTACATATCTGCTTTGTTTCCTCCCAACAAGTGCTAAGCTCTTTAACTGTGGAAATGCTGGGTGTTTTCTTGAGGTAGCCTGAAGAAAAATGAAGACTCCTAGGCTGGCACTGAGGACATGCCAACTGTTGCTCATCCAAGTACATGCTTTTTCACCCTAGGGTTCTTCAGCTTCCCATCCACTCCCATTTTACTTTTTTTTTTACCTGCTATTCTTTCAGCTCAAAAAAACCTCTTACATTTCTTGTTCAGATCTGAAATCCACTTGCTGCTAACTATTCCAGTTCTCTATATCCTCAAAATTCTTCTTTACCAGACAGTTTGAGCTATCTCTTTACTCTCTCAAGCTTGTAATTATCTCCTCTGTTACATCATTGGTAGGTGCTGTGTTTTTGCATAGAAAAATACAAAAATATCTATAAAGCCTACAGTTATTAACAACTTATTTCCACAATTAAGGTGTTTTGCATATAATTGTAAAGGAAAGCGTAGAAATACAGGATTTTTCATTTTTTTTGCATCCTTGAATCGGGAGTCAGCATGATTTAAAAGTTAGTGTATATGAAGTCTATACTTGAACTAATTTGTTTTACCCAAAGCTGTTACCCTTAGTCTTATGGCTTTAACTTCACTGGCTTTGTCCAAATTTAATTTTTACTTTTTTGTCTATATTTTACAGTTCTAAGTGACTCTAAAGGAATGCTGAACAATAAATAAATTTCTAACGTATTTGAATCTACAGGTGATGTTGCAATTATGACGGAAAATTGATTGTGTTTGACACTAACAATGATTTGTGTACTGTGCTGTTACAATTTCTTTCTTGATGTCCCTGCTTATTGCACGGTGGTTGGACTAAATGACCCAACCCTTCCATGATTCTATAAGAAAAATTTATGATATGGTGGAGTCTAATCCTGCAGCCTTCTAGATGTAAGCTTTCCCTCTAGTGAAGTGATTTATTACATGAGTCAGCTATAGGATCAAGAAGATGTGAACACACATGACAGGTTCTTTGGTTTCCCTCATAAATGCCTGTCAGCTGATCTCCACAACATAGCAGTAGGGTTTTCTCTGTACATAAATAACAATCTGGCATGTAAACATTAGACTTCCATGTAGTCTCAAAGTAATGAGTGATCCTGAGTGAATGTTGTAATGGTAATGTCAGTTTGTTGGGTTTTTTTTCTTCTCCTAAAACACCCCCTCCTTCCCTCCCTCCTTCCTTCCCTCCCTCCCTCCTTCCCTCCCTCCCTCCCTCCAAACTACTTATAGCTAGAAAGCATGTAAAGCAAGATTCAAATGTAAATGAAGAATGGAAAAGCATGTTTGGGTCCCTGGAACCAGCAAGCATCTCCCAGCCAATATCCAAAGGACATGGGCAAACTACTGATCCTGAAGCCATCCAAGCTGGGAAACCACTTCGTTCGGAGTCCTCAGCTGGCATTTGTGCCACCTTGTCCTCCTCTCCACAGGTATACCTGAAAAATACTGTGTTCTCATCTTTAACTGAAATTATTTAATTTTTTTAAAGTGGAACTATGGGGATGTGATGTTCTTGTTTTGTTCTGAGGTTATTTGACATTGGCCATGCTACTGGCTGGTGTCTTCAGCAGAGGTGCTGACCTTTAGTTCTTATTTTTAAAATAGGAACTGAGGGAGTAATGAAGGAAGTTTAGTCCCTGGAACAGAAGAGAACTAACAAATAGATGCTTTGCACAAACAGATGGCACTTTGTGGATTAGACAATTATTATGTAAACTTTTCTGGCAGGGAAGACTTTTCCTCAGCTTGCATGTCCTGATACATGTTGTGAGAAAGAAATATCATGGTTTTAACTTGGAAATCACAGCAGCATTTAGACATCCTGTACCTGTAATATTTAGTACTGGCTAGAGAAGGATAGGCTGGGAGCTCAAACATTCTTTTCTGTTTATCTTCTAGTTGGAGATTAACTTCTGCTAGCTTTAACTGAATGTGTCTACCCTGAACTATAAGGGAAAAATTTCACACTTTGATTTCTAAAGCCCAATGTAAATGAATTTGAGAGCTAACCTTTAATTCTGTAAGTCTTGAGAGCAATAACTGCCTCTGTAGCAATCACATTTATAGGTGTGCACAGCACATTACAGTTCCATTAGACAAGCTACAGAACAGAGTGGGCAAACAGGGTCAAATAAGTGAATGGTTAATCTTTTATAAAAATAATAATTTTCACTATTTTAAAGTGTCTTCATGCAAGCATTAATTTTTAAATGATAATTCATTGCTAATTGATTCAATAAAAAAGATTGTTTCCATTTTTATTCACTGTGTGTGACCCAGAAATCTTATGAGGGGGATTTATATGTGTGTAGAATATAAAACATATATTTTTAAGGGCTGATTTCTTACAGGCATCTGATGGAGCAGTTGTCCAGCCCAGGAAACCGACCCTGCAGGCCCTGAGCAGCACAGTGTCCCCATCTGCACACCAGCTGCGCATCACCACCTGCAAAACTGAGCTGCAGCATCTGATCCAGCAGAAGAGAGAGCAGTGTAATGCAGAGAGACTTGCCAAACAGATGATGGAGAATGCTGAGTGGGAGAGCAAGCCCCCACCTCCAGGTACATCACAGGCCACTGAGGTTATTAGCTAAAAAGTTATATATATATGTATATATGTGTATATATATATATATATATATATGTGTGTGTGTGTGTGTGTGTGTGTCTGTGCATAATTTGAGTCAAGATATTATCCTTTCATGGAAGAAGTGCAAAGGATGAGGAAAAGAGGAGATTCTTGGTTTACTGTGCAGAACAACTATGACCTAGCATCTGATTTAGAATTGAGCAAGTAGGCTTTTGCCTTTAATATTTAAAATGCCTTAACACTGTTTTCAGTGCTGTCTGTGCTTTGTAGTTCTAGTGACTGTATCCTGATATAGTTAGTGGATGGATCTAGGGAGACTTGCATGCTCTTAATTAGATTGTGGTTTTGTTTTCCCTGTAGGATGGCGTCCCAAAGGGTTGTTGGTAGCTCACCTTCATGAACACAAGTCTGCGGTGAATCGCATTCGGGTCTCTGATGAACACTCCATTTTTGCCACTTGCTCAAATGATGGCACAGTGAAGGTCTGGAACAGCCAAAAAATGGAAGGAAAAACCACTACAACCAGGTAGCTGAAAAGCCTGTGGTATTTGGAGCTGCAATTTTAGAGTGAAAAATAAAGTAGAGCAGGGAGCAAAATGCCAGTCACTGTGGGTGTATTGGAAATATCAATAAGGAGATATATTGGTGTTCCTCTTGGCTTGCATCTATAATATTAGATTGCTGTTTCAATTAGTTAATAAAAGAAAAAATGCAAAGGGATTGCTTTGTAGCCATAATTGCAGGCTTTTTAATTTAATTTCTTTACATATATAAATATATTCTGGTGTTGTTTAAAGCCAACACTGCCTTTTTTGCTTTCTCATTTTGGAGCAGCTAGAAAATGTTATTTTCAGAGCTCTCTCAAGAGCCATTGGTTTTAAGTAGGTGTTTAAGAGAAGTAATTCTTTTGTAAGTGCCACCAAAAATAATCTTTTTGTCTCCCTGTATTTCTCTCTGTACCGTTTAGATCAATTTTGACATACTCTCGGATTGGAGGACATGTAAAGACACTTACATTTTGCCAAGGCTCACATTACTTGGCTATAGCTTCAGATAATGGTGCCATCCAGCTTCTTGGTATTGAAGCCTCAAAGCTCCCTAAATCTCCTAAAATTCATCCAATACAAAGCAGGTATGTACTTAAAGCAGTTAAATTTCACCACACACAGAGCTCAAGCTGTTAGTATATTCCTCAGATAGACCCTTAAATTTGCTCTAGGCTTCCTGCTGGCTGAGCCCAGACTGCACTGGAAGGCTGTAATCCATGTTCTTATCTTGCTTCATAAAGAAGGGTTAAAAGGCAACTGTACAGAGCTGACAATTCTTAGCTGGCTGTAGCATATTTGTACTTCCTGTGTCACTGAACACATTATGAGCTTGAAACAGCCATTCTGAATAGTTCTCAGTTGTTTTATTTATGTACTGGAGTTGGTTAGTGCATTTGTCACAATTGTAATATTTACAAAGTGATTTTGAAGGTTCTTTGCAGATGTACAGCATGTGATCTGGCTTCAGACCTGCAATTTTTCCTCCTAGGCTCTTAATGTGATGATGTGGTAGAGATATGGGTAATGGGATACTATTTAGGAGAGTCTTTGGGCTTGGTTTAGCTCTTTCTTACTTTCTTACCTCCATATGAGCAGTGTTTGAATATTTCTCACTGAAACTACAGCTTAATCTTCCAGTTTGAGTGAGAGATATATCCAGGCCTCAGAAAGTACTCACAGTACTGCTGGTGGGGTCTCACAGGTGTGGAGCAGAGAGGGGCAATCAACTCACACAGCCTGCTGCCCACACTTTTGTTTCTTCTGTTGTGGCTGGCTTTTTTGGTTGTGAGCCCACACTGCTGGATCATGCTGAGCTTCTCATCAGCCAACACTCCCAGGTCTTTCTGCTCAGGGCTGCTCTCAGTGTATTCTCAACCCAGCCAGTATTTGTGCTTGGGATTGCCCTGACCCAGGGCACAGAGCTTTGTTTATGTTTGCAAAGGGCTGCTGACAACCTTGCAGGATCTATCAGCACAGAGATTTGAGAGAGCATAAGCATCCGTTGTACTAAAATCAGAAAGCTGTTTCTGGGAGATGCCTTAAGAAGTGACGCAGAGAGGAAAAAGCTGCTCGGCATAAGCTGTGCGAAGGAGTCTTAAACTTGGAGGGAGTCATACCTGTGTCTAAATTAGTTTATTCGTTTAACCCAGGTCATTAGATCTGAAGGATGATGGCTGTGTGGTAGATATGCATCACTTCAATTCAGGAGCCCAGTCAGTACTGGCCTATGGAACAGTTAATGGATCTCTGGTTGGATGGGATTTGCGATCCAGTAGCAATGCTTGGACACTGAAACATGATTTGAAGTTAGGCCTCATAACTTCATTTGCTGTGGACATACACCAGTGCTGGCTATGTATTGGTAAGCTTGTATTTCTTATTAGTTTCTCTCTCTTCCCTGCCCCCCTCTTCTTTATGGTTTTCTCTTACAGTAACTACAGCTCAAGCTTTTGCTTGATCTGATTTTACTAGCACATGCTTCTCTCAAACAAGAGGAGAGAAATATTTTCTCATCTATTTTTGGGAAGCCTGCTAAGTACTTGAGGCTGAAGACCATTTCCCTAGGAAGAGAGCACAAAGATAAGCACCAAAACTCTTATGTATCCCTCTGACTAAGGAGAGCCTTTTCTCACCAGGAACAAGCAATGGTACCATGGCGTGCTGGGACATGAGGTTTCAGTTACCTATCTCCAGCCATTCTCATCCTTCCAAGGCCCGAATCAGACGCCTGCTCATGCATCCTGTCTATCAGTCCTGGGTAATAGCAGGTAAAAGATGTCTTAAACTCACCTCACAATTGCCAGAAGTTGTGATTAAAGCAGCTTTTCTTTCAGTTTCTGCTTCAAGCCCTGGTTGGAAGTTGAAAAGAAAAAAAAATAGGGTTTATCCATTGTTGAAATGAGAGACAGCCTTTACAGTTCTCGTCTCCTGAGCATTGCAGCTCTCATGAGGGGTCCTTCCTGTGTGCAGTCTACCCCTTCCCTTTTTAAGGACAAAATGTTACAGAAGATTAAATTCAAACTCATGACATATATTGAAGCTGATGGGAAATCTGCCACCACCTACTGTAGAGCAGACACTGAATTCCAATTCCCTCTTCAGTCTAAGCCAGCTGTGTCATGGGTTAGAACTTTTGGAAATCTCCAAGATTCCTCATCCAATATGCTTACAGCTGCTTCATCCTCACTGCATGTGGCACTGTCATAGGTAGACTTTTATAAGTTTGTGTCAGGAAGACATTCTGAAATGGACAAGTACCTTAAACTAATCCTACAATAACAAAATCTATCAAGTTGCTGTAAAATCAGAGTAATTTGAGTTTCGTATTTTACTTGCTTCTTAGGCTTCACTTCCTATTTTGAGTTATTAACTACTCTGGGAGATAAATTTCTTGAAAAAACATACAAATTAAGCAAATTTCACTATGCTTTCCAATTTATTTCCCCCCTGTGAAAGACTAAATGAATGACAAAGTTCATAATTTTGGATTATTATTAAAATGTCCTTACCTGCTAGGTTCCTGCCAGGATTGCAAGCAATCCCTTGAACAGAATTCTTACCTATCCACATGAGTGTGGAACTTCATTGTAGCTACTGAACTCTGTAACTTTGGATTGTTTTCTTACTTGCGTAGGAGTATTCTCCAAAGTCCCTGATGACTATGCTGAGCAAACCATCTATCCTTCTCAAAGAAGGCTGAGAAATTATCTAGGGAGGAAACTGAGGGTTTTATACATTTTTAAAAGGGTTGGGAATTAAATCATGTTTCCTTTAAACTTAAATCAGGCACTTTTAAGTATAGTGAAGCTGCTTTCAAACAGTAAAACCAAAGTACTAAAGCAAGACTAACACAAATGCTGCAGGGAGCAGAGAATGTCTCTATGTCATACCCTCTGTGTAATGTCAGTAAAGCAAACAGGAGACAACCAACCTGTTTTGTACTTTTTGCACTGGCTTTATCTTTCCCGTAGCTGTTCAAGGCAACAATGAAGTCTCCATGTGGGATATGGAAACTGGTGATCGACGCTTCACTCTGTGGGCCAGCAGTGCACCACCTCTTTCAGAACTGCAGGTCTGGTCTCTTTCTTTTCCAGTTTCTGTTGTGTAGCCAGGGTTAGAACAGCCTTAGTCTCCATGCTGTGCATCAGTACTAAGCTTGCCCTGGGATTAATTTTGTCATCATAACTGTTTACTTGTCAGAATTAAATCCCCTTTGTAGAACAGCAGTGTAACCTGAATCTTCATTGGTACCTTCCACTGTCCCTGTAATGTACTTGTAACACTCACTTGTTATACTCACTCACGTTCTTGGAAAACCAGTGATCTGGTCAAGCTTATAAAGATTATGAGAACACCAAAATTCATGGTGTGGCATCTTGTACTTATTTTTACTTGCTGTTCCTGGGGCTATGCATACTTCCGTAAGCACCTGCTCTTTTATACATTCTGTCTGTATTATAATGCCACTAGTACACTTAACTGCTAGTTTAAAGCATGAAGTTGGTCTTCTTCTGGGACTTAACTGGGAAAGGAGCAGTCTGGAATATCATTCATAAGTGCATAGATGAAAACTACCACAGCTGCTTCTATAAATGTTGTAAATTCATATCTGGAATCTACTTAAACCAAAGTTTGTACATGCTACAAGGATTGCAGGTTGAGTTCATTTCAGTCTTGCCCTTTTTTACACAGGGAGCTTCATGATCCAAGATAGTTTTCTGTTGTATATCTGTCCTGTAATGCCTTCATAGTCTAAAAATTTAAACATCCATGTGCTTTTCAGTAGGATTTGCCTGCCTGATTATTTTAAAAATAATTTCTCATAATTGAGAATGTAATTTCCAACAATAAAAAAAAGAAAAAAAGGATTACTGAGGGTTAACTCTGTTGCATTGCTCTGTAAAGTGTAAGGGAGCAATTTACATTCATATATTAAGATGTGACCCATTAAAGTAACTTGGCATTTCCCAGAAAGATTTGGAAACTGGCTGGATGAATGTGGCAAGGAATGCATTCCCTTTCTGAGGCATGGTGACAGCTATTGCTGATAAGTTGTTTTTATATTCTCTTTTTCCTGCTAGCCTTCTCCTCATAGCATCCATGGAATATACTGTAGTCCAGCTTCTGGTAATCCCATATTACTGACAGCAGGCTCAGACATGAAAATAAGGTAATCAAACTAAACAACTTTCTTGTTAGTCACCCTCCCTTCCACCCCTGCTGGTGTACTAAATTTTGCCAAGTGTTGCCTAAGTAATCTCTAAGAAGCCAAAACAGTAATACTGAACATGTGTTCATTAGTAAACATCAGTGAGTTGAGGAGATTCTTCTCAGCAAAAGGACTGCAGAACTTGGTGCTTCTCTGAAGCACAGTGTGCACTCAAACACAGAGTGTATCCTTCTGTAAAGTTCTTCACAGGCTCCATGACAGAAACCAAAAAATAACTCATATGTGAGCTTGATTTGAATGTAGATTTCTCTGCATCACTCCCTTCCACTAAGTGTAGAAAGCAGATAGCATTGTGCCCACTCATTTTCATCATAACAGCAAGATCACTTTTAAGCAGCTGTTTTAGGATGATAAAATTGAACATCTCACCTTGATTTTGTTTCTTCATGTTTAGGTTTTGGGATCTAGCCTACCCTGAGAGATCATATGTTGTTGCTGGAAGTTCTAATTGCCCATCTGTTTCCTACTACAGGAAGATAATTGAGGGCACAGAGGTGGTTCAGGTATTTTGCTTTGTTTGATAGATACATATTCTGCCTGCCTTTGGATGACCCTATGGATTATATTCATTTCATGATGTCTTTAGTTATAATTCGCTCACTCTTTGTGGATGGTGTCAGTGTTGCATTTTTGGGCAATTGGGAAGAAGTTACATTAAAAGAAAAACATAATTTGTTTTTGACAGAATTGGACTCACCAAATAGTATTTACATGCAGAAGCCAGAGTCATATGTTCCTTTTGGGATATTGAAATTTAGACTTTTAACGTTTTTCCTTTCATCAGTGTTTGAAATGTCTTTTGAGTAAGATCTTAGCAAGGCAATGTGAGATACGCTGGCACTGGGATAATACAGTAGCTGCATGCTGAAGTTTTTGCTACATCCTTCAGAGTGACTTTGGGAACTGGAGGTGTTGCTAGTTGTTAAATAGCACAATGCTTTGCTTCAGTCCAACAAATTGAGTGCTACTTCAAAGGTGGCTAAAACAAATCAGTAGGGGTCTGCCCAGTGCACTGCTTTTTTAGTGTTTCTTCTCAAACTAGTAATTTACATTCATGCTATTGAAGCAGTTTTCATAAAAGCTTTTGGAAGCCAGGATGTATGTGTTCCTGTAACTTTCTCCCCCAGTTAGAATATCAAATCTTAGTGTCATTGAAATAAATATGAGAAAAAAAAAACCCATTGTTTACCTAATCATAGAGCTGTAATATCAGTTCAGTTTAAGACTTAGGCTGCTTGTGATGAAAAGAAATGAACCAAGGAGTAATCCTGAAAAAACTGTCAAAGGGTGTGAGGTTGTGTGGTTGGGCATTTTTGTTTGATTGTTTTTTTGGTTTTTTTTTGGTGGAAGAGGTTTTGCAGTCTTCTTACACTGACAACCTAATATGGATAACAGTCTCTCTGCAAATGTTCACCCTTTCTCACTTTGTTTTTATACAGGAAATTCAGAACAAGCAAAAGCTGGGGCCCACTGATGAGACCCCTCGAAAGGGTCCAGAGTCTCTCCCAGTTGGGCATCATGATATTATCACAGATATTGCGACTTTTCAGACCACACAAGGGTTTATAGTAACTGCATCAAGAGATGGGATTGTTAAAGTGTGGAAATAAAAATTGTACTAATATATACTATGTAAATATTTGTAATAAAGAAATAGTGTTATAATGAAGTTTTCAAGGACTGTTTCCAGTTAATGGAATGGAATGGACTTTAAAAACTACAAAGTAATGATAAAATCAGTTACCTGTACCCTACTTTCCTGTTGACACACTTCCTAATCACTTCTTACATTAAAGCTTTTTGATATCCATAGCATTTCCTTGAAATATCAGGGTATCTATGAAGTCACTTAGATTGCTTTTGACCACATTGTTCTTCAAGAACCTTTCAGAAAATTATTTAAGGATGTCCCACATGAAACATTCTGAATGTGCACAAAGCAAAGAGCTGGTGTCTAACTGCTCCTGTGTTGATCTGAGAAATTAAATAAGAACCAGTGCACTGATGTCCCTGTACATTCTAATAACTATAATAAAGTCCACTTGAGCTTCCCTGTTTGGTACTTGGGTTTCTTTATGTTCATGGTTCCACTGCAGTGATTCCACAGTCTCAGCTGCCAGAGCCATTGGGCTGTTCATTGTCATTTGAGATCAGCTTAGTGTTCTGTCAGTTTGTCTTTCCTTTGACAGTTGTGTCCTTGATCCCCAACTGTGCCTTGCATCCAGCTTGCTTTAAACTTGGCTAAGTCTAAGGCTAAGCTCTGCTGTCCTGGGGACCTAAGGACAGCTGCACAGCTGCACTGTAGACATGCAAAAGGGGGAAAGAAAACAAAATTATATTCAATAATATTTATCAAAACTCTTACATCTTAGAGAATACTATTAGTAGCATGGACTTTTCAACTACAAACTGACTGTTCCCTTTAAAACTAAAATTATACCACATTGCTGACAATTGCAATTAGACAAGTTTTGGTGAAATATTTAAAAGAAAGACAAGGGGAATGGAGGGCGCATGTGAAAGGCATGATATTTGCAGTGAGGTTTTCCTCTGGATTTGTGTCAATAGAAACTTTGTATCCTCAGATTAGGCCTGAAGCAGAGCTTGCAAAACTTTAAAGGGAGTCTGAAGCAGCAGAATCCCCTCAAAAGGAGGCTTGGATTTTCTTACCAGAAAGGCAATTCTATCTGTGCTAAAGGAAATTACAGAGACTGGAAAGGTGGAGAGCACAATCATGAAAGACTCCATTTAACTACCATGAGGATGATGACATCCTACTGCTGTGTGACATTTAAGCAAGGATAATGTTTCCAGATAACACATTCACAGTGACATGTTGAAGACTAGTGTGAGGTAAAGGAAACCTTCCAAAATTCGTAAGTTACGCTAAAATGGAAAACACAGAAAAATAAACTTTGGAAACCATATATAAAATACAATACAGAAAGGCAAAATATATTCTCAGGAAAACATTCTGCAAGACGTAAAAACAAGTAATAAACTCCTTTCCAAAGATATTGGGAACGAGAATCTGACAGTTTCTGTTTGGCCAATAATTGAGGAAGGCGTAAAAGAAGATTTCAAACAAAACAAGGCCATGGCAGATAATTAGAGGTGTACTTTGCCTGTGTTCACCATGGAGGAATTCAGAGGAGCTCCTATGCTGAAATCCTGTCCCTTTTCTGCACATGAATGTGTTGTGCCACAGGTTCTCTTTGCCTGAAACATCTGCCAGGTTGGAAGGAGAGATTTAAATCAATAGTAAATTGCCAAGAACAGAAAATTCTCATCTAAAAGACTATGTGTTTTAAAGGGCATCAGGAACGAAACAGCCAAACTGCTAAGTATGGTTTGGAGCCTCTTGCTTAAAAGTGTTAAGTAAGTTACTTGGGGCATATGGAACAAAAAAGTGGCTGCAAAAATTTTACATAAGGATTTCATTATGGTGGATGGTGGAACAATCCCATGTAAAATTAAATAATTTGTAGGTAAAAATGGTGTACATGGTAAACACAGCCCACCCTGGACTTTATGTTTATAATGAAGAGTGCTGAATGAGTCCTGAATAAATAGTACTATTCAGGGGAAAAAATGCTGGAATTATAACAGACAGTCCTGTGAAACTATTAACTCAGTACTCAGTATTGATCCAGAAGTTAAAACAAATGTTAGACATGAAAAGGGAAAGAATAGGAAAATACACCAGTGAACAAATCCATGGTGCCCTCTTACTGTTTATAATGTGTGTAGCAACTCCCCTTAATAATGAAAAATATATAATACAACTGTGGGAGGCACAGAGAGGCCTATTGTGGGTAAAGAATAGTTTCCATATAAAGAACCATTAACCAGACTCCGAGTCAGCATCTGGAAAACAGAAGCCTGAAGAAAGGGATAACAGATCTGTAAATAAGCAATGGCAGGAAACACTGAATAGGCAGTAACTGTTTGCTCATGCATTTAATGCAAGAACTACAGAGTGTCACATAAAAGATGAGATAAACATGTACAAAAGAAGGCACTATTTCATAAAGCATGTAATTAAATGATGAAACTCATTGTTTTGGGCTGTTGTGAACACCAATGTTTGCCTGTGTTCCAATACAGTACTTAAGTACATTCAGAGCAAAGAAGAATCCTTTAAGGGCTGCTGATAACAAAACTGCTATATACAAAAATGCCATATAGAAAATTAAAGTTGTGATTTTGCAATAACTCCAACATGAATTTTCTGCCAGGACTAACCTGTAAAAAAGTAATAAGATTTTATTTGCGTGCATGCAAGTTTCTGTAAAATGGGAGAGGAAATTATATTTTTATTAAAATAACTTCCTGAATGGAATTCAGTTTCCATGAAAACAGAAATGGCTTGATGTTAGCAAGACTGTTATGAATTACCTGACTATTCTGAGATTCTAAAATTCCAGACAGAATCACAAATCCCATTTCCTTCCAAATTTAAACACTCATGGAGTAGTATATCCTGACTACAGGAAAAGCAAAGACTTAGCTTTTCACAGATAATTTACTTCTTGTCAAAATTAGACCAGTTGGCATAAGGCATGGATTCTGGGAGGCAGAAAACCATTAGCACTACCAGTAAAGTAAAGCTGGCAACAGCTCTGAAAGTAGAAAGAAAAGTTCTATTTTTACCTGTGAAGATACCAGTCCAGATTTTCTTCTCCAAGGAGAGGGAAAAGCAAAGTGTTCAAAATCCCTGGTTTTCATACTGCACTGTAAGGAGTTTGTGCTGTGCTGGTTGGAGCCTCCAAGAGACTCTTCCATTCCAGCTGACACCACTTTGGCAGCCATCCTCTAGAATCCAGTGTAGGGATAACAACTGAAAGGAAGCCTGTTTTCTCACCTTATTATTTCCATAGCTCACTGATTTCTTCGAAGTGTCAGCTTCAAAAAAGATAATTACATATTAAATCATCATCTATATACATCTTTAAAAACTGGGGTTTGAATGAGTGAATCAGAGACTGGAAGAAATTGAAATAGGTATTGTTATACCTATTGGTATTACATAGAAGAAATTACAATTACATTTGGTATTACATAGAAGTGCTTGGATAAGAGATACCAAGTACAGTCTCTTGGGAAGAGATTATATCACAAGAGATCTTGCTAGCATAATTAAGGAGAAAGAAGTTAGTATTCTTAGATACACAGGAAAGAAAGGCACTGCCAAAGAAAGTGGTCTCTCGAGGATTTATGGAAAGCAAAGACAAGAAGAGTATGTCTAAAAACCACAGGGGAGACAAAGACCTGAGAATTATGCAAGCAAGCTGAATAGCAGAAACAACTTGCTCTCAAATCCCAGATCAAGGATGGTAGATGTTACTGTTGCAGATGATCAGAAGGAGAATATTACATCTTTGAAGGTAACTGGGTCAGATGGGCTGACCTAAATAAAATTGACTTCATCCATGTACACACTGTACAAAAAGGTGACATTGCAAGAAGAAAACACCTTTTTGTTATTTATCTCATTAAAATAATCACTGCTGAATCTGAAATTAATTAATAAATACATGAATCAACATGAATTACAGTAAATATTCAGCAGTGGTGATGGCAAGGACAAAATCATCTTCTTTTGTTTTCAGAATGTCAAAACTTTCATTAAAAAATAGGAGCTTGTGCTTCCCAGTAATCTCTTCAAGATGAGATTTACCTTGGCAGCTCCATATAAATATCACATCTGCCTGTGAGATGCAGTATAGAGGGTCCACTTCTGGCACAGTTTACATGATCTCAGTGGAATCTGTGCTTGAGACAAAGAAGGCAGAATGCTTAGGAAAAAGTTGGAAATGAAAGTTGAGCCATAATCATCTGCCAGCAACAGCCACCAGAATGCAATTTATTCTTTTCTGCTTCATTCCCTGAGTATATTACTAACCAGGTTTGGACATTCCTATTTTTCAGGACTTCTTGAAATTTTGGCATGTGTGATTAAAATAACATTTTTTAAATCCTTCTTTTTGATATCTCACTTATGCATGGTTTTAAAAGAATGACTTCTCAAACAAAAATTGCAAGAGTGCCTTAGCATCTGAAAAGGAAAAAAAAAACCCGAGAAAAAAAGAGTAGCAAAAGTGAAAACAGAAATATTGTGTAAAGTCAGGAAATCCTCCTGAATGCAAAGCAAATTTTTGAAAAAAAAATCTATTTCTCAATGCCAGCTGAGTTAACTATGCAGGGCAGAATGAAAAAGATATTTCCAAGGGAGACAGAACACTTGACTTTTAAAATTCATAAATCCTCATCTTGCAATAAAAATGTAACATGCATAAACGTATAACTTTTTATTAACTAGCACAAAGCCAAAATTTTAATCTCAGACTGAAGCAGGAAAAGGCCATTATGTTCTAGGCTATAAAAAGGCTGAGTGAAAGAAAAAGCCCCTGGCATTCAATTACACTTTTCCATCATACAAAAACCCAGTTCACTCCTCATACTGAAAAGTGACACGTGCTTTGGGAGTCCATGCCTTCAGTGTATCATACTACAAGACAGGCTATGATGGAACACCTATTGTATTTCTTTTGTTTTGCTTGGAGAAAATGAGCATTTTATGCTGTATTGTATTTTGTGAATGTCTTCTCAAAAGAGGGGAAAAAAAATTATCAAAAAGCCAGAGTGAGTTAGTCAGTACAAACCAGCCACAGGGAATGGTACAGTCACATGTAGTACTGTGGTTACCTTCAGAGCAAGCACAAAGGACTCAGCATCCAGAACCACAAGTTCAATCATGTATGACATAAAGTATGAAATAAATTTCTGCGACAGCTTTTATTTGACATTTTAATCAGAGATTAGCTGGACATTCCTTCTTAGTTAATTTTCAGTTTAAAAATATGGCATCCTGCAAAATTCTTCACAATTTTATAACCAGGCCTAGTTTTAAGAAGAAAGGTTTTAAAAGCAAGTTTTCCATGTGCACAATGAAAATCTGGCCATTTTGAGAAGGAAGGGTGGAGTGTGCCAGCCCTATTGTTCTACAGTTCTTCTCTAGCCTTTTTTCCAATGAAAATGAGCTTGATATTGTTACAGTCTCTGTCTGTTTATTCTTGCCACAGTAGAATTGTGAACATATTGGCCAATTTCAGCTAAATGTGACAGAAAGGTAGAGGTCCCAAAGTTCTGAAGTTCCTGCAGACTGTAGAGAGATAACAGCAGTGCAGAGCTTAGAGATGAATATAATGGTCTAGTAAGAGAAAAAGCAGGGTGTGAGCTCAGATACAACCTGTGCTGTCCAGGAGATACATCACATATACCCAGCCATGGCAATGGATAATTCTATGCATCCATGTCATTTTAGAGCTTCCTTATATTTTAAAGTGCAATCATTACCAAGAAAGCCCAAGTATTTCTGTGCTAGACATGCTAAGACATAAAGCAAGAATCAAAGGCAAATTTCACAAAGAAAGGGGCAGAGGGATCAAACAACTTCAGCAGTTTAAGAGAATTAAGATGTCTCCAGAAAGTTTGATGATTTTTTTGTTTGGTTCTGGTTTTTGTGAAATGGTTAAAATAGATGTAAATTTCTTACTATAAATTATCTCCTTTTTTAATATTTGGACTGAGAAAAAAAAAGAGAAGGATTTGAAAGAACGTGAACTGGTAGAACTGAATGGATTTCAATGTGTTTAACTGTGCTGTGAAAGAGCAAGGAGAGAGAAGATGAAAGGATGCTGAGAATACCATTATAAATAGAATCAGGACAGTTGGAGTGATGGCAGAGAACAGAGTGGGTGAGCCCCACTTTCAATACTTTTCCTCCTTACTTGCCCAGCATGGCCAAGGACAAAACTGTTCCAATAAGAGCATTAACTTTTTTCCCCCCATTTGAATGAACAAATAACAAATACTTTAGAAAAGACTTCTTGAACTCTAGAATGGAGAATGTGCAGTTTCCTTATTCCCCCATAGCTTATTTCCTTATTCCCCATATAGCTTAATGAAGGAAACAGTAGCCAGTCTTTTATGAATATCCAGATCCAATTCTTCTTTTACAGTAATTATATGAAAATTAATCTCTTTTACAAAGTTAATGCTAGTCTCCTTCTGTATAATAAGTTCAGTAGATTATATTTAAGAGAAGTTTAAATAAGCAAGAAACCTAGTATATATGACATATCTAAAGTATTTTTACTGGCCATTCTGAGAGTTACAATATATTTTTGTTTTGTAGTACAATTCTTCCATGCCATATTTGGTACAACAAAATTCCACACTAAAGAGTTTAATATGTCAAGTGGTTGGTAATTTTAATGATATCAGAATTGACTCATCTATAAAAAGAAGCTGATATTCTGTATTATAGGCTCTAAAGAATTATGGCACATGCTCATTTCTTGCTGTTAATTTATTAAAATAATTGTCTGAAGCTTCATGAAAAGTACAACCTTTGAACAGTCAACACATTTTCCAATTTTATGATGACTTGAAATTACATAAATTAAACTACGGTTGTCTCCCTACAAATCTCTTCTGTTTTTCTGTATCAGAACTCCATTGCAGCCCAGCTCTTCACAAGGTTTCTTGGAAGATAAAGAAAACTCTCTTTTTTCTTTGCACTCCATCCTCACATTTCCTAGATTCCTATACCTGTGGGGGACAATTCCACACTGTGAATATAGATGAGGCTCTAAATCGCAAAGGGGATGCACACATGCTATCTCACAAATACGCCAAAATTAATTTTTACTTCACAATTCTCTTTCATCTGAAATAGATTGTCCTATGGATGATTTTTGTGCAGAAGATTGTACTGGTTTGGAAAGCAAAACCAGTGAGACTTCAAGTCAGTAATACAATTTTTAATAGGGAAGAGAAAAAAAAAGAAGAAAAAAACAAAATACATGCAATAATAAAAATAAAACCACTGACAGAGTCAGAATACAACCTGATACCCTGTCAGTCAGAGTGCTGGTGCAGTTTTCCTCCAAAGGGTCCAGCGATGATGTGGATAAGGACCTGGTTCTTCCTCTGGAATCCAGTGGAAAAAGGCTGCCTTTGGCGTTCTAAACCTCAGTTTTTATCTAGGTAGGAAAGGCTTGGCTCATCCTCCTGGCTGGAGCATCTCCCAATGGGATGAAGTAATCTTATCAGTTCTATAGTAGGACTCAATGGCCCATTAACAGAAGATACTTCCCACAGAGATAAGGATGATCACCCTTATCAGTGATGGCCCATCAACAGAAGACATTTCCCACAGAGATAAGGATGATCACCCTTATCAGTGATGGCCCATCAACAGAAGACATTTCCCACAGAGATAAGGATGATCACACTTCTCAGATGGTAATAGAATATGTATGTTGTATTGTAAACCAGGACATAATCCACCCCTTATTCTATTACCATCTACATTATACCCAAACCAATACCCTATATATTTACATATAATACAGAATGAAACCCTACACACAGTTCTCTCTTAAAATAAGGTTTCCTTGCGGTACACAGTGGGTTTCTCCATCTTTCTGCATTACCCACCAAGTGTAACCAGGTCCTTGAGCAAAAACAATCCCACTGATTGGTTTGCCTTTGCCTGTGGTGGGATTGATCCAAACAGTCTTTCCTAAAAAACCTTTCATGTGTACCACAGGGATTTTGTCTCCATCCACTGTGTGCAGGGGTTCAGATTGGGCAGGACCGGCTCGATTGATGGACCCTCTGGTGTTGACCATCCAGGTGGCTTTTGCCAAGTTCATTTCCCAATTTCTGAAGGTTCCCCCACCGAGTGCCTTCAGGGTAGTTTTAAGGAGTCCATTGCACCGTTCAACTTTCCCGGCAGCTGGTGCGTGGTAAGGGATATGATATATCCATTCAATACCATGTTCTCTGGCCCAGGTGTTGATAAGGCTGTTCTTGAAATGGGTTCCGTTGTCTGACTCAATTCTTTCGGGGGTACCATGCCTCCAAAGGACTTGTTTTTCTAGGCCCAAGATGGTGTTGCGGGCAGTAGCATGAGGCACAGGGTAGGTTTCCAACCATCCTGTGGTTGCTTCCACCATGGTCAGTACGTAGCGCTTGCCTTGGCGGGTTTGGGGAAGGGTGATGTAGTCAATTTGCCAGGCTTCCCCATACCTGTACTTTGACCATCGTCCACCGTACCACAGAGGCTTCACCCGCTTGGCCTGTTTGATTGTGGCACAGGTCTCACAGTTCTGGATGACCTGTGAGATGCTGTCCATAGTAAGGTCCACCCCTCGCTCACGGGCCCATCGGTATGTTGCATCTCTCCCCTGATGACCAGAGGCATCATGGGCCCAACGAGCTAGGAATAATTCTCCCTTGTGCTGCCAGTCTAGATCCACTTGTGATATTTTTACCTTGGCAGCTCGGTCCACCTGCTCGTTGTTGTGATGCTCTTCATTAGCTCGACTCTTAGGTACATGCGCATCCACATGTCGAACCTTCACGGTTAGCTTCTTTACTCGGGTGGCAATGTCCTGCCAAATCTCAGCAGCCCAGATGGGTTTCCCTCTGCGCTGCCAGTTGGCCTTTTTCCAGCGATCCAACCATCCCCACAGAGCATTAGCTACCATCCATGAGTCAGTGTAGAGATAGAGCTTTGACCACTTCTCCCGTTCGGCAATATCTAAAGCCAGCTGGATGGCTTTTAACTCTGCAACCTGACTTGATCCACCTTGTCCCTCGGTAGCTTGTGCAACTTGTCGTGTGGGGCTCCATACTGCAGCTTTCCATTTTCGGTTAGTGCCTACAACTCGGCAGGAACCATCAGTGAAGAGGGCATATCGTCTTTCAGTCTCCGGTAGCTCATTGTATGGTGGGGCTTCCTCGGCACGTGCCACTTGCTCCTCCTCTTCAGAAGATAACCCCAAAGTCTCACCTTCCGGCCAGTTTGTAATTATTTCCAGAATCCCAGGGTGATTCGGATTTCCAATACGGGCGCGCTGAGTGAGGAGGGCAATCCATTTGCTCCATGTAGTGTCAGTGGCATGATGTGTGGAAGGAACCTTTCCCTTGAACATCCAGCCCAGTACCGGTAGTCGAGGTGCTAGAAGCAGCTGTGTTTCAGTGCCAATTACTTCAGAGGCTGCTTGAACTCCTTCATAGGCAGCCAAAATTTCTTTCTCTGTGGGAGTGTAGTTGTTTTCAGACCCTTTGTAGCTTCTGCTCCAGAATCCCAGTGGTCGACCCCGAGTCTCACCAGGTACCTTCTGCCAAAGGCTCCAGGATAGACCATGATTTCCAGCTGCAGAGTAGAGCACGTTCTTTACCTCTGGTCCTGTCCTGACTGGACCAAGGGCTACCGCATGAGCGATCTCTTGCTTGATCTGGGTGAAGGCTTGCTGTTGTTCAGGGCCCCAGTGGAAATCATTCTTCTTGCGGGTAACCAGGTAGAGAGGGCTCACAATCTGGCTGTACTCAGGGATGTGCATTCTCCAAAAGCCTATGGCACCTAGGAAAGCTTGTGTTTCCTTCTTGTTGGTTGGTGGAGACATAGCGGTGATCTTGTTAATTACCTCTGTTGGGATCTGACGATGTCCATCTTGCCATTTGACTCCTAGAAACTGAATTTCCTGAGCTGGTCCCTTTACTTTACTTTGCTTAATGGCAAAACCAGCCTTCAGCAGAATCTGAATAATCTTCTCTCCTTTCTCGAAGACTTCCCCTGCTGTGCTCCCCCATACAATGATGTCATCGATATACTGTAGATGTTCAGGAGCCTCACCCTTTTCCAGTGCAGCCTGGATCAGTCCATGGCAGATGGTGGGACTGTGTTTCCACCCCTGGGGCAGTCGGTTCCAGGTGTACTGCACCCCCCTCCAGGTGAAAGCAAACTGAGGCCTGCACTCTGCTGCCAGAGGAATGGAGAAAAATGCATTGGCAATGTCAATGGTGGCGTACCACTTTGCTGCCTTGGACTCCAGCTCGTACTGGAGTTCCAGCATATCTGGCACGGCAGCGCTCAGCGGTGGAGTCACTTCATTCAATGCACGATAGTCCACAGTCAATCTCCATTCTCCATCAGACTTGCGCACAGGCCAGATGGGGCTGTTGAAGGGTGAGTGGGTTTTGCTGACCACCCCTTGGCTTTCCAGTTTACGAATCATCTCATGGATGGGAGTCACAGAGTCTCTGTCGGTACGGTATTGCCGACGGTGTACTGTTGTTGTGGCGATTGGTACCTGTTGCTCTTCAACTCTCAATAGTCCCACAGCAGAGGGGTCATCTGAGAGACCAGGTAAGGTATTCAGTTCTCTGATGTCTTCTGTCTCTACAGAAGCTATCCCAAAAGCCCAGCGATATCCCTTTGGGTCTTTGAAATACCCATTTCGAAGATAGTCTATGCCGAGGATGCATGGGGCCTCTGGGCCAGTCACGATGGGGTGTTTCTGCCACCCTTTCCCAGTTAAACTCACTTCGGCCTCTACTACAGTCAGCTGCTGGGATCCTCCTGTTACCCCAGAAATAGAGATTGACTCTTCTCCTACATACCTTGATGGCATCAGGGTACATTGGGCGCCGGTGTCAACCAAAGCCTTATGTTTTTGTGGGTCGGATGTGCCAGGCCATCGGATCCACACAGTCCAGTAGATCCGATTGTCCCTCTCCTCTACCTGGCTAGAGGCAGGGCTCCTCTATTCCTGGTCTTGGTACACGTTGCTCTCTTCCTGTAGATAGGTTCTTGAGGTCCCTTCAAGAGGATCAGTCATATCATCGTTCTGATACTGTTTGGAGTTCTGTGCACGAGAGACTGGAGCAGCATTGACTCTAGGTGAGCTTCTTATGTTCGGTGTCCCTCTTTTCAGTTCACGTACCCGGGCTGCTAAGGAGGAGGTGGGTTTTCTATCCCACTTCCTCATGTCTTCTCCATGCTCCTGAAGGAAAAACCAGAGGTTACCTCGTGGAGTGTGTCCTTTCTCCCTGGCTGGGAAACGCCGGCTCCTAATGGCAGAGACTCTTGTTGGTTCTGGTGAGATCTGGTAGTTTTCTGCCTTAAGTTCTTTTTTAAGCTTCTGATGGCCCTCTTCAATCAAGCTCCGGACTTGCTCAACCAGCCTTGTTTCCACGGTTGAGACATGGGTACGAAATGGGGCAGTGACAGTGTCCTCATAAATTCTTAGTTTATTGGCCAAGACGCCTACCATGTCCTCACCTTCCCTCCATTGCAGCGTTGCCAGGTAACGGGAGTATATCTCTGGTCCAAGCCGTGCGAATCTCAACCACATCTGTGAGGTGCACCGGACACAGTCTGGGCTCTTAGGAAATCTCTCATCTTCTGAGAAAATGATCTCCAGCACAGCCAATTCCCTCAGGCATCGGATACCTTGTTCCATTGTGCTCCATTTTCCTTGGTGCACCTGGAGATCTTCTTTACAAAGGTATCTGTCCTTCACACTTGTCAACAGTCGCCGCCAGAGGCTGAGGGTTTCTTGGGTTTTCCCGATCCCCTGGTCAATGACCACATCCCGGGACAGAGATCCCAGTTGCCTGGCCTCACTTCCATCCAGAACTGTGTCATTGGCTGCAGCGTCCCAGATGCGGAGCAGCCAGGTCAGGATGGACTCGTTTGCCTGGCGGGTGAATTCCCTCCGCAGGTCACGCAGCTCACCCAGGGATAGAGAGCGAGTGATGATTTCTGGCTCTGTCTCTTCTGCTGGGTGCGAAGGTCCTGCCACGTCCTCATCAGTGACTATGCGAACTGATTTGCTCTTTGATTTCTTCTTCTGAACGGGGGCAACTGCTACTGGTCTGGGCTGTTCTGGTTCGGTGACAGTTTGTGTGGAGATGCTGGTGGCACTTTTGGTTCCTTCTTCCTGGATAAAAGTCTGTGTAGAGACGGATGCTGTTGCTTTTCTTTTGGCTCTTTTCTCCTTTGTGACAGTCTGTGCAGACATGGACGCAGTAGATTTGTTTCTTTTTTCCTCTTCCTCAAGAATACGCTGCACTATACCATGTAGTGTTTTGTTTCTAAGCATGTTGCAGGCTGTGAAGGCTGTGCAGAGAAGACAAAACAGAACTAACAACAATATTATGCTGTCCTTGGCATCCAGAGAGAACTCAACATTTCCAAAAACTGCTGTGCCATGCCTGAAAGATTGGAAAAAATCATCCTTTTCCCCTCCCCCCAGGGGCTGGGTGCGATTGTTGAGACCCCAGATGTAGCAGCCTAGACTAGGACAAACAAACAAAGTTGAGTATATATTCCGAATGATGTTCATTGCCTCAGAGGTTATCATGCAATAGACATAATAGACCAATAAAGCAATTTTTATACCATACCCTGGTCTACACAGGAGCATTACAACCGGCAGATAGTTCCCCATGTGCGGAAAAATATAGAGAGTAAGATATAAAACCCACGTAAGCATGTTGAGAATCATGGTGAATAGGTGGCTGGCAAAATTCAAAATTGTAATGCTGACTTTTTTCTCAGTACCTTCTTGCCGCACGTTGGGCGCCAATAAATGTACTGGTTTGGAAAGCAAAACCAGTGAGACTTCAAGTCAGTAATACAATTTTTAATAGGGAAGAGAAAAAAAAAGAAGAAAAAAACAAAATACATGCAATAATAAAAATAAAACCACTGACAGAGTCAGAATACAACCTGATACCCTGTCAGTCAGAGTGCTGGTGCAGTTTTCCTCCAAAGGGTCCAGCGATGATGTGGATAAGGACCTGGTTCTTCCTCTGGAATCCAGTGGAAAAAGGCTGCCTTTGGCGTTCTAAACCTCAGTTTTTATCTAGGTAGGAAAGGCTTGGCTCATCCTCCTGGCTGGAGCATCTCCCAATGGGATGAAGTAATCTTATCAGTTCTATAGTAGGACTCAATGGCCCATTAACAGAAGATACTTCCCACAGAGATAAGGATGATCACCCTTATCAGTGATGGCCCATCAACAGAAGACATTTCCCACAGAGATAAGGATGATCACACTTCTCAGATGGTAATAGAATATGTATGTTGTATTGTAAACCAGGACAAAGATTTAAATAAGGAAAGATATACATATTATAGCAGAGCCATCAGCAGAAATCCTGCAATGTAGATTATTGACAACAATGACAACAAAACAAAAAAGTAAAAAGCAAACTTCACAGCACTTTGCAAATCAACAAACACCAGTAAAGAACCCAAATAAACACTGTGGTAGGATGCAGCTTTTCAATAGTCTCACCTGTGCAGTAGAGAGGCTACATACCAGAGCTCAAGTATATTTTCAGGTTTCTGAAAGCAATGGAGATATTTTATTTCTTTGAGGTATGAGGTACTGTAACTTCAAAACTGTACTATAGGTAAAGTATCTTTCTAGTGACCTTGGCCTCTGTAACTCTTGGAAACATTGAAGGTAAACAGACATCTCTCTGAAATCCACTGTACTTGCAGAGTAAAATCATGAACAGCTTCTCCCTGTCTTCAGGTTATTATGTGCCTTTTAAGAGCATTCCTTCTCCCTTTCCCAGACATCTGCCAAAACAATCACAAACATCTGCTATGAAGACAGAAATTTATTTCTTTGGTTATTTCTTCCTATCTTCTGCATCCTCTTTGTTTTCAAGATACCAAATATTTTGTTGAGGGAATCACTTCCCAATTCACGCGCTTGAATGAGCTTGTTTATATAAAGAGTGCTTTGTAGGAGCCTGTGATGGAAATAGATGGGATTAAAACATCTCTCATCAGTGTGGAGCACTGTAGTCCCTAACAGCAAAACATAAACCCCTTTTTGCTCTTAAGGCTGCATGAGAAAAGAAAGAATGAAAAGGTATGAAGATATGGAAACTGGAGAATCTATGTACTCCACTTGCAATTAATTTGATGGACTCTAACTCTCTGTCTGAAGAAACTGAAATCCCTGCTTTGTGGTCTCCTTTTTCATAGAGAACTGCTGAAAATGACTTCTCATCTGCAAGTTTTTAAAAGAGCATCATCAGATCATGATTTCAGCAAACATTGCTGATGCATTGTGAAGGGACAATGAATAGCAGAAAATTGCAAAGAAAAGACATTTCATCTCTTTATGGTGCTGACAATTTTCTTCATATAACATAGTATCTGTGGTTGGAAGTCACACCCTGAGAAAGGCATGAAAGCTAGAAAGAATTCAGAATAAAAAAGTTACAAAGAAAGTTTTAACATTTGATTGCAAACCCCAAAACCCATTCTCGGGAAATGCAATTCAGGAAAGAGCTAGGAATGATTTGTAGGATTTCTTCTTGAAGATCCATTCCTTTTAGCTAAGCAGCTATTGACTATTCTGATACCGACTCTGCAGTTCAGTTTTTTTTCACCTAAATCTTGGTGGAAACAGCATGGAGCTGAGAGAAACCAAAACACAATCTTGTACTTTAAAAGGCTAGCTCTCAGCAGGTGAATGGAAAAGCATCAGGCTTCTTGTCCCACTTAGAGACGATTCACTCAGAAAATGGATGGAGGCTTATGTGAATCATTCACTTGCAAATAGAGAAGAAAAGTAATGAAAAAAACAGCTTGAAGCAGGGGCAAAGCCAAAGTTGATTGTTGCAAGTCAGTAAGAGTGCTATTATCAGCCATGATCCATTGTAATGTGAACTGCTGCTAGAGAAAACTCAAAACAGGATAACTGCAAATAAGAGATGGTGTTTCTAAACATAAGAAAATTGAAACAAGAACTCTCAACAATCTGTTCTGGCTTTTTTCCTCCAAGAGTAGGCTTTCAAAGTCTTCGGTTTTGCTCCTTATTATCACCATTTTTTCTAATGCAAGAATTCAAATTCTTCTCCAGGTTCATGCTCAAGCTGCCTTAACAGGTAGCTGTAAGAAGACAATGTGCCTGCCTACATAAGAGAGATCCTTCTATACAGCAGTAATGGGAACCAGGAAAATGTTAGGAACTTTCACACACTTCTTTGTCGTGCTTCAGGGAAATAACCCTGAAGACAATGGCTTGAAAACTTAATGTTTCATAATTTCTTAATATTTTTTTTTTTGCTGATCAGAACTCTGGCTCCGCAGTTCTTTTTCAGCACTTTCCAGTGTGTGTCCTAGCAGGCAGTTCTCCAGTGAATCTCTGCATTCAGAGTGAGCCTTTTTGCACTTTGATTCAGTTTCAGAATCAACCAATGCCTTTGGCAGGGGAAATCACAAAACTCGCTGACACCAGTGACTGTTTTCCTGAGCTGTGACTATTCTTTTGCCGTTGTGTTTATGCCTTCATGCAGCGACAACAACAACAACAACAACAAAGTAGCATTTTAATATTAATCTGCTACAGCACTTGGAAATCTCAGAAGGACCCAATGACTAGTTTCATGGGACTGTAAAGGTATATTTAAAACACAGAAATAAGACAAGGGATGTCATTAATTATGCACAACAATTTCAGATTTTTTCAAGCATGGTATGACATCAATTTCTAATGTGTCTTTTATAGTCCAGTTCCAATCTTTCTCTTTGCAAATCAAGCAGAAATTTACCAATAAAATAAAAAACTTGTTGAAAATACCCATGAAGGACAGTGCTCTGAAAGCACTGAAATCTTATCCACTATTAACCCCTAATGTCTGAATAATTATTTAGTGGACCTACGCAGCTCTTTTACTCTGAAAGTGGAGTTTATTGCATTTTCCTTGGGCTATTCTGGCGTGTAGTTGTCCTTTCCTGTTCAGAAAAAAAGTAATAAAATTCATTAGTGTTATGGGATGTAGAAGATTTTGGCAGTTTTATCCCTTATCCAAGCATAGCCTGAAATCAAGTGACTTCAATGATTTTATATTCAATGATTTTATACCAAACACTATATGTATGTGAATGCTATGGTGGTCTGATTCTGCATTTATCAATAGCAAAATTTGAATTAAAAAAATGAAGGACCTAAATAAACTTAAATTTCGATGAATGTGAGGATAAGTGAGGTATGTTTATACCATACTTATTTATTTCCTTAGTAAAGTGTTCTTACCTTTTACTCAATGTCTTTTTATATGGTCTATATTCACAATTTAACACACTTTGTGAAGGATACAGACAATCACTAGACTGTTCTCACTCGCATTTGACAGGGAGAGTTTATATTTTTACAGTAGCAAGAAAATCAGGTGTTAGAATGAATTCTGAACTCAGTACCACTTCTATTCTCTGTATTTAAACAACCCTGAAAATGGCTGAATTCCCTCTCTAGCTATATGATAAATCTACAACATACAATCCCTAATATCCAACAGAACAACTTTCAGAAGTTACTACAACAACTCATCAAAATAAACAAAGGCAATATTTTTGAGTTCACTGTCATATACTCAGGGGATGTAATGACCAGAATATCACCTGTCTGGGACAGAACCCCTGTGAGGCTTCCAGGTCATTTGGTGGCAGCTTTTTGGATCACTTTTGTTCATGTTATGAACTTAGTCTCCAGACAGCTGTTTATCCTCACAGAAAGATCTGAAACAGCAATACTAGTCCTGCCATGCCCTGTGTCTGCCTTCACACCACACACTGCTTTAACAGATACAGCTTGAAAGAACTTCCTCATATTTTTAAAAGAAAGACAGAAAACTCCCTATCTGCCCAGGATGTGACACAGAGGAAGCAGCAGCAGGGATCACTGGCACCTTGTGGTGATTTTGAAAGGTGAACAAAGTTCAAAATTGTGATGGATGCCAGAATACACAAAACTTTACCACATTATATAATCTTTTATTGTGGCATTTTAAAGCTTTTTTTATTATTATTCATTGGTTTTAGGAAAAAGTCACACCTCTTTGTATGAAGACAAAACATGCTTTAGGAAATAAGTTAAATCCAGTGAATGTGAAAGAAGTGACAGGTCAGATCCTGCTGGACTCAGTCTCATGAGGAGGCCTGAGGCATATGAACAAGAACAGAGATTTTCAGTAAGCTTCAGTCTCTCATCTATTAACCTCGAAGCTGAGCATGACACTTGAGGAAAAGGAAGAGGCTTCCATTTCAAGTAACTTATCTGCAATAGAAACCACCAGAATGGGGTTAAATACTTCAGTCTCAATGAGAAACACAGTTCACCTTTGGGGTTTTTCACATGAGTTACGTTGTACCTAATATAGTCTTTTCATAGACTATGTGTAGCATGGAAGTCTTTTTCCCAGTTTAAATTATTTAATTATGCCAGTCAGAATGAAAACCTAATCACTTAAAATAATCTTGGACATTGCTCCATGAGTTTCAACTGCATGCTAGAGAAAAACCACCTAACACATTTTTAAAAGAGTTTTTCTTTATAATACAAGGCAAAAAGGAAGAACACAAATTTAAATTATTAAAATCCTTCCTATATAGTGGTATTATTATAATTTCCACAAGATCATATAGTACTTTAGGTGAACATTAACAGAATCTAAACCAATAACTCAATTTTCTTCATGTGAAGATCTTCCATGTCCACCTTATAATTAGTTTTTCATATATCCTTTTACTCATGCCTAATTAGATAGAAAAATAAATTACTCTCAACACCAGATTTATAGTTATTGTATATTATTTTTCACATTTTTTCATAGAAATGCACCCTCATTCCACAGCACGGTCTTTAATACCATGTATATGTTATTATATTTGGTCTTTTTCATCTAAAATGAAATGACATGATTTCCTAGGGCATTTATAATAGAGACATCACATTTCCCTGTAGGGCCACTTGGCGGTATTAAAAGAATCACTAAGGAGTTAAGAACTCCTTTCTAACATTTTTTTAAAGCATGTGGCAGGAGTATAAAATCCTTTCAGAAACTAAACAGAAAAATAATAAATAATAATCTATACTTCAGTGAACTTACAGCATGCAATGATTTATTATAGAAGTAGAATGTACCTACAGTGATTCTAAAAAATGCCCTATTAAGAGCAATGTGACTACTAATAATTTTGAGCTTTATTACTTAAAATATAAGAAAAAAAAAGTAGAAAACACCTCAAAAGAGGTTTTGTAATGAAAACTCATTAGCTGCACTATGGTCACTGTTGATTTCACATCAAACTTTATAATAGAAAAGGTTCGTTGGTTTGAGGATTTAGAAGTCATCAGTGATAAGGAAAGTCTATCTTAACAACATAACAAATGGAGTTTTTGCAACAATGGATAGGAGAGATTTGCACTTTGGATGACAACATCCAACTAAGTAGCCAGGCTGCTCAGCTGGTTATTGTCTTCCAGTTACAAAGTCTTCCTATGCTCATGTTGTTTCACGCTCCTCTTTTGTGAAAACAGTTCATTAACTGTGTCAGTTTCACTGCCTTACAGGGTGCCTTTTCCTAATGTAGCTTCCCTACTCTGCCCTCCTAAAGCAAGCTGGGAAAAGCCCAGTTATCAGCCTTTCATTAATTTCCTTTAAAATAAATGACAGAGAATTAGAAATAAGATCACAAGAAGGGAGAACATCAAGTGGCAGAGTGCAACTCATTTCTGAGAAGTCATTTTGTCAAATGAATTTTCATTCACTCATAGGTAAAAGTAGGTCAGACCCATTACATATGAGAAGATGGTTCTGCACCAGAACAGACAAGTAGAGGCATTTTGCAGTTTTTCTCATGCAGCAGAAGCTCCACACCCATTTGTTCTTCATGCAGTCCCTCAAAACAAGAAACTTCATAATAACTACTGGAATGACTTCTACTGCACTCATCTCCCTAACAGCTCTCCATAACAGATTGTTTAACAGAAGAAGCTGGTCCATGAATGTAAATCACAGCTGTGGTTTTCCTGGCTATTTTTTTCTCTTTAGCGTCTTGTACGGTTCTCCTGAAAACATTCATTGCAACAAACCTCATCACACATCCAGCGTCCTGTTCCCTTGGAGGATCTCTGGTGAGAAATATCTTTTAGTGATTTGAGTAACGTATTCTTGTTGCAAAACTGTGAAAAGGAGATGAGGTGGTGGTAACAGAGTTGCAGGAAACAAAAAACACCCCTAAATTATTTTGTTTTCTTCCATCTCAGACACAGAGAATAATACACATAAAAGCAATGCAATGCAATGATGAACTACATCCCGCACTTGATAGAAGCTCAAAGAAAAATGGGGAGCTAGACAAAAATCTGCCCAATGTATACTGAAGTGAAGCACAGAAGAGCACAAATTGTTGTGTGAAAAGGTTTTACAGAGATATTTGAGAAATAGTGTTAAATTATATTAGCACTATTTACAGGTGAATAAACGGCAGCAGAGAAAAGAAGTTGCTTTTCCAGCACCACCTAAACACAAGACAGTAACAGGGGTAGAAATGATCTTGGGTTTTGTCCAAGCTCTGGCAGGCCCACGTTCACCTGCAGTCTGACCCCTGTTAATGCAGATCTGCTGCAGGCTGAGCCCCCTTGCTGAGTGCCTGCAGAGGAAAGACCTGCACTACGTACCTCAGTGTGAGCCTGCAACAGCCAGCATTGGGGTGTATAGCTCTACCCTGCAATTTCAGCACACAATATTCCCTTTTGAGCCTTCTCTGTGGCACAGTGGGGGCTTACACTAATTCAAGTATTGCTGTGTGCCTCAGATACTGACTTGATGCTATTATTACTGCATTATTGCTAAGAGAACTGTTCAGTTTTATAATGAATGTGACATTTCTGTAGTAAAACACATTTAATCTTGTAATTACTCCAGACATTATATTACATCTAAAAGCAGAATTGTGCTGAATAAAATAATCTGCTGCATCATGAAGAAAAAAGTTATTTGAAAAATCACAGGCTAGAGCAGGCAGCATAACTACAGTAACAATAAGATCATTTATCTAGCACTCATGAAGAGAGGAGATTACTGACTCACCATTCCAGGCGAATTCAGTGTAGGACAGGGGTTCCATTATAATTTCCTGTACATAATTGGTATCAGACACATTTGGGCATGGAACACACCAAATACTGAGTATAGTTAGGGGGGGAAAAAACTGCACAAAGCAAAACAGAGGAGAGCAGTATTGAAATCAGAACAAATAAAGAGGAGAAAGTTTTAAATAATGGGTGTGATAAAATTATTTGTCAGCTCAGTGTGAAGCAGTGGAGGAACTTGTGGGAGTGAAGTTAATCAGAAAAGAAGGTCAGAGAAGGGACAGGGAAGACAATCTGCACTGCTGAAGCTGCAAGACAATTAGAATTATGAAAGGTCAGAGAAGGATAATGCAAGCTGTATCTCTCAGGAAAAAGCAGAAAGAAAGAAAGAATAAAAAATAAGAAGCACAGGAACATAGAGAATAGGGGGAAATGACAAAGGAGGAACTCATATTGCTTCATTATTGCCAACAATACCCTTACTAATGTGTTAAATACTATATCACTGAAATCAAAGGATGCAAGCCTCTAAGAAGACCAATGACCTTTATTGTAAATAGAAATTTGTGATACATAAAACATTTGAAGACACTGCATCCAGTTTTATATGTTGTTTTTCAGTTTGTTTTCTCTTGCAGCTGAAGCTGCAGATCAGTAAACACCTGACACAAGGGAGGATTTCACCCCTGTGAAGGAACGACACAGCTCAGAATGTTTGGTTGTGTGGAGACTACCATTACACAGGCAAAATAGTTCACAATTTATCAGATCTCTGCTAGGTCAATTTGACAAATAAACAGTACCATTAGAATCAGTAACATAGGAGTAAGATATACTCACCATCTTAGAAAGCTAAAGAAAGAGAAAAAGAAAGATTTGTTGAAAAACATTGCATCGGAAGAGTTTTTGAAACAAAATCTGAAATCACTGTTGGGGCACACACCAAATTTATTTTACGTAGTTCTATAGATTTGAAATCTTTCAGTGACTTTCATGCTTGATAAACTCCTTTTGGTTTTATTGGAGAATGGAGTAAAAGGACAAGCAGGACCTGGCCCTGCTCTATACCAAACATTTTAATTGAGAGGCTTTTCTCAGAGTTTACAGATATAAGTATGCTTCTTGTTGTAGAAACTCACACTGTTTGGCACGGTCACCTCCTAAGGAAATAGGATAAATAGATTAGGAAAAACAATGCAAACTTACCTCATGGTAACTGGAACCACTGGATACCAAGACACTTAACATTTCTAATAAGTTATGCTACAGTAACTTCAGTAATCTACACAAGCCCAAAAAACCCCAAACTTTTGCATTCTCAGACCTAACATCATTTTTCAAGTACCTGCCTGCTAAGACCATACATTCACAGGAGTGCTGAACACAGAACCAATATGATATTAATATATCAGGGAAGAAAGCAAGTGATTATTCAGCTTTACAATATCAAAATACAATTGAAAGCTTATAGCTGCCTTTGTAGATGTAGGCAATGAGTTCACATGGCTGTGGACAAGAACAAAAAGCCATGCACGAGCACATGAGTACTTAGTGAGGTTGTGCATTTCATGTGTTTGTAACATGGACTTTGCTTGAGATATGTACGGAAAATCAGGCTTGTCCTTTCAGTCATTTACTCCCCTAATAAAAAAAAAAAAAAAAAAAAAAATCCAAGCTATGTTCTCTTCATCTCACTTAATTGCTCAGATATTTTACTAATCATGGGGGGGAAATCAATCAAAGTCAAAGATTGTTTGCATTGCACAGTTTTATATGTTTTTTATGTCTACTATGATTTGGGGATATTGAAATTCCACAGTAGAACTGAAGGTTTTACTACCTGTTTTCTGTTATTTTAGTTAAATATTTTTATATATAAGTATATATATACACACACATATATACATATATGTGTCTATACATACATACATACATATATATATATATGTATATATATAAAATCTTTATTCCATTTAGGTTGAGAAAACATATGGTTTTTTGTTTGTAAGGACCGACCTCTTGTGCTTACAGGAATTTTTGAACATGACTGTTACAATTCATTTCACCTTTAATCCTATTTTGAAACTGCAAAATATTCACAGTATATCACCTGTGCAGGAAAAGATGTACAGGGAAAATACCACCTTATCAAGAACTGCAGCCATTTTAGCAATGGTAACATTTAATGAGGGGGAAATGAACCCAATCTGTCTTATATACTGTGTTGAACTTGCAAAGCTGAAAGTCAAGGAGGAAATAAATATTTCTAAAGTGAGCCTCGTTCATTTGAGACTAAAGATACATACTGATGAATTCCCACAATGGGACTTCTAGAGAGTTTGCTAGAAACACATAATTGTAAAATTTATGGTGCTACTGACAACCAAAAATTACATTAAAAATTCTCTTTTGGATTAGTTAAAAGGAGAGGCTCAAAGTACAAGTCGGGTACGCTTTTCAAACATGCACAAATCATTCATTTAGATGGTGACTTCTGGAAATTACTTGCATTCAGAAGAACCTGATTTGTACTTGCATACAGATGGATTCCCTGTCTTCTTTATTTAATAAAGTATTGAAGTTCACAGACTAATACAGCTGTGCAATTTACAGTATATGGACAACACTTCTTTGGAATTGATCAGAAGACTGCACGAATAACTACTCCAGACCACCACAACAGGAAGAGAATGTTATGTTTCATTCCTCATTTTCCCTTTAAAATGAGAAAGATCAAACATAGTTTCCAGTAATGGCAAAATATTTGCAGTCTAGGTCTTGCCCTGCATCCTGGAGATCCCCTGTCACTTCAGCTGTCTTCCAGACCAGCAGGTCCTGGAATATTTCTATGAATAGTAGTAGCATGTTACATGTGTGGTATTCAAACAACATACAGAGGCAGCATAAAATTTTTATTTTCTATTGGAAATAAGCAGATTACTTTCCTTATTTGCTACATGCTTAAGTTCCACTGAAGTAATGGTAAATGAGAAATAAGAAAGAAGAACATCAGGTCTGACACCATTTTCACTTACAAGAGATGAACAGCCTGGGTGGATAACATCAAAACACCAATTTTCTTCTAGTAGTTCAGCTCATCTTTGTTAACTGAGTTATTCATCCAATATGTTCAAAGTCCATTTAAAAATACAGTCCTTAAAATAAAATTAGCACATGTTTCAGCAGGGAGCAGCCAGCCCTTGTCAGTCCCTGTCATAATAGAGAACATCTGAAGTTATTATTCAGCCATAGAAAAGCTTGTGAAGAAAAGGGAGAAAGAAACACATAAGAAGACAGAAAAAAAACACCAAAAAACAAACAAAAAATAAACAAAAAAACCCCAAAAAAACAAAAAACAGGACAAAGAATTCAATGGGGAATAAAAGTGATCATCTCACTGCTCTTGAACCAGCTTATTTCTTCTATTGCAGTTTCTTACCTAAAAGGCAAAAAAGGAAGATGGACTGGAACACATATAGTACGATGTACAGAGATGGTCATTGCTTCTGTTTAATGTGACTGACACAGGGACAGAGTATTAACAGCTTTTGCAAATGAGAGACGTAACATTTAAAAATCAATACAAGTGTGAAAACAGCACATATAAAGGAGGAACCTATTAAAAAAATCCATTAAAGGATACCAATGATGATGTGCTCGTTGTTCTTTCTCTATATATTTTTAGTCCACGCTCTCCTGCAAGACCCTTGTTTCTAGCTTTACCCTAGTTAGCTGAAAAAAATACAATTAAAATTCGACAAGAAGTTGTTCTGATAAAAATGCAAGCTTCTCAAAAAATTATTGCAGCGTTTTCCCCTGAAACACAACAATATGGAATAAAAAATATTAGTCATAGGTTGGTGTAAAAGACTCAAACCAAATTTGCACAATGTCCAGTCAATTTTTACTGGTGAAAAGGAAAATGAGATGTAGCTGTTACTTTACTGCGGTACCATAACAAAAGGCTTGCAGCATTTTGTTTCAAAGAACTGAAAGTACTCCTCCTTTTAATCTGCCACAACTATCCTGTTGACTGGTGTGTTTTCTCCAAATAATACTGTCTGTGGCAGAAGGGGGCTGTTTCCAAAGTGTGATTTATCTACTTGTTTACTGAAGCACACACTGATTTCCCATGAGAACAGTGAAGAGCTGTCAGTTCAATTTATTTAACAAAAATTCTAATTGCTTCCTAATTTCTGTGTAAGCACAAATATTGGAGAAAATATTAACAGGGAATTTCTGTGCACAGAACATTGAAAACATCCAGTGATATCAACAAGAACAAGCCTTGGGCAAACTTTCTGCATCTGTGGGGGAATGTACATCAGTCAGCAAACTTAGGGAACATGAAGCACTTCTTACTCTTCTTTACTCCATGTACAAATGACAGCTTACCAGAAAGCTTTGGGTCAGAGATCTTCCCACAGTGTCACCAAACCATGGTGTTCAGTAAAGCAAGCCTGCTTTTTCTGTGGTGATAGCTCTACATCCACAGAGATATTAATAGATATTAATAGATATTAAGCAGACTTATTGATTGAAGTCTAAAGTGTAGTACCAACTTCACAGATCAGTCCTATTTAAGCATTAGCATCATTTTGAAAACTGATTGGGGTTTCATACTTCACATTCAGCCTGAAAAAAAGCCCCTCATTTTTCTCATTTTTTTGTCTGGCTAAATTATTCCATCAGATTTTGAAAATAAGTATATTTACTCTGTTTTTTAATTAAGTACTAAACCATAATTATACAGAATATTTGAGAATGTCATGGAGGTTGTAGGAAGTGTGAGCATGAACAACAAAAATGTAGATACACACCGACAAAAATTCCAACAGCTCTTGAAAGCAAATCCTTACAAATGCCTCTGTGCCACAGCACTTGGAACAAGAGACACACACTGAAAGGAGACCAAGGAGCAAAGGCAGAAAACCTTTTTAAGAAGGGTTTTCACTTATGAAATAACTATAATTCCTAGGAACTAAAATTATTATAATTTTTAGATGAATAGTATCAATTCATACTTGATAGTTTCTGCATGACCAAATCTGTGATCTTTCGTCTTGTTTTCTGTCTTAGCTTACTGTAATAAAATTGTCAAGGCTCTGTTAATAGCTTGTTACAGATAACTACAGCAACTTATTAGGTATAATTGTAGAATTTATCACAGCTTGAAAAAAGTACTGGTGCAGGAGAAGTGCCTTACACTACCATTTTTTTCCTTCATCATTTCTAGGAAGGTGGCATTATTATAAATCTGATATTTTATTGGTAATAATGAAGTTTTATGAGTTATTTTAATTGCTTTTGTCTCTTAGCAATATGTATCTCTGGTTAAAACCATGTACTTATAAGAATTTTGAAAAATTAGTTACGAAAAATACTCAGACTTCAGTCCTCATCTGGTTAAATATCCAGTACTTATAATTAAACAACATAGCATGCTTTCAGTGCATTCATTACTGGAAGACTCTTACTTCCTGGTTTTTCTGTCCTTTTTGACCCTAAAAATCAACGTGTACAAAGAAGTCCAGTTAATACACAAAATCATTAATGCTGGGGTTTTTTTGCTCGTGAATATTAAAAATGTTCACCTGATGTTCTTTGTATCCTTGTTTTCATTTCAAACCATTGTAACCAGGCTGTTCACAACTGATCTATTTCTAAATGACAACAAACCTTTGTCTTGTTAAGGCTCTTTTGTGTGACCTAACAGACAGTAATATATTTGGACTAATTATATTGAAAAGGTTTAACTTTTTCTTTATGTCTTCCTCCTATGTGTAATATACTTCCTGGCATTTATGGATGTCAATGAAGATTCCAGGGGATCTATCTACTCAGTCTGATTTCAGCACTGAACACTGCAGACACAGAAAGACCTAGCAATCCATACAGCAAAAATAATTCAAAGACAGTACTCCTGAAATGATGCAGTGGTGGTGTTCCTGACATAAAATCTTGACACTAAAAAATCATTTAATACTGAGTCACCAGGAAAGACTTGCTGAGCAGTAGGCCTGGTGGTGGAAGCTGACACAAATAAATGAAAAAAGAAATTTTATATATGTAACAATACTTATGTGAAAGCTATACATGCCTAAAACTTGCAGTTTTATCTGTGCACTATTTGGAGCACATATAGCTCTGTGTGTCCTTCCACACTTCTATAAGGACAGAAAGGATAAGAAAGTTTTATCTGGAAGTGAGGTGCCAAGTAGTTATTTTAGAGCATTGTACATATGTTAAAAATCATCTTCTGATAAAGACTACTATGACAATCTTGACTGTTTTCTCCTCTGTCCTACACTGGCCTCTTCTAATGAATGTATACCCTGTTTTCAAAACTACCCTCTGGCTATTCATCAGTAGTTTGCTCTTTTTCAGAGTAGCAAAAAGTATTTTAAGTCCTATAATATCTCTTCTGATAGAAATTCAAACAAAAAGACATGCAAATAACTTTGTGGTACAAAGTCATGCCTTGTGCTTGAGAGTTTATTAAAGACATTTTTCACAGGGACAGTTTCATGAAATAGCCATACTATTGTTCTTAAATCCAAACCTGACCAATAAAAGATGACTAAGTGTAACAGATATCCAAAGTCACCCTTTTCTTCTTTCTTTCCAGGAACCCCAAGAGGTCTCTTAGAGACAAAATATGGTATATTATTTCATTTTTACTACTCAGTATCTTGGAGGTCAAGAAGGCAAAAGAAAGGAAATAATGTATCTCTTCTCCACTAAATCTGTCACTCCCATCTTCCCCATTGTTCCTGAAATAATAAATATGTGCATGAGTTTTTCACATAAACAACCAGTCAACCAAACAGGATAAAAAGGAAGAAAAAAATCCTTAAACACAGGAATTAATGCTTGCAGTTAGATTTCCCATGTGTTTCCTAAGCAAAAACACAAACTGGGTACTGCAGCAGCTATTTGCACACAGATTAAAAAAAAAAAGTAACATTTATTAACACTCACTTAAATTATTGAAAGAGATAGCCCTAAAGAATACTGCATTCACACATTCAGATTGTCTACATTAATATTGTACCCTTTTACCAACAAATTCTTGCATCCATGAAAAGAAAAATTACAGCAAATTTAGAAAAACATGCAGCAAAAACATTGAAGAATTATTCTAAAACACAAATAAACAGTATTTTCAGAATTTTTGTTTAAACTTTAGACCTCCTTTACCTGGATATTCCACTTTACCTTGTCTTCCTTTTGGTCCTGGTGGCTCTCTCTGTGCATCCTCTCTGAGGGAGGTGAAAAGAATGGCTACAGTCAGTAAGTTGAAGAAGCTGTTTTTTAACCACATGTATGTACCAGGAAGAGCCAGCTCTATTGAAGTTCAGATGCACCCTGTTTTTTTTTTTCTAATTTGAAGAAAAGTGGAAAACACTTAACTAGCCACCTATTAATCAAATGGGAGCTATTTTTAAAAATGTGTTTTTAACAGTTATTAACCCTTAATAAATGGCATGTTTGTGATTTCAGGAAGTCTGGGTATCTTATATTGCTATATCACTATTTTCTAAAAAATGTTTTCATCTTGTTTTTTAAAGTAATATATGATGAAAATCTTTTTACAGAATATTGAGTGGTGATTTTTGTTCCAATTTTGATGAGAGCAAGTCTGTGCTCTAATGTTTGACTTATGTGAACTTATTTTAGCTGAGATTTATCCATTCCTATGAGCTTACGGATGACAGAACTCTTGTTGCAAGAAAACATTTATTTTGCAGGATTATTAGTATGCTATTTATTAAAGATACGTGTATAAAAACACATATTTGTATTCAAGTCATTAGGAAACAATAGTCAGTGGAAACTACTGCAATGCAATATTTCTGGACATAAAGCTGGTAGCTCTTTTTAAAACTTCAGCAAGACTACAGCCAAGCACCTAATTTCCTCATGAGCTCAGGCTCTGCTGATCTAAGGAGTCTGGAAAAAGTCTCCTGTACTCCATTACAGGTACTGGGGTAATCTAGGCACAGCTGAGTTAGGGAGCAGGATAAGAACAGGGATAAGACAATTGCAACATGATCTTCAGCTACAAGAATATCTTCTTTTTTTGCCAGTCCTGGCAGTTGACTTTCAATTTCAATTTTAGTAATTATAGAGTTGGCTCTTGATGGCACTTTAGACATGTCCTTTCTTGGGGCTGTGGCTGCTAGCACTGCCTTGCCTTGTGAATTCTCTGGCAACTCAAAGATTTCTTGTCAAAGAAAGTGTAAAGATAAGAGAATCTCAGAATTTAAAGCTGTTGGTTAAATTAGATGTGAAAACTAATTTAAAAAGAGGAACTATATGGTATTTCCCCCTTAGATCCTGCTAGAGAACATTGTCCTTCACATCTCTGTTACAGTAAACCCTCGACCTCCCTTGCTGAAGATTACAGTTAATTGGTTTTTCTTGTGTTCTCAGCTATTTTTGCAGGTTAGCAATAAATATCTGGAAAGGTATAATACACAGTTTCCTTCTAAAAATATTTTAATTTGAAGAAGGCATCAGGCATTCCCTGGTTTTCACAATCAAGTACCATATTTCTCAGATTAAACTGATGTATAGCTGATACAATCTTCCATTAGACACATGCAAGAGCTAAGGCTTTTCCTTATTTAGTTACCTTTTTTTTTTTCCCAGAAAACGAATGGGATTTGGAAGTAAAAAGATGTTCCCTAGGATCTTAAAAAGTGCTGTCAGACATCCCTGGAACATGAAACATGCACTCGCCCAGAAAGAAAGCAATCTAGGCAGAAAAGGATCGTACAAAATGCTTCATTACACTCACTACGCTACTTGACTCAGGAAACAGTGGATGTACGTGGCAAAGGTGTCTGTTGTCCAGAAGGTGCATTCTGGCTTGATGTGATTGGACTATGCCAGCTGCCTCTGAGGTCATTGGGATCTTTTTTCACTTCCTGTGAGAGACACAGTGATGTATACCTGCTAACAGGGTGTCCTGTAGAATTGTTGGAGAGCAGCACTGCTATGAGGCTGGCAAAAAGCTTGCCCCAGAGGTTCAGAGGCTTTTTGGTCACTTTTTCTTCTTCTTTCACCACCTCAGCAAGGTCAGGTCCCAAGACGAGAAGATATACCATGCAGGAAAGAGCACAAAGAGCACTCTGTGAAGGTAAAACAGACAAGGAACATTGACCTTGACAAAGTGAAGGTGATACCAATGAGCAGAAGGTGTCACCTAGATAACTTGCATCTGCAGAGAAACCTCCTTCGACTAAGGACCCCAGAGTGGTGTTACTCTGTCAAATCAGTTTCTTGGGTCATGAAAACTCTTGGATTTGTCACTGATGGGCAGCCTGATACAACATTAAAAACACCTTCAGGCACTTGAACAGTTCCTTCACCTGACAGGACTGACAGAGATCTGGACTATGATTATCCAGGCATGAAATGATCAGCCTTTACAAAACTCTATCAAAGACTGCTATCAGATTTCCACAGTAACTCAAAATTTTCTCAGATTTGTCCTAGTTGATGGGAAAAGGTGAGACCGGCAAAAATGGCTGATGACAACTGTAACATAATCCATCTACAGAAGTGCAGCTTTATGTAGGGCTGTCAAAAGAGCACAGTGACTCTATTCAGTCTAGAACAGGACCAAAAATTTGAATGTCTAGAAAGTTGGTCCCTTGGAGAGAAGATGTTGGAGCAGACTTGGTGGCAGGACTGGTGACTCTGTAGAGGTCCCATGCTGGAGGAACCCATTCCCAAAGGACTACACTCTGTGGGAGGGACTCCACATTGAAGAAGGGAAAGAGTGTGAAGAGTGGTTTGGTGGTCACCTGGTATCCAGACATTGTCAACCCACCACCTGTAGGAGTGGAGAATGTTCTGATGTTTGTTGGCTGGGGTAAAGCTGATTTTCTTCACAATAGCTGATATGGAGATCTGTTTTGTGTTTGTGATGAAAAGAGTGTTGATAATTTAGGGATGTCTTGGTTATTGCAGAGCAGTGATTACACAGAGTCAAGGCCTCGCCCTGCCGTGCCATCAAGAAAGCTGGAGAGGCACAAAAAGTTGGGAAGGGACAGCTGACCCCCACTCATCCAAGGGATATTCTATACCACATGGCAACGTGCTCAGCATATAAAGCTGGGGAAGAACAAAATGGGAGGTGTTCAGAGTGATGCCATTTATCTTCCCAAGTAACCATTACACACGAGGTAGCTCTGCCTTCCTAAGGATGGCTGAACTGCCTGCCCATGGGAAGTGGTTAATGAATTCCTTATTTCTCTGTCCTTGCATGCATGGCTTTTACTTTACCTATTAAACTCTTTGTCCCAACCCTTGAGTTTTCTCCCTTTTACATTCCCAGTTCTCGGCTGTGTGGGGCTTAGTTTCTTGCTGGGGTTAAACTATGGCAATCCTTTCTAGCTGCTGGGGCTAGTGTAGAATGGGTTTGTCTTTGCCTGAGGTAGGAATAACCCAGACAGTTTTCCTCAGACAATTTTTGTTTGCACTACAGGAATTCTATCCCCTTCTACATTATGGAAATTTTTGACTAGTCAGGGCCAGTCTGGTTGGCAGATTCCTTAGTGTTCACTAACCAGGTGGCCTTCACGAAAAGCTAAATGCCAGTATTTGAAGATCCCACCACCCATTGCTCTCAGTGTAGTCTTTAACAGTCCATTACACTGCTTGATTTTTCCAGAGGCTGGTGCATTATCGGGGATGTGATACACCCACTCAAATGCCATGTTCTTTGGCCCAAGTGTCTACAAGATAGTTTAGGAAATTAGTTCCAATGATTAATTTCTTTCTGGAGTTCTCTGTCCCATAAGAATTGCTTTTCAAGACCCAGCAGGGGCAGTAGCATGGGGCATAGGGTGTTTCCAGCCATCTGGTGGTTGCTGCCACCATTTTAAGTACATGAATCTTGCCATCACAGATTTGCAGGAGTGTGATATAGTCAATCTGCCATGCACCCCCATACTTACATTTCATTGTCTTCCATACCAAAGAGGTTTTAGTAGCCTGGCTTGCCTAATTGCAGTGCATTTTTCACACCCATGGATAATGTTTATGGTTAAGTCCACTCCTCAGTCATGAACCCACCTATATACTGCATCTCTTCCTTGATCTCCTGAGGTATCATGGACCCACTGAGATAGTAATAATTCACATTTATGTTGCCAATCCAAATCTACCTGAGCCACTTTAGTCTTGGCAGCTGCTGGCTATTCTTAAGTATTTCAGTGGCCTGACTCTTGGGTACATGAGCATCTATATGACGTACTCGCATAACCAGATTCTCCACACAGAGATATTTTACCACAATGTGGCAGCCCTATGGTGCCAGTTATTCTGCTTCCATTGCTGCAGCCAGACTCACAGGGCACTTGCTAGCTTCCAGAAATCCATATAAACCATTGACCACTTTCCCTATTCAAAAGCATCCAAAGCCATCTGGATGGCTTTGACCTCTGCAAATTGACCCGGTTCACCTTCTTCTTCAGTAGTTTCTGTGGCTTGTAGTAGGGGAGTCCATACAGAGTCTTTCCATATCTGATGCCTTCCAGCCTTCCATCTGATGGCAGGGTCCAGCAGTAAACAAGGCACATTGCTTTTCGCATTCTGCTAATTTATTATATAGTGGGGCATTATCAGCATGTGCTAACTCCTACTCAGGTGACATTCTAAAATCTTTGCCTTCTGGCCAGCCCATGATGACTTCCAAGATTCCTGGATGACTGGGGTTTCTTATTTGAGCTCATTATGTGATCAGTGTGACCCACTTACTCCATGTAGTATTAGTTGCATGATGTGTAGAGGAAAGCCTCCCTTAGAACACCAATCCAACACAGGTAATCAGGATGCCAAGAGAAGCACTTAAAAATCTGGATCTCCTGTGCAGGTCCTTTTGCTCTATTTTGTTTTGTGGCAAAACTGGCTTTCAAAAGGACTTGTACTATTTTCTTCCCTTTCTCAAAAACTTATTTTGCTGTATTGCCCTAAACAATGGTATTATCAATTTACTGTAGGTGTTCTGGAGCTTCACCCCATTCCAGTGCAGTCTGGATCAGTCCATGGCAGTAGGGTTTTGTTTCCATGCCTGGGGCAGTTGGTTTCAGGTGTACAATCATCCCTCCAAGTGGAAGCAAAGAGTGTTTCCTGCACTCTGCCACCAAAGGGACTGAGAAAAAGGCATTAACAGGATCAATTGTGGCACAGCACTTGGCTACCTTTGACTGCAGTTCTTATGAAAGTTCAGCATGTCTGGTCCAGTGGCACTGAGCAGTGGCAACAGAATGACTTCTTTCATAAAATTCCCTGCTAATTTCTTCCATAAGTGGACAAGAACTTCTTTCCACAGAGTCAGTAGTATAACCAGCCCTCCTATTCTGCTAGGAAGGCCTCAGTGTTGTGCATGTGATTCCTCTGAATCAGAGCAAAGCCTATATTTTCAAAGGGAAATTTTAAATTTTATTTAAGGAAAGCTGGCACATACTCTTTTATATCCAGTGACATCCATCTTCACGTATGGAATATATATCAATATTTCACTTTATTTCTTCAGTGAGAATCATTTTCAGCATAATTTTTACAGCTTTTCTTCCAGTTTAATCTTTTTTTCTTTTTATTTTTTTCTTTTCTTTTTTCTTTTTTTTTCCAAGGGAGCATACAGAAAGATGCTGCTAGATCTATTCTTGTATCTTGTAAGTGAATCCAGAGAAGAACAAAAGGCCAGGTAAGTACAGCCACCTCTGCAGAATGGCCTCTGGTGACAAAGTTAAATGCACTGTGACTTCTACAGCCATAAAATGGGTAACAACAGAATTTGGGTAAGTCATCAGGGTACAAAAGTTCAGTTAAGTCCTACCCTTCTGCAGGGCACTGTCTTTACTATCTTCAACCAGATGTCCTCAGGATTTTTTCTTTCACTCAGGGGCAGTCATGAAAATCTAATGATCTAAAATAAAAGTACTTGTTTAACATCTGGTAACAAGGAAAGGGGACCAATGGTTATTTACCAGTGGGAAGCCACACCATGAGAATACACTTCCACCTGTTTCAAGAACTAACAGCAGAAGTAAAACATTTGAGAATGATTGATTTTATTCATGCAATGGATTATTCAGAAAAAAAAAAGGTCAAGAATGATACTATGGTAACAAATCTTTTAAATCTTTTAAGTCAATTAAGTTCTAGGGATTCTGTCATTTGAGATCTAAATGCTTTCTGATATTTTCTATAAGCAGGACAAATGTAAGCAAACACACCAAAACATTTTGATGCCAGTGTCTTGCATCTGGTATTATTTAATGTAAATCTCTGAGGCATTGCTTTGTTTTATGCAGTATATTCAGAAAGTGCACATTTTGGTATTTATGGAAGAAAGTTGAGTTTCAATACTTTTATGCCTTTTAAACAATGCATTGTTGACTAACAAGAGTTTCTCAATACTCAACATGTTAGATCAATGGAGAAATAACCTAATTTTTATTTTCACATTTACATTACCAGATAATAACTTTATAATCAAATATTTCTTTCAGCTGAAATATGGCAGCCGAGTGGGTATGTAAAACATCAACACGATAATCTAACTGAAGAGTTAAAGTAATTTAAGTGTCTCTGCACTAGGAGGACTCTATACACAAGAATCCACATTCTTCTTGTGTTTCAAATCTATTTTTATTGCCTCCACAGCCCCCATACCAGAACTGACCACACATTTTCTGCTCTTTGTCATAGTACCACTTCAAAATGTAATTCTGACATTCTCCACTGTCTTGAACAAGGTCACATGCATCTGGAAAAGGGAAATAAGAGACAGATTTAATGAAAGAAAGATCCACCCTTCTCAGCATCATAAATTCAGGGGAAAATTACAGTCAGTGCAAACTGTCAGACAAAAGGAGTATCCAGTGCTCAAGGTCTTACACAGATTCACTACGTATTCATCCACAACCCCACAATGCCAGTGTGAAAACCCTCTTTTTATGATTGCTTTAACCAGAAAGAATGTCTGAAACAACTAGGTTTTTGTTGCCATAAACAGAAGGACTGCTAAAATTTGTTCAGTTTTCTAGCATGAAATTTTAATTAAAATGATTGTAAAATAACTATAACTGGTCCATAGGGACTAGAGGAATAAACTTTTAAATAATTCCCGTCTTCTTCATTCCAACATCTTATACTGGTATCCATCAATAAAATTTCAAAAATTAATATACATTAGTTGTCATACTATCCATGCTAGTCTCTTAGACAAATCCAAGAGTATTACAGATTTAAATTGCATAAATTAGCAAAGTAGGTGAGAGAAGCATACTTAGTAGCAATCTGGTGTTTGGTAAGAACAGATCTAATAATCTTTTACCAATGTAAATTCAGAGTTACTCAAAAGAAGACAGAAAGGCAGCTCCAGCCTTTGGTGGCAGTACAATATTAAACAGGAAGAATTCAGAAGTAAAGAAATATAATGATACAACTTAAAGATTTAAAATTACATAACCTTCTCCTAATCAACTGAAAAGCAAAAATCTCAAGCAAGAGATGAGCACAAACCACATCTCTCAGAAGGCAAGTTCTGGAAATGGGCTACACGTTTTTAGAAATAAACTGTTGGATCACTAATTACAGCATAGGATTGCAGGAGGCAGTTCATACATCTCTCTTAAGTGACTTAGGTAATTTGTAACTTAAGTGCAGTGACCATAAACACTTCCTCAAAGGAAATATTTTATTTTATTTATAAAGTATGAACAGTAACATATCTTCCTGTTACTGATCCTCTCTCATCCTGAATGAGGCTACCAGACATTTCCAGAACCATTCTTGAGTGGAGAGGGATGAAAAACAAAGGGATAATATCTATAGAAATGAGCTACTGCACCCAAAACTATGCAGACACCTGTTCATTTATTTTCACATAAATTCTCTCTAATTGTAGTTTATACAATAAAAACACTCAATAGTGTTACAAGATAATTTATTTGGTGACAAACAATCTCACAATCAGCTTCCCATACCTATACCTAATGGCAAATCTGCAATGAAAAAATGTGTCATTAGAAAGTACTTTAAAACATGAAGAGAGTATATTTTGATGGATCATGTTCTTCCTACAGGAACAGACTGTAGCAGCTTTAGTTCTTCCATGTTGAGCTAAATTAGCAGCAGGAGTAACTCACTAATTAGAGTTCAACTTGGGGATTTTAAAATGATCAAATATTTCAGTAAGGGGGATTAGAACTTTATATAATATTATTACAAGAAGTTATAAATCAAAAGTGAAGTTACAATCACACCTGTAACTTAGTCTTTACTGTATAGGTTTGGACTGAATACTAACACATGGCGACTAAAAGCTTTGGAGAAATGTAATTGGAAATTCTTCAACTTGTAAAAATATTCGATTGAGTCCTTCACAGTTTAGTCTTTTTACTGAATTAAAAAAGATTTTTATATTCTAGAATCATACCATAATCATTACAGGCATCTCTAGTTTCTGCAGTTGTCTCTAAGTTTTTCTTGTTCTTCTCCTGAGCTTTTCCACACTCTTGAGGCTTTTCCCTTTTAGCATTTTCCTCTGTGACGTACTCGCTCTCCTCATAATCATCTCTCATTTCTGGCATTGTGTATACAGGATTTTTGATGTTCTCTTTCTTACTCTTCATGATTCTACTTTCACTTTTTTCCATGTCTTCTAAAACTTGACGGGAACCCCTTCCAGCCATTCCAGGAAAAGGTATCCTTTCAAGGAGAGGGGGGAAAATATACTTAAGCACAAATATGACCTTAGAAAACGCATCTGGTTCATTCCTTCTGAAAAACATGAAAAAAATGTTTTGACCCCAATCCCATTTCTGTTATAACTACTTTGAATGCAACAAATAACCCAAAGGGATAAAGCTTATATTCAGAGGTATGCCCTCAAAAAGTTAAATAGGCAATTTCCAACCTTTCAGTCATGGATGTTTCCTGTTGTATGTCTCCCCGGTCTAAGTTTTCACACTCTTCTTGAAGTTCAGGGGAAGGATAACTGTTCATTTCTTCTGTGAGAAAGCAGAAGTAGCAGGGGTGAATTTTAAAGTCCTTGAAACCCCAGTGTGGTTAATGAAAACCACTACATGGCTGTTTTTGTGAACTGGAGTTTGAATCTTTCAAGAAGTAACACACTATGTCCAGAGCGACTACGTCCAGAAAAATGAAGATTATTATACAGATCAGATAGATGAGAATGACTCCTGAACCAAACTTTTATACTTTGTCTTGCTCTTTAATACACTATTTATCCTTCTGTAGAACATTTGACAACTCCAAGCATATGCTTCTGACGAGGATTTTAAATAAGTGGCAATTTCCTTTTTGATATTCTCTTGTTTCCATGTCAAAGCATCTAAGACCTGCTAGTCTGCATGAATGCATCCTGAAAAGCAAATCCTCTGCTTGGTAGAGAGGATAAGGTCAAATGTGCAAAATATTTATCTTGTACCTGCCCCAAAGCCTGAGTAGGCATAAACAGCTCAATAGATCTGGACTTGCGAACGGTTTGAGGAGAAATGTGGGCCTAAATCAGGAACGACAGTGAAGAATGCTCTGTCTGTAGTGAAAGTGGAGCAGACAAAGCCACACATTAAATAAAAACGTATGGGAAAAACACTACTTTAGAATAGAATGCAGTTCCGTCATTTCTGGCACTTTTATTGATGCCTAGCATCTGAGGCAAACTAATCCTGAAAGATTAGCAGCAAAGTTATGATCAAGGACTGAATGGTAGCACATATACATTGACTACCTTTTTCTACACAGCATTTTGTCTTTCTTTCCATAACTGAAGCAAATGCAGCTGTGTGATACTTACGTTGTAGAAGATCTAGGAATGTCCGGCTAAACCTCTGAGCATACCCCATCTCTGGTGTGGAAACCCTGCCCAGTGTCAGGGAGTGCTGGTCTGTGGGGGAGCTGGACAGCTCCATCAGCTCATTGTCACTCACATTGCTGCCAAGTGCAAGAGTGAACAAGGTGAATCCTTGGCACTTGGCTCCAAGTGAAATCTCTCTCAGCCTTTCTCTGTCCCATGTGCTTGTTTTGCTTCCAACTATTATAAATATGACCCTGTGTTTTCTTTGTCTTGGAGCTTTAAAGAATACATTTTCAACTGTCCACTGTAGAGCAGAAGCAATGGCTGATGGCCCTTTCAGCTGGTGAACAGACTCTTGGATGTGTTTTTTCATCAAATCTTTATTGCTGTATGTGACTAGGTCAAACTCCAAGGTCACGGGTGTCTGGTTTCTGTCAGGCAGGAAGCCCCTGGGAGCCTGCTGCACCAGTGCCACTCTGATGCCTCCATATGATTCATTTGGCTGTGAGGAAATGACAAACTGATCCAACATGTTGCTCACAAAGTCTTTGGTTCTCTGAAATTCTTCACTGCTAATGCTGCAAGAGCTCTCCATGATGTAAGTTATATCCATATCCATCTGAACCGGGGGAGAAAAAGGCACCTCACAGTTGGTTCTTGGATTGCATTTATCTAGAAAGGAAGAGCCAATAGGCAGTGAACTATTTAACAATACAATAAAAGCAATGATTTATAAAAATTTCACACAGTCCTGTAGATCTGTATTAGGTTTGTATGGCCAGGTTGTGGTAGTGGGGAAGCACTACAGGGGTGGCTTCTGTAATAAGCTGATGGAAGCTTCCTCCATGCCCGGCAGAGCCAATGCCAGCTAGCTCCAAGACAGACATGCCACTGGCCAAGCCATTTAGAAATGGTGGACATGCCTCTGTGATAACATATTTAAGAAGAAGAAGAAAAAATGTTATTGTGCAGATTTAGTTGTGGTCAGAGAAAAGCAGAGTGAAAATATGTAAGAGAAACAACTATGCAGGCACAAAGGTTAGTGGAGAAGGAGAGGAGGAGGTGGTCCAAGTACTGGAGCAGAGAATCCCCTGCAGCCCGTGGTGAAGGCAGCTGTGGCCCTGTAGATCTTGGAGATCCATGGGGATGCAGTGATCCAGTTACAGCTTGTGGATGAATCCCACATTCGAGCAGGTGAACACCTGGGAGGAGGCTGTGAACCTGTGGGAGGCCCATGCTGGATTAGGCTCCTAGCAGGGACCTGCAGACCCAAGGAGAGAGAAGCCCAGGCTGGAGCAGGTTTTCTGGCAAGACTTGTGACCCTGTGCATGTAGGACTGCATCCCATGGAAGAGTGACCCATGCTGCAGCAGTTTGGGGAGGACTGCTGCTCATGGGATGAACTCACATTCCATCAGTTTGCAGAGAACTGTTACTCATGGGATGGACTCCCTTTGGAGAAGTGCATGAAGAGCTATCTCCCATGGGAGGGATCCCATGCTCTCCCTGAGCAGTGGCAGAAACAGTGTGATGAAGTGACTATTACCACCATTCCCCATCTCTGTGTGCTGCTGGTAGGGAGACGGTAGAGTTGAGAAAGAGGGAGTGGTGGAAGGAAGCTGGTTTTAAGGTCTAATTTTACTTTTTGTTATCTTGCTCTGATTTCGTTAGTAATAAATTCAATTAATATTTCTAATTTGAGTTTGTTTTGCCCATGGCAGTATTTTATGAGTAATCTCTCTCTGTCCTTGTCTCAACTCATCAAACTTTCATTGCATTTTCTATCCACTGTCCAGCTATGCAGGGGAGTGATAGAGAGGCTTTGATGGGTGTCTGGCATCCAGACAGGGTCAACTCACTACAAAATCTCTTTTTTATTTTTCTTAAATTTTGATCTAAAAAAACCCCAATCATCATCATCATCATCATCATAATCAACAACAACAACCAAACCAAACAAACCAAACAAACAAAAAAACCCCCACCAAACCTAATCAATTTGGGAGATGTGGCAGGATGTCTACCCCCCACAGATAGTTGGCACATAAAGAGTTAACCTAGGGGCTGAAAAGCCCAGTAAGGGGTTATCTCTTGTGCCAAAAGAGCTCAGGCCTCAGCTAAGAATCAACATCTTAGTCTGGAGAGCAGATGTGGGAAGAGATAAAGGAAATATTCTTGACTGAGAGACACTATTTTACAAACTATAAAAGATACACGAGTTATCACAGAGGCAGAAGCCTTCTACACACATGCCCTGAAAGTGTGGGAGACCTTTCCCTGGAGTCTGAATGCAGGTTCTGTGTTTACTTCTCTAGGGATTGAAGGAAAGGATCCTGATGTGTGTGTGTGCCCCACCACCAAAAAATTGGATTGTAACATACATTGAGTCCTAAGTTATATTATTACTTCAATAGCTGTAACATTAATAGGTACCTTCAACCTCGCACTGTATATATCTAATAGTAGTTTCTCATTTTGTCCTTATTCCTGTGTAGTATTAGTTTAAATCTTATGTCTGTTAGTCTTCTGTCTATTAAATATGTAATTCAGTCTATAATAGACCAAATCAGCCATTATTAAAGAACACATGAATGAGAGTGGGTTTTGGGGCACTGGCCTCCTCAATAAAGGTACTGCCTGCTGCCAGAGGCCTGGGCAAAAGGCAAGGATTTTTCTAAAGCCCTATTTCCATTTGTAACAGGAGCTCAAAATATTTTTGTTCTAGTAAGGAACAACAGATGAGTCTTGCTGAAGAAGATTTTGAGATACCATGGGAAATTATTCATGTATGAGAACAGAAAAATATTCATAAGGTAAAATTTCATACATAACAGTCCCCTGGAGAAATTTTCTTCTGTTGAAATCTAAACATGGTAAAGGACACAGAATCAAACCTTATTTTTTCATCTCAGATCATTGTTCAACATTTTGACATATTATCATTTATTTGCTTATCCCCCTCTTACAGCGTAGAACTCAAAGCAAATGACCCTGTTTTCCCAAAATCATATTGCTATTTTTGGTGCATTTCTGTTAAAAAGGAAATGCTAAACACAAAAATTCATTTCACATGGCTGAGACAGAAATTAATTAAGCAGCTTTTGTGATTTTGTGATTCTAATTCTTACCATCCACTGAAGAGGAAGTTAAAATTGTAATTCCTAAGCAGTGGTACTCTGTAACCACAAAATGATCTGTCACAGAGGGCAAGAAGGCCCAGTAGCAGAAGGGCTCAACCGGCTGGAATGTCAGAGACAGAAAAAAGAGTAAGGTTTTCACTGTAAAGGAGTGAAGTTTCTGTTGGAGATGATAAGAAAGAGCCACAGCACTGTCTTGTAGCCATCTGAGAATGGGGACATTCAGACATCCCTACGGGCCGCAGAGCTGGGCTGAGTTGCTCCATGAAACCAGCCATACAGTTCTTAACACATCTCTGCAAACTCCTTCTAGGACCATTTATGGCAGTAGGATTCTGACCAGAGCATTTCCCATTAATAGTTTTCTTTTGTATTTAAGCACAGACATGTTTAAGGTGTACCATAAAAATTTCCCACCACCACACTGCAAAAAGAAAGCTATAGAATTTGTTATTGAAATGGTAAATAGACCAACACAAGTGACACAATTTGTAAAATGTCTTACCAAAGCAAAGTGTGCAATATGTGATGCCTTCCAAATTTTCATCTTGTTGTCTTTCCCAAACAAATAATTGAAATCTTCTCATGTCATCTATCTGTGTATTAAAGCAGACACAAAAGCAACATTAAGAAGCCAGGCAAAATATAGGAAGACTTCTTTTTCTTTTCTTTTCTTTTTTTTTTTTCTTCTGCCAGGAAAGGAGAAAAGGATAGAATATCTCAACTTTTTCTGTGACAAAGAGTGAAGATGATTTGTTTGGAGGGAAAGTTCTAACATTAGAAAGTTTCAGCATGAGGGCAACCTATGTATTTCCTGAGAACATCTGAAAAAAGACAATCTTTCACAGTGGAAGATTTGACCACAGAAATGCTTGAGGAAGTCTGAAGATACCCCAACATTCTACAATTTCACTGACCACTACCCAAACCCCTCCAGATGTGATCCAATGGAAAAGCATTTCCTTGGGGACAAAGTTAAATAAAAATGGCTCTAAAATATCACACTATCACAGGAAATGAACATACATGAATAAGCTATAATGGCAAGCAAAGAAATAATTACTTCTGTGCATTAAACTTTGGTTTTGTGTGTAATACACCACATAATTAATTTTTGATTAACATCTGTAAAGCACATTACAGATAGAACTCTTCAAAGGAATTAGAATTGTCAATGACTGTGTGGGGTCTCTAAACTGAAGCTCCTGAAGTAAAGTCAATAAGTATCTGTTGCTACAGACTAGATTGCACCATCTCTCAAATGCAAGGGCAGAAGTTCATCTGAAATGAAAAGGGAAGTTGTATTTACTTGGAGGTGGTGGTGAGTTTGGTTGCCTTGCCATCATTATAAACTTAAAGGAGTTCTGGGCAGTTAATTTTTTGCCTTTAGCCCTGAAAAGCAGTTCTTTTAAACTTTTCTGCTCTGAAGACTGATTTATGTAAAGTCATCAGATATCATCACATACATTCAGAGTTGTAATCTGCTTATACTAAGTAAAGAAAATACTGATTCTTGCTCCTGTTTATCCTGTGGAACAACCCAGGCAATAAACTGTAAGTTTCCTTCTCATACATCAGCAGAAATTTTTTCTTCTACTACATTATCATTCAGCCAGAAAAATACATTAATCAACTGATAAATATGAGGCTGCATGAGAATAAATATAGTAAAAATAATAAAGGACTGACTTAGATGTTGCTAGATTGGAACTCAGACTCCAAGTTTTGCACTTTTTATCATGTACAAGTAAACATATTTCCTTTTAAAAGGGCAATTTTGAGGAAACAGCAAAGGAAAGAATTCCATTTTGAAACTTAAAACTGAGAACAGATGATATTAAAACAAATTGAAAAGACGGAGAACATGCAACTTATACAATGAAGCCTTAAATAAATATTGAATTGCTTTCCTTTTGTACCTTGTAAAATGGACTGTTTATTTTTGTTTACTATCTTTTTAGATGAAGTCACATTTTAAACCAAAATTTCTTAATTATCTCCTGTACAAATGGTAATAAAGTTATCACAAGGGGCTTTGCTAATTTAATTTTCTTTTGAAAAAACTAATACACTTGAAGCCTTCTACTAATTTTTCTAGAAACTAGGGCCAGAGTTCGTTAGTTAAATAATTATTATATGTCATAACTTCAGAGGTATAACAGCATAGGTAAATAAGTGAAATTATACAACATGGTGGAAATTCTCTGATTTGCTCTAAAAGCACAAATAATTAATCATTCATGTTCAGGAAAAGGTTAGATGGTGATCACTATGGTCATGTGAATCAGTGTTACTTTGGTAAAATAGTAACCTTTAATGTACCCCTTTCTAATAAGGGATTGGACAGTTCCTGTAGAATTTAGGCTTGAGTACAAGATTTACTCAAATCCTAGCAGATACTCATCAAGTGGGTGACTGGCTCAGTTTTCAATAGGCTGTCTACTTACAGAGAAGGCACGTCTGACATTTGGCACTTCACTGAAGGCGATAACCACTGGGGTAATATCCAAGGCAGTCAACTCAAGCACAGCTGTGCTGATGGAAGCAACATCCTGCGATGGACCATTGGCAAAAAATAGGGCAACTTTTCTTGTGAGGATGCCCGGACGAACACGTTTGAAGACATTTCTTGCAACAAATCTCATGGCTGCCCCAATATTTCGTTTTCCACTGGATCTCTCTAGTGGGATTCTCTGGACTGCTCGTAGCAGCAAGTTGTTTTTTTGGAATTCAGAGAATCGGATGAGGTAATGCACGTTGGTATTGAAAGAAACAATAGAGACGCGAGCACCTGTTGGGCAATTGCTTTCACTGATCTTAATGGTCTTCAGCAATAACATAACAATGTTCCTCATTCTTTCAAATGCAGCTGGTGTAACATCATCAGACATATCCAAGGCAAAAACCACTTCAGTCAGATAAGCTGGACATACGTCTGTACATCGAAGCAGAAAAATTATGTGAGAACCTTTCCACAACTCAAACATTCTTAGTTTCTTCTTCAAGTCTATCAAAGAATGGATGTGCAGAGATCAAATGGGCTTACCTGATGAGCATGCTGGAAAGAAGAGAGGGAGAGCAATTAAATTATTTTGCATTAAATCATATGCATTAAAATAGTGACATAGTCACTAGCTTTCAGTGAAGAACTTAGCTCAAAGCTCAGACAACTGACAGAGCCTGTCAGTGAAGATTATATTCCTCTTTTACAATCATATTCTCAAAATAGTGCAATTTTACTGGAAAAGAATTTAAAAATTTGTCCTGCGTTCTGCTGAGCACACATATCTGAGAATGAACACACTTAATCTGGGGGACCGCTGATATACAAATACTGTCTTTTCTCAGAGAACGCCCCAAAGGATTTTGGCACAATGCCAAAGATTCATTTAATCTTTAATGAGGAACAGATATTTGTTACAATTTTTGTAATAAATAGATAGGAAAAATGAGAAAAAAGCATAAGTCTGCTTCATACACCTGCTGAAACCCCCTCACAATAACTACCAATCAAACTGAACCCAAGTACAAACTACCAGTTTATAGGGTTTCCTATGAAGGCTATTCCATTTAGGAAGAGTTATTAGGTGAAATCAGAAATAAAAGATGTTCCCCACTTACGGCAGTTTTTTCGGGTAAAATTCACAAGTTCACAAGGCTGTAGGTTCAAAATAAAAAAAGGAATTAATGGCAAATCCCAGATCACCCCAGACTGGGAATCTTACTGTTGGTGTGAGCTGAAGGTTGTATCCCAGCTCCTAAAATAACTTTCATTACAGTAAATCCAGAATCACACTGTCCAGTTCCTTTTTATAACAGATAGCACAGGGACTCTCTTCCCTTGCTGCAGAAACTAGTCACATTGTTTTAGACATGCTCTGTTGACATTAATGATGTTCTGAAGCATAAAAACAATAATTCCATTCTTGATGAATGAGTGTCATCCATTCTTTTTTTGTGTGTAATAAACTGATCTAAAATGTCACCGGTCAATGGCACTTCCATAAACAATGAGCATTCCAATTGTGACTCATGTAGGGAAAGAGAGGTGCATGAAGGAGGAGAGGATGCTCTCTGGACGCAGAACACACCTGCAATAATACTGCCTGCAGGTAGTCATCCATGCAAGGATTAATGAAGCCTTTACTCAGAAGTGATCATTTTACATGGGATTTGGATTCTGAAGAAATCCTGCACTTTTATTCCCAGTGAAAATAACTGCTGCTGAAGAAATGCATTCCTTTACAAGAGGGGAAAAACTAACCCTAACATGAGTTGGTGTGTAAACTGATATGGGTGAAGAAACAGACAAATTAATATAAATTGTCCAAGAGCTTGTAAAAGATTAACACATGGTGTAAATCCACATGCATAAATGCTTCTCATTTGTTGGTTGCTTGCAGAATGGAAGAACCCACTGCACACTCTGACAAGCAGATGGAAAAGATACTATTTTATAACAGCTAATTGTGCTCATTGCTATCAGTGATTATAACAGAAACTAAACCAGGTAATTCCATGTACTATAGTTAGCTGTAAGGTGATTACTTACTTCCATTAAAATGGTGCCCACTGGCCCCTTGGCACCCTGAAACAAATTAAACACAGGTCCAAAAAAATCAAACCCTGAAAATGTATTTTCATGTATTACTCTGTAGCCCAAATAAAATGCAGGCAGTGTTTCCCAGCAATAATTTATGAATTTGTGAGGAGACAGAAGTTCTCAGAATAGATTTTTGTGGATCTGCTCAGAGTTCCAGGATACTTGTCAGATCTGTTTCTCAATGCATTATCCTTAATGGCTTTTAAATGTTCAATATTTTTTGCCCTTGAGGAACAGTATAGTTCAGAATTGGGTTCCTTCATAAACAGCAGTTTCTGTGCTATGGTTCCATTATTTGCACTTCATATACTTTCCAACATCTGGCGTGTGACAAGCTTTCCCTCTCCTCTTGCACAGTACAATCCCCACAATTCTACCTTGAAAGATCCCGCAGACCATACATGGATCATGACACCTTTGCCTACTCTGCAACTTTCTCCTTGGGAGCTGTGGAAAAATGACAGCACTCCAGCATCTTTTTTTTTTTCAAAATAAAAGTATTGTTTAATCTTCATAACAGGAATGAAATACAGGGAAAAAACTAATTTTCAAGGGAGCTTGAGTATTCACCATGTGTGCATTTCAGATGTGTAAAAAGACTACTGAAAATTTTCCCTTACTCCCAGGGAGCTGCAGTGATATACACCAGAAAAATTTGAATTCCACATCCTACTTCTTTTCCTCACCCTTTCTCTACTGTAACACTGCACTTTACCAGAATTATATATGTCCTTTCGTCTCCAAAATACAGCCCTGTTATTTGCGTTCTTTCCCCTTTCCATTAACCTTCCCTTCCTCCATCTGCCTGAGCTACCTTCCTCACCTCCTCTGCTAGCACCATCACTGCCATTCCATGGTTTTTCTTCTTATATTTCCTAGCGGGTCTATGTTCTCCTTTGGTACTGTTCAGCAAGAGTTAATTGTGAATTGCCTGGATCCTAAAGAATGCTACTTACAGCAGCTCAGTGCTGGCGATTGAGCTGTGCAGATTCAACACATACAGATAATCAAATCACCAAGGATGGGTAAAACAAGCCTGTTTTGGCTGGCCCTGCCTACTACCTGTACCTCTTCCTGCATTCCTATCTATTCCACTTCTTACAGGTTCCCACTTTTTCATTTCACTGATGCACTGCTACAGCAAAAATCCCACCAAGCCAATACATCCCAAGCTCTACTCTCACTTGAAGAAGAGACCTTGAACTTGAAATATCTCTGAAAACTTCTTGGACCATGGACTGGCAAGGCCTACAGCTCTGGCGCATCAGCTCAGAAGATCTATCTGTAAATTTTGTGAATGGCCAAGCAGTAGAGAGGGCAATGTACTACAGCTGGCACTCTTAACTATTCTTGTGCACAGCGTCAAAGAATAAACTGGGACAGGTACATTCATTAACCAGCACAGTGTAATGAGAAGGGGAAAAATGTTTTCTAAGTTGCATACATCCTGTGGGCTGTGTTATACAGGTAAATATAATGTTACAAATAATGTTCCACATTTAGACTGAAAGAGTAAGCTTAAGAAAATTTAACAAGAAAATCATTAGCAGTAGGGATTGCTTCTGGTCACTGTGGAGCTGATTTTCAGAATTGCCACAGGATAAAGATAGACACACACAGGGATTTTCCTAACTACCTGAAAGGTTATTTTATTTAACCCTGAAGGGTTAAATTCTATTGATGTCCACAATCCTTTCACCTAGTTAGCTAGATAATAGAACATTTTGCTGTATAAAATGCAGAACACAGACACTGGAAAAGTACATCAAGACATCTACTTGTATTATGGATTAACAGATTATAGTCAATTTAAGATCTAAATAAGTGCCTGGAACTGCAAGTTTGACTTTAATTGGCTTTTCTCTTCAAATTAAACAAAAAAAAACATTGGCTTTCAGCAGATCTATTAATTTCTATATTTCAGTATTCCCTGTTCTTTTAATTAGATATACAAACAGACTAAAGGCAATACCAAATACTGTGGAAGAAATTCTGGCCAGCATTGTATTGTTGAAGCTCCATTTCCAGCAGCAGGTGCTCCTGTGCAGAGGCAGGACATCCACAGACAAGACATAACTCTGTGAAGCTGCCAGGCTGAATAAGTTTAATTTGCCATGTGAAACACTATTAGATATTCCATTAATCTAATAGTAATTTTAAGAGCAATTTAAGGGTGTTTTTTTAAAATAAAAATTTTATTTAAAAAATAAAATCTACCATAGGTCCTGGTGGCCCTTGGTCACCTGGATCTCCTGAGGAACCTGGTGTGCCAGAGTTACCCTAAAAATAGAAATGGAGATTTTATTCTTTATAATTGCATGCACTGGTACCAAATTTCATCAGGAAAAAAAAAAACAAACAAACAAAAAAACACCTGAGTAATGATAATTTGAGTTAGATCCTGCATTTTCATAAAGATAGTCTACCACTCCTAAGAATTAGTAGCAACTAATGCTTCTGAAGATTTAGACCAGCACTTTCTCAAGATTTCTTGCCCAAATTATGGCTATAAAAGATCAGAGTGGTAACCAATTTTAAACTTTTGTTAAGAAACACCTTGGGTGTAAGGGTTTTACTTTTAGAACTCTCACAGAGTTAGCAGATTTATCATCCTTACTCTTCTACCCCTAATTCCTTTGGGTCCTTCAGCTCCTGGAATGCCCTGATCTCCTTCTTCTCCCTGAAAATAAATGAAATCCAGAATTTATTAGAAAGGAGAAGACAGACAGAAACACAGGTAACCTCTTCCAAATATGAATAATATAAAAGAAGACAAAAAGAAAGCAAACATGCCCATTTAGTCATACCTCTGGACCAGGATATCCTATGAATCCAGATTCTCCCTATGAAAAGAAAGGACAAAGACTTCCTAAGAACCTAGAACTTTGTGATCTGCTTAGTGCTTGATGTCTTTAAACCAAAAACAATTTCAAAATTATTCTCAGCTTTACAACTCATCTGAGTAATAGTGGCTGTGACTCTGGTCTCAAATGACACTATTTTAGATTAATACCTTGCTCATCTAAAGGAAGAGCATTTTAAGAATTTCCTTCAGTTTCTAAATTTTCAAGAACATTCCATTATCTCAAGTAAGTGTTTTATCAAAACTTTTTCATGCCTCCTAATAACATGCAGAGGAATTCCCATGTAGCATGTGAATTCAGACTCAGAACTCAGTGTTTGAATGTAGTTTAAAATCTTACACCACCCAGAACAAACAATATTTTCTTGACCTACTAGAAGTTAATTCATCAACTGCTTTCAGTTACTTCAGTTTCTAGTGTGTTCTTTGTTCATCCATGAGAAATATGGAAACTCTCACAAAAACCAATCAGAAGGGAAATGTATCTACCCTGAACATCAGAATTCACACCACTTATATGTGTCCTTGTCCTCTTGCATATAACACATGCATAACCTATGAAACCTAGCCATCAAAAAAATTGTTAGAGCTAAGAATGTAAGAAAAGAGATTAGAAAATAAGAAGTATCAAGAGCCATTTTACCAAAAAGCCATTTAATAAAACGGAAGTCATCTATTTGGATTGGTTCCTAGAAAGCCTTTAATATATTTTCTGCTGCTTTCTGCAGCGCTCTGGATCTCCCACAGAAAGGGAGAATGAAACAGATGGTCCTACCAGTGAGATTCACTGGACCCTTTCTGTTTCACAAGCAACAAGAAAGGACTAAAAGAAAGTGCTGTAAAACTGCACAAACTCTTTGAAAGAACTGCAGCTGTTTCCAACATCCTGACCACTTTGCTCATGGACTCATCCACTGGTGCCATGATTTTGACCTCATACTTTTTTATACTTTTTATTTTAGCTGAATTCTTGTACAGTTTTAGAGAAGAAGTAATTTCAATTCTTTTTTTTCCCCAGCACTGTGAAGGGAATTTTAAGAATTTATTAGAAATCCAGAGGTTAATCCTCAGATCTTACTGTGGACCGTAGGAGCACAAGGAAAAATATTTTGCACAAAAACAGTGAGGATGTTTGGAGAGTATCAGCCCCACCTTCGTAGTTAAGGAATCCCTCCTCTGAAACAAGAAAAATTAAAAGAGCCCATAGTCTGACCCACCAACACTTGCCAATAACAATGTTCAGTCAGGCAGGCTGACGTGGGAAGAAAGCATTGTGTACTGGAAGTAAAATCCTCCATATATATATACACCTATCAGGGAAAGAGTAAGAGTGAGTGGTCCTCAAAAGAATATTCAATGGAAGAATGTCTCACAAAGACTGTGGTAAACTTGAGCCTCTTACTGAACCTTAGAAATGCACTTTGCATGCCTTACATTTCTTCTTAATCAAATATGGATGGTCATGTTTGATAACACAGTAGAATGGACACGGAGGCACTCTCTGACTTGAAGCCCATACCTTTGCTCCTTTGCTTCCTTCAGGACCATAGGCATCTCTGCCATCCATGCCCTGTGTAGGTTAAATATACTATGAGTTAACTTTTAATAGAGGATTAGGTTTACACCTAATTTCATTTTGGAATAAAGATGCCCCATTACAACGAGATGCCCAAGCTGTTAAGACTGATGAAGTTGGACAAGCTATCAAAATGCAATCTAAAAACACCAGCAAATGATGGCAAAAACTGTAGAGGGAAAACAAGGGTAGAGGTCATAGTTCCTTTCCACTGTGTGCCCTACCTTTATCATACTTTCTCTCTTCTAGAGAATTTGAGGGGAAAGATACTCTCTCTAGCCCACAAGAAATCTGATATCCCTAAGGAAACTGAAAATCAAAGGCGAAATAATTTTAATCATATCAAATAGAGAAAATAGAAGGGAATTAACGTTACTGTTTCAGATGGACAGTTATTAAAATTCAAGGGTCCTGAATTAGGGCAGAAAGACTCACAGGAATGCCTCTCTGTCCAAGTGGTCCAGCTAATCCCTTCTCTCCAGGGACACCAGGTTCCCCCTGTTGTAATTGAAACACAAAAGCCATTAGTTTGCCTCCTTCAAGAGAATTCTTCTTTCTGAAATGCAAACCTGTCTGTTAAAGTGAACTGTGCCTATACATTTTATAGGCTACTTAATGCTGGGTAAAAGCATTCCATTACAGACCATGTTTCATAGACTGTTGCTGGTGGTAGAACTGGAAAGGACTTGGCAAACCAGAATATGCTGGGCATTCATGCAGCTAAACCCCAAAGGCATCATTCAATAAAACTCCCAGTGTAATAAAGAATTACAAATGGGGAAAAAAAGGGAAAAAAAGAAAATAAAAGAAAAAAAAAGAAAAAAAAGAAAAAAAAAAGAAAAAAGTGGGGTTTGGGAAAAATAATATCAATGGTAGCAGAACATATTCTGGAATTTTACTAGCCTGAAGCACCTTCTGATAGCAAATGATACTTCTCATGCAGGCTGTCTGTGCTGTGCTCTTAGTCCTCTTGCAGGGTTTCTCTTCTACAGCTGCATTTTTGTTTCCACTTTCTAATGGAACATTTTTCTAAAAAAGACCCTAATATTAAACAGCACAAAACCAGACTGACACAACTGAATGTATGAGGGAAATTCCCATATATCTTCCCAATCTTTGTCACTATTTTAATATATGTTTTCACACAGTGATTCTTTTCATGGCAGTACTTTGACCTTCTGATACCTCTCTGTCACTAAAAATTGCAACCCTTCAAAGAGACAGAAAGGCTTAGTTGGATGGTATTATTTGTGATTTTTAGATTCAAAGATGCAACATCACCTAAATTGAGGTATTTTTATTAAATAAAATCTCACATATCAACACACATAAATGAAAGGCAAGTAAGGATAACATTTATTATAAGTAAGTGAACACTAGTGTGAACAACCTGTTAGCATAAGCCTTTCTGTTTGTCTTCATAATTATTCAGTTCTTCTCAACATGTTCATTCCTCCAAAACAGACATCATAACAGTCAAGATTCCTTAGACTAGTTTGGAATCTTTAGAAAAGCAAGGTTAAAATAATCAGCTATGCTTCTCTGAAATGAGATCAGATTAGGAAAAAGTTCTTCACCTGGGGTGAAATCACTGTTTTGGTGCTGGTCACTGGAACAGGCTCCCCAGAAAAGCAGCCATAGCACAAAGCCTGTCAGACTTCAAGCAGCATCTGAATGATGCTCTTTTTGGTTTAGTTTTAGGTAGTACTGCAAGAAGCAGGGAGTTGGACTTAATGATCCTCATGGATTCCTTTCAAGATAAGATATTCTATGATTCACTGGTGAGTATTTTCAACAGATTGAGCAGACTCTACAAATAATAAAACAAACCCAAGGGTCAGCACTACCTTATTTCTGCACCATTTTGTGAGAAGCCAGGTCCCATTCAGAACCATTACCACAGGAGCAATTATAGCAGTGGTCATGGCAACACTAAAAACTTCTTAGTATAGTTCTGATATATCTAAGATTATCCTAAGCATATCACTTGTCTTGACATATAAGCCAAAAATATCTTAAAAACTTAATATTCTTCACATGTTTCACAGCATGGAACTGTTAGTCCATGCTTCTTTGGTGAGAGTCTTGAATGAATGACACCATTAGATTGCTGCAATTAGATACTTTGAAAATCTTTACCTTTGCTCCTCTTGCACCTAGCTTTCCAACAGAGCCAGGTGAACCAGGTGTCCCCAGACTACCCTGTAATAAGAAGTATCCATTAAAAAGTGCACAATGAAAAAAATCAAGGGCTCATTGCACTCAAGGATACATTGTCACTTGAAATTACTATAGAATCAGTAGTAAAAATATTGGACTTTTGAGGACCACAAGTAAGAGTTACTGGTGAAGCTATGATTCTACTTATTTCCTGTCATCTGTACAACTGTCATAAAATTCTTAAAATGTTATCAAGTATAGCATAAATGTTATTTTCTATCTACATAGATACCTAGTGAATACATGTTTATGTGCACAAAGATATTAATGTACACATATAATTGGTTATGTAAGCATGAGCATCATTACATGACTGAAACAGACCAAGGCTGACAGCATAGGACATTCCTGTCCTGAGTTACAATGGTGTAATTCCAGAGCAAGAGTTCCTCAAAATCAACAGCATCACAAAAGTGAGTTCATCAGAGAGTGCTCAATAGTTACAACCTCATCACACCCTAGCATTTGCTATTCATGCACCTAAATTTATTTTCAAGGTTGTTATTTTTTCATATGAGACTGCAAATCAGTTTTCTGAAGTATTACACAAAAAAACCCCTCAATTTCTACTTTTTAAAGCTTTTTTAAAATAAGAACAACATCAGCACTGAGAACGAAAAGTCGGAATGGGTTCAGCTGGAATTATTAGCTAACCAGAGGGCCTGGTACGCCTTGTGGTCCTGGAGGTCCTCTGATCCCTTGTGGTCCTCTTGGGCCCTGATGTAAAGAAACCATTGAAACAAAAAGTCAGTTAAACATTGACAGCTTTTCAATGACAATCATGTTGCTGCAATGACCAGAATCCCAGTGCCAGCATCACAAGCCTTATTTTGCAGGTGAAATTTCTGTCTGTTCTGTTATAGGGATTTGCCTGTGTGCAGCACCTGAGATGGTCACTGCTTGCCAGCCTGATTCAGAGGCTCACTGAAGTGTCTAAGATACCAATGGAGCCATAAGCAGCCTACTATAAACTAGGCACGCTGCCTCTGCCTTAAAATGTAAAGTTAAAACATCTTTAGAGTATCTAAGAGCATCTTTAAACTAGAAGCTACTGTAAGAAGTCTACCATGACAATTATCTTCAAAATCACTCCACCCAGAAATATTTTTTTAAACACAAAGCTTTTCTCATTGGTTTTGTCAATGCAGTAGGTTTTATGTATTTATAGCTAACAAATTATGATTAATTAATTTTGAAGATATCGGCTTGATAATATCTTGTAAGCTGGAGGTGTGTGCTGGCTAAATTACTTATTTTTACTACTCCTGTTCTTCTTTTAGCTAAAAGCTGCATCCATGTAACTTGTCACATTTCATTTCTCAGGGTTAAACAAAGCTTTCCAAAATACAAACAAAACATGACAATTTATTTTCTCTATAACTAACATAAAATCAACTCAGAAGTTCTATTAGTTACCTGTGGGCCTGGAAGACCAGTTTCTCCTGAGTAACCTGTTTCTCCCACATCTCCTTGCTCACCCTGCAAGAACAAAACCCAAGAAGACAACAACAAACACAGACAAATTAGTATCTCTTATTTGTACATCAAAAGAAATTAATTTATATCTCTACCGAGTATCAGTTGATAGAATGCTTTTCAATGCATTCAAAAAGTTTTCAAACATATTCAAATTCCTGTTGAAGAAAACTCAAATAAAAAACAGAAGGGTAGCTTTTCTTTGGATTTCTAGGGTGTGATGAATATAAAAGCTGCAGCAGAAGAGGTCAGTTTTATTCTGCTGAGTACTTTTTACACAATGTCTCAGCAATATTTGTGCATTACCCCTGGCCACTGCTAAGACTAGAAGTCAAAGCCAGGCCACAAGGGCAGGTCCTCGTTCCCCTTTTCCATGGGTAATGGCTTTAAGGGGGAATAATGACTTCACAATCACACTAGAATTAAACCCCTTTCTACTCCCTGTCTTTCACTCCAGTTATTCAGTAATGCAAATCAAATTTGCCTTGATGATGGAAAAAAATTTGCCAGCTCCCATCTCCATAAAGCTGCTATCTGAGGATGAGTCAGTTTAGCTGATGTCCATAGGAAATATTCACTGTCTTCTGGATTGAGTAAAATGGTGACAATTAGCATCAAGATATTACAGGCTTTGCAAACCCCCTTTCACTGGAGAAATCATAAACATGTGTCTGAAGATTCTTGGGAAACAGATGGTTCTGGAAAGAATCTTCTGAGGAAAAATGAATTTAAAAGGCTAAACTGTCTGCACCATATGAATGAAACAAAAGATAACAACAGGGGGGGAAAAGCCAAAAGTAAAAAAGAATATTAATTTATAGCCAGAGTAAGAGCACTGAAAAAGAGAACATCAGTAAGTCTATATTACCAGATGTAAAAAAATCAAGTAGAAATATATTTCCACAAAAGTAATTTTGACTATAATAAAAATGGATACATTCATTAGGTGCACTCTACTAAAATCCAAAACCAATTTAGTTTTCAGCTACTTAAATTTACTTTTAATCAAAACCCAGAACAGTGGTTGTCCTTTTTTCTCCCCTGCCTTTCCTGTCTTTCTTGCCCTCCTTTAAGTTAATCTCCTTTCCCTCTTCACTACTTTGTTTTATTTCCAGGTCACAGATTGCAGTGTTGTTCATGTCTGTGATAAACACCTCTCTGATACCACACTACACCTTCTATTCCTTCTGCCTCCTGAGTACCTCTGAATGTTAAGAATAACTAGCTGTGCTTCTTAATATTGTTTTAACTATTTGAAAAAATTAGTCTCCTTTTACCATAGAAAGACACAGATAATTGGAACTGCAAGTCCTGGGAGGAGTCCTTTTTAGGACTTTTAGTTCCCTAATTACCTAAGAAATGGATTTCTGAGTGATCAAGAAAGGACTGGAATAATGAAGAGGCAGACTTGATGAATATTCTTCAATATTTTTAATCTAAAATGTCTTCATAAACCCTATAAAGAATTTATTAGATAGGAAACAACTGTAAAATATTCTTTCAAGTTATGCTGATCCTGGCAATAGCCAAAGCATGGTGCTTTCTCCCTGCTGGGGGAGAAATCAGAATCTCCCAGTATATTCTTATCTGCAATGCCTCAGTGAAAATTTTGGATTCTCAAAGTGAAATCCGAACTGGGGCTTTCAGAAACCAGGTGGGGACAGGGGTTTTGGCACATGCCATGCAATGTATTGCAAAAACCTGGGAAGTGATCAGACTGTTGTTTGGGGAACTTGCAGAACTCTCACTTCTGATTGACATTTCCCAGTGAAATATTAATTTGAATCATTCTAAATGGAAAAAATCTGTGTTACCTGTCCTCCACACAGAGGAAAAAAGTAATAAAGGTATAGCAAAAACTCTCAAAAGAAGGACAGGAAGCCCAGAAATCAGACAAATCAAATACTGTGCCGTTGAAGAAATATTACTGCCAAAAAGACACTCTTCTTCCTTCACTGAAATTTATGTTATATATTGCATCACTATGGTTATTCTTCCTATTCTTTATTAACGTATTACACTTGGCCTACTCAAAATGCTGGTTGGCACTTTTATTCAGAAGCTGCAACTCTGCCCATTCCCCAGACTCTGATACACAGCAGGACTTCAAGATATATTCCACCCTGTTGGTATTGGAAGTGTTGTACAAAAATTTGTAATGCTTCCTTGGGTTTATATGCACCAAGATAAAAGGGGAAATGCTGTATGAAGGCATACTCCATCTTATCTGTGTTACCAACTTGGCAGAGAGATTGGGTCAAATGTGAACCACTTGTGCTAAAGCAAGGTTTTCTAGAATGATTGTGCGACCTATACTTGAGATTACCTAGAATTTAATTTTTACTTGCACAAACCCACCTTTGAATATAGTTGCTTTTAGATTTGCTTTAATAAGTGTATTTTCTAATGCATACTCTGGGACAAACAAGTTTTCTTTTCCAAGAATATTATCTGAATCATCATTTAAGAGAATTGCAGTGATGTCTTTGCCAAGTACATCTCAGGAAAGTTTTCTTTCATTGTGACTCTAAAGAGTATAAGTCTAGGAAAACCAGGGCTACCACCTAACAATGAGAGAGATTTTGTCATCCCTCAACAATATGAGAGATTTTTCTACCAGACTATCTTCCTGGAATGATCAGTCAGCATTCAGTAGGTTTGACCTATTCTGTATATTCTATATTCTTCTAGATATTGACTTGGGAAATTATTTCCAAAATCTTGATTATGTTATATGTTTGAGCCAATTGTCAGAGCTGCAGTTAACACTGTTCATTTTGAGCAAAGCATCGTGTAGAACTTGCCCTGATTTTATCTGTGCTGCTCGTGTGTATCACACATCTGTGTGCATGCAGCAAAGGAGGAAAAAACTGTCAGACTTTGCAGCCTGGCTACTCATTCCTGTCATCTTCAGTGACAGTCTTTTCCCTAGCTACGTTCACGTATTTGCCCTAATAGTAAAAGTAACTGTCCTTTTATTTTTATGAAAATTCCCTTCCTATCTAAATCCTTCAGGCCAGGAGGGTCCCTGTTACATTCAACTGAGATTCAAAGGCTGCCTTGGCTTGAAATAGACTTTTGATTGTTAAACACTTGTGTCTTGGCTCACAATGAAATTTTTCCCTTAAGAGGAGCAAACACTCAGGCTGGACATGCAGCTGCATATAAATAGGTAGCAGCAATGTCAGCCACTCACCTTTATACCTGGAGGGCCTCTTCGACCTGCTGCACCCTAGGAAGTAGTGGCATGAGAGATTACATCCAGAATACTGAGAAATATGTGAAACAGCAGTTCATCATAAAACACGTTATACATACAATAAAACCAAATACAGCTTAAAGAAAGTAGAGATTATTTCCATAGAAAGATTTGAGGTAAAAAATGAAAAAAAGGTGTATTTGGGACAGAAATTCTTACAAAAGTAAGCCTTTCCAAAAAGAAAAAGTATTTTAGATCCTTATTGACTGCAGAGAGAAGACATTTCAACAAAATTCTGAAAAACATCTTCCCAGTCAACTGCCCTTTGGCTAAAATAAAGAGAACAAAAACCCTCTTCTGTGACTGTGACCCAGAGGTTTGCACCACTTCCTGCTGCACACTGCTCAGGAGCTCTAGTGAAGGTTACTGCAAAACCTCACATCACCAGAGTCCTTTAGGATGTTTCTGCAGCCTGAGGACTGATCATGCTAGACTTTGGCATTAGGCACCATTCTGACAGACTAGAGAGAGCCTTCACAATTTCCAGTCTCCAGTGAACTAAAAAAGAGCAACTCATCTGCCAGTGAGGTTATCTATATATGCTTGAACAGACATAGAAAACGTGTAGTCATGGGCAGAAAGAAGAGATAGATTCATCTAAGGTGGAACTGTGAAGCATTTAAGGCTCATTGAAAAAGAAACTGAGTTTAAAATTTGTGACTTCACATGAATCAGAATTAACAGGAATGCAAATTCCTGATTTAAAAAAAAAAACAAAACACATTACAATATATGTAAGCTACTAAATTTGAAGCCAAAGATGTTTCTCTTTGAAAACTTTAGAAGATTTTTCTTCCCTCTCCTTGCAGGAGTCTGAAGGGTAGGATAAAAGGAAGAAGACAAAAATGGGTTTTCTTGGTGGGAACCCCACTGTATCTTTTGCCAGTTATTTCCACCCCATATTGATTGCTATTCTTACATTTAGGCCAGCATCGCCCTGTTCTCCTTGGAGTCCTTGTGGGCCTGGGTCTCCCTGAAAAACAAAGTAATGACCAAGCTCTTTAAACATCCTTTACTTTTCCTTGTACATGCAGATTCTTCTTTATACATTCCTTCTTTGTTTCTTCTTCTAAGTATTTTCATTGCAATCAGTTGTGTCATACTAATGTTGATTGCCACTTTCTACAAATCATTTATACTCAAAAATTATAAACCAGACAGATCATGTCTGCTTTGGACTTCTAATTACTAACAGCCAGTACTAAGTCAAGGTTTCTGTGAAATCATTTTTGTTGACTTCAGCCTTTCAGTTGGACTACTTAAGATGATATTTGCTATCAATGAGTCATCAAAACCCAATTATGCTTCAAAAAGTAACCTTCAGTTTTTCTACTGCTTTCAACACACTCCACATAGACATACATGTATGCATACAATCCTATTTGTTCAGAGAGAAGCAGAACTCTAAATCAGTGGATTTTTCTTACTTGTTTGCCATCCTCTTAAGCTTTCATTCACCATAATTTTTATGCTACTGTCCATCTACTCTCTGCTTTGTTTATTCTTTCCAAACTGTAATAGTAATGCAAGCCATACTTTTATATTATGCTTCTTTCCTTTTAGCTTTGCTAAAATGCCTGTTAAAACTCAAACATCACTATATAAGCATATATCCCAGCTGTTATATTCTATTTACAGACCAAAATGGAATTCACCCACCACCCTGAGGCAATAGTAGTTCCATAACAAAATGAGTACAGCCTGTTGATACCCTGTGAATTTTTCCAAGCATGACTTTTAACAGTGTCCTTACAACCCATTACTAGAAGCCTCTCAGGTTGCTGATGCAAATTTGTGGTAAAATAATGTATTTATACTAAATCCATATTTTCCCTTAGCTCTCTATTATGAGAATATTTTGATTGTGTTTGTAAACTTTTTTAAACTTTTTTCTTTTTTTTACTGCATCAAACACTTCCTAAAGCTTTAAGTATTGCAGACAAACACTAAAGGCAAAATGTAAACAAACAAAAACCTCCTTGGTCACTGGACAGCCATTAGGAGTTAGCAATTACACAAATTCTCTCTCCACAAAATAAAACAACTTGCTTACCTGTGGTGCTAGGTTTCCCTTTTCACCCTTAGGACCAGTAACATTATTGTTAGCCCCAGGATCTCCCTGGAAAAGATCAATGGAAAGCTCAGCATTTTCAGTTACACACCTTCATTATTTTGACTACAGAGCCAGAATACAGAAATAGAATTAATTAGATTTTAATTGCAGAGAACAAGAAATAAGAAGATTATTTTAAATGAAGATACTTGTATGAATACTATATAGGAAGCTCTGCAAAGTCCCTGAAGTTCTTTTCCACAGAGATTAAACCCAAAATTACTAATGGGCAACAAATTAAACTGAAAATGTGAAACTGTTCAGGTTGATTTGATATAATTAATTGAGTTGAGATCATAACTCATGAATTTCAGATGAGGGGTTGCACTAGAATGGAGTTCCATTTTGCCACTTAATGCAAGATCAGGTGAAATCCTGATCTTTCAAAGAGGCAAATTATGATGACACCTGAGCTTTTTTTTTCAATATAAGCTTTAAAGACTGGAGTCAGAAAAATATATGACTGGAACAAAGTCTTTGAAATATACATGAAAAGACAAAGTTGCGTCCTTTCAAGACAGGAATTGTGATGTCTGCGCTGGAATTTTAGCCTTAGGGAGTGCATTTATGTAGGTCTCTGGAGCATGCTAGGAAAAAACATGTGAACACTAAGAAGTAACTTGCCTTTGCATCATTATAAATTGCTAACCAAGAGTCAGTGCACATGGTTTTCAAGTGATCCAGAATTCCTCTGTAGGGTGGGAGCCCACAGGGAAGACTGACCTAGTCCACCTGGTCTTTCCACCAGACCATCTGGTCTAGTGTGAGGTGTCCCTGCCCATGGCAGGGGGTGTGGAACTAACTGGTTGATCTTTAAGGTCCCTGTCAGCCCAAGGCTCTCTGTGATTCTATGATAATTAGCTCCAAAATGAGTTACGTTTCCTATGGTGAAAACAAACAAACAAACAAACATAATATACAAGCAGGAGATATGAGGCTTAAACACCTGCTTCCAAGCAACACATCCAAACACATCAGTCCACATACACCTAAAGAGTTCAGGACTCCTAGAATATGCCATCCTTCTTGCAGAGTACTGCACATTCTAGGACTGTGAAAAACGCTTCAAATTACATATATTTCAGACATCTCCATCACAAAATCGCGGTGCAAATCAGTGAAATATAAATAAAACAAAAGAATTAAATTACATGATCTCCTCTTAGACCAGATTCTCCTCGTTCACCTGGTTCTCCTTTGGGGCCTTTTCTGCCCTAAATTCATAAAAAGAGCACAAACAATTCAGGTAAAGTATAAAGAGTATCTGTGGCAGGAGAGGGCCAGATTCGTTGAAGTCAGTGGAGCTACACTGATTTAGAACAGGATATTAGAGAACAGGAAGCTATTAGAAACAACTCACAGGCATTACAGACAGCATTACACTTTGGAAAGATGTTTCCATAAAATCTAAACTTTACTGTAAGAGGTACTTCACCCATTTTCCTCTGCTGCCTTTCTCTCCAGAAGGTCCAGGAGATCCACGTTCTCCCTAGAGTCAGAAAGTGAAGAGAAAGAATCAAAAATTAATGTTTGGTCTTTCTGCTAAATCAGGTTCTCAAGTTTTTTCTGTCAGAATCCAGCTTCAATCAGATACACAATTCTAAACACCCAACAACAGAAATTCTGTTCAGCATTAAAGCCCTTCAAGGCACAAAATCTGTACCTTTCAATCCTGAGGATGGTGTCTTTAATAGCACTGCACATTCAAAGTAATGTTTACCTGCTCTCCATCAGTGCCATCGAATCCACTCTCACCATGTTCACCCTGTAGCAATAAGGAAAAAAAAAGCCAATTAGCATTAGTCCACTTGTCTCTTTGAGCAAAGAAAGAAGTCTTTGCTCTGCATTTGGAAACTTGAATAAGATCTGTGGTTTTAATGGTTAGCAAGAATAATTAAGAATAATAACTATAAATTTTCATTACTAGTTTTTATTTTTGAGGAATTAACAATGTCTAAACCAACTAACTATTAAGGACACTTAATAAGAAAAACAGCTATTTAAATTATAGATTTCCATCAGGATTTAAATTCTGCTTTTCCTTCTCTTAACTTTCAAATATTTCCCCAGCTGCAGCACCTTCAAAATCCAAGTATGTTCCAAAAGAATTAGAATTATAGTATTGTAATTGCAGTATTATGCTAGTATTGCATCTATCATGCTGATAACCTTGTAATTCTGATTTCAGCTATCATATGTGTTTGTACTGTGCATTTTTTGGTTTTTTTACATAGTTTTATAATATGAACAGTGGATTGAAAAACCAGAAAGAATAACCATGATTGAAAAGTGATTACAGAAGACTGATCTTAGACTTTAAAGAAACTTCATAACTCTTTCAAGAAGAGTACATAAATACCAGTACTACATAAATATCAGTCACCTTCCCTTTCAAATTCACCTTGTTCTTCTCTTCCCCTTGCCTGCAAAAATGATACACCACATTGCAAATATTCATGGAAGTCATTTTCCCACAAAATACCCATCCCAGATTTAAGGAGTTTGCATTGTTGTGTGAGGCATCTAATGAAAAGTTATAACAATGAGACTCTTATTTCAAGTATGCATGTTCCACAATGTTCCAGACTCAACCAAGTAACATACTCAGTTTTTACAGGATATTTTGAAACTTCTTCCACCTCTCTTTACTAGGATAAAAATGAAAGAATTAACTGTGGTGGTTTAATTTGTGGAAAGAAATTAATTTAGCAGAGACAACTAACCAGAAAGCTGAAATGATATTCAATAAACACTGAAAGTGGCACATGAACAAGTTAAAACCATCAGCAGTCTCACTCTGATAGAGACCACAGATACAATTGCTTTGTAGGTTTTGATGGTAAATTGACTTTGCAAAACCACCTAGTTAAAATTCCTGAGGAAGAATTTCATTCATTTAAAACAGTTCTGTATCTACTATAAGAAAAAACAGCTGGTTGTACATTTTGATTAGATGAATACATCACAAACAAGAATTTCTTGAATAAGCATTCCAGAAAAACTTTCCGCACTAAGTAATCATGACTTTTATTAAAGTATTATTTTTTTTCATCAATCATTTCCTACCTCTGAAAACCTGAGCCAAACTTCAGACTATTAAACATTCAGTATTTCCTTTTATTCAAATAACTACAATAAAATGCCTTGCAGACTTTAATAACTTCAATAAACTGCTTCAACCTTACTAAGTTGGCACAATTGAACAACATTTTTAATGTGATTAAAGTTTGATATTCTTATTTAAAATAAAATTTGTGGATATAATCACAACATAATGAAGACATTCACATATTCATTGGATTTCAGTAGGCTCCATGCAACTGGTAAGTCCCACAGCACTATTTAGCTTTGACAAATTGAAACCCCCAGCAAGTACTCTCCCTCTTCTATAATCAGACTTTCTGGATATTTGAAAGAGGACAAATTACTTCAGAGAACAGAGCAGAAAATGGAAAAGGAAAGAGAAACACGTGAGAAGATTAAAAAGTTAGTACAGAGCACTACTTTAAATAGAGCTGAGGTTTCAGAAACATTCTCTGAACTTTCCCACAGCTGCTCAGTTATGGAGGCAACCATCTTCTGAATCTTTGAGGCTCACAAGCCTTTTTTAGAAGTGGTTTTATATCAAAGTGTTCAATACAAGTTAATTCCATTTTGATCACTGTAGTTTGGAAACAATTACCAATACAGAACATTATCTTCCAGGCTTCACATTTTATTATCTGATTAGTGACCATATCTCCTTGATGAACAGGTATGTTTGAAAAGTTAAACAAGCAGATTTTAAATATTAGCAGATGAGATGACAAACACAGCTTGAAGAGAAGTTTGGATGTTGAAAACATGTCAATAATGATCTAGTAAAAATGCTGTCCAAACCCCAAATAAATATTAGTCACAACCTTTTTTCCCCTCTGCTCCTCTTCCTCAACAATTAGAATGAGATTCAGATGACAGAATTACCACCTTAACAGATTATTAAACTACTCAATAAATAAATCCTTTCCCTGTCAGTTAGACTAAATCAATTATGACTGAAATAATATGAAAATACAATTATGACTGCTGACTTTGATCAATGTGATAGGTATCTTAAATATTTTACAGAACCATAGGAAAAGTACAATGAATTCTGTGAAGTTTTCACAGTATTTTCCTTCCTTGTTGATAATTTCATTTTACAGGGTAACCTGAACTTAAAAGGAAGCAGAACAGTGTTCTCAAAGAAAATGGATCACACACTAAAACACATACCTGACTTCCTCTATAGCCTCTGGCACCCTGAAATTGAAAATAAACATAGATGAAATTTGGTTAAAGTATTTTTGTTGAGCTTGAAAATCAGGGCACAATAGCTTGATGTGCAGTGGTATGCTGGGCTCAGTATTGGAAGTCCCTACTGTTAAACCCTCTACTTCCACATATGGGATTTACTCCTTTCCTCTGCGAAGACAGTACAGGCTTCATTTTCATTCCTATTCCATAAAGCTTTATAGCTTTAACTAAGCCCTGTCTGGAGTTGGTGGAGAAGGCACCATCAATCTGCTTAATCAGCAAAATCCTGAGCTATTTAACCATGCTTGGGTTACACAAAATACCTCTCAAAATGAGACAGCAGTCACTGTCTGCCATTCTTACAGCTGGATCTTGGCATTCATCCATGCTCCAGGAAGACAGCACAGGGATTTGTTCCCAGATAACAGGTTTGTGGGAAACAAAATTAGGAAATGTTTCAAAGTTACATACTTGCCTTGTGGCCTCTGACACCTGGACATCCCCTATCTCCTTGAGTCCCACTGAAACCAGCTGGGCCTCTCTCCCCCTAAGAAACAAAAGAAAATGTTCAATCTCATCCATACAGTGATGATTACCATTTAATTCAACACATAAGACTAAAGCAAGATAGAACTGCATCACCATTCATTGCACTAAGGACACAAAAGCAAGTCACCTGTAAATTTTCATATAGGCCATAATAGAACTTCAGTTACTAATTGTAGTTGCACCTGGTTCTTTGCTCTCACCATCATCATGTGTTTATAGTGCATTATCAATCTCCAACTGAAATGGAGAAGGTGGGTTTGGTTTTTTTAACTGAATAACAAGCCCACTTCTGATGAGTTGCTTTTTTAACTAACTATCTGTGGTGAGGCACAGAGGAACAGATCTGTGTATTCACCTGTTCTTTCAACATGTTTTGGGTTAATTTTTATAGGTACTCAGGGAAAAAGTGCAGACAGATTCAGGCACCAACTAACATCATAGCAGGAAGAAAAATGTTTACTTACAATTCCACCTTCCTCACCAGGATGGCCAGGAGATCCTCTGTAACCTGTACTTCCCTGAAAATGAGAATTTAAATGTAATGCTGTTCTCCAAGCACACTGGGTTCATCTCTATCAGATTATTGTGCACACAGAGATAGAAAACATTCCCTAAAAATTAGATCTGGTTATGCCGAGGAGGGCAGGCTCCCTGAATTTACACAGACACTCTGTACAGGCCTATGTATTTGACGTGGCTGGGGAAAAAAATGCAAACACAAACCAAAGAAAAGAACAATGGTTAATATAAAGTTTCTGTTGTTATTTCAGGAAATTCTGTGATGGCTTAACAAAGTTCATTGGGATACCTGGCCAAATTAAACATCTTTCTAGTGATTTGGAAAAGGAAGCATTACACAGTAATGAAATTCTAAGGTGAAATGAAAAATACAAGGTGTTGGAAGCTCATTCAGATGAAGTTATTGCAATGTCTTGCAAACACATAGGAATGTTTCAACTGTGTATTGGAAGTAATGCAAATATCATACCCTTAGGCCAAAATTTGAGCAGAGAGAAACTGAACAAAAGGGATTTCTAGTTGCAAAACAACTATGTTTACATTCTGAACACTGTCTAAACACCTTAATCGACCCTTTTAGTAAAACAGAAAGGTATAAGAAAAGCACCAAGAGTGATGGAAAAAAACAGTAAATTGGTTTACGAAGAAGCATTAGAAGACTATACTTCTGTTAAGAGATACCAAAACTTCATTTAACTGCAATCACATAACTGAAGAATATGAACTGCAGATATCATTTATCTCCCATGTTACTGGAATAAGAAGAAATAATGGAATGAAATAGTAGTAGTCAAATGGAGACTACATATATTAAAAATTTTAATAATTAATACAACTAATATGTTGTAGTAGTAATGATATCTGTCATATTCACAAAGGCTTAAAACAAACAATTAAAAATGTTAAAAGAAGCTAATCCTTTTGGATAAAAACAGACTTATAGAAGAGGACATTTGGAATAACCAGTGACAAAAGGATAAGGCACATACCTAGTGAAAAGTTACTATTTTCTACTCTCTACTTGACATTTGGAAGTTTCTCATTCCCAATAGCCTCTTGATTAATCAAAATTAATTTTTAAAATTCCTTTCCATTTTCAGCTGAATTGGTGTGGTAGAGTGCTTAATGACTTTGTACAAGTAATTTTCATTACAAAAATACTTTTGCACAGGAGCATGCAGCAGAGAAAGGACCACATTTCATGTTTCTCCTTCATCTGTCCTAACATTAAATGTTATGGGGACATGCATGCATGCTCTGAAATACTACAAAATACTACAAAAACAGAAACACCTTGAAAAATGAAGCGGTTCTTATGTAATGTCTGTCTTAGATGTCCTACCTTTCTTCCAGGATTTCCCCGGACACCACGATCACCATTTTCTCCAAGACACTTACAAATAACCTTGCAACATTTTCTTTCTGCAATAGTATCCTGAAAAATTATAAGAAACATTTCATTTACATATGCTAATCATAAAACAAAGACTCATTTCTGCCCCTCTTTTTATATCACAGAAGGACTTACAAGATTTCTCTGCAAGATGTTTGCAATATCTGCAAACCCAACACTCAGAGGCTCATTGTATCCAAACCCTCTGCCAAATTCTATTTCCCAAAATTCAGTCAAGTTCTGTGTATTGTCCAGACCAACCAATATAAGTGCATCAAGACCTTCAGCATAAACACAAACAAAAATTAGTGAATACCTGAAACATACAATTTAGCCAACAATGTAAACTTGAATAACAGCAATTCTCTGAAAGACTTGCATTTCATGGCTTCAATACAGTATGTTAAAAGAAATCACTGCTACTCAGTGCCCAAACACAAGTTCAAACCCTCTTTGTCCTGGAGAGGTCAGAGTTGTATCTGACCTCTAGTGCTGTTCTCATCAGTGAGGGGGGGTCCATCCTGAATTGCTTCAGCTGTTGGAGCTGGACTCCAAAAGCTAGAACCTCTGCACCCCTAGGCATGTCACTGGCATCATCTGCTGTATAGTGACAAGTCATCATGTACACTGCTTCACATGGAGAAGCAAATACTCTCCCAGGGACTCCTGGGCAATGCCACATGAGCATGGAGAGGCAGTGTTAAGTGGAAAAGTTGCAGTGGGGGAGCTGTACATCAGGCCTGTGGTAGTAGGAAGCTGGAGCATCAATGTGGTGCTGTAATACCTTTAAAGCGAAGTGAGTCTGCTGCTTTCTTCAGGTCTTTCAGTGAATCATTCAGCCCATCTGAAAATACTAATAGAATCTGTCAGGAAAGAAAGTAATTTGCAAAGGAACTGAAAGTTCAGTCTTTGTAAGAATTACAGTTCACATTGAGAAATGGCTACGAGATGGTCAAATTACACTACACTGCGGTAGATCTGAAATGTGTGCTGGAAAATGGTATGAGGAACAATGAGAACAGGACACAGAAGCCTTTCTGCCCTGATAGCACTTCAATTTGAGGGATTTTTCTTGCTGAATATACCATGGCTATTATATTATATCTGTGATCTTAGCATGTGAACTAGGAGACAAATTATTTTTTAACTTACCCACTGAAAAGCTTCCTCTGATGTCTGAAGGGTTCTCTTATATGTGAATGTGGAGAAGAATTTAGAGCAAACAAATTTCCCATTTCTGTGAGAGCAGCTCCCGCTGGCTGTCAACTGAGCCACACCAGGAAGCGCATCCTCCTGGGTCTAGTTCTCCCCCCATGCAGATATAAATATCTTTTTACCCTTTCCACACAGGCAGGTCATCACCCTGCTCTGTTTTCTGCCCTATGTTTCCTTCTTAAGATATCAGGTTTAGCTCACCTCAGGATACAAATAATTTGTATTGGCTACATTTCCATCTTTTCAGGCCAAAGAGCTGTAGCCAAGTCTCTTCCAGGATGGAGGAATGCACAATTTCTTACAGCTCTCCCACAAGCTATCAGTCTCTTCCAATTTTTCTCCTCCAATTCCCTCTTCAAACAAACAGAAGATCAGGTTCCACTCACTGAGTGGATTTGTTTGCCCAGAAAGAAGCTACACAAGTAAATTGTGTCCTATCCCCAATGGTAATGACTTAAAATCCTCCTACACTCTCTGACCAATAAGTGTACAAGCACACCTAGAGCTTCTTTCCTCCCACCCTTCATATTTTACATTCCCTATGCAAGGCACAGCTTTGGCCAATGTAAACCCCATTACTTCTGTTAAGGAATTTTTCCACAGGTGACAAAAGCAAATGAAGTGACTGCCATACCCATTTAAGCTAGATCTGACTGGTAAGTTATTAAACATACAATATGGAGGCGCCGGCACAAATTCTATGCTTGCTCAAATGCCGTGTGATACAGCAGAGAGCTGGACTGTGGGTGGGTAAACTCATCACAGATTGTTAAAGACAACACTGTAGACCTGGGTTTGGTTGTTTTTTCTATGATCTTTCCATTTTAAAAACATGGGGAATGGGGAATGCGGAGTGCTACTGTGGGCATTATATTTAAATACATGTCAAGATACATTAATATGTTTAAAAAGCATTTGTTTGTATAAAGCTCTTTTTGGAACACAGCCGTTGTTGAAAATGCTGGAATTAGGTCCAATGTTTTTGCTGCTAAGCAAACAAATAACAAAAGAAAGAAGAAATTCAACCAACAGAGAATCATGGTCTCTGATGAGTTTTATAACTAATAATCTTTACAGAACAAGTACGCTATTTTTCAGGATCCTAGGAAGATTGTGCTTTCATATGTATTCTAAAGTCTTGTACTTTTAATTTTTACATAAACAGTGTCAGAAAAGAATATTAATCCCCTGGTAAAGTGCTGAGATATGTAGCATATTTATTTATAATAATGATAAGCCTAAGCAGAAAGAAGCCTTGTTTGACACTGATCTCCAGAACTGGCAATTAGGAGGGAAAAAACACTGCTTTTACTTTTATGTCAAACAAGTTCTTTCTCTGAGATTCAAAGCAAGCAAAATCTTACGTGGTCATGTTCCCTGTTCAGACATTTTAGGAAATCCTTGGGAAAAAAAAAACCATTAAATTTGCACCAAATGACGACTTAAGTTGATAAGTCACAAACATCTCTGCAAATGCTGTAAAAAAATAGAATGCCGACTTTCATCTGAAAGCAGAGGAATTCTTAATATGGCTTCCTCACTCCATGTCAGATTAAAATTGCTGTTTCATAAAAGCAAAAATAAAGTTGGAAGAGGAAACCCCTTATGTATTTGGCAAGAACTAACCAGTCCTTCCTTAGTAGGAAGGTCTTCCTGCATGGAGGAAGCACTTAAGAAATGCTAATATTCAAACAGCTACTACAGGACATGCTCAGTGCTTTACAGAGTCAGTGCCTTATCAAGAATAAATTGTCAAGGCATTGAACCTAAAACACTCCTAAGAGATCTGAATTTCTTGAACCCAAGTTGAAAGAATTCCCATTTATTTCAGAAGAGATTAGATGAAGTTTTGTGCTTTCCCCTTCACCTCACTTCAATATGGATTAATTAACTGCAGCATCTAGGCAGATTTTCCTGATCATCAGTTATCTCTAAGTAGAACACACCTTTGTTATTTGATATTATTTGACAAGTTAATGACACGAAAAACTTCTGTAAATAAATTTCTCAGATGATCTTTTTCTGTGACTTCTGCTTTGAGCTGTCACTATTCTAGACAAAGATACAGAATCAGGAATAAGAAAATTGTTTCCTTTTAGGGATAAGAGTTCCTGAAAGAAAACCACTTCCCAAAGTACAATCATTCTATGGTAGATATAAGAAGGCTGTCTGTATAAATAGTCATCATCACATGTATTAAACCAAATGTTCTGGGTACCATCTCACTACAGGAGTGCCTAGGGAATTGGAATTGATACATCAGGTTATATCAGGTCAATGAAAAAACAAGAGGTTCTATATAAACTTAAGAAAACATGAGGGTGACTGAGCACTGGCACAGGTTGCCTGGAGATGTTGAGGAGTCTTTATTCTTGGAGATACACAAAAGCCATCGAGACATGGCCCTGGACAGCCCACTCTAGTTGATCCTCCTTGAGCACAAGGACTGAAGAAGGTGACTTCCAAGGATTCCTTCTAATATCTCCCATTCTGTGATTCTGCATATTAGTGTCATCTACTCCTGAACTATTTTTTGTCTTCCTGGAATACTCAGCATCAGAGTAAATATCAAAATGCCTAATTTTTCCAAGATGTATGTTCATACCATTAAGTTACCTTAACTTTAGCAGAGGTCACATTAAAGAAATTCTCCTCAAGTGCCTGCAAAAAGTCTGCATTAATGTAGGTATCCACAGTGGTCTGTGCATCTAAGAACTTCTGGATGATCTCTTCATTATAGTCTTCAAAACCAGAGTCAAAGATCAATTGCTTTTTCTGTGCCAATACTTGGAACTTGAACTCAATGTCAACTGGAGCATTACAGCTGGTATTTGGCAATGATTTCATCTGGAGTAGAAGTCTGGGGAGGAATGCTTGCAGTCTCTGTTTCACAAGCATTGTGGGTGCTGGCTGCATGCTCCTTGAAATATCAATTGCTATAGAAAGATCAATGTTGCATTCTGGAAAAAAAATACAGGAAACAGTGAACTATAAAAATACATTATTTACGACTTTGTTTTCTGTCAGCATCATGGAACTAAATTCAACATAGTAGAGTTAAAGCTAGAAGTAAGAAGAATCCATGAGATAGGTTTTCCATAAACATAAAACACCATCAGCCCACTGGTTTCAGTGTAGCCATCTGAACTTGCAGATACTAAGAACTAAATTACTCAGCACCTGCACATACCCAAACTGCAAAACATGTCTGTTCTCCAGCTGCCCAGTGTACTCAAAGGGCCTATCCTGAAAATCTCTCCATGAGCTTTGCTACAAACTGAGAATGCACAACACAAATTCCAGTTGTGAAGGGAACATTGACGACTGACTGCTTTGTCATTTTGTCACAAGACCAGGTGATACATGCAAATGTAGAACAACAGGCCAAAGAAACAAACAAGAAAGAGAGAGGCAGCATTTCCTACATGAAATGTCATAACCATTGTGAAAAACAGCTGCTGTAAGGTGATGGCTACCTCAGTTATGGAATTGCTTGCATTGCTCCTTATAATAACAACCAATAGTGTGATGTGGTATTTCCCCGCCCTGCCCAAATAATCTTGCCCTCATTAAAACCTCAGCTAAATCACGTGGTTTTTCTTCTCTACCTTGATTATTAACTTCTCATGTTGAATTTTATTCTGAGATCCTAGATGAATTATAGTTCATTGTTGTACCTCTGCAAGGAGGTCAGAGGCATGCAATTTTAGCTCTAAAACAGCACTCTACCTAATTTTATTCTCTTTTCATTCGTTGACTCTGAAACACTCAGCAATCATAAGATTGCTTTCTTTGTTTGCTAGTTTGGGCTTGTTCCTATTATTCCACATAAGTTTTCTAAGTTTTACCTCTCTCATGAAAGAGATAAATATGTTTAGTTCTTTAACCAAATACGTATAGAAATAATTACATCTCAGAGGGACCATTATTATATCTCAATATTTTCACTTGTGGTACAAGCTGCCCCCTAGAGGGTATGATCTGCCGGAAAGAAGTGTGAAAATCTTTGAATGTAAAAGGTCACACTGAATGAGATTTTGTAGCTAAAAAATCTGACATTCAGACCTCGGGGCAACATCAAAAAATCAGTGCCTCTTATCAGCTCACAACAAAACAATCAGTTAAATATGACTACACACGCATACATGTCTACACACGTGTGAACATAAAATCTAACGGATATTTCTTCCAGTATATGTTCTTGTACAGCACACAGAATATGTGTTCACAATGAAATTCTTCTAAGACCTGGGTCCTTTTAGTCACATAATTTGGAGGCAGTGTGAAGGGTAAGTAATTTTGTCCTGACAATTGGTCATCCACACCTCTCAGCTCTTAAAATGTTTTCTGGCAAGTCCTTAGTGTACCAGCAAGAATAACAAATCAGTAAATAGTTCATATTTAGTGCTACTAGGTTGTGCATGAGAATGTTAAAAACACCTACTGTAGGTATTCTATACCTTGTTGATAATCTCTATTGGCAGGAGTAAACACCTCTGTGTTGCCAAACTCTTCTTCTCACCACCTGTTCTCCTACAAGCATCCACATTGTTAAACTGCCCTATCTTACTGCTAAAAAGGTATCTTTTTTTTTCTCCTGTCAACATGCTGCCCCTAAAATGCAATTCTTTAAATCGAAAAATCTGTCATCTTAAGAGAAAAGGGACTGAGTAGATTTATTACAGGAAAGAGGGTCAGTGAATATATTAAAACAGATGATAAGACAAGATAAAACAGGGTTCACAGAAAGTTGATCTTTGTTTTATATGATAAATTTATGCAGAGTTTAGCAATAAATACATGCATCACTGAGATTAAACCAAATAGGCTTGCCTTAACTTCTCTCTCACTAAACAAGTATGCCTGCATATATATTGTTTACTGCTGTATCTCCCACTAAATCTCCCTGTTCCCTGACATGAAACACCAGGAGGTGCTACTGTATCAGCCACGGTCGTGCCGCTCCAAGACAGTGCATTCCACTTCCACAGCCTTCCTCTCTCTCTCTGCTTGCAGGAGCCAGGGAATGCTTTTTCATCTGGGAGCCTGCTCAGCTCTTGATGGGAAAGAGTGGGTGGGAGTGCAGAGCTCATACTGAATCAGGCCCAGCTGTTCTCTCTGCAAACCACCTGAGCAGATATAATTCACACAGAGTTGCTTCTGTCTTTAGGAAGAAAGGTTCAAGCTCTTCATTGTGGCCACCAAGAAAACACCATCTAGTTTTGGGGTGTTCAAGCTCTCACTAGCCTAGGATGCATGAGAGGTTCAGCTGCTGTTACAAAATTCTTTAAACAAGCAGTGTGGTCATCCCAGTGTTCCTTTCTCAGTAAGTTTCTGATCACAAAGGGAATGAAATCTGGAGAACAGGGTTGGATCAACTTTATGGCATAACAAAGAGAACAAAGTGCCAACACATGTAAAATATCACCTCTATGTGAACACAACACACAGGAAGACAACAAGGAGCTCTAAAGGACAGACACAGTCCCTATAAGAATAAGCAAAGAGAGAAGAAATGCTCCAGAGCTGTCTCTTTTTGCCATACCCAATCAATGCCATGCACTTACACCACAGTCAGAAGAGAGCAGCTTTTTGATTTGTCCTGCACATCATTATTCTTTTTCAAAATTTAACAAACACATCTACACTATTATCAATCTACATAGCTGGCATGAATATGTAATGTTAAAGAGCAACTGTATGTGCTGTACTTCAGTCTTCCCACATGATAAGTCAACTGGTAAAGCAGCACCAAGTCAGAATAAACTCAGAACCAAAACCACCATGTGACATTTGATAAAAGTCGCTAGGTTAATTAAAAGCACTACTGAACCTTTACTTTCTTTGGGGTTGGCATTCTCTCAGGCTCTGTGGCATCCAAGCCACTGTTGCCATTTCAAAGATGTAGTAAGAGATACTACTTTCTGTTTCTCATCTAGGAAAAGCTTTTGGGTAGTACCTCAGAATTATCATGGATTTGCTGTTCACATCTTGCCAATGCCTCCCACAGATCCAAGGATGGATTTTCTCACACTCCCTCTGCCTCTGTGAGACTTTAGTTTTGTTGACACACAGTGGCTGCTGACTGAAGCAGAATGATCAGCTGGAGATGGCAAAGCTTTGCTTCTAGGAGGTTCTTTTTTAAAATATTGCTGAATTGTCTGTTTCTGTCTTTTTATTGATACCTGCTAGGGGTATCTGCTCTGGCTCCTTTCAGACACTGAGGAACTATGGATATGAAAGCTTAATGTGAAGCAGTGTCTTACTTCAGAAGATATTTATCATAGTGAGGAGTGTAGTGGTTCTTGACTAAAGCAAAGTACAAGCTGTGGGTTGCAAACATGGGCAGTATTTTTTGCTAAAATAATTGCATTGCTGTGCAGCTAGCTCAGGTACTTTTATCAGGCACTGCAGAAGGCCATGTGGATATTTGTCATTACACACCCAACAAAAAGCTTATTCTTACCGTGACCAGGAGGTGTTTGCATTAACAGACCTGATTGACATTATTTTTTATGGTTTTCAGTGCATCTGGATTTTCCACTGCAAACTCTCCCCCTATCACCAGCTACTAAAAACAGCTCTCCCAGAGGATTTTATTACCCCTATGTCAGCTTCAAAGACATAGATCCCATTGCTCCTCAAAACCATTGCTGCATCCTCTACCCTGTCAGCAGAGTACTCATTGAAAAAGGCTCTGGACAAGCTTCTTTTTGGCTACCAGCACTCGCTATGAAGTGATTCTCTAGCACTGGAGGCTCTGCCCTATTTTGGTTCCTCCTTCTTCGTAAAGTAATTTTGGTATCTTTTATAAGGAACCATTCTTGTCATAAAAAGTGTTCAACAAGAATTCAGTGTATGTCGCATCACTGTGCTGAATCAGACCAACACAGATTTTGTCTTGCCACTGATCATTGTGCATCATCTTGAAGCTCCTTGTGCCTACACTCCAGGATCCATCTACCAGGAAAAATATGTCTGTCAATGAAGCTTTCCTACTGACTGAAGAAATATGTTGTAAATGTGCTCTTTCCCTAAAAGTTATGCAATCTAATAGAAAAGTAATTTTGGATCCTAATTGCTTTTCAGAATCCAAGACCTATTGGACTTCTGCAGAAAAACCGTTCCATCTATTCTGCTAAATTGTCATCACCCACCAGTTCCTTCTTTTCCCCTGTTTATCATACAGAGGTTCAGAAGATCCATCCTTCTGCAACACCATTCATAGGTAAAGGAGAGATGCTGAAATCCACAACATGGTTTTCATTCACAGTCTGCTCAGAATAAATGTGCAGCAAATGCCGTGCATATTAAACACTATTGTATGTGAAACACAACCATTGGAATGTGCTGGCCAGCTCTCAAGAGAGCAAATGAGATGTTAGTCATGCACTTTGAGCTCCATTCTGCATGCATACAATTCTAATTCATATTTACTTTCTGAGGGGAAAAAATTAGTTCACACCAACTTAAAGACTACTAAGCACATTTCTTTGTAGTAGGTATTAAATTCATGTGTTTCCACAAATTCCAGAAGCATGTAACTCTAGCAGAGCATGGATAGCTATTATTTCCTCAAATTTGATGGTCATGCAAAAAATATCCTGCAACTGGGCAGAACACTTCTCAAACAGATCTTCCAGAAGACCTGACTACCAAAATGGAACTGCTAAGTACTATGACTTATCTTGCTTTTGGCAGCCTTATTTGTAAGAGCTTTATGTTGCTTTTGCAAATATGAAACCTTGGCATGCATGAACAGACCCAAAATTTAATGAGCTGTTGCTCATAAATTTTTGCATTTTTTAAGAAAAACTCTCATATTGTAATAGTAAGTTTCATAAAAACAGACCACAATATCCATAATTATAATTCATAGTTCGAAAAAATTTCAGCAATTCTTCATCTCTCTTACAATGGCTAAAAATATGAAAAAGCAATTCTGCTATCAACTTGAAAAGTAATTTCTTTAGTGTATTACCAGATTCCTCTGCCTCTGTAGAGAAGGTGAAAATGTAGAGAAGAAGAAGTGGTTTCCAGATATACATTTTGAAAACCTTCCTAGGGAAAAAAAATCAAAGCCAAAGATATAAGAATTACAGAGCATAATTCCTTAAAAAAGATGCTTTTAATTGTGGAGGAATGGGTTAAGTGCATTTTATTAACAACATGCAGGCTTTCTAGCTGTATGCAATTTAAAGTAGCACTTCAAATTCATAATTTTCCCCTTCGCTTTTAACATACAAGCTTTGAACACAGAGCTGTAAGAGTTTGACACTGATGTGCACAGCATATAACCAAAATGAATTGTTCAATGCTTTGCTCTCATAGTCCTGCTTTGTTCTGATTCACACTGCTATACTTACCATGATCTAAAATTCAACTAAAAGCAAGCTATTCACAGTGTAAGATTAATGGGAGTTATGCCTTTAAGATTCCCTTTTAGCCTTGAAATTTCCCACCCCCACATCAATCCAAAGGAAAACTTGGTGGTGTTATCTTTATATGATACACATAGACAAGAACAAGCATTCATTTACAATTTAAATCACCAGTGGGCCAGCAGTAAAGACACTTGTCATAGAAAAATGGAAATACAGTATAAAAATTTCCCAAAAGCCAAAACTCAGTGCTGTGGATAATGGGAATGGAAATATCTCAGAAAGTACAAAATTAAGGCATGTTGAGCTTAAGCACTCTAAACAAATGAGAACAAAACAGTTTTGAATAACTTTCTATTTTAGGACACAAGCACACTTGATTCTGCTTTAACAACTCATTACACTCTTTATTCTGTATCTTGGGTCTGCAAAGACAACTTAGTAGAAAGGTTACAGCTGGTCTAAAATTACAGCACAAGGTTCAGTCCAGGTTCTTGGGGTAATAGCATGTAATACTACCCTAGGTCTTGTAAATAACAAAAGGCGGTGAATAGAAATTATCTGATTGAATCTATATCCCAAACTCAGGCAAGAGCAAAACTTCATTTCCAAGTATTGCCACACTGAGCTACAAAGAAGCTCTTGAAGGGTTCTTTGGAACCTTTGGGGGGAAAAGCACCACATTTCCTGTATTTCAAGATATTTATCAGATACAAACACTTTCCACTTTTATTAGAACTGTAACACAGAATTTCCAGATGCAGCTGAGGTCCCTATGCAACCAAAAAAGGTTACAGATATTATGTAGTCCTCAACAAGAACAGAAAGCAATGCTGGGGTTGGTGCATTGAGGAAACCTCCTTAATGCCTCTGTACATCACAATTTTCTTTAATAAGCACTGCTAACATAAAGGAAACTGTTTTGCAACATTTTACATGCCATCTTCACAATTAAATTTTATCTTGGATTTAATTAATTTTTCTGCATATGTTCCTGAGAATTAATGAATCTCTTAAGAGTTCCCCTTGATGACTTCGACAGATATTTAATCCTATTATCAAGTTTCACTACTATACCTCATTATACGAACCTCTTTTTTAGATGTTAATAAGATTAAACTTTATCCTGAGAGGCAATTTAATATTTTAATGGTACCAAAATAATAATGATTACTAATTTTCATTACTGTGTTACACAGTTCCTGTTTTGATAGCACAGTTATTATGCCAGAGCAGCATTAACATCTTGAACTCTCTTTTTTAAATCAATTGCACACAGATCTATAGATCCAGCTAGACATGCACATATTCAAGGACAGTTGTTTTGCTCTAGAAATTTCCATGATGATGAGTATGTGAAAAATTCAAGAGCACCAATAGCAGCAAGCTTCCAAGGTATATGTGGCTGGTCACACTCAAATAAAATACACTTGGTTTTTTAGCAAGGGGCTAGACTTTCCTCAATTATATAAATATTTAGATTTCATACCAAAATCTAGCTCTTACTGTTATGCAAAATATATGCAAAATAATCTGTGACTGTTTAGCTATGCAACTATATCCATGCCTCCTAACAGCTGTGGTCTCCACCTCCTTTGGCTTCTTTCAGTCCCATGACTCAAAAATGTTCCCTAAGAATGTTCCCTGTTCTTTGGGTCAGATACTCTAGACCTGAAAAATCTCTCCCACTCTTCCTAAAAAGTGAGTGCGAATGGGAACCTATTTACCACTTGCTTTGGTTTTCCTTTAATTAGTCCCTAATGACATCAGGCATCTTCTTTAAATACACAGAAACACTGCAATTTAGAAACATGTGCAGACTTATTTTCCTACTTATACTACTTATTTTGCCTTATCTTCACATACAAAATTCCAATCATGCACTACAAGCTGCACAGATAGAAGTGCTTTAGGCCTTCTATGTGTATTCTTCATTATTTACTAATGTAAAATGAGGAGTAATTTCACAGAAAATTCACATCATACTGCTCATAGATACTATAGATCAAAGTCTAAATAAACTCACTCAGAAACATGCAGTGCTACAGAGCATTACACTAGCAATATCTTAATTCTAAAATTTATTTGAATGTAAAATAATATATTCAAGGTCTTAGCATAAAGTACTTACATACGCATATCTATAGTTGCTTATATAAATATACATATAATTATGCAAGATGTTAAGGCAGCAATTCCCCAAAATCTGATGTCTTTCCACTTTAATTCTATTTTAGGAGACAAGAGTTGAAAATTATTGAAAGTCCTTAGAAAGCAGTATAAAATAATACTAATTTTAAAGCTCATTTTACTGCCAGTTTTTTACTTACTTGTTCCCAGAGATACACCAATATGTATATAAATCTCAAAGGAAGAAAAAGATCAACAGTACTCCTGAATCCTTTAAATGCTTTGCAAAGATTACTTGCCAGTATATTTTGTTTTTCTTTTTAACCAACAAATGTCCCAATCTTATCTTCAGCTGCTTGAATGCTTTAGGCAGGTGATAAAATCATTCTGTAGATTTTTGCTGCCAGAACAAAATGCAATCTCAAATGATAATATGCCTCGTAAACACACTGTCAAAAGCATGGAGATCTTGAAGCAGCATCTCTTTTTCACCTATGGTTTATAAGCATCTTGCATACAGGATCTCCCTGCACACCTGAGGGGACATTTTCCCTCTAGTGCTGGTACAAACTAACAGAAGGAACGCAATCTTTCTTGTGTCAACTTAAAATCCCATCTCCACCAGTGCAACAATATGTGATCACATAATCTTTTCCTACCTACTGAAGTACTCCAGTTAGATTACTTCAACTTCTACATGCTGACTTCATTCCTTCTGAAGTCTTTCAGATAAGATCGAGTCCTGGAATACAGAGGAGAGAAAGCTTCAATTTACATACCCCACTTAGTTATTGTTTTCCTCCACCATCCCCTTTTCTCTCACTAAAACAAATTTAAAATCTGGTTTTCAACTGTGGAATTTCCTCATTTCACCAAACAGTAAAACAGGAGGAATCCATCCCACCCTCCTACCTCACCACTCTTCTCATATACCCACATATTGAACTTTAAACACTGAGATATCATAGTACCAGAAAAAAGATAAACATTGCTGTAAAAATAAAGCTAAATACTTTCTAGGTGTCAGCTCTTTATGTAAAAGAATAATTATTTTTTTTCAGTTATCTCCTCTCTACAGGCACATATTTTTTCCTACAAGTATATTATCTCCTTGTTAGCACTGAAATGTCTCGGGAAGAAAGTTGTTCCTTAACTCATTGCAGGTTTCCAGGAATAAAAGGAGTTTCCTAATGATTCCAGGTATAATCGCAGGGCCAGGCACAGATTCAAACAAGGAGACCCTGAGTGACTTACCTGACTAAAGAAGTCAGTGTGAACAACATGAGGTTCAATATGTTTCAAGGGGTGGTTTTGTTTAGAAGGGCGTGCAGACACAGCTGGAAAGGAGGTGGCCACCAGGATAAGAACACCCCCACAGACAGACGTAAGTACAGACAACCAGCCCATGAGCAGCCTACATCCAATCTTACAAGGAAAAACTGACTGACACTAAAAATCAGTTTCATTTACCACTAAAATCAGTGTCTGCCAGTCTGTGAGAAAATGGTATGGATGTTTACTTGCTGACTTCATTTTAAAGAATGAAGAGACATAATGGTTTTCCATTTCAGTATTTGGTGCACCTTTTATAAGCCTATTGACTATTTTTCCACTTCTGACTAAAGTTTAGTAATCAGCACGTTATGATCCTGTTAGTAAACATTCCTTATCATTCATACTTCTATCTTCCTGATGGTTTAAATGGAGAAAATTGCAAGACGTACACATTAGTATAATTTTCTTATAATATTTTATTATAAAATTTATATTATTTTTAATACTATTATTATTATTATATTTTATCTTTTATTATCTTTTATTATAATAGACTCTCATACCCTTGCAGCCTCAAACAGTTCTTAGCCTACCATGAGATTACAAATAAAATTACAGTTTGTCTCTTCAGACCAGAAGATGCCTCAAAAACAACTTCTGCCAGTGAATCCAGCTATTTATGACATCTCCATATCTGAAGTAACCATACTCTTTTAGTGTCCCCTGAAGTCAAACGTGTTGAATGTATCAAGTACATATGTATATTTCCTTAGGATCAGGACATTTTCCTCAGAAGTCAGTCCCGAGCATCATTTAAAAAAACTTTCCCTATTTTATACAACTTCCCTTAGCTCAGCATGAGCAACCTGCAACTCCCATAATGCATGATGGTGAGACAAGCAGAGCTGTCCTTGATGTCTGCCAGGTGTCAGAACTAAAAATTCTGTAAGACTCAGATAACAAATTTTCTGACACTGCTTTGTTGCCTGCTCCAACTCCCAATACTTTGCTTTAAGGAAATCTTCACTAAAAAGTCTGTGGTTTTTCCTCATAAAGACTATTTTTTAACACAGAGTAAAATAAAATAAATGGCTGAAAACCTCATTAGATGAAAATTAATTCTAACCAGAATACTTACATCTACCTAAGAACACAGTTAACTATTCTGAGAGCCTGATAAGCTTTCACTTCTTCTTTGCACATACTGTAATTAGCTGTTTACTAATCACACCCTTATTTAAACTGCTCTACTCAGTTGAAATTAATTAAAACTTGCATCTAAGCATATGAATTCAACTAGACTATCCCAAGCTGTCATCAAAATATGAACATAACTATGCACATTACTATGGTTTTAGACTTTACTCTTGTTTTAGTTTCCTCAAGAAAGAAGTCAAGCTGAAGGTTACATTTTGCCTTTCATCCCAGATGGGGGAAAGAATTTTAAAACCAAATCCAGTAAAGGGAGCTGTGAAACTTAAGACGTTTCTAAACCTTGTTGAATAAGTTCTCACCTAGCAATGACTCATTTTGATCCAGAACTTTTTCACTTTCAAACTCCTAAACACTCTGTTCTTTGGCCTCAATAAAAGAAGAGCAGAAGGGGGCCCCATATGACAATTTGGGACTGTAACCAATAACCTGTATATGTGTATTTCACAGCAAAGTGAATGTATCCCCTCCTAAGAGACTTCTTAAAAGGGGTAAAGGAGGCCAAAAGAGCTCCTTCACATGGAGGAGTAGTTTTCCTACATCAGAAAGTTCTTGTGGAACTAGAGATACATGTGTTATTGTTCCTCTCACTCTTTCCAGTCTGTTCTGGCCTTAGACTTAATTTGCTGTAGTATCACGTCAGTATCAAAGATGTATCATGGCAGTTTGTTTGCATACAGAAAAGACTATAAAAGCTATCAATAAAAAGCATTAAAGCAGGAAACCGAAACCATTTCATAGACCTTGTAAAATGAGCCAGCTAAACCCAGAGGATGATACAAGTAATTTTTCATATCCTCGCCAGTCCCTTTGGCTGGAAAGTAGACAAATGTCAACAGCATAAAGGTTAAACCTTACCCACATGTGCTTCACTGACTCATTTAGTAAAGGATATTAACTGAACTAAACACAAACATTTCATTCATGAAAGCAGCTTCTCAAAGCCAAAAGTTCTTAAGAAAACCAGCATATGTGACTCTCCTACTTCCAGGAATATTGAGTGGGAAAGCATCCTATGCACAGGAGAAAGTACTCAAAATCATCTGGAACAATTTAATTTTATAAGAAGTCTTGTTTTAGAAAAAAAAATACTGTAAGTCACTTCATGTTGAACTACCACAAAGTGGGGAATAAAATTGAGGGCAACAGTTTGTATGCAGCATTACACATTTTTTAAACCATCAGTTATTCACTAACATGCTAGATGTACCTTTGAGATAGGATTCTAAAAATATGAGCTTACTGGAGGTAGCAAGATGCAGATTCTTGCTTTATAAAAACTTAATGTTAGAAAAATCTTACCTTGCACTGGTCAATAGATGTAAAACTTTTGTCAACATACTTGCTTAAAAAACCCACCTAATTATCCTCTCATTTCTAGTGCTGAAAATCATGCATTTTTACCAGAATCTATCACTTGCAATGGCAGAAAAATATGAAGCTAGGAAGAATCAAGACTTTTGCTTGTGAATATCTTCACAAGATTACAATATCACCCATAATTAGTTCAAGGCTTATGTTGTCTTGTCAAATGAAACATCTTTGTAAAATGAACAAAGCAAAGAGACATATGCATTTCTGAAGCATCCTGATATTATTACTAGGTGCATATTTTACTTGGAATAAATTTTGTTTATCCAAAGGCTATTTTCTTACTCATTGACATGAAGGAGATTTGTTTGACTGAATGATACTGTATTTGGATTTGAATATGTGGAAGAATTATGTAAATGATTGTATGCAGGCAAATTAGAGCCGAGTAACTTTGTGGCAATCATCTTTACAACTGTACCTGTTGTGAAATCAATGAATATCAAACAACATGTTTAATGTGATGCCACATTGTGAGAAGAATCCATAATAAATTCTGGAAAGTAAGTGTGGAGATCTGACATTTTCTCAGGTGCCTGCATGCCTATACAGGTAACTTAGAAAATGTGCTTTGTGACACTCACCATGCACTAAAGTCATACTGTGCCAGATAAAATGTTAAGTTCATCCATATACAAATATTCACTAATAATCCTCAGAAATGGCATCTCACTATACAGATCTTGAAAAGCAGTGAGGAGCTAATAAACTTTAAAATGTAGCTTCATACAGAACCAAAATAAGCCAAAAATTCCAATTTTCATCTGAAGCTAAATTAATTTGAATATAATTTGGCACTTCTCAAGTGTTGCATTTTCTCAAAAATAATTGTTCCCTTTTTTTTTTTAATGTTATAATACCAAGCTTTTAAATGCTGAAAGGAGTTACATCACACTTTCAAAATGAGGGTTTGTCATACATGATTAGTCAGTACTACATAGGAGTATCTTTGCAGATGAAAGAATATCAGTTGAATCTCCAGACTGCTGCTGAAGGTGTTGGGTTCTCTTCCTTCAAAGCCTTGCCCCTGATGTTCCAATCCAGCAAGAATTGTGCGCAAAAGTTCTTCCACCACATTTTTTGTGTTGACAATGCCCACTGAAATTCACTTCATGAACACTGAACAACCCATGTAGAAAACGTATTTTGAGATAATATACAACTAATAATAATAATAATGAAATTTGACCTCTACAGTATCATCTACAAAAAGAACCCTGTTTCCCTAGGACCACACAAAAGTAAACAAGTATAGCATCTATGTTTTTTCCCTGAGCTCTACTAACATTTCCTGGACAATGTTTCAGTTCAAGACTACCATATGCCTCTAATTACTTACTGATTAGAATTCTTGCATGAGCCATTATGTTTCTGCATTCTAATTTTGCTTTGGAAGGTTGTAGGTTCAGTCCAGATATAAAAGGGCTTTTAATCAAATTCTTTTACTTCATCTGGTGTCAGGAAAGCTAAAAAGAAGTGGAATCTTGCACACTGTTCTGAACAACATAGTAGCATACAGATAATTTAACTGCAGTTCAGTCCCTTTTTTAAAACATGCTAATTACTTCCAAACCCTGTAACCAGAGCTCCTGGGGTCCTCTGAAAACTGAGAAGTGGGTCAAAATACCACCCAGAGACACTGGCCTCAACAGACAGCAAAGTTCCCTTCAGTGAAAAGGGAGACAGCAACTACTATGTTACCAAATTTATCTGGAGTTGTTGTAGGTAAGAAAAATATTGCTTCAGCTACAGAATGCTACAGAAATGTTTGACATGTCTCAAACTTAAATGGGGGAAAAAATGCTTAAAGCTCAATTGCCCACATCAGAGACATTGGGTCTTCTGTTCCATTCTTAAGGGAGTCTCACCCATTTTTTTTCTTTATGGAAGCAGTCTTGATGCAGAGAGTAGAGCAACTTAACCCCAGGGACACCCCCATGCAAGATGAAAAATTATCTTTGTAATTGATTCGCTTCCACTTGTACAGCCTCACACCTATTGTACAAGGGCATCTGGAAACGGGGGGTACAGAAGGCAAGACACCTGGAAAATATGGAATTTGCCCACATTCAGGTTCCTTAGCTGGTTTTACACTTGATCTTCTCTTAAGGGGCATTTAAGTGGGCATTTTCCCAGTCTCTGCCTTTGGACTCTGGGACTGAATGACATGACTGGAGCACTTGCTGGTGAAGACCAAACAAAAAAAAGTTGTTGTGTATCTCAGTTTTGTACATGTCAGTCGTAGACAGCTCCCCTGTTTCCCACTGATCAGACAGAGTGCAGTTTCTTTCTCTTCTGTTCCAAGTACCTGAAGAAAAATTGATATTTTTTATTTCTCTAGACAAGTTCAGTTCCAGCTGAGTCTTGGTTTGCCTGATTACCTCCATTCACCCTTTTCCTCTTAGTATTTAATTTTATTTTCAATTAGCTTTAACCTTCAGGTTTGTCATCCATTTTTGTTGTTGTTGCTGTCGGTTCCGTAGGAAACATCTTCTATGTATCATACAATCTCAAAACCCACACAATTTTTGTTCTGTTTTATAGCAATCAGGTGTCTCAGGAAAGACAGGCAGCAACTTTGCTTTTTTTTCCCATTTATTTCCTATTCAGCATATCCCTTGGGATACAGATCAGCAAAGAACCATGGAATTAAATAGCACAGATAAGTATCTGGTGTACAGATGGTGCTGTCATTCTAACCTCTCCAGTAATGTCTTTCCTTAGAAGGAAAAGGAAAAACTCACAGGCAATGACCAGCTATTGCAAGAGTGACTCTATAGTTCACACTGCTTCAAGAGATGAGAGAGATATTTTGCTTTATTTCCAGTGAAAGAGAGATTTAGTAGGGAAGTCCATCCTTTCTGAACACAGTAACTGGGAAAGGTGTAAAAGCTAAAAGAAGGACGAGCTAATAATGCCATGGTAAGCAAGGCTAATGCTGGAACAGACATCATGTGAGTAATGATTCCTGCAAATCTCTCCCCGCTCCAGTTACAAGGAGCTCTACACAGTATGGAGTACATCACCCCAACTAATGGGGCAGTTGCGCAGTTTGGGGTGTTTATAGGGATGTAGTGGCTTTAATTCTATTTTGTTCAACCTTTTACTGAAAAACTGATTTCAGGCATCAAAAACGGTAATGTTTTGCTAGTCTCTCCTGCATTTGGGGGTGGAGAGCCAGAATATGAGATGGACACTGCTGAATGTTTGCCTGATCCAGCATTCAAACTAAATTTGTTTGCAGAATACCTAACAAATTTCTGGATCATCCTCATCCTGTAGCACATTCACATGATGACAGTACACAGATAATGTACTTAATCCCATACAGATAAAAAATCCTCATTCCTTAGGAAGGCGAGAATTCTTCATAAAAACACATTTTTTAAACCTGACTTTTTCAAACTACTTTCAAATATCTCAGGCTCACTTACAACCCCGCAGTGAGACCTCATGGATCTGTAAGAGTTCCAGTAGCAAACACATGCTGTGAAAGAACCCAGACAAAACTAAAGAACACAAATATCTACATGTACAAAACTGGGTAGCTGGCATTCCTATGGGATGATCTAACCCCCTCAGTTGGTAACACCAGACTCACCAAATAAACTTAATACAAAATGCTGCCTGTTAGAGGGTACTTATGTCTGTTTTTACACAGGCTTGCATCCCATGACAAGGATGCCAGTTTTAAATAAAAGGATGGAATGGTTGTGGACAATAAAACAACAAGAAACTAGGCAGGGGTGAGTGAAGTTAAGGATCAAGGTCAGAGGAGCAGCAGTAGCTGCTGGAAAAATTGATTCCTACCCTTCCTCACACAGACAAGCTACCATGCCAAGAGGTCAATGCCTCAGGTAGCCACCTGTTTCAGGCAAAAAAAAAAGAAGACAGTCTTTTCATTTAACAAGCCTGGAGCCATCACATGAATATCATTACAGGGAGCTGCATTGCATACCTGCATTGCAGAAGACAGCAAGAGGTGAATTAATTCCATGTATTAATAAAATTGAAATGTTCTTACAAAGAAAAACTATTAAAATGCTCAGTCAAAACTGAGCACTAAACCCATTCCAGTTTAACCAATCACTGCATCTGTACACCATTTCAAAATGTAATGCAAGATCGGTCTTTATTCCATAATAAACTCAAAGCACAATATCATTTTCCATGTCAAAAGAAAACTACTATATAATTTATTCTCTCATGATGCATAGTAAAGCTTTTGACTAGGTCTCTTGGGAACCTGTTTTTGGGTAGTTTTTTTGGAGGGGTGGGTTGTGTTTTGTTTTTTTGTTTTTTGTTTTTTTGTTTTTTTGTTTGGTTTTTTTTTTGCATTGCTGGGATTATTCAGGCACTTCATAAATGGAAGCAAACTGGGGAGATGGAAGGAAAGCAATAGGCAGGCTTACCTCATTGTAGCTAAGGGAAGTTTTTGAGCACAATACAGTTTTTGTCGGATTATTTTTAAAGGGATCAAACTCAGGCTTATGGTGAAAACTCCGCTGTTCCAGCATGCCACCCTTGCACCATTAATTTTTTACTCCAGTGGCTTAAATCTTCATCATGTCTTCAGGGTCTTGATCTGAATACATGCTAATTACTTGATCTATAGAGTGTACACTGTCTAGAACACACTGTGAGCTCTAAAATGGCTCTATTTCTATTTCCTTAATTTTGTGGCCTACTACAGATATTGACAAGTCTGAGTACTTCAAAACAGGAAATGCAAAAAGTAAAACCTCTAAAACTTTAATACACAAAAGAAATAATTTCAGCTTTAAGCTTTAGCTTTAAGGCTATGGATTCTGCATGATCTCTACACTCCTGGCTTTTGACACAGGTCATTACTGAAGTTAAGCATTGATGTGGCAATTTTGGTATTTAGTGAAAATTACTTGGATTTCAACCAGAGGACATATGAAGAAAATCCTCAAAGGCACACCCACCTTCTACGGAAATATGTTTTCCTCCTCTGGCAATCACCAGTTTTCGTACAGAAGAAAGGAAATTAGAACATCTGGCAAAGTGAACTCTGCTGTGTTCCTAAGAATGGAGGGTTCATTGAGCTCTATTATAAACTGGAATACTTCCCACTTGGCTGGTACATAAAGATGAGATCAGGTTAATAAAATGCACACAATTGCACACCATTACTACTTTTTTTGATTTCCCTTTATTATTTCATAATACATATCACTCTCACCTAAACATTGATTTCGTTTGGGTTTTACTTCTGCTCTTGTTTGGTTTTGAAGATTTTGATCTACTGAAGAGCCTAGCTTCATTGCAGGGTGTCACATGAGACACAGAAAGAAGCAGCAATGTTTGCATTTGACTGGACCACAGAAACCCATGTGCTCCTCTTCCTGCTCTTTTTTTTCTCTCATGTGATCAAATACCCATGTCTCCATTGAAGTAAAGTAACAAATTATTTCAGAGTGATCAGCAAGAACTCTGCAGATTCATCCAAGCACAAAGCAGGGTTAAAAGGATAAATGAAAAGTATGGAAAGACATCCAAGCATAAAGTGACTATTCAGACTACTGGAAAAAAAATAGATGACTGCGTAAAGATACAGTGAGTGTTTATAAAGCCATGAGCAACTTGGAGACAATGGCTCTTCAACAAAAGGACAGGATATCAACTGAAGATAGATGATGGCAGATTCTCCGAAAGCAAAATGGAAGCTCAAGTACTGGGTGCTTAAGTGTGGAATGTTTTGCAGCAGGGTGTTGGGATTGCTAAAGCACCAGATAAGTACAAAGAGCCAATGAGTTGAAAGTAAATAAATCTGAGGGCATTAAAAATCCACCTTTTAGCTCTAGAAGTCTCTGACCTTAGAGCATTACTACATTTCTGCTGTGTGCTTTTACTCTTCTCTCACATAGACTTCCAGGGAGGGGAGAAAAATAATTTGAAAAAATTTTGATGAACCAAGGATCTGAAAAATTTATCATCACATAGAACTCAAGGATTCCTCTTGGAACTTAAGTTAAAGATCATTGCAAAGAGTCTGAAGTTAAGCTCTAACAACAGCATCCACTTAGAAAAAAGTATATGCACATATCACTTGTAAAACACAGCAGAAAGACAATTTCCTGCAAGATACACTGGGGATTTTTGCCCAAAACAGTTATAACATCCAGGCTGCTCCACTTCTAGTTCTAAACTACTGCTTTGTTTCTAGGCAGCAAAACAGTCAAAGAAATGTTCATCCACCAATACTGCTGGAGGTCCCAGTTCTGTTTCCCAGACCATGTTCGCTGCCAACTTCCTTGCTTGCAGTACTTTAAAAATAAAGCACAGGAATTGTCTTAGTTCTGAGGGACATTTTCATATCCATCATGCTGTTCACTTTTCTGAGGTAGACACGATTTTGTTGAAAATCAAATACTTTACAGTCTTTTAACTTTAAAACATTCAATGTGTAAGTAAAAACATAAAATGAGACAAGCAAAGCCACTACCGTGTGGAAAGGTTATAAAATATGACATCCAGATCGGAAGTGACATTTCCAGGTCATGGTTTTCTCTCCTTAATTCCTTCTGATTGTACTCAGCCATTTTATTTTGGTAGCTCAGAGCAGTCATGCTGTAACAATGCAGATTATAAAACCCACTACATACTAGACTTCATTCAGTGTTGTTTTGTCACACAGTTAAATACTGCATAATGGTCCCACAGGACTAAAGGGACACTGGTTACTTTCAGAAGGAAAAAAATTATAGTTGGGTTTTCATTTAAAAAACAGACTAGATTTTTTTGGCATGCTATTTTGTTTATTAATAGCTGGAGATTTATGGTTAGGTTAAGGGATTTAAATGTATTGTACCTATAATTTCTCTTATTCCAGCTGTACAAACACTTATGTCCATGAACAACTTAATCCTATTGAAAATTTCAAGGGTAAAGCAAAAGTTCAGGATATGCAATAATTGAATGAGGTCCACCATTACATACACATTGGTGTCCTCAGGACTTCAATGGCATTATTTTTTTCTGCTGCATTTCTATGCAATAGAAATGGCATTATTTTAGCACTCATCATAGAATTTGCCTGCAGTCTGCCTACTTACTGCTTACAACAATGTGTCTGGCATCCTTCAAAAATGCAAACTCAAACAAATAATGTAATTTGATGATTGATGAAATCATGTCATTTGACTTAAAAATAGAAAAAATCTGTAGCAAAAAACTGGCTTGACTGAGCACAAGGGTATTTATACACACAGGGTAAGACTGTGAATAGCTGAAGATGTACACTGGGTATCTACGCCAAATGCTATCAGATTAGTTCTCTGCATCACTTCATGAGGAAAAACTTTCTCAGAAAAGTGACAATTACCAAGATGGGTCAAAACTATCTTGAAGCAATACTACATCCTCCCATTGCAATTATTCTGAGCAGCTTTTCCTCATTCCTTCATATATAATTCCCCATTCCTTCATACACATTTCTTCTTTTCACCTAGATTTTATAGCTTAAGGTTTTTACCTAGATTTTATACCACAGAGTTATCTCCAGAATTCACTCAGATATCATTAGTACAGTAATGAAGTTCCTTCATGAAGGAAAGGCTCTTCAATTATCCAATATCTTACTCACCCTGGAAGACAGTTACAAAGAGTATGGTTATTTGACAAAATCCTGCAAGAATGTACTTTAATGAAGAAGTGTTATTTTAATTAAAGTAAAATTTTAGGTTTTAATTAGACTATGCACATCAAGAAAAATAATTAGAATGCTCACAGACCAACTTCATTAGCAGTATTGGCAGTAGGATAAACTACCCAGTCCTGTATCAAACCATCTTACTTATAATCCACAGAAACAATTATTGTGATCCCAAGGATTTCCCAAAAAAATCATCCTCCCCACAGTCCACTGAGCTTGCATTTTTAATCAATTCCAACTGATGTGAATGTTCTTCAAACTTTCTACATTGTAGCGCATTTCCATACTTAGACGAAAGTTGAAATTTAACCCATTTTGATATATCTGTATTTATTAGAACTGTTAAATTTGTTAACAAATCAGAGAGAGCAATCAGAACCTCAGTTCAATGTGAGATTTGGGGGGGTGGGAGGGGTGTGAAGTACATAGTCAAGAGAGACCAATCATGCACCTGAAAGACAGTTTCAACTAAGAGTATGATATGCAAACAAAATTACTGTTTGGGAAGGTCAAGTGCAAACTCAATGAACAGTTGCTCCATGTACTTTACCCTGTAAAAGACAATATGCACAAAGCAGTTTTACCTTCTCGCTGATCTCATTATTTCATATTGCTCTCACACAGTGCTTGGCACAGCACAGCTGATACACACCAAGTTCAGAAACCTAATTTTGCTGGCAAAATGGCAAAAAATATGTTCTGACATGAACCTCCTTCCAATAGGAGGAGACAACGGTCTTAATACCCAAAACTTCATGAGAGCAGTGGCTACAGGAACATACAATTGTACATGAAGGACAACCCACAGAAGGCATCAGTGGTTTCTGACCTATGACCCCTTTGATCACCAACAAAGATCTTCAACAAGGGTCTTCCCTGCCACATTCAGCAATATTCAGGCAGCAGGGGTTGTTTCCTTCTGCAGCTGTGGATTTAGTTTAGCTCATAAACTGCACTCCAGGGTATACCCTCTGCAAAAGAGGGTAACCCTAGAAAGGGAACTTGACATCCATGTATCCTCTATATGGGTCTTGTTACCCTCCAACAGGTTTTCAGTTGTGCCTTCATTACATAATATCAATTAGTAACCAATCCAGTCCAGCTGACTGCCTTAGTTTTACCAAGTTGCCTGTTAACAAATCCAAGGAGGAAACATCCTTATTTGTAACAACCTCTTATTTCTCTTCAACTTGATCCCTTTATGAGTATAAATACTTACATACACTGTGTTTAAATAACAGGGTTTTGGTAGTGGTGGTGGTGGTGTTGCAGAAGCGACCTCAGTGAAAAGAGGTATGGGGATGCCCTGTGTCAAATTCAGCTGACCCAGCCAAAGTTTGCAACACCTCTCTGAAAAAATATGTTAAGAAAGGGCAGAAAAAGCTAAGACTAAGAGGACCAGTGTATGGCACCAACAGAGCACCAGGGCCACATCAGGAGGCACTCCATACTGGAGCAGGTAGAACCCCAAAGGGACTGCAGCCCAGGCTGGAACAGATACACTCCTGATAGGACTTCAGTAAATGGAGGACCCTCACCAGAGCACAGCAAACAAGTAAGCACAGAGAGCAGCAGAAGAACAGAGAAACAAGGAGTAGCAAAGAGAAACTTACATACTGACCCCTAACTCCTACACCATACATCACCCTCACTTAACTTGCACCAGTAACAAGAGGGGAGGGGAGGTGTTTGGAGTGAAATTAAGCCTGGAAAAGGGGCAGGAAAAGTGCTTCCACTAGGTGTTTACATGTTTGTTATCTTTGTTTCCCAGTGCCCAAATCACTAACTAAATGTTTATGTTAGTGGGCAATAAATTACTTTAATTCCCAGATGGAGTCTGTTTTGTCAACAGTAACTGGTGAATGATTTCCCTGCCTTTATCTTGACTCACCAGTTTTCTCACTCCTGTTATTGTTTTCTCTGTTCCTCCCCAAGCCGTGTCCTGTTGTGGAGGTAGAAGTATGAGAGTTTGGCTGCCAGCTGAAGCCAACCCATCATGATGAGGAATGTGTATAGAGTTTTAAATTTTTAATTGCCTGGGAGTACAAATTTGACAGGATAACAAGCTGTTTCAGTAAAGGACATGATTAAATTCTAGTTTCTTACAAATGACAGTATTCACGATAATTAAAATGCTTTCATCGGAAACGAGAAAATAAATAGCACCTAAGGAACACTTTTTATAAAGGCCCATCTCACCTAACGCAAAGAATCTGAATTTTAATTTTTCTTCAAAAAAGAAATAAAATAGCAGCCAATATTAACCCTTTAGGAGCTGTTTCTAGTAAAAATTTGATATCCTATAAAGATAAGGCTTTCTTTACAGGAATGTTTTTCAACAGATGACAGAGGCACATCTGAGCATCTATTTTATAACTTTTCTGTCCTTGAAATTGAGAAAATTAACTAGGGCTATGCTAAATATTTTGATCTATTGTTATCAAGATATATTTCTCTCTTTTTTTCCCTCTTTCTATAATAAGGATCACAATCCCTGCCACCATGACTGTTTCGAAACAGATGTCACAAATTACAGCCCTGAAAGCTGAGAACCAGTGTTTAAAAGTGTAAGGAGGAACATTTTCCTTTTAGAAAGTTGTATTACTTTTTGCAATAAACTAAGATATTTGGAAGACTGCAATAATCTCTGCTGAAACTCTGTTACTTTTTTTTTTAAAAAAATCTATAGAATCCATAGTAATATGATTTGATATTTCATCCTGCTATTTCTCTAGTGTTTGGGGGACAGAGGGACCTAAAATTTCTGATCAGTCTGAATACTGGATGATTGACTATAAAAAACAAATCTAATTCTCTGTGAGTGAGTCAAGAAAACTTCAAAATCAAAATTAACTCAAGCAACTTTAACCACACTCCAGGTAAATCAGAGCCAAACCAAAACTGCATTTTTTCAATTTCTGTTCCTTTAACTACGCAAAAACCTCTAGCTTCAATCTAATCATAGATGGACACCTAGTGGTATAATATAATTGATTCTTTTACTCAAGTAGTTTCATAAATCCAAAGCCCTGTGAAGAGAAGGGATTTCTAGTATATTAAAAATTAAAATATCATATACAAGCTTAAAGGCTTTATTTTCACTTACGCTTTCCCTGCCTTCTCGTTTTCATAGAAGTACCATCTACAGCAATCAGAGGTCTGGGTTCACATTCAGAAGCCTTCAATCAAGGAAAATATAATTTTGTAGCAAAAAGACTTTAATATAATCAATAGACAGGGGGTCAGTCCTGAAAATACAATGCTTATATAGCCTATGTAACAATAAATTCGTGGTACTTTGCACAAAAATAAACCAAGACTATTTAGTCTGTTTACGAAAACATTTTATGCACTGGAAAAATATAAGCAGATTTGCTCTGGAACACCCAAACAAACCAGGCCCATAAATATAGATATAAGGAGTTGCTCCTACATAGCTGAAAAATATGGGCATCATTTCTCTATATTATTGCAGAATCCATTTAACACTCGTGTCTACGTGTTCAACAAGTTATTGATGAAACAGACATTGATATTCAAAGATGTTCTGAACAAACAGAAACAACATTAGTGAGCTATTTTACCTTCCTTAGCTTCTTGTCACTTTGCTCCATGCCTCTACATCCTAGATCTCCCAGAGTCTTTAAAATATTAGTCTAAAATAAATTAACCTGGTATTTACTGTATTGAATCAAACTGGAAAACACAAACCTACAGTCTTTTAATGTAAGATGAAGAGATTATTCAATATACTTCAATGACTAAAATAATACAAACGACATGAAGGGGGAGGGGACCAATAGAGTGATTAGTTTCATTTATTTTATAGTAGTGACAACTACTGTATTCCTGCTGTACTTGGAATTTAAAAAGGAATAGATTACCTATAGTCTGACTAGACATGAAACAGTACAGTCCATGGAAGCAATGGGAGAATTTGGTCCTGACTAAGCAACAGTGTCAAAATATGAACAGCATCTCAGGTAGAAGTTTTGCTCTTCTGTCACTCATAAGAGAGTAGAAATCTGGAAGGCAGTTCCGTACAGGGACACTAAAAGTTTCCCACACAGTGCTCATCTTTAACAAATAGAGGAAAAAGTAACCATTGGTAAAATATATGGGATGATGATTCCTAAAATGGTGAAGGGGGAGGCCACTACGGAACCTGAACACAGCATATCCAACTTCTGCTTCTGAAAAAGGTGGTTGCCTATTGCAAAAATTCACAAGTTACCTAAAAATGGCAAGAAATAATAAGGAGAAGAACCATTGATGCATTAGAGTATGCAATTTGGGAGAAAATAAACCCCTTTGCATTTCAGCTAGTCCTCAGAGATTAGAGGGGCTGGGTGCAGCTAGGTTGAATTTCTGATTATAACCAATTTGGCCCTGTAAATCCAGTCACATTCAATAAGAATTTTCACAATCACAAATTCATGACTGGAGCAGTTTATAGGAGGAACAGAAATAAAGATTTGGAATAGCCATTGATAACTGCACTTATTGTATTAGTGATAAATCTATCAAGGCAAATTAAGCTAAATTAACAATTCAAGCTAAAGTAACAAATTCAACTTTTCACTAAGCTTAACTTCACTGTTACTTAGCTTGGTTTCACCAGAGTATGCCCTGACACAGTCAGAATCAGAAACCTTACCAAAAAAAGGCCTACCTGTTTTGGGGAGGAGAGAGGAGCAAGCCCAACAACTTGTTTGTGGATTGGGGGTCATATTTTCTACATGGAGGATTCCAAATGTCAGTGTTACATTTTTGGGTAAATGGGGGTGGGACTGTAGTCAAATATAATTGGTCTAATGTTGCTGCTATCATAGATGGGGGAGCTGCCCCTTTCTCATTTTCACATTGATGGGTGCATTTTTCACACGCAAAGGAAGGATAATGAGGGGCTTTTTGACCTTTGGTCAACCTGAGATATAGGACTTACAGATGAATCAAAGTCAGAATAGAACCTTGACACTTCAGCATCACTTCCTCTCCAAAAAAGTCGAAGCACCAGTAAAGGCTGTCTGATCTCTGCCCAGTAGTCTTCTTCCATCAGTATGTTAAAACCATACATCACTGTCTCCTCCAAGGACAAGATTCACACTTCTAACAAGGCCTTTTACATCTGGGCAGGGGGGATTCACATCTCAGGGTCAACATCCCTGTACAGAGGTGTCAGTGCTCTTCTGTGCTTTGCTGAGACAACATTGAGCTGGGAGGCCTCTACTTCACCCCACACATTGAGTTAAGCCTTGCTCTAGCCAGGTGCAAGACAAGCGTCTCAGCTCACATTGGCTCAACCAGCCTCGAGAATTCTCCACAGCAAGCCTGGCAATTTTCCACAGCCAGTGATATAAATAGTCTGTTTTGTGAAAGCCTGCTACAGAAGTTGTGCAAGGATCTCTCCTGTGTATGTAGTAAACAGCCTGTGAAATTAAATGCTGTTAAATCACAGAGGGAAAACACCACATTAGGTACATAATGACAGATGCTAAACCATCCATCCTTTCTCAGAAAAGGTGAGTCATTCTGGAGAGTGCTCAGAACTTCCGCCATTGCTAAGCAGTGGTTAAAAGTGCAAATAGAGTGTTAGGAATCATTATGAAACAGAAGAAAACTATGTACAAGGATACAAAATTAATAAGACAACTCTAATACTGTACACAATTCTGGTCACTTCATGTCAAAGGAAACATTGTGAGACTGAAAAGAGATTAAATCTGAGACAGAAGAAATAATGGTAGAAAGAGATAGCAAAGAACACAAATTAATGGGCAAAATAAAAGATGTGAGTGATAGGATCATAAATTTTTATAAGCAGAGGAGAAAGAGTGAAAAAGTGCACTGAGAAACAGCATGGCAGTTAGTTGATTGTTTTGTTTTTTGTGTTTTGATTTTTTTTTTAATGGAATGTTATACAACAAATTTAAACATTCCCACAAAACATTTTGAATGCCAAAATTACATTGTAATAATGTAACAATTAGACTAATTAATTGAAAATAAGCCCAGCAAGCAGTATCAGAGGCAATAATGAGAGTTCAACCCACAGCCTACGGGAAGCTGAGACAAAACACTACTTTGATTTATCCTATTCCTGTACTCTTTCAACAGGCATCAACTGCACTCCAGTCAGAGGAATAAAAGATCAGAGTAACTCCTGTTCTGATTCTGTATTGCCTCAACAGAGTGAAAGTAACAGTGGAGGAATTCACAGATCAGATTATATCAAAGGTTTGTACCTTTTGGGTTTTCAGTGCCTGGGGGAAGGGGGTGGGGGAAGCACTGAAATCATTATAAAGCATTAAAAAGCTTTGGCTGCAGTCAAATAAAAATAGATATGACAGTAAGCAAAATTAAGGTAAGAAGCATCACCAACATGCAGACATCTATCCCTACAACATATGTTTGAAAAAATGAGGAGAAGAAGAGGCAGAGAAGCAAGCAAGAATCAAAATCAGGAGGCAGGAAGAGGAGCTGGGAGACAGTAAATTACAGCATTATGTGAGATTCCTTTTGAGACAAAAGGAAAAGAGGAATGAAAGTATCTTCAGAAGAAGGACAAATGAGAATGAACTGATTCTGTCTTGTTAGCAATGAAAAAATACAACACAGAAACAGAGACCTGAATTTCTTCATATGATACTGCATCTGCAAAAAAGGCATGGGCTGGAGGGAATAATATTAATATAACATATAGAGCTATGAACTTCCCAGAGAATATCGACTGCAAAAGGCAGGCAGGAAGGAAAGAAAGCAAGCATTAGATGAGATTAGGAAGAAAGACACATAAAATAAGTAAAAGGTGGGAAGTAAGGGATACTCAGAGCAAATATTACCAAAGGGAAGAAAAACTGAGGCAGAGTAGGACCAGGAGGTAGAATTGGGGTTTGTGACAGTGGAAAAAGGGATTTAACAATCTTAGTTAGTGGAAATGGTTTTCTGCACAGAATCTTGGGAGGCAAAAGTTAACCATACAAAAATTTAAATGTCTGGGATATATCAACATCAACTGAAAGAAATTATTCTTCCTCATCTAGAAAGAAAATGGGGCAATTTTAATATCTGGCTCCAAAAGTAAAACACCATTACAAGCAAAAGGCAAAAATGTGTGAAGTCTTACCTGCAGTCATGACTTTAATAGCTTACTGTACTTTTTTGTACATTTAAAAGCCTTTTGTAGAATTTTACAGAGGGAGGATTAATAAGAAACAGAAACACACAAGTCATTTATAATCTGAAAACGGCCAATCACAGTGACCACCAAATAGTGAAAAAAAATAATTTTTCAAAGTGACATTTTTTAATCCTGATTAGCTGGAAGAGGTCTGAGTTTATGCTGCAGAATAAGTGGCTTTGGCATGTAGATTTAAGTTAGGAACAGCATTATCTGTGGTTCTGCCCAGTTCAGTCTCGTTTTCATCATTCATGTCACTCTGAATACTTCAGAGTTGCATTTGATCCATAAATGGTTTAGTCTGAAGCCATGATACCCAAATTAATTTTAGGCTATGGAAATTACACCTCTATGTCTCAACATCAAATTGAAGCAGACCCTGACTGAAATTCCATCTTCATGGTATCATTAGGGAAATATGGAACAAATAGAGCTTTATTCAGAAAAACCCTTTAGTGTAATGTGAATCTTTCCTTTGCTCAGATGAAACCCATAAAATATACTTACTAAAGAAAAAGAAAACTTGAAACAACTAACTTTATAAGGAGCACAGCCAAAAATGAAAGCTATGAAGAATACAAGAACTTCCCCTACATAGCAGATGACAAAAACTAAGTTCCTTTTTTCACTAAACATTACTGGACTTCGATAAATGCAGTCAGTAAAGCACAAAAGGGATAAGGAAGGGAAGAAGATGGAATGGGAACACATAACTCTGTACTTAAAAAAACTATAGGGGAAATAGTAGATTTCAGTATTTCAGTACCTAGTGCTCCTAGGTACTGCGCCTCTAACTAAACCTACCATCAGAAAACAGGTTGACAAGACACATATAAAGGAGAGCTGCAGAATAACTTGCCAGAAAGTATTATTATGTCTCATTAAAACAACGCCTTGCAATAAGCTTTATTTTCAGGCAGAAATAAAAGCCTGTAGAATCACAGAATTGCCCAGGTGAGAAGGAACCCCAATCTTCTTTGGGAAGAGGAGCATAGATGAGATTAGCACCCTGTCTATACCCTCTTGAAAACCTCCAGCAATGTCCCCAGGGAGGCTGTTCCAACGAATGGTCGTTGCTTTTTAAAACATCTTCTTTCTTATGTCAAGATTAAACCTCTCCCAGTGAAACTTCTTCCCATTACCCCCTGCCATATGGCTTCTTGTGGAGAGACCCCACTCCTCAAGAACCCCACCCCTCAGATTTCCCCTAACTGCCTCTTATAGTAGAAAACAAAAGAAAATCCTGAACATCCTAGCATCCTAGCTAAATAATCTAGGTTACTGAACTGCTAGCATGTTTTTTTGTTTGTTTTAATGAGAATCAGTACAACAAACCCAGGGTTTTGGTTTGCTTTCCAGTTTACATCTATATGACAAACTGTTGCACACTGAAAATGCTCTCCTTTAAGGGCTAGAAAACCCAGGCTCAAGGGGATTAAACATGTCCACCTCTATTAAAAACTTGGGAAATGGGGAAAAAAAAGAACAATCCCACTCTGTAACCCCTGGGCTGCACCTGCTTCTTTTACCCATGACTGATAACCATGGGAGAGAAGGGGGAATGGAAGAAAACCCAGGGAAATCATTCTTCACCTGTTCTCAGCCCTAGAAAGCCCACACTGTTGGAGTTCCAGCAAAACAGGCATCTGACCACCGCTTAAGATTGTGGCAAAACCTTTTAAAATAGGAGTGAGGAAAAAATCACCCCCAGAATCCTCCAGTTCCAGTATGTTGATCATTGTCAGAAAGTTCTCTGCTTCCCTTGTTATCACTGGTTCCTTTTTGCTGCAATAATTTTAATATTCCTAATCGTCCCTAGTTCTTTATTGGACCCCCCCCCCCAAACTCCACCCTAATTCCCCCCTCCTCCAAGTTTATAAATACCCCTGACATGTCCTAACACCTGCTTTTTGCCATTTTGCCCTCATGCATGGAATTATCCTCCCTGCACCATCTTTCCCAGTTTGTTCAGTACAAACTGTTTGGCTTGCTATTTGTTATTTTCTAGTATTAAAGTTTTTAGTTCCCAATTGGGTCAGATCTTCTTTCTGCATAAAATCTCCGAGTTCAATGTAGCCACTGACCCTGACAGCTGGGCCAGAGTTGGAGACTACACCACACCTTGAGTGCTGTGTCCAGTTCCGAATCCCTTAGTTCAGGAAGGACGACATTGAGGTGCTGGAGTGAGTCCAGACACACACAGTGGAGCAATGGAGCTGGTGAAGGGTCTGGAACATAAGTCCTAGGAGGAGCAGCTCAGGGAGCTGCGGGTGCTCAGCCTGGAGAAAAGGAGGGGATCCTCTCCTCTCTCCGGGGAGACCTTACTGCTCCTGGAAAGGAGGGTGTATCCCGGAGGGTCTGTCAGTGACAGGACAAGAGAACGTAATCTCAGCCTGTGCCAGGAGAGGTTCAGGCTGGACATTAGGAGAGATTTCTTCACCGAAGTTATGGTCAGACACCGGAATGGGCTGCCCAGGGAGGCGGTGGAGTCAGCGTCCCTGGAGGTGTTTAAGGCTGGATGTGGCACGTACTGTCACAGTCTGGTTGACACAGTGCTGGTGGTCGGATATCATGGGTTGAATTCGATAATCTCAGAGGTGTCTTCCAACCTAACTGATTCTGTAACTCTGTAATCGCCGCTCTGAGCGCGCTCGCCCCTCAAAGCCCCTCAGGCAGGCTCAGGCAGGCACGCGCTACCCCCGCGCACCGCCTCCATGCGCCCGAGCAAGCGCAGTGTGGCCCCGGGCGGGGCGGCCTCTGCCGGGGCGCGTGGGCGTGCGGTGGGCGTGGCCAAACGGGCGGACCGGCGGCTACCGGCGCCGGTGGGCGTGGCCAAAAGCACGGCGGGGCGGGCTCGAGGGCGTGGTCAGACATGGGGGCGCGGCCGACGGGCGCGGCGGGGTCAGGCCGGCGGGGGAAGCGGCCGAGCGGGCGCGGGGACCGGGACGGGGTGGGCTTGGACAGGAGCTGTCGCCGCTGCCGTCGACACCGGGAGGGCGCCGGCCATGGACGCCACCACGCTGGAGCTGGACGCGGTGAAGTTCGCGCAGCTGGCGGTGCAGCGGGACCAGAGCGGGCGCTACCAGGAAGCGGTCTTCTACTACAAGGTACGGCGGGGACGCGCCGGTTCCCTCGGGGTGCCGGTGTCTCGTTCCGCTCGCCGCGGGCCGCGCGATGGTCTTGAGCTGCCGAAGGGTTCGCGCTCCCCCCTCGGCCCCCCGAGGGCTGGAGAGGAGTGTTCGGCGCCCCTGCGGCCCGGCACGGCCCTGCAGGCGGGGAGAGACGCGCTGGGTCAGCGCGGCTACCCCCGCCCTCCCCCGGCGGGTGTGCCCCGGGAACGAGCTGCTCGGCCCGGGGAAAACGAGGCGGTGCCCGCTGAGACGAGAGTGGAAGGCCGTGCGTGAGCGTCGAAAGTTTGTCAGTCTGTGGAGGAGCCGCGTCCTTCAGGGCGGGTTGCGAAACGCCTTTTCCCTGCGTCCTGTTTTTCGGTGGGAGCGAGCGCTGCCCGTGCGGTAATGTTTAGCGACAGCCTTAGGGGCAGCACTGCAGGTACTCCGCTTAAAAAACGGGAACGGGCGCTTCTTCCAGCTGCCGGAGACACAGCCCCTTTAGTGTTTCTGGGAAGATTCGTCGTAACCTAAAAACGTCTCTGTTCCGCTGGTTCTACGCTTTTCATTCCTGGCCTCTCCCTAAGCCCTGACAGGCCTGAAAGACTGATCAGTTTTATGCCGGCGATGTAAGCGCTGGGCATTTTGGAGAACCACAAGCGGGCATACTGCCGCTCCTGCGTGTGCAGCTGGGAGCAACTCTGTTGTACAGACATCAAGTAAATAGAGAGGTCTGTGGTGAAACACAAGATGCTCAGCAGTAAGACAGGTTCAGATCACAAGCTGTCAGTGAGAGCTTTTTAACCTCGTGTGAATATTTTTTCCATGAGGGACTAGATTTTATTGTTTCAGTGCAGTTTGTGGTTGGCGTAGCTAAGGATATAATGAGGTTGATTTGGTGTCCTGCTTAATATCTGTAGGCTTACTACTAGTGTTTAGTAGTTTTTGTGCAATCGTTAAGCATTTTTCACCTATGTAAATTGTCTCACTTTGTTGTTTTATGTGTCTTAAATTTCCATATCCCATTGACTTCTCATCTGTGAGAAGGGGATCTCTTTGAACCCTCTGTGTACCCTTATCACAGTAATCATTCCACAAATTCCATTATCCTGACAAACTCATTCTCTTCTAATAACTTGTTAAAGGATCTGTAGTTGGCTTTTTATTTCATGAGTATGAGATGTCTGTGAAATGTTTAAAATGCATAGGGTTAATATCATGGTGGCCTATGCATGTAAGTGTGAAATAATAGGAAGAAGAGTATTTTTCTAACCCAGCTGTTAATTTTGTGGAGTCTAAATTTATACATGTAAACCTTACATTTGCAAAAGTTATAGTTGCCGATAATAACACCGATAAGCTCTGTGTTCATCAGCAGCAGTGTCTGTGCATGGTCTGATAACCATGTGCAATACTGCTTTAGTACTGTGTATTTCTCCTTTTATCTGGAAAATATTAGTCAGTGCTATTCAGAATGAAAATATCTTTTTGTGCAAATAGCCACACTTGTATGCTTTTGAACACACGTGTGTGTGGAAAATCTTTTTCCCATACTGTATACAGGTGATATTCTTGCTAAGTGGAAAAATGCACCCCTGGCAGTCTTTGTGCACTTGAAGCTACCCGAGACAAAAGTGTAACCTAGACATTTTTGGCTTTCGGGATGTTGCCTGAAGAATCACTCCCATGTTAAATTATACAAAATAGTTACAAATTTGTTATTTCAGGGATACTTTATTTATTTTTGTATGTATTCATTTATTCCAGCACAGTAGAAGTAAGCTCTGACCTGTCACCAGCTTTCTTATCAACTGCTCTAAAATGTTCAGAGCGCACTGGTGCAATTACTAAGCATGTGAGAAAGCTTGGGTACTGAACTGGCTTCTGCAGGAACTTAACCTTAAGGATGAAATATGGGAAATGCTACAGTTGTTTCCACAGACAACACCAAAATAGACCTGTGTGAATGGAGTTCTTATGGTTAGCAAGTATGCTTGGCTTCCTGCTACCACGTAACTTTGATAGATGCAGGTGAACAGCTTCGGGCAGCTTGCTAATTAGTGGTGCTCTTCAGAAATGTCAGGATCTTATTTGGACACCGATGACTTCAGCCAAAACTGCTGAAGGCTGTTGCTAAGTCTGGCTGTTGACCAGCCGTTAGCAGCTTGCAGGCTGATGATCAGTAGTTAGCTTAGTGTGACTGAGGCACACTACTCGTGACAAACAGTAGTCACATCGGAGAAATCATATGTGCTGTGTCTGAATTGCACATCCATCTGGTCACTGGAAACAGCTGGCGTGCTGGCTCCACAAGCACTCTGTCAATTGCTTCAGTCCTTAGCAGGTTTGGTTTATAAAAGACTTGTTTCCATTATGTTTATGTCTTAAAACCAGGCAAAACCAACTGTGCTTGAAATCACAGAAGCACCATCAGTTACACACTGGTTTTGTAGCACTGGTTTGGAAATCCACATTTGTTCTTTTCATCATATGTAGACCACAGACCTTTGTGAAACAGCACCTGTCTTGTCAGTCTGTACTTGCAGTATGTCATAGATAAATCTACCCATCCCTTGAGCTCATAGCTTACTTTTGCACACTTTCTCCCCCGCAAAAAATAATTGCTACATATAAACGGTACTTCTGCTTACCCTTCAGTGGCTGTGGATGTTTTATGTGATGTAATAGGGAGATGGATGCTGGCAGGGAGCATGCAGTACTTGATTCCGTGATGTTCCTCAGTGAAAATTTCTCCTGATAACAAATACAGTCTGTATCAGGATCAGTTTTAAGTGTGGGCAAACTAAACAGATGGATATGGGAGCAAACTGCTAAGCTTGTCCAAAATAATGGCCATAAAACACAGAAGGGAGCCCTGGTCATGGATCTGTGCTTACCCTGTGCAGGGCAGCCTCTCTGAGCACTGTCTCTGTGAAGCAGCTCTCTGGTTACTCTTCTGCTTTCTGCCTTACCAGCCTGCCTGCTGCACATCCACCTCCTCTCCTCTGCTGCTGGTGGGAAGGCGAGCACTGCCACAGAAGTGGGGGGTTTTCCTGTGTCAATAATGAGGACAAAACAAGGTTTCTGTACCCATTTTTTTGGGGTGACAAATGTTGATTCTCCATATGGTTTGGAGACTGTGTCAGCTCTGGCTATTTATTGCAACCCTGCCAAGCCTTATGTGTTTTTCATAAATTCAGTGAAGGGATAGACAGCTTATGCAACTGAAGGTGTTGTTTCTTAATAGATTTGTACAGTATGGAAAAAGCCTTAATGTGGGTAATGTACTCAGAAGCTTCTGATCCAGAGGCCTACGCTCCCTCCTGAAAGGAGACTTCCATCCAGTATTTTGTGTACATATAAACATTTAAAAAAAAAACAAGTCTGAGAAGCTAGGAAGCCTCACATTTGTAGATGTTTCAGATCGGATAGCCTTATCTGAGTAATAATAAACATACTTTCTAAACAAAAATTCTTTGTGCTTGGTTTTAAAAAGCTTTTATATTTGTTTACTTTCATTATTACCAGATTAAATGCAAATAACTGGAATAGCTAGGTTTTTTTTCCCTAACCTTAAATCCTCAGCTTTAAAACCAAACTGATTTTAATGTATGCTTAAAGAGTTTTACTTAAAATGTCCTTATTTCATATGTTAGTATAGAAACAGACCCAAGATCTGGTCTTACAGAACTTCTGAATGTTTTTATAGTCTTACAGATTGTCCCAAATGTAAGAAATTAAGCATTATCTGACTTACAACTTGAAACTTTCCTTTTGAGCAGAATTTCCCTGCAGCCACTGAGTCTTTTTGCAGACGTAAGGGCTTGTTTTCATGCAACTCATGGCTGCTGTAGGCCCTCTGTTTATGGTAAGTAATTTTCTAGGCAGCAAACATTAACTTTGTCTCCAATTCTTCTCCCTGCAGGAAGCTGCACAAGCCTTGATTTATGCTGGGATGGCTGGGTCCAACTTGGAAAATATTCAAGAAAAAATAAATGAGTACTTGGAGAGAGTTCAAGCTCTCCATTCAGCAGGTGGGTAAGGAGCTTTCTAATTAAACCTCTGCTTAAATTAATTGAGTGGAAAGTTGTTTTCTGCTGTGAAATACATATAAATGGTGTTTGCTCTGTTTTTATTATTCTGATTTTTTTGTCCTTTGTGAAGAACCACAAATACAATGAGCACATCAGTGCTTTGAATTCTGAGACATCAGAAATTAAGCAGAGACTGACTTTCTAAGGACATGGGTGTGGGCATTCTTTGCTTTTAAATATTCTGAGGAACCACATCTGCAGAGCAAATGTGAGAAAGTTCATTAATAAAGGTATTAGGTGACATGGACACCTCAGGAACTTGTATATTGTCATAGGTGATATATTTTCATAAATGATGCAATATTTTATGTAATTAAACATCCTTGTTCTCAGTGTAGTATGGAGGAGATTTTATTTACATTATTTCACATCTGAAATATCCTGAATGCTAACCTCTGCTTCAGGGAAGTGTGATGGTGTTCCCTTGTCCTTGCATAGATGTTTATAACAAAGTTTAGAAAGATTTTGTTTCCAGACAATAAATTGACGTAACCCATCTGATTAGAGCTGCTAGTGTTTTGGTGACATGTTCAGGATGCTTTTACATGTCTGCTGCTGTAGACAGCTAAATACTTGGCTTTTTTTCATTTAGTTCAATCACAGAAGACAGACCCTCTGAAGTCAAAACAACAGTTGGATTTGGAGCGTGCTCACTTTCTAGTTACACAGGCTTTTGATGAAGATGATAAAGGCAATGCAGAAGAAGCTATAGAGTTGTACACAGAAGCGGTGGAACTCTGTTTGAAAACAGTATGTTAAGCTACAGGTTAACTTGGTGGAATTATGTGATGGTAAGAAATTCTTCCACTCTCACAAATGACTGACCATTTAAAGGCTGGCTCAAAACCGGAGTACCTGTATTTGTAAAAATAACCTTTTAAATTTTTTTTGTTTTGCTGTTTTGTTGTTTTTTTGGTTTTTTTTTGGTGTTTCTTCCAGTCTTTGTTATGTTGCTATACAACACTGTAAATTTATGGGGACTTGTCGTTTATGTGGGTTTTTTCTGAACTGGATTATACTAAAAGCCAGAAATATTCTGGGATATTTTTCATGTTGATCTTTGCCCTGGAGCAAATACCACAAAACCAGAAATTAAAGTCCTATTAAAAATGGAGATGACTTGCTAATGTGTCAGCTGTATTAATTTCTGACTACATTAAAGGAAGTCATTTAAGGGAAATCTGTGTGTGTAACATTTTCTGAAGACGTAATAGTCTACTGATGCCAAAACTATTAAAAATACTACTCAATACTCAAGTGTTCAACACTAAAGCTGTTACGAGTGAATTCAATTCACATTGAAATTGATAAGGATGAATTGGCCATTACATAAACAATGAAGAATATAATTACAGGTACTACTTTTCTCCCTTAAGTCCAGTTGCCTTAACTAACTCATTATAAGAAGAGCTCACCATCATAATGTAACTCCACCAAGTCTGTTTTTCTTTTTATCTTCTGTTCAATGTTATAATGTAAAAGTATTTGTGGGTTTTTGAGGGTGTTGTATTACTGTTGCTACATGCCGGAGCAAATCTTTTCCTCTGAATTGTGTTAACAGGCTTTACCTAGGCTAAAACCCCTGGTGATACAGGGTAACCAGATCAGGAGTTAGTAGAGCTGCTCTGTTTTTCCACTTGAGCCGACTGAGCAGAACATTTTCAGTCTATTACATAACGTTTACTATGACAGCATGCTCCTTTTCTGTGTTCCTCCTTCTGTCGTGTCAATGCATGCAAGTATTACTGAAGTTAGTCTGAAAATATCTCATATTAACAACTGCGTTTATTGGGTATTTCATTAGGTACAAGATACTGCTGAAGTTTCTTTTAATCTTGATTAGTATATTCTTTTGTTGACATGATGTTAAAGTCTGTCCCTCGGGGTAACCCAAAAGTACCACCTTCTTCCCAGGATAAAAGGAGATTTAAGGAACTCTGTTATCTTGAAGCTTTACTCCTGTCTTTCTCCTCAGTATATTCAGGGGGAGAGATTTGTTTCTTCCTTACCCTTGGAGTACTCAGAAAGCAGCTGTTACTCCTCTTCTGTGACTGATTCCTAGATGTGTGTGCTGGTGTTCCATCTGCACTACCTTCATAAGTCGTTAAAAGTCTTTTCCAACCAGGAACACCAGAGTGTTATTTATTTGCAAGTGAAATTAGTTGCTTACAGAGAGTGTTTCTAGTTTTGTTTCTTGGAGTGAAAGTAGTTTGCTTTTTGTATCCTCAGTTGATGTCCATGACCTGGAATAATTGGTCAAGGCACAAAGCTAGAACTTGAAACCTGCTTGTGGGTGCCAGGGGAGAAGCCATGCCTCAATTCTGCAGGTTGTTTGGCTGCAGAAGCCATGCTTCATCTGTAAGGAAGACAAAAGTATAAACAGTCATAGATGACCTCGCAAATGGGAACAGAAGTTCTTCACATCTTTGTCATCCTGTCCTAGGTTATTTTATGCTTTTGACTGCAAGTTAAAAAATCTGTTCTTGCACCTCTATCTTGTTTGTTTGAAAACTAATTTATTTTTTGAAAGTAAAAATTTAAATTTTTTTTCCTAATTTACCATGATAATTTTAACACATGGAGAAAAGAATCGGAACACATCCAAGCTCAGCAGTATATGCAGCATTTTGTTTTGTCTTCTTTCTGCCAATAGTGTTTTAATACAATTAATTCTTCTGGCAATTCTTTTTGTGTATGCACTGTTTTCCATGCTGAAGAATTTTAGACATAACTTCCATTCCATCAACGTTTCACTAGAACAGCAAAATTATATTTGCTTACATTGTGTTTTTTTAATGCTGCGTTTAAAAAAAGGAACAACAACAAACAAAGAAAAATATTTGCTCATTTCAAAGTTGAAATGGAAGAAATACCTAGTTACTCTTTGCTGTAATCTAGAAGTATGACAGCTGAGCTTATAAAGCATGTTGATGGTTTTTGGATGTGTAGATTTTTCTTTATTTTGCACTTCAGGCCACTGAAACCTCAGAAGCAGGCCTCCAGTCCAAACTGAAACAGCTGGCTCGACAAGCACTGGACAGGTGAGTACTACTAATGTTAGTAAATGTACTTGCTGTCAGGTCTAAGTGCACCCTCTGAGTTGGATTCTCAGTCTAATGTCTGTGTGGATTCTGTGTAGGCTAAGCTCCTGCAGAGTTCACCTTGGAGCTAGTTGCTAGCTGCTTCACTGCTGAATGTAGCAGCTGTTGTGCCAACCCTCTGGGAATCTTGGGACCTGCAGAATTAGGAGAGGACTATGTGCTTGTTAGAACAAATGCAGTACTTCAAAGATGTAATCCAGACTACTGTAATTATTGACCTCTATAAAAGACGCTGAATTCAGGCTAATATGAAGTCAAGTGTCCCTCTGTAAGGAAAACAGCTTAGAAACTGGGAAACATTTTTCTTTGGAATAGCAATCTAATTGCATGTTATATGTGTAGTGAAATCTCTGTCTGAAAGAATTTACGCAAGTATAACTTCAATGTACCTCTTTTAAAATCAGCTGTATGATGGTGAATCCCAGGTGGTGTTGGGCTAAGTTTCAATATAAGCTGGGTTTTAGTACTTCTGAGTCTGTGTTCAGAAAAAAAATCCTAATATTTTGTATGTGTGTGACTATCCAGCATCTTAAGGCAGCAATTACAAAATATGGTTCCTGCATACACAGTGTTCAAGCAGTTGGAAGTCTGGGTTGTGAGAATGCCCATGGGTTTTACTACTATTGTATATCTGCTAGACAAAATATATCTGGAAGGTATGAGAGGTTGCAGATCAGTTTTCTCTCTATGTTTCAGTGATCTTGTTCTGAGATTACACATATTGAACACTTAAACAAGTTCTCCTATCAGCATAATTTAGAGGCAGTAAAAATCTAATGAGTTCTGTCAAAAGTAGCTTGTATGAGTTGGAAATGCTATATTTTAATTGATTCAAGAACAGAAAAATAAAGAAGTATCAGCATCAGAAATCGATTTCTGTTTTTTAGAAAAAGAAGTGTTGTTGATCAGCTTGGGCATTTGCTCATTCCATTTAACATATGTGGGAATATGAACCCATATGTGGGAACAAGAAAATCAATAATTGAACTGTAATTACATTTTTATCACTGTTTTAAAGAAATTGTTGTAAAGAAATGCATTCTTTATTTGCTTTAGAGCAGAAGCACTGAAGGAATCTGTGTCAAAGCCATCTCAGAAAGAAAAGTCAACTGCAGTCAAACCAAATCAACCAGTCAGAACGTTCTTTCCATTGGGACCTGATTTTTCTTTAAATGATAAACCACAGACAATAAGAGCAGTACAAGCTAGTGAATCTCAAGGTCAGAGATACACTGCAGAGGAGATTGAAGTACTCAGGTAAGTCTAAGATTTTCCAAAATGAGTTCATGAAAGGTCTGGCTCTGAAAAGACAAAGTGCAAAGTTGTTTTTATAGATTATACAACTGCTACTTCACTGGAAATTGAAGTCTCATAGTATTTTATATGACTCTGCCTTCTATTACATGCAGTTCCTTTTACTTTGATTTTTGTTTTAAGTGAAATGAGCTACAAATAATCCATAAAACCATTAACCTAAATTGTGACTTTTGTAAACTATCAAATATATGATGTTCAAGAGGTAGTTGTCTTGTTTTCAGAAGCACTGTGTATTTCTAATTTTTAAAAAGTTATCTTATTTACAGTTAACTTCTGCAAGTTAATCTTCAGAAGATGATTGATAGGTTTGTAATTCTTCATTTTCATTGTTTTTCTTCTGGCTTGCAGGAAGACTTCAAAGATTAATGGCATTGAATATGTACCTTTCATGAGTGTTGATCTGAGGGAACGTTTTGCCTTCCCTATGCCTTTTTCGTAAGTATGCTTCAGTTACTGAACGTCAATTTTGTTTTTATTTTCAAAACTTTTCCATATTTGATATTTCTGTATTTCTTTTTCATGGTTTAAAATTGTTTACATAGGCTTTTAAGCATAATTCAGGCAGAGATATTCAAATACTACCACTTCCTTCTTTCACTCTGAACTTAAAACTGTATTGTAAGCTGATTCTACTCTGTAGTACTCTTGCACTTGTGTCTTCAAGCCTGTGAGGATAATATTATATTCGGATTTTTGGATTATTGGGCTGGGCTGGCAGCATAAGTCTGTTTTCTGATGCTGCTCCATGCTAATGAGTTTAGCTCTGTTGCCTGTAAAATGCAGGTGATAGCTGTTTCCTCTGTAAAGGGCTATTCCTAGGAAGAGTGATATATAACATCTAGACTTTCATTCATAAGCAAAAATAGTAATAAGTTAAGATTACACAGCTATAATAGACAAAGACATTTGTGGTTGGTTGAATTTTTTAAACATTTTTGCCTTTTCCCCGCCTTAAAAATGACAAACTTAGACGCAGTGTTCCTTTAAGTTATTTTACAGCTTTGTAATTGTTCTGTGCATATTTTGCACCATCAGACTTATTTAAGACTGCACATGGCATAAAAAACTCTTCTAAGCTGCTATTGATTTATTTCTGGGTTGTTTTTTATTTGTTTGTTTGTTTGTTTTCTTTTTAATCTCTAAAAATCTAGTGATAAGTGTGGGAAGCTACCATTATCCCCCAAACAGAAAGCAATGTTTGCCAAGTGGGTGCGACCAGATGACATAACAAATAACCCTACGATGATCTATACTGTATCAAGTTTCAGCATAAAGCAGGTAAATTGTTCCCAAGGAAAAATGTGTGCTACTAGTGGTTTATCATGGGGGACTTTGTTGTTCAAAATGAATCTCCGAATGTGAGAGTGGTTTCCTTGGCTCTTACAAGGTTAAATAAATAAAAAAGTTTTGCTCTATAGGGGCCTTAAGTTGTGCAAGCATACATTTTCTGCCTCTTTAATAGTGGCTTTGCTTCTTTTGGTTTAAATCCTTCCTTTTTGAAGGGAGTTGCTAACTGACTGTTTTCCTTCCCTCCACACACTGCATTCATCTCTCAGTATCTGAGTTATTAGTAAATGTCCTCACTGGTTTACTTTTCTTTATAGACAATAGTGTCAGATTGTTCTTTCGTGGCATCACTAGCTATCAGTGCAGCCTATGAAAGAAGATACAACAAAAAATTGATCACAAGGTAAGTAGCTGTTCTTGGTAAGACCTTTTCAGACTTAATACTGCCAAGCTTTTCCAGTATGTTCTGTGACATCTGTACACAGTAAAATACAACTTTTGTTTCACTTTCCTTTCCCTTGGACTCATGTGGTTTCAGCACTTCTGAGCTGGTAGCCAACTTTATATTGACACAAAGGATTTTCAGTTTAACAGCAAAAGGCTGTTAGACAAACATTCCTAATAAAAATTTTGAGTCAAAAGTAGGAACAAATTGTGCATTTATTCACTTAGACATGTTCTAAGAAGCAACAATTTTCAGACATTTATATGTATGCTCTAATATACAAGATTTTTTTTATGGACACTTCCAGAAGTCTGCCCAATTTATTGCATCATGGCATAGGTGTTTTGTTTCTTTTATTACTGCCAAAACATCTCATCTATCTTTGTTTAATGGATAACCCAAGTTTTATCCAGCCAAGCAGCGCTTTATTAAATTTGCTGTCCTGATTAGACAACTGCCATTGATTAAGTTTTCTGGGGTGTAACAAGCCTGTGACGTGGCTCCCTTACTGTACCTGCAGTGTATTAATCAGGTTTTCTGGGGTGTATAGGCCTTTGACTCCTTAACTTGCTCAAGATAGCTTTCTTTTTCTATGACATCTTATTCATCTCTAGTTTTATGATAATCACTGAATAGTTCTTTATTGAATTTTGTTGTTCAGCTGTTGATTAAGTTCTCTAGTGGATATGGGTTCATGGAGTTCCTTTCTGCAGGTGCTGTGAGATAATTTCTCAGGGTTTTCTACTGACACTCAGCCGACACAGATCTAATTCAAAGTCAGCGAAAATCACAGTCAAACATTCCTTAACTAATTAAGTATAGTTCATTACCAAATCTTTTAAAAGTCGCAAGACTTTTGGCTAACTAAGATGTAACTCACTGCTGATATACGTATACAGACACTGGGATCTAACTTCAGATCTGCTTTGAGGAGTAAGAAATAGTTTGGAAGAATTTTGCATTTGTTTGGGGTTTTTTAAATATAAAATTTATTTATAATGCTCTCTAGTTTCATTTTTGTACTTTGTTAGCTGCTGTACTACAGGTGGTCCATTTTACTACTCATTGTAGAATTAATGTTAACAACCCTATTCAGCTCCACTCAATTGGCATCCTATGATAAATTAGCCATGGGTTTTCTGGTACTTGCTGGGAGGCTCTTGCCAGACCAGTGTGTGAATATTTTTGGATTGTTTTGTTTTAACTTATTCTTTTTAGAGCTGAATTTGTATTCTTTTCAAGACCACCAAGTTCTGCACTACCTTATCCTTCAGAAATTTGTTGTTCAGACAGATACTGTATTTATCTTATATGTTTGTATATACTGCATGTTTAATCCTAAAATAGATTTTTTTGCCTTGCTTATGTTTGAGAAACAATTAGGTTATTTATGTTCGTTTTGCTACTATATTAAGTGGAAAGCTGCAGCAAGAGCAGGGCCTGAAAAAATAAAACCTATTTAAACATGATTATTTTTACTAAATTTGAGTTGCTTTTCATTAAAAACTCCATATTTCTGTTCAGTGTAAATTCTATAAACAGACTGTTAATCCCACTTTTATTGTTAGAAGTGTAGGTACAGCCAAGTTATTTATGTCATAATTTCCTCTCTTTCTTTTTTTCTTTTTTTTCCCCTGTTAACAGTATCATTTACCCTCAGAATAAGAAAGGAGAACCAGAATATAATCCATGTGGTAAATACATGGTGAAGCTTCATATCAATGGTGTTCCTAGGAAGGTAAATGTTTTTGGGGAACTTAGTACTGTTAACTGCATAAGTCGCATGTTTTAAAGGATTGATCAACTTCATTATCAAGTGCTTGCATAGCAAAAACTTAAGGCAGGTGTTTATGGAAAGTAGTTCTTAATTGTTAAGCCTTTTTGAGATTCATTTCTGGTTTTGAAGTATGCAGCCACATACTTCTTACGTCTGTACTTCTATAGGCACTCATAAAAATCACCTTACATTAGATTCATGTAAAAAATGCCATATATTACTTAACAGAATTGTGAAAACCAAACAGGAACAAAGCTATGTATCCCCTAATAATGAATTACATGTGCACTCTTCCACTCCATCTTAGAAAGAATTAAAAAATGTAGTGGGTGATATCAGGAAGAGTACAGATATAAAATGACCATAGAGGAATAATTCCACTGATAACTCAAGCAAGGCCTTGCTTGACTACAGATTTTGAGTAAGAAGAGGAAATGACTGAAGATAAAACTTCACAAGCTCACAAACAACTTCATTTTCTTTTCAGTGCAATAAATAGCAACATAAAATAATGCATTTCTCCATATAATGCTTAACTGTACCACTGGTCATAGTGACTGATGAATGTTTATGAGAGTTCAGAAGTTGAGTGGTCATATTCATAGGGTGGGGAAGTAGGGGGAAACTCCTCAAAGGCTCTTAATTGTTAAGAGACAACCTCTGTGTCAGGAAGTCCTTGAGATGCAAAATTCTAGAGTCTGAGTGTTTCAGGAGAGTATAATTTTTGTGTCTGCCTTGCTCTTAATATTCTTTCCAAAATATATCCTAATGGCTGCCTTTTATTAGGATGAATGGGCATTTGTTCACCTATGAAAAGGTCTATTCATTCCTGCACAGATAGGATTTGACCAGAGAATGTGCTGTGTTGATAGCCTGCATTTGTAATGGACCAGTGCCAACAGGAAACTGAAACATCTATTCACGGAAACTGTTTCAGCTTACTGCAAATATGCAGTAAGAATCTGTAATGATGGTGAATATATAGTACCTAATTTAAAGAAAAAATGTTAATACTATCAGAGCTGCTGCTTTGAGGCGTTTTTCCTTTTCAGAGAGAAGAAACTTAAATCCGGAACTAGAGGCTGTGAAAGTGATATGACACAATTTGTTTCCTTAAAGATTATAAATAAATATTCATTTCTCTGCTGGCTACCAAGCATTGTCTATGCTCTGATTCCTAATTAGATGAGGAATATTGTTAGGCCTGGTTTTTACTTCTTATGCTTGTAATTGAACAGAACCTTTCTACAAGTGCCTTTTTGCAGTAGCTGTTGCACACTTTATAGGAGTGTACTGTCACCATCAGTCAAGGCAACCAGCCACATGTCACCCAGTTAGACCAGTGCAATCAAGAGCTGGCAGTAGAATTTCTTGTTTATGTGGGCAAACCAGTGCAGGACTGATAGAAGTGTCCATATATGAGAATAATGGTCAGGTCTGGCTGTGTCTGAAAAGCTTTATATTAATGAAGGTTTTGTTTTATTTTCTGCTTACTTTCTAAATACTTTATTAGATTTATGATGATTTTTCATTCATTTCACACAGGTAATCATAGATGATCAGTTACCTGTTGATCATAGTGGGGAACTTCTCTGTTCTTATTCCAATAATAAGAATGAATTGTGGGTGTCACTAATAGAAAAGGCTTACATGAAGGTCATGGGAGGATATGATTTTCCTGGATCAAATTCTGTAAGTATGATATTATTTCTAAGAGGAAAAAGTTCCACTTAAATAATAATGGATAAAATAATTTCTTTCCAGTGAAATTGAAGTGAACAGCTTGGGGAGACAAATATTTGATTTGATATTTTTAAATTTTTTTTCTGTTTTTTTCACAAATATTTTTAGCTGTACTTAATGTAATTATTCCATCAAAATAGAATGAGCAAGACATCTTGATAGTCAAAGTTAAGTCTTAGTTCTCAGACATCAATATTGATACTTGGTTGGTAGGAAGTGTTTATACAGACTCTAGATGGAGGTGTTGAAGTCAAAAATTCTCTTTGCCCATATCAATACTACTGATTTTGCTTTCTAACTCTTTCAATAAATAGGACAGTTCTCCCTTATTAGGTAATGGAGTCAGCAAGGAAAGGAACAGTCTAGTCATTGAGAGGGTCTATATAGAGGGAGCAAGTATTTTGATCTGTGCACATTCATCAGATTGTTCCACTCATCTCCATAAATATGCATTGGGTTTCTGTGATGTGGTTACTAAAGAAACAGTCAACATACATCATAAAAGTGATATGCAAGTTATTCTTTAAAGAGTGTTGGTTTGCTGAAATGAGTATCTCACATAATTTGTTACTTAGGAAGCCTTTGTAAGCCTTTCTTATACTAGTAAAATTTTAAAGACTTTTTTTTTTTTTTTTTAATACTTGGTGCTAATTGGTATCTTGACAATCACGTTCTTAGTGGGTATACTTGATAGTCATCATCTCTTGAAAATTTATTATGGAGACAAATGCAGCTTTGTGTAAGGGGTAAATGTAGTACATGTTTTTATGTGTCAGGCTGCTTTGTTTTGAAGGACAAAAGCTGGTGAGAATAACTGTGTTTTATTCCCACTGTCATCCTCTAACTTGCTATCTGGAAAAACAGCTTGACTGGTGACACTTAATCTCCAACTCCTGCCCCCTCCACTTTCCACTGTATTCCATCTTCCTTCTGTAATTGGGGTTACTTACAATCAGACTGTCTTTTACTGGTAATTCCTCAAGTTCCCACCCCCCAGTGCTTGTTATTGACACTTCAAGCATTTACAGTCTCTGTTTTTGCTTTGAGGAGTACAAAGCAAAAGAATAGGAATTAAGCAATATTTCAAGGAGTTGGGAGATTAAAGCATGTTTTTATGGAAATATGTGTCATGTCAGCTTTACCAAAAAGAATAAAAAACCCAAACCCTGAGCTTTAGAAATAAAACATAAATTATTTAAAATGCACATATAATAGCAAGGTACCAAATCATGCTTCTGAGATATGCTTTAAAAATCTGTAAATCAATGAAATAAATAGAACACATCACACAATTGAACATTACTTATGATTCTGATATGCTTCCATTGCTCTGGAATTCCAGTTTTTCATCAGTTTACTTTCCAGTTTTTTTGGTTTTTTTAAACTAGTTGGAAATGTTGTCCTTGTCTAAGGACAATCAAAGAATTTTTTATTTGTTAGTCTTAATCTTGACCCTTTTATGCATAGAGCTGTATTGTAAATTATGTGTATTTGATTTCTTTCAAGGTGTTTTATAAGTTGTGTACAGACATGATATGTTTATATATGGCTTATCTGTTCTGATTTCTATTGAATACTTGCATTTCAGAATATTGATCTTCATGCACTGACAGGTTGGATACCTGAAAGAATTGCTATGCACTCTGACAATCAAGCCTTCAATAAAGATAGCACTTTTAGAATGCTTTATCAGAGGTATATATTTGTTCTTCCCTAAGTAATTAAAATGCTTGCTGTGTAGTAGCTGTGTTACCACTGTAAAAGCGTTACAGTCACCACAGATACTTCAGCAGCATTTTGGTACTGCTACAAACTGTGTTTTATAAAACCTCCATGTGCTTTTTGGAAGAAGAAAAATTGAGGTATTGGTGGCTTTGATAGAACAGAGGATTAAAATACTGGGGAATTTTTGTGTGACAGAATTCTTCTTCTTCATGTATGAATAAAAAAAAATCTCTTCCTTGATAAAGAAAACAGAATATAGAGTCAGAGAAGAGTAGTTTGGAGCCAATATACCAGTTATAAATGGTACCAGTTATATATGGACACCAGTTAAGTGTTTAAAAAGAAGGATATGTGTTCTGTGTTTCCACTCAGTTCCCCAGAACTATATCATATCTACTGTCCTTAGCAAGCAGATACAATACAGTATTCCTAATCATATCACAAGATTATGCCCCATCAGTAAATCTTCTGGGGGAGCAGCAAAAGTCTTTCAAAACTGCAGCACTGGTTTTCAGACCTACCATAACAGTTGGATTTGATGGTCTTAAAAAGTCCAGAGCAAATTCTGTTATTTTGCTTATGTTGAAATATACAGCTGTAAGTTATAAATTCCAGGTATACCAAGTACTTTGATTTATTTCAAAAAGGTTTTGTGCAGCCAGTGTCTTATCTATTTCAATGCAGTAAAAGGGGGTTATTCTATTGACTGAAACACCTGGATCCACAATAAAAGAGTGCTTTTTCAGTTGCTTAGGAGCTCTCAGAGCTGTCAGCAACTTTTCAGATGTTCTGCTTTTGTAATTTGAAGGTGTGACTGAAGTTAGGGTGGGATCTAGCCAATGGAACATTGCTGTTGTTCACTGTGCTAGTGTGGAAATGTGTTAATCCATATAGTCCAGTGATCCTGTAATCTACCTAGGGACACTGAGTATGTGCTTGGATTTTTAGCATAGACACCTGGAAATATGTTAGTATGTTTTCACAACTCTAAAATTAACAATTAACCAAAATTGTTCCAAAATTAACAATTGCTATTCAGAACACTAAACTTGAGTATAAACACCTGCAAAAGTAGAGAAGCATGAACTCATTCTTCAGAATCCTGGGGGTGTGACAGACTTGATAATTTGCTATATACAGTCATTGACTAAGTGGTGATGAAACCACATTTGTGCTCTGCTCTGGATCTGTGATGAGTATCTTAGAAGTGACGCAGGCTGAGCTTGAAGTTGATAAATGTTGAGTTTTGTTTATGAAAATATGAAATTATATTAAAATAATAATTTTTAATTTAAACTGTATACTTAAATCTGAAAGAAGACTAGTTCCACTTTCTCAAAGTTTTTTCAGGAGTGATTTCTGCTGACAAAAACCCCTGTATATCAGTTTTTATGAAGCAGGGTCATGCTAATGGGCAGTGTACAAACATGCTATTGCAGTGTCTGGTAAATGTTAGATTGCAACTTATGAGATTTAATTAAGCTGTTTTTTCTCTTTTTGAACAGATTTCACAAGGGAGATGTCCTTATCACAACAGCAACAGGGGTGATGTCTGAAGAGGAAGGAGAAAAGTGGGGTTTAGTTCCAACCCATGCATATGCAGTCTTGGATATAAGAGAATATAAGGTATCAAGTGAAACTGAAGGTGTTTTCAAACTCCTGTTTGAAACCTACAGGTGTTTCTAGGTTTACCCTTGATGGGTTACTACTGAATTTTTTGCTCTAATGGCTAATATATTGTATTTTGTCTTGGACTCCACTGGGAAATTTCAGAAAACTGTGTTTTCTTTCACAGATTCTGTGTTTTCATGCTCCACATAAAAGCCACTTTCAATATGTGAAAATTACCATGACAAGATGAATTGACAATTTTACTTTGTGGGGTTTTTTTAGGGACTTCGATTTCTTCAGCTAAAAAATCCCTGGAGCCACTTACGTTGGAAGGGACGATACAGTGAAAATGACACAAGAAACTGGACTCCAGATTTACAAAAATACTTGAACTTTGATCCCAGAACAGCTCAGAAAATAGATAATGGTAATAAGGTTTTAAAAGATATTATTTTTTTCAGATAGTATAGATCATTATGGTGTATCCCTGCAGGAAGGTGGAAAGGAATGCTTAAGCACAAGGAGAGTAAAAGAAATACTAAAAACTAAATAGGCTAAAAGTTTAGGAAGTATTTGTGTATTTAAATCTGTCATTTTAGGTTTGTCTGGGGTTTTAGTAATCTAGACTGTTAAATATGTATGTCAGACTCATTGACAAGACTACCTCCTTGGTTAAGTGTGCTGTCTCAGTATGTGGGAGTTCAGTGCAAAGAGAACATTCTGACAATAAGCTGTGTAATGCTGCCTTTTAATACGTGAATGGACTTTTTGTGGTTTTCTTCCTCTCCCGACATTTTTAAATATGTATCAACATGCTTACTGTTATCAGTGTTTAAATCAGTCTTTCTGCTGCATCAGCTGCATTTTACTTTCAGAAAGATGTTTCTGCTCTTTACTGTGTCCTAGTTGCTGTCTGCAAATCTCTGAGAGTGCTTTTTTTCAGTGCCACTGTTTTTACAACTATGCCTCCAAATCCATTAGATTACAGCATTTATTGATAAGCCTCGTGCAAATCCCTGATGAAAACTTTTGATTCAAATATAAAAATAGCAGCCCTGGATTTGTGACAGTTATGAGATAATAGCTTGGTTTTTATTTACCAATTCATTTAGTAAGTAATTTGTAGCATCTAGTTGTTAAAATTTTATATGAAATTACATTAGTAATTCTAATGGTGTAATTCCATCTAATTGGATTTACACTTTGGTCTTCTTGTTTTTGTGTAGTTATTATGACTGTTTTTTAGTGCTGCAAGATCTGCAACTGCCTTTGTCAGAGGCATGATTTGTAAGGCTGCTGCCATTTTAAATGTTCATTCTACTAGGAATTTGTTGGCTTGCAGGTACTGTTGTTGGCTGGAGTTGCAGTTAAGGGAACTATGGAGAATTAGAATAAATGCATGAGAATTTTGCAAAGATAAAGCAAATTTAGGGTGCAAAACCATGTGACATAGGTGTTAGATGAAGTATCTTGGAAATACATTTAAATGCACTCACGTGTTGATTGAATACTCGATTGTGCTGGATGACTGCTGAAGTATGTTGTTGAATTGCAGGAACCTCTTTGACTGTATTTTTTTTGTTTGTTTGTTTTTAGAAACTAGGAAAGGGGAAATCAGGTCAGAATCACCTAATGATGTCTCAAAACAGCATATTTTCTCATACCTTCTGCTTAGTGCTTGAGAATGGAAAAGCATTCTGACAGCTTCAGAAAGTCACTAATAATATGCAGAGACTAACTTGTTTTTTCTTGCTTTAACTTGGTTTAGGGGGCAAGTTTGAATTTAGCAATTTAGGCAGTTCAGATATTACTCTACATTTTGAAGAAATGTTTGCTTATATAAAAGTTGTATCATTTGCTTAGAAAGAGACTTTTGGGAAACAAGTAAAATTAAGGTATCTGGTAAGAAAATAGTAACAGTATTTCCTTTTCAGGCATTTTCTGGATTTCCTGGGAGGACCTGTGCCAGTACTATGATGTTATTTATTTGAGTTGGAACCCAAGTCTTTTTAAAGAATCTACGTGTATTCACAGGTTGGTCCAAAGGATAATTTTTTTTTGTTTCAAAATCTCAGAAAATGTTCTGGTGTGATGTTTCCTTCCTCCCATTCTTCCAGGTTACAGCTAGGGGCTTGAATACCAACCTTTTTGAGCCTGACTTTACACTTGCTCAACCCAGGCTTTGTTTTTGGCTACTTCTATAATATTGGTGGAGCTCAGCAACCTATGTGATGTTGCTGTGGAACTATGGTTGTGTAACCAGACTCTGACCTCAGTCCCACATCTCCCTGTCAGAATAAAAATCAGATTTTTGTGCAGTCCATCTCTAAGCAGTGCCCAGACACTGCTTAAGTGACCTAGTTATTATTTGGAATTAATTTATCTGGCCACTTGCGAGTGAGCTGTGCAGCATGAGTTGTCACCCTATGATGTCACATGTTATAGGGTTTGTTCACTGACATTAGAGTAGTTTAACCAGTTCTGGGTTTTAGCAGTTGTACTTACCATAAAAATCTTCCTTGCCTGCTGATTTGTTTTCTAAATGTGATACCTATCTCTTACCAAATATCCATTATATTCAGGGGTTTTTTTCTCCCAGTTTGAGGATAAGTGTGTGTATCTGTGTCTTGGTTTTGGAAAGCAAGAGTTTCTATACTTTCCCACTCCACTAGACTGTACTTTGCCACTGCTTCCACACTGTCCCTGCATGTGTTAGCTCTGCACATGCTCCTTCATCCACAGTGTGACTGCTGAGCTTATCTGTAAAGGCTCCTCCCATCTCTGTGCTCCAGTTATTTCCAAAATACACTGTGGTCATGTATCAGGATGAGATAATGGGTATGCTAATATAAGAGCTCACCTACTGGTCTGTCTGTCCTTTCTGTTATCAGTGATTGTCTTCCTACAGTGGCAGTTGCCATGAAATGCACAGTAACGATGGTGATAATCTGAAGCTTCTTTAATGCAACCTTCCACACATGCTGTTCAATTTTACAAGTGTGAGAGGGACAAGGAGACTTAGGAATAGCTGTATACACTTCTGTTTCCAGTGTGTCACACTTTCTGTTCAGTCATTAACACTTTCTGGTTTTTCTCACAATATTTTTCTTGTCTAGACACTTCATGAGGCAGCAGGCAGATTCTGCAGTAGGGCACCTCAAAGATCTTTAAAACTTCCTGCAGGGCACCCTTCTAAGCATGAAACAGGGCAAATTTTAAAATAAAAATTGCATCAGAAAAAAAAAAAATGAAGAATTTTGGCAAGCTTTTGAAAACAACCGAAGCAGACAGACAGATAGACAGATAGATTTTACAGTTACAAAAGTTAGGTGTTTTTCATTTAATACTGATGTGTGCAGTCATGGCTATGGTTGTGTAGCCCAGACTGCTTAAATGGTTCATCTATTTCTGTGTGGGGGGTTTTTTGTTTTTTATTTACTGTGGTTGCAGTCAGCAGCCAGGCTGTTCGTATTTAGCGTCTTTTTCTTTTTTATTATCATACGTGTATTGTGATGAACTCCTTTATAAAACAAGGTTCTAAGATAGTGTTTCTGATGTGACTGTGTTATATAACCACTGCCATGGATTCCAGTAGAAAACTGGAACTTAGGTTAACTTGTTACTGATAGTATCATGCTCTGCATATGTGTAGGTTTTGGAGTTTGTTTCAAAGCACAAATTAGTTTCTTACCAGTCTGATAACATGTCTGTCACTTTCAGTACGTGGGATGCAAAGCAGGGCCCGGTGAAGGATGCCTACAGCCTGGCCAACAACCCTCAGTACAAGCTGGAGGTGCAGTGTCCACAGGGTGGTGCTGCCGTCTGGGTCCTGCTCAGCAGGCACATCACTGACAAGGTGCTGGTTCTGCACTGAGAGCTCTGCCTCGGCTTCTGTACATCTTTCTGTATGGTTTTCTCTTATTAGTATATTACTGCCTGTGTTCAGGTGTGTATGCTGGTGTACATGCAGAATTTTTTTGATTCAGCAGGTACATGCACCTCCAATTGAAACAGTTACATTTGAGTTAAGTGATTCTATTCCACTGTAAAGGTTCTGAAGTAACTTTTGAGTCCTGGGGCCTGAGTAAGTTAAATCAGTGGATTTTTGTTTAGTTCAGGCATTTGAAAAATAATTCTGTTGGGTATCCCAGTAAATACAAATATTAGATCGTATTGTATGATGATCAAAAGGGATGGTAGAATGTGTACTTGACTCTGATTAAGCATTTGTGATGTTTCACAGAATTGCACAACTCTGATTTGTGTTTTTTTGTGGGCTCTGTTTTTATAGGATGACTTTGCACACAATCGGGAATTCATTACAATGGTTGTTTACAAGACTGATGGCAAAAAAGTTTACTATCCAGGTTAGTGTACCTTAATTGTCAAGTAACTGATGTTATAAATAAATGAAGAAGCACACAGAATTTTGTGGAGAGGAAAGGCACTTTTTGCTTTAAAACTAGATACCTCATTAAGAGGTCAATCTTCTGAAATCATTGTTTTGCTCTGTTTGATCCTATTTAAAGTCTACACTGAAGGAATATTCCATTCTACATGTGCTGTCTGCACAGTCCTGCTGACACTTACTTTGATGTAACATTTTCTTTATTTTTTTCTGTTCATTTTCAGTGGCACTAGTTAATGCTTAGAGGGAACATATGTTATGTGTTAATTTCTCTGATAGCATAATTATTTCCTACATTTGTAGACCTTTAAATAATTTCACAGCTTTCACAAAATGAAAATAATCAGGGTGAATTGTCCCATGGCACAGTAAAGTACCTAAGAAAGCTTATGAAATACAGGTGAACACTGCAGCAGATTTCCAAGTATCAGGTATGGAATATTTAAAATGCTTATGCCAAATTATTTTCACCTTGAGAAGAAGAGGTTTGCTGTAGCTGTGAAGTAGCCAAATATGCTTAATTTCAAGAGAGATAGCAGATCTGAAACACAGGCTGAGTGTAAAGAGCTTGTAAAGGTAATGCCCAGGTTGAATGGGTAGACTGAAACTTTAAGATGGAGCTAATAAGATCATACTTTTATTAATTATTGCCATTAAGTTAGAGATTGCTAAAAATATTCCTTGGAACTATGCAGTGAAGGTGCATCCTAAAACAAGTGGGATTTGGCCTGTTTTTTTTTTTTAAAGCTTTTACAGATAGGAACCTCTTTAGAACCAGGTTTGTATTTAGGTAGGTGCTCATGCAACAACTTACTTAGTAGATTTTAAAGCTTTGTTCACCAAAGAGTGGAATTTGTGGGACTTTTTCTATTGGAATGGCTAATAACATTGCATTGTTTACATCTGATCTTTTTTCAGTTTACTCTGCTGACCAATTCCCCCAGAATCCAAGCTTCCCCTAGAACCCAAGTTTTTCTGTGGACAGATTTGTTGACACCTGACCAAATCACCATCTGTTTTTGAAAGAGTTTCTCTGTGAGGAGAAGCAAATGCCCAAGTTGCTTCTGGTGTTCCTGGTAGATGTGCTTATTTTACATGTGTGTCTCACTGAAAAGGTTCTTAATAGAGCAAACCCAAGCACAATTGTATAGAAGAGAGAATTGTTCAATTGTGCTTGAAAGAGACAGCCTAAGAAAACCAGTAGCAAAACCTGAATGATTCTTATGTTTTGTCTTGCTACACAAACTTTTTTAAAAACTTCTGATCTCACGAGCTCAAACTTGTTTAAAACCTTTTTCCATGGAAATAGATTGGTCAAGCTGCAGTATTATTTTTAACCATCTGTTAAAATGAGATGAGAACAAAGTAGCTTAATCCTTTGGCAGCAAGGCTGAGATTTCCCATTCCTAAGCTTCTTATTGTTTTATATTAATCCTTTCCCCTCTCATGTTGCTTTGTGGAAGAAAATAAAAGAACCTGATCCAGGGCCTATTGAAGTAATTGGCTGGAGTTGGTCCTGCTTCACTGAAATTAAAAGAAGCCTGCAAAGAACCAATTAGAGGCCAAATAACAAATTATACTGTCTAATTGTAAAAGCAAACATGTGGGATCTTTTTAAGTACCACATGTGAATTGGTATTGGGATGCAGCTACATCTTTGTAGTGATCACAGGGATTTGAAGAGAGAGGGAGAGAAAGCGTGTGTAATTTAGTTTGAGGAATTAACATGTTTTGAAGCATTGTTTATGAGGTGGCCAAAGATTTTGGCAGCTGGCATTCTGGAACTGTCCAGCCAATGAAGAAAGAGCAGACACTTCAGACATTTTCAAAGAGTACTTAAACATCCATTATCTTTGTCTTGAAATTTCAACATAATTACAGTAGTCTTCTTTGAGTAGTGACATTGGTGGGAGATGGGTAAGCAGTCCTTGCAAGTCTTGGGATTTAAGTTGCACTTTCAAGCACAGAATTTGTGTCTTGTCATGTGTGATATAAGTCTCCTGAAAACAGTAGTTGATGTTAAGACTCCTTTTTATGGGTAGATCTTGAGGCTCTCATCTGTTCAGGGTCTGTTTAGTCCAATCTTAGAAGTTTATCAAGCTGGGGGATTTTTTGGTCAGGGAAAAACGTTCATCTTCTTTTTCAGCTGATCCTCCTCCTTATATTGATGGTATTAGGATCAACAGTCCTCATTATCTGACCAAGATAAAGCTGACCTCTCCAGGTTCCCATACATTCACCTTAGTGGTGTCCCAGTATGAAAAACAAAACACCATCCATTACACCATCAGGGTATGTGCTGTTGTTTCATAATGAGTGTAAGCAGTTAAACTGTAAAACATCCTTTGTTTTTAAAATTGATAAAAAGGTTATTTCTAAATCAATATTGCTGTTTTGGGGAGGGAAGCTGTGAATGCTGAAGCACAACCACTGAGTGAAGTGTTTGATAATGTTCTCCATTTGCAGTTAAGATACTAGTACAGTTTTAGTAACAGAATCAGCTGAAAAATTGTCTTACTTCCTAAATAAAAAAACTATCTATGTAAAGGCAGATCACTGGCTCTCTATGTATCCAAAATAAACCTGTTTTAGATCCTGGTTAAGACTTAAAGATTTTTTGACTTCTCTAGGTCTTGACTTAGAATTTGAATTTTTCTGTTAGCTTCTGAGTCATATAATCATCAATGCTAGATTTTTACTTTTTTTCACTGAAAAAAAGAGTAAAATGCAGGTTGTTTTTTGCTTGTTTTGTAGGTTTTGTTTGGCTGTTTGTTTTTTTTTTGGGAGGGGGGACAGGGCTGTTAAGAAAAATTAAGTAGAACTAAGTCTTAGTCCCAGGACTATTCTGAATTTTGAGTTTGACACAGATCATCTGATGGGTAATACAAGCATGTAGTGAACAAGTATCTAAAAATATTATGTAGGCAATTCTGCTTTCTTTTAATTTTTCATGATTTCAGTTGGAAAGTGCAATATGAATGTTGTGTGACCTGCTGCTTCTTTTATTACACAGGTGTATTCCTTGTGCAAGTTCACCTTTTCCAAGATTCCTACACCTTACACCATTTCCAAAAGGGTAAAGAAATATTTTCTTTTATGAGTCACTGGTTTGGCTTTTCCATATCTGAGATGTACAGGGTTTTAAAATATATTTTGATATTACTGCCCCACCTCCACCAGAGTGTATTGTTGCAGCTGTGCCATTGTAGACGTGCTGCAAAGCCATTGTAGAACAGACCAGCCTTTAAAAAAACCCATACCCTAATAAGTCATCACTCTGCAGAAATCAGGTTGTGCTAGTAATGGTGCAGAGTGAAAATGCCTCAGAAGTGTTGCTCATTTCCCCTTGGGAGAATTGCATGATTTTCTTGGAAGAACTCCTGGCATGATGGTACAAGATCAACAATGCCAAACCAAAGGCACCAGTAGCAAGACCATAAGACACAAACTTAGGATGGCAATATCACAACACTTTCCTGTTCCTAAATTTTGCAAAGATACCTCAAGGGTCTGTAACAACTGGAAGAAGCACTCCCAGACAGGATCAAGGAAGTATATCCACTGTACATTTCCTGTAGAAATGCTCCATGAGATGATAGGAACAGGGGGAGAGTGAAAAACTTGGCTGAAACTAAGGCAGAAGCTCAGGCAGTTTTGGAGCCAGCTGCTGTTCATTTTTCAGCTGTCAACATGAGCTACAGTTACACCTTCAGCTGAAGTATAAATATAGCCAAGAGCTCACAGGATAAAGTAACTTGCGTGTATTTTTGTGTTTTAGGAGTTTAATCCTCAGGAAAGAATAAACCAGCAGCTGTTAACCTTAGGTTTGTACCTAGCATGCATACCCTGGAGAATCCTATTCTAGTCAAAGTGTTCTGTCCAAACAGTAACTTGTTCAGCAAGAGAGAAACAAGGGAGTTTGAGCCACAGTGGAGCAGTCCATTTGCTAGGACACTCATGCCTTAAGCCCAGGATTGCATTATTTTTGTGTGGTCAGTGGGACATGCTGGCTTGCAGCTTGGCTCTCGAGTTCAGACAATGTTCCATACCAGCTGTTGTTTCTGGAACAATCCTTTGAAGCCTGTTCTAGAGAATGGTGAGTGAATAGAGTTTCATGGGAACAGCAGGATGATCGTTTGCTTGGTTCTTCCAGGATCATTTATCCTATATAGTTATTAAAAACTGGGCTTACTTTAAGGAAGTGCTTTAAGAGGTCAAAAGCACATTCAAGGTGAAAAGCCTGTTTGAGGAGGGATGTCCATTTTATGTTGTAATATGTTTGAAAAGAGAATTAAGTATGTAGAAAACTCCGGTTGATTATTTGAACATGTCTGTATAGTATTCAAAAAAAGCCAAGAAAGGTACGTTCTACCTATACAAGGCCAGTTCTGTCTTTAGGATTGAATACAAAAGGTTAGTTGCTTGTATTTAATGCCTCTTTGGTGATTGTTTAGCAATCATCACACTCAAAAGCAAGCAGAGAACTAATTCACAGTTTAGCAGTGGAAACAAGTTCTGTTAGATGTCCTATACTTGATTCAAGTGGTCACCTCTAGAGTTCACCAAGCCTTGATGTGATTCCTGGAATTAAGTGTGGCAGAAGTGGAAAAGGGGCTAGAAAGCTCCATAGCACACAGCAGTTTTAGGTTCCTGGGTAGCAGTATAGTAGGGGGAGAAATTCCCTTTGCTTCCATACTTACCATGTTTGAGGGGTTTGGGCATTGAGTGAAGAAATTAAATTGCAAGGAAAATGCTGCCCCTTGCTGATTTGACAGAGTCAGGAGAGAGGAAACAGGAGAGCTGGATCTCTGCTACAAAATCTGTAGGAATGCCTGGCATGTCTTACAAGTCTAACCTTTCAGTTTAATGACTAGCAAGAGGAACTTGGAAACAGATGGCCTGCTTCTCATAGTCTGAGCAGCGTTTTTTTTCTTTGTGTGTCTATCCTTGCAGAATCTGTCCTTATCTTGTCACAGCAGTGCTGGTTCTCAGAGTGCACAGAGGTGATGGACAGGGCTGGAGGCAGACATCTTTGAAAGCAAAGGTTACAACACTAATAGTGTTGTACTGCCTGTATTGCTTCTGTTTCTCATTTAACCCAATGGAGGAGTGTCTGAGGACAAAAAAAAAAAGTAACCTGTGTAGTTTTTCAGGCGTGGGACAGGCGGGAATGTGGGTCTTCTGTTAGCTGCAGTCTGTCACAGTCAGAAACAGTCACTCAGTGCTTGTTTAATGTAAGCTGGAAAAATACAGTACATGCCTCAGGGATGTAAGGCTTTGATTGAGGGGCATGGGGAACTGCACGAGACTTTGTGAATGTTTAACCCCATGTTTCACTTCACTTCAAAAATTAGGAGAGGTCACCGAAGTCAATAACCTCTAAAGTGAGAGGACCCTCTAGTCTTGTTTGTGTGTATATATAAGCAATACAAATCCTCAGGATTTGTTTTCTGTACTTTTCACTTCTTTCAGGTTAATGGACAGTGGAAAGGTCACAGTGCTGGAGGATGTGGAAACTTCAGAGACACCTACAAAAATAATCCCATTTATCAATTCCAGCTAGACAAGAATGGACCATTGCTAATTGAATTACGGGGGCCAAGGTTTGTAGAAAATAATTGTTCATTAGTACAGTGAAGGCATTGCATGCCAAAGATAAAGCTTTGTCAGTATCCCCTTGAGGAGGATGGGAAGCTCATGGAAAATCCAGAAGACAAGGTGTGGGAGTTGACTCAAATTTGGTACTATTTATGTGTCTGTCTTTACCATCAATAGTGTTTTAAATCTACACATTCACTACTGAGGGAAATCCTTGACATATGAGGAAAGCAGCAGCCTTCCTTTCTCTTTAGTTTCAGGGTCTGAGCAGAGCTAGGGAAGAAGGTATAAAGGACTTCTTCTTAAAACTAATTATGATCATAATTCCTTTTATTTTGTAGTAGAGCTAATGGGCAAGATACTAAACCATTACAGCTCTCAAAAGCTTCTGAAAACGCACTTACTCTGCCACTAGCTGGCCAGGAGAAGTGCTGGATGTCAACATCCTATAAAACAGTCTTATGCAAGCCAAATTCCTTTGGCAAAATTAATGATTAACTCAAAATACCAGTACTCAGCACTTTGGAATAGCAACATCTCCTGACCTGCAGTCAAGTGTTTATCCTTTGCAAAGCTGTACAGTGGGCCCCACAAAATGGCAGATCTTTTCCATCTCTCCTCCCCACTGTGAGGAAACTCCTTATCTCGTGAATTGAAGGGAGAGGTGTGGCTGCACGTTTCCGTGAATTGAGCAGTTCTTTGTATGCATTTTTAATTCCACTTGCACATCATATTTGGGTAGTTTGAAGGACAGGGCAGTGGTGTGGTCACATGCCTTAACAGGAGCAGATGAAGTGTCCCAAGTTGTATGGCAACATGAGAAATTCTGCTGAGATCACTGAGTCCTCTGATAGCAATCTGATCACACCCCAGGATCTCTGCCATGTGGAACAGGAGTGTGTCACAAGCTTAACTGCTTGAATTCTGCTTGAGTGTGCAGGCAGGCTTCTAGCAGGCATTTTCCCCTCGAGTCTCGTTCTAAACCTGAATTGAGTTCTGTCTTCCTCCAAATTCTACATTCATGTCATGGTAAATTTGACTTAACGTTTTTGTCACAATGTGCCAAAACTTTTAGATGTCTTTTCAGTTATACTGTATAATTTTTAATAACTAGCCCTCTTCATGGTAATCCTGATGACCCAAATATCTAAAACAAGTCTGTCATGTCACTTGCAGGCAATACAGTGTTGGTTTTGAACTTGTCACCGTCTCAACAGTGGGAGATCCTGGTTCCTATGGCTTTCATAAAAGAGGCAGTGGTGACTACAGGTAACGCTTAATGAAGTCTGTATAGAGGTTTGAAACATACTTTGGATCCCATTCCTAACAGGTAGTTTTCTTTATCATAGGTGTGGATTTTGCTACTTGGAAGTGGAGAACACATTTGCTGGAGTTTACAACATTATTCCCACCACATTCCTGCCTCAACAAGAGGGCCCTTTCTTCTTAGATTTTAACAGTACTACTCCTCTTAAGGTGTCACAGCTGCAGTGAGGAGACTGCACTGTGCAGTGCTGTTTAAGGAGATGGTTTTGATCTGTCCAACAAACAGGTGAAGAACCCTTACTACACATCCACAAAAGAAAAATTGCATCCTGAGTTATAGCCAAAAGCATGGAATCATGGATTGCCAGTTAATTGTAGCAGGCAGTTAGCTGTGGGTTTGCTGCTATGGTCCAGGAGTGAACACTGTTCAACTGGCTTGGGAATAGGATGAAATGCAGATATTCAAACAAACCACCAGAAGTCAATTTATTGCAGTTTTTCCACACTTTGAATCAAAGTTTAGTGAGTTACAAGAAAAACTAATATTGAAATTTCCTCTTCCCAGCATACATATGGGCTAAAGATTCTATTCTTAAAAGTAAGTATGTAAGAAAAAAATATTCTTGTGTATTCTGCTTATTCAGTCTCAGGACCAAATAGCTTTTATTACATATTTGTGCTGCTATCTATAATGTTTTCAGCACTGAACTGGTTCTCGCATCTAAATGTAAATGTACTACTGCTGAGCCAATTGTATTCCATGTATCATCTTATCTGGAATATGTATATAGGAGTAAAGGAAAAAGAAGGTTCCAGCTTAGCTGTTTCTAAAACCACAGCAATTACTTTGCTCATGTTAACATGTACTTTCAGAGCTGTTACTTCATCTCTGTATGGCTTCAGTACATAGAGGTTCTATGACTTTCTTCCTGCCATCTGCCAGACCTAGGCTAAGCCTGATGAGCAGGAAGGATGGGAGGTTATCCAGCAGTGGTGTCCAGGCAATGCAGCACAACTTTTCTCAAGCAGCTATGAAAGGTTTTCATCTGAAGAGCCCCTGTAAAATTCACTGTTTCTACTGAGGGTAGTCTCAGTTGCTGGTGCAGAGAGCTGGGAAATTGCCCGCCATCAGCAACTCAGCCAAGACATATTTTCATCACTTTTATAAGTATGTCTCATGTAGGGAAGGATCATTTAAACCTCTCCCCCAGTACACCACAGCTGCAAGGAATGCACTTACTGATTCCATCATGCAAGATACCTTTGAAAAGATATTTTTTTCCATGTAAGTTGAAGTCAGTGAAGGAATTGAGTACACAGCCAGTGTCACTGATAGAAGCTGGGTCAGAAAACTTTTAAAGAAAAAATTTTAAGGAAAAAAAAAAGGAAAATGGTGCCGATAGGATTAATGCAGAACAAGTTACTTTATAGAAGCCTGGGTCTGTGCTCTTCTTATAGATCTGTATACATTTTATTTGAAGAGGATTCAACATGAGAAGTTTTTATTTAATACCAACTGCCTCACAGATCCTGAAATGGATTAAATGCTGTCATTTTTACAAAATTTACAGTATTTCACAGTTGAGGGAGACAGTATTTTTAAAAGAGTTATGGGAATTTTGCTGCCATTCACACTGATTTGGCAGTTTTCCAAGCAAAAAGGTAGCATTTAAATCTTGCTTTAGATCACAGGTGTCACTTGGCCATTGGGAAACTGAACACACGTTCTGCTGTAGTACCAGAAATGTTGGTGGGTTAAAATTATTCCCATAGAAATCTGCTAGTAGTCCTCCCCAGAGAGTAGGAGAACCTTTTGTTTCATTTCCTTCATCAGACAGCTGCTTAGCGAGTGTCTGGTGCTCAAAGGGTACTGATAGCTTCTGCCTTGGAAAACACATGCCTTGCTGATTGCAGTTCTCTCAGAGACCATCTGGGCTAGGGAATTCTTGACAAGTTTGTCACAGAGTGACTTACCTTCTTTTGCAGGAAAGTTTCTGATGATTATTGCCATAAAGCACCAGAAGGAATAGCATGGGTGCAAGATAAGAAAAAAACCAATTCGGTTCTTTGTGATTATGCTTGACTTTTGGAGTATGTGCCAAGGACTGCTTCATCACTAAAATATGAAAATTTCATTCAACTCCCATTTTCCCTACAGCCCTCTGTGAAGTTTTTTAGCTGAGGCTGAACCAGAGTAGCAGTGGAGTCCTCCATGTATCTTATCACCTCTAACGTCAGAGGTAGTGAGGAAGTCTCAACTGAGTCTCTTTTTGGCAGTACAAAAGGCAAATGCCAGAAGTGCCAGTTTTCAGCACCAAGTTCTTGCACATTCTCTGCTGTTTCAGATCAAGCTGGTAGACTTGCCTACAGGAAAATCTGTTGTTGTTCTTCAGTAGTTGGTTTCGACTCGACAGGAAGGAGTTTTTCTTTTTCTTCCCCCCTGAGCACAAGTTAGTGCCAAAGCTTATGCTGTGTGAAACAAGCATAAGGCTCAGCTTCCTTACTGTGCTCAACTTAAACGGAACTGAACTGAAGTAAGAAATGTACTCGCTTTCCTAATGCCAGGCAAAGGCATTAAGGCCAAAGGATCCTGTCCCCACCAGGATACACCAGTATTTCTTACACATTCGGACCAGTCAGTAGATTGGGATGAGCCCCATTAATGCACAGGATTTAATCTTAGTGTCAATCTTAGATCTATAAAGCAAATTTTATTCAAATATTGCACCTGCATAGGCTTACAGAATGCCATCACTGTGCACTTCCCTTCAGATATAGGACAGAACACTCAGGTGAAGTATTTAAGAGGTACTACAAAATATTCATACAAATTGTAGCCTAGTGATTCTGGTTATGGTAGGTTAATTTTACAACAAAGTTTTCTTGCCCTTTTTTTCTTAAGGAAAAATGTTGATGTAAGCATTTAGGATCTGGTTTGATATTTTTTGTCAAATTCATACTTTTATATTTTTCCCACAAGTGAAGTCTGGAAAACTTGCTGCAAAGTGAACTGATCCTTAGATTTTAACATGACCTCAGGCCACTAAGTTAAGCTTTTCTTCCCCCTGTACTGTTTAGCATTTTTTGAGCCATAGGACAGAGAACATAGTTTGGTAGGAAGACACAGGTTAGCCCTTGGCTGATCCCATCTCTCACTTCTCAAAGATTCAGTGAGATGTAGTACCATGAATTAATGGTATGAATAGCTTCTATCCCAGCTGCCCCAGACTGTAAGTCTGAGGTCAGTCCTAGTCTCCTGCTGCAAGCTTCATGTAAGTATTTTGTACAGTAATTATACACTTAACCACACTATCTCTGCAGCCTTTGAACAGCCATCTATTTAGAATTAAGTTTGTGTACATACAGTAGAGGTTTTCATCATCTAAAAGGACACTGAAATTGTTTGATAATACCAAAGAGAAGTAGAACTCCTAGGTTAACATTTGCTTTATACATTCTCACATCAGGGCAGCTGAAGCAATCATGTCTACTTTGATAAACCAGAGGCTTATTTTTATACCCATGAAGGCAGTTACCATCTTCAGAATCCACAAAGAGCTTAAGTAAAAAGTAACTGGAAAAAACTCGTTCATTTGTTTGTACTCCACAGCAATGTATGTTCATTTAAGTCTGTCATAATTATGGCTTTTATGAAGTTTAAAATAAAATGAGTTTTCCATTAATTTATTAGACACACAGTTATGCCTGTTTGCTTGCACTATTGAAGGGTGATTTACCTGCCAAGTCCAGGGCTGCACTGTGAGCTTTCAGCAACTCTTGCAACAGGGTGGCCAAAAAGGAAGGGCAGAGTGAGCTCCACACCCCTTCACAGTTCAGATCAATGGTTTTACCCAGCTGAGAGCTGAACTCAGTCACAACATAACGCAAGGCAGCGCACACACAAAATTAATTCATTGTGCCCAAGTATGGGAAGTTTGGGTTTCCAGTCAGAAGGGGCAAGATGAGAAGAAAATCAATAGCAGAAGAGGTTTAAAAAAAAGGAAAAAAAAAAATCACCACCCAAACAACCATCCAAAGAACCCAGGAAAATATAACAGGTGTTGACTGGGAGGTCTACAGAAGTGAGATTCAACCACAGAGACCTCTGCTAGTTTTTCTAACCTTATGCAGCACAGACAATAGCTCAGCTATGAAAGTTTAAGTAAGAACACTTAATACAATGTGGCACTCCTGTACTGCTTTGCACATTTAATACTCTCTATCCCAGCTTTTTTCCCAAGTAATGGTCACATCAGAAGCTGGAACCACAGATTTCTTTTGTAAACAGTTTATGGGGCTGGGAACTGCTGGCAGTGAAAGGTTTCAGCCTTAAGGTCTTCAGAAGATGTAAACATATAAATGTCTAACACAGTTACAGCTTAACTGCTATAATATGATGAATCTATTTTTTATGAAAACAGGATTTTTTGCCTCCCATTCTGCACAGCTTTACAGCACATTCCAGCAGCATTAGATACAGAGGTCTTACATAACAGAATACCTCCATCTTCCTGCACACTGAGGGGATTTTGGAGAACCTGACTAAAGCTCCGGTCTTGTGGGACAGTTCAGAATAAAAAGTGAGCCCCATGTGCAGGGATTGGGAAAGCTGGAAAGAGGCACCAGTTGTCCACAGACTGCAATGGATTCTAACACCAGTGACCTCAGCCTGCAGTCTTCAGCTGGAAGTGGATATTTGGAGACTAAACTTGCTGTGAGAAGATTTGGTTCCTAGCAGTTGAGATCAACTTCACTTGCACAGACTGAAAATGTGGAAAACAAAAATGTTTACTGTAGTGTGAATAATTTTACATTAACTTTGAGAATAGATACACAAGCTCTGGCAGGGATGAAATACAACAGGACTGCAAAAACATAGAATAGAAAATACTTCGGGCAATACTAAGATTCCCATCAAATTAACAATACAAACTGACATTTTAGATAAAATGGTGCTTTCAGAAATGCTTAGTCACCAAAACCAAGGAGTCCTAGGATTTTCACTACCACTTATTAGTATAATTTTCAGACACTACTACTGCCTAACAGCTGCTGGCAAAACATGCCTGTGCCCTTTCTAGTTTTATTGAACATTTTGTCTAGGGCATACTAAAATCCCAAGTCCCATTAACAGTTACAAATCCCCACACAGTACAACCTACAGAGAAGCTTAATAACACATGGTCAATCTACACTGGCAATTCCTTTTCTTCATGCATATTTCAAGGGCAAGCCCCTTATCATAGTCATCCTGAAAACATCTATGACTCCCATTTTTGAGGAAAAAGAAAACAAAATAAAAAACACTTAAAGTGCTGAAAAATAATACTTCACTTCTCAGGGAAGCAGAAGGGCAAGGGGCCAATCAACTCTTTTTGGTCACTGCAATCACCTGTGGAGTCCAAGCCAGACTTGGGAAGGTGTCTAGAAAGGGCCTCCCAATTCTGGGCGTTACCATTCCCTTCCTGTCATCCATCTGTTTTATAGGCTTTTAGAGGCATGACTCATTTTATCTTTTCTGTGAGCACCAAGGGAAGAGTGAAAGCTTTCAGACCCCACACATGCAACAGCTTTCCTGTATATAAAATACTTCTGCAGTTTCAGCATAATACAGACCAATACAGATGTTTAAAGATTATGCCACTTGTAGTCAAGAGATTGGTTGTATCTAAAGAGCATTTCATTCTACAAAACCAAAGCCAAACCGCTCTCTGCAAAAGTCTGGCTTGAATTTCAGGCCCCCGATTGGCATGAATTTACACGGGAACATTACTAGTTATTGCTTCAGCCAGGCTGCTACAAAACAATTTACAAAGTCTGTGAAATATGAGCACACCTTAAACATTTGATAACTTGTCCAGCCTACAAAGGATTTACTGAATAAAAACTTCAGCCCTCCCCATCAATTAAACTTCTTAGTGCATTTTTAAGTTCTCAGAGTAAACGCATAAGATTTGGCATATATTATTGGCACAACGTTCTTCAAACACTTAGAAGTTCATGTATAAATATTTAGACTCCCATTATTCAGGACGGGGCACGAGAAGGCTTCAACCAATCTGGGCAGCTTTCCTGCCCGCACATATTCCCTCTTTGATTTTCATGCACTGAAGGGAGAGCTGCTTCATTCGGTTATCCAGAGCCAGCCCTTCAGTGGAGCTGCTCCTGGTGCTGCTCCTATTCTTGTTCACTCTGTCGCTTGTCTTGTTCTCAGCCCCTTCTGCCCTATCCCCTGCAAAGAAAAGATTAAACTGGATGTTAAACCCGGATTTCATTCTGCAAGTTAAGCTTCAAGAAGGTGTCTCTGCAGCTTCCTTTGCCAACGCACACAGAAATTACAGGAACAAGATGCTTTAACAAAACCAAGCTGTCCTTCCAAGCCATGCTTACTTCGTGCACTGCATCAGAAAATTAAGTCAGAACAGCCTTAGGATGGAGCAGGCAAGGGCAGTAGTAATCCTCTAGTCTGAATTAGTCAGCCAGGGCTGGCAGAGAGCCTGCAAGAAGCTCCTTCTGGCATGTTATTGTTTTGTGAGGATCTTGGGCTTATTTTCCCCTGGAAAGCAAGATTTTCAAAGAGCAGTACAGTAATTTAAATAAGTGAACTCAGATTTTCCTCCAAATAAATGTACCATGAGAATCCCACTGCTCACTTATTTAGTGAGAAATCTCTAACCCGTGCACTAAGACAGAACTGGGGAACGTTCCCAGCCCGGAGAACAGTAATTAATACATCATAGACATCGCTGTTAACTTTGAGACACAGGGCCTTCCACAATTACCTTCCCCAAAAAAGCAGCCAGCAGCTCAGCATTCCCTGCCATATGCCTAGGGGAGCTGGGATGCTTTTCCTGCTCCCTTTATGAAGCTGAAAAATTCTGGCCCAGGGTGTATCCAGCTGCACCTACCTCTTTCAGCTTCACACTCAGGGGAGGAGGCCCCACTGCATTCACTCCGAGGGCCCAGGACAGGGAAGATCATCCCAAACTCAGAGAGGGAGACAGGGCTGGGCAGATCCAGGCTTCCAGGTCGTGTCGCAGGAGGAAACTGAGTGGGCACCTCACAGGGACTCGTAGGACCAGAGCTGAAGCTGGACACTGATTGAGTTTCTGAATCTTCTTCGGACACAAAGCTGCTGCCATTATCATCCTCAAACACTTCTGAAGCCACTGCAATGTTCAAAGAATATTCCAGTTAGGAATTTGGCCTCCCCTCCTGCACCTTCCCAGGCAAAGGCAGTTTTTCAGGTTTGCACCTCCCATACCTGGACACACTGCTAACCCATGGGCTGCCCCCTCTGGTCTTCTGCCCCCTGCGCAAAGCCTTAAGCTGGTTCTGCCCTGAGGAGCAGCACACCTGCCAGCCAGGCCATGCAAGGCCAGCTCTGCAATAGCTACTGCCCCTCATGCCAAGAAGCTCTTGGATTTTCAGTGGCCTTGCTGGCCTTGTTCACTCGTAATCTTCAGAAGACAACTTAGGTTAGAGCCTAATTCCCTGTATCTGCCTCCCCCAGCACTACCTTGATCCCAGCGCAGCCTCCTGGTTATTTAAGGTGCTAATTAGAAAGACACAGGTCCCAAGATTTCTTTTTCAGTGAGGATCACCAAACACCACCAAATTAAAAAAAAAAAAATAATAACATATATTCTTTTCCCTGCACGTGTTGGCTCAGATCTGAATTCTAATTAAAGCAAACCTGCTCAAAACTGTCTGTCTAGATTAAGCTGGAGGGTCCGTACGAACAAGCACAGGAGAAATCCATTAAAGAAGGCTCCATTTTGTGCAACACAAGGGTGTAGATTTTGCTGAAATTCAACACACTTCAGAGGCTTACTGCAGGATGGGTACCAAAGACTCCTGCACACAGAAGTCCCGCTGGGATCAGAAGGTTCTCTACACACGTCAGCCTCTACACCACGCCAAGTGTGTGCTGGAATCACACTGGCCTGAAGGAGTCCCAGACGCAGCAGGACACCCACAGTGACCTGAGGTTATCTTCAATTCCTCCTCCTTGTGATTCCTGCCATTGTTAGCAAGGCTCAGAATCACCTTGGAAGAGCGGCAGGAGCAAAGCAGCAGTATTAACAAAACGGCTCAAAGGAGGAGCTTCAAAGAAGTTCTCATGTCACCTTGGCAGCCTGGGGCTCGGAGGCACCCATCAAACACAAAGGTGCCAACAGAGGCTGCTACTGCCATGGTTATGGCAGAGATGGTCGACCACTTTCTGCTGGACTTGCAGATTGCAGAACTGCACTTAACACGTTGCAAAATTCACCCAAAAGGCTTCAAACATTAAGGTGGATAACATTATCCATATTCCTGAGTCCTCTCCAGGGCACTTCATACTCAGAGACAGCTTTTCTTGTGTACTGGGTCTTCCTGTTTTGTTTTCAACGAAATCAAATCTAAGACTGCAGAGGGGCCTTCTCACTTGCTGCGTTTATCAATATATGGTGGAAAATACTGATAAGTCTGCAGTGGGCAAAAGCAATAAAAGGTCTGGCAAAAAAGATGTTTCCAATTAGACTCCTCTGCTTGGCAAGAAGCGCTGACATCAGGGAGTTCACAGGCAGCAGAACTGAAATTGTACCCTCCTATTCACATCTAAATTCACTGCAATGCACAGGAGCATCTACAAGGGCCAAGAAACTCCCACTGATGACGAGGTGTTGTATCCAACTCTGGCGGGCAGAAATCAAGATATAAAAGGATCTTGGTGGAAAGCTCCCCTCATATTACAATGAGAACTTAATCCAGGTTATTTTATTATTTAATCCAGGCTGCAAGTCCTGTCATGTCATAACCCAGTTCTGTGTTGGCACCACGCACAAATTGATGTCCTTTCACTCACATCAGACTGTGCAATTCTAAGAGAGGGATAAGCCCACACTGCTGTTCCTTGCCTGCAGCCTCAGCAGCAGCCAGGGGAGCCAACAACTAATATTAATTAACACTAAGTTTCCTGACTCTTTCTGCCCCTATATCCCAGGTCCCTGAACTCTTTCAGCACAAAACACCCTGAAAACTCAGTTATACCTAAGGTTTTCAGAAGGGTATCCAAAAGAGGCAAATCCTGCCTAGATTGGAAAGGGTTAACCTCAGGAAATAAGGGTGGCAGAAGATAAGCAGCCATACTGGCTGCTTCAGCTGTCCAGACATGGCACTCACTCACTGCTGCAAGTCAGGTCCCAGCTACACAGTACTGAGTGAGAGAGCAGAAACTCCCACTGCTGCAGAGGGTGGAGACCAGCCCAGGGCTGCCTCCCAGCTCCCACGGCTCACACAAGGCTGTACCATGGACCTACAAGGCCTCAGTGCCACTACACACTGGTGTCTGTGGGGAAATTGCATCTTTTGCCTTTGGGCACCAGGGTTGTGCAATCATGAACTCCTGCAATTCTGATCCTTGACTTTTCCCTGCAGAAACAAAGCTCAAATACAAATTAAACTGGAATCTGTGGGACTGGGCAACAAGAAAAAGACTTTCTGCATCAAAAAGGGGAAAAAGTTTCCAGGAAGGAGGCAAAAGTAGGCCACGTGTAATGTCCATCTATCCACTGTCCATCTGTCCATCTATCCAGACCCAGGACAAATGCAAACTCACCATACAACACATGGGGTTGTGACTCACTTTGCAACACAAGGTCCCCATGTGCCACCAGAAAGCAGAGGTTACCTTGCTTGTTTGGAGCTTCCTTGGAGGTCGTTGCTGTCACCTATTTCTCCTACAGAGCCCCTCAGCACACTGCAGCAGCATATTGCTGCTTCTTCACTTCCCTTGCTCACAGCACACACGCTCTGCTGAAATCACACCTTGGAAAAGACTGCAGCACAAAGGGGCTTACCCTTAGACGCTTCCATGAGAGCATCACACCTTTCTGTACTACTGTAGCCACAACTCCAGCTCTCTCTGTCACAGGCCCAGAACGGGAAGACAAGCACTTGATCCAAAAGGTCTGTTCCCAGACTGGCTGAACAATCTGTGACAGCCTGCGACCACCCCAGGTGAGTCCCTGCCAGCAGCACCACTGGATTAAAATTAGACACACACTTGGAAGTGTGTTAATTTTTCTCCTTTCATACAGCATTGTACAAAAAACTACAGGGATGTTAAGGGAATGGCTGATGCACTTTAACTCATTACCCTTTCCCTTGAAAACTGCCTATTAAAGAATGTAATCAACTCCTGCAATAACAAGAAGCATCACAACCTAGCCACAGTCCCACAACAGCCAGCAAATTTCAAAACTGCAGAATACACAGAGCAACCTTAACGTCAGCATTTCTAACAATGCCCATGGGATATTCCCAAGCACGACAGTGCTCTGTACTCACTGGAGATGGTGTCTGACTCTGCTTTACTCGCTGACAGGTCTTCCACAGATGTGTTGCTCCCCTCAGCACCCACTCCGCATCCTCGGGGCCCCATGGCAGTGGACCTTCTCCTCTCATGAATCTCATCTGAGATCATCTCCAGATTTTTCAAGGCAGTCTTATACTCTCCCTTTGCCAGGGCCAGTTTGGCCTGCAGGTCATCCACTGTTTTCTTCAGTTGCTAACAAGGGAGACAGGTATTAGATGGACTTTCAAACAAGGATTAAATGGACTACAAACAAGGCACAGCACACAGTTCCCTGTTACGTGTCCAGGTGCCTTGGCTCTGCACAGGCAAGCACAAACCAGGGATAGTATCTAGGGGATAGGAGAGTTCAGAATTCAGAAGCAACCTGGCACAAGCAGTGGCATTTGTGAAGGAGATAACAGCAAGGCCAACTACAGGAGCCAGGGGCTGGGACTGCCTCAGGAATGTGGTCATGGCCCATGGCTAAGCACAGAGCAAAGGCCCTGTTCAGATGTGAACATGCAGGAGCTCTCCTTAACAGGAATACAGCTCTACATTATGCCACCAGAAACACCCCTAAGGTTTGCTGGCACAGCAGGGCTGGGGGTCACCCCTGAAGCAGCTGAGCCTCACTCTCTGCTGAGCACCAAACCTGTCACTTCTGCTCACTAAACCTGCAGAGCAGAAAGCAGCAAACCTCAACCCTGACAGCTGTAATACAGCAGTTCCTGTGTCCCCAGGCACAAACACCACCGCCTACAGCAAGGGCAAGAGTGTTGGACATCCTATTTCACAAAGGGGAAACACTGCTTGTGAGTCTGTAGCTCTCTCAGTGCTGGCTTTTTTGTTTTTTTTCTTTTTGTGCATTAAAAGCAAAGCAATCTGTGCTTTTTTTCATACAGTTTACACAATCACCTTGCTTCAAGAAGGCATTGAGCAGCTGCCACAGAGAAGCAACAGGCCCACAAACAGTGCACCTCTGCCCATGGAAAAAAGGGAATTTCTCAAAAGATGCTTCTAGGCAGCAGGGATTATTGGGCTGGCACCCAGCCCAGGGCAGGCTTGATACAGCAGCAGCTGCCCGCAGGCAAGGCAGAGGAGGACAGAGCACCCAAGCCTGGAACCTGGCAAGGAAAAAGGTGCACACCAGAGTCTCTGAGGACTGCAAAATGCTTTTGAATCTCAGGCAGCCCAAGAAAGGGCTCACAAAACCTTTGTGGGATATGCCTTGCATGCCAGACAAGGAATGGGAATCCTTTTCTAGCTAGGCTCCTGATCCAGCATCCCACTGGAGCCTTCCTGCACCCATAGCCAGCAGTCCAAGGCAATGTGCTCCACTTAAACCCTGTGCCCATCCTACACAACAGCACTGGCCACTACCCTGCAACTCTGAGGAGCCAGGCTCCCAGTTTTGGGGGCCACATGCAGCAAAAGTCACACAGGTAGAAAGAGAGTGATTCTTGCATTTGAATTTGTAGGGCTACTCTGCCCTACCATCCCTGGCAGCTCCAAGACTGGCTGTAACAGCAGGGACTACCATCCCATAGAGATTTGCCATGCCCACCCAAAGGCTACTGTGCCCTGCAAGGCATGTGCTATGCCCAAGCACTGGCCAGGCATCATTGCACCACAAAGAATGCAGTGCAGAGATGCCAAAAAGCCCTGGAAGCCTATCCCACCAAACCCCTCTTATGCCAGATCAGAAATTCACATCTGCATGATATCTGAGCACTGCAAGCAGGTTACTTATTCTGTTAATTGGTCCAACCAGTAAACATAAAAGATCACATAAAAGATCATAAAAGAACAGTTAAACAGTCTGAAGCATAAAACATAGAGCGAAGAAAATGAAACCCACAACAAACAAATAAATCCCAGATACATTAAACTACAAGAAGCAAAGACAGTCAAACTGTACTCTCTTGGTTCTGACAGAGTTCAAACACACTTATTTCACACAAAAAAAACAAAGACTCTCTTAGTCTTTTATCTTTAAAATGTGCTTAGCAAATTGCTCAAGAGGTTTTGAATTGGTTTTGTATAGAAACACAATATAGTTGTTGGAGCACTTTAGACGTAATTTCAGTATTTACTGTAAGCAGTTAAGAGTTTCAAATGGATCTGAATTACATACATACCTCTAGTTGGACATAGTACTTTGCCTTGAGTTCAAAATAAGGTCTGTGGAAAAACAAAGAACAGTTGTTTACAATCACTGGGACTGAGTGCACTGTACGGGTGTGGGAGTTGCTCTCTTTGTAGCTTTAACACAGCTATTTTGTGTATCACTGCAACCCCAAGAGACCACAATCCAGATGATGGAACACCTACACATGCTGTCAGTGTCTCTCTCTTACTCTCTAATGCATCTATTTCTCATGGGTCTTTTGACCTAAATACAAATTGCAACATTCCAGTTTTTGGAGTTGACAGCATAATTCCTCCAGGCTTAGATTCTGCAAGATATTTAAATGCAACATCCAGCTTCAGGCATAGGCATTCCCTCTCTACACAGCTTTTTTTCTGAGCCCATGGCATATGTAAATTCCTACAGAAGATGAACCTGGTCTGTGTTCAGGTGTGGGGGGTGCAGGGGCAGTTCTTACATTTTTCAGTGAAGGAGAGGGTATGAAGAGAGGTCAGAGCACCACACAAAAGGACACAGCACTTCCCAACAGTGGCCCACCAGGCACTTCCCTAAACTTGCTTTAGGGACAGAAGTACAAGAGGTACGGTACAAAGCCTAGAAACCACTTTCCACCCTCAAAATTTTGAAGCCCACTAGACAATACCATCTGATACAATACTGAGCAGGACAAGGAAAAGAAAAAAAAATCACGAAAATAAAAAAGCCCTGTTGTTTCAGCAGGGCTTACTACCCTCCTCTCCTTTCAGAAGCTCTCCTGGAAGGCAGGGGGGAGTTAAACAATCAGGTATGGCTTTACATGAAATAGAATGTGAACTACACTGGTTGTTTTTCTACCCTGACAGCAAGGCTGTTCTGAGCTGTAAACCCTACTGCAGCTGCATTTTGGACTGTGCACTAGAATTCAGGAGTATGAAACTGCAGCTTTCTGATCCTATATTCTTTGAAGTGACTACACAGTCACACACAAAATAAGTGAGTTGTGTTTCTGTAAGAGTAGGTTATTTCCAACTCTGATATTTTTAAGCACCCTTCCACCATCACCAGGAGCACACAGCCAAGTATTAATGCTTCCAGTGACACCAATCCAGCCAAAATGCATCTCTCCCTTCCCTTAGTGGGACATCACCCTGCCAAAGGCTACACAGATGCACCTGATAGGCCAAATAAAACACTGCAGCTGAGAATTTGGAGCCAACAGATAAAGGACTCCTACAGCCATACCCCAGAGCAATGGTAGCACACAGATACTGACAAATGGTGTTGCAGGGAAACACATACAGGAAAAGCAGTGAAACCTGCTCTCCTCAAATGACCTGATTCTCAATCTTCCTTACCCTGGTGCCAGTTGGGAGGGAACAACCAGACTCGAGTCCTAACCTCCCACCAGCTTCCACAAACCTCAGGAAAAGCCCCCTCTTTATCAGCAACAAGCACATGTGTTTGCATGGTGTGAAAAAACACTACATGCATGCGTGTGTGTGTATACACAAATACATACACGTGCACATAGGAGCAGGAATCTTTACTTGTAACAGGTAGGAAAAACATCACATCAGCAACAGAAAGGAGAGCTCGAGGCTGCCATGCAGGAGCTTGCACATTAACACTCCTGCTCACTCATGGCTCACACACAGCTGGGCATCTGATGCCAGCAGGAACCAGGCCACTGGCAGGGGAGGCACTCCTATGTCCTGGGGTCGCTTCATTACCTGACATCCATGGCCCTGTCACCACTGAGGGCTGGTCTGTAACTCAGCAGGGCAGGAGAAGTGCTCACTGATGTGTCCTACATCACTGGCTGGCTGAGCCTAGGGCACTGCACAGACAAAGTGCTTTTCAAGCTGGTCACCGGAAGAGTGAAAGACACTTTGCTCAAGTCACCAGAGCAGAAAGTGACTTCCAAAAACCAACTAACACAGGCGAGTTCATTATCCTACAGCTCAGAGGCATTTGAGCCAGAAGATCTGGTAACTGTTAAGAACATGCAGCTGTATGCACATTCATAGATCACAAGCAAGTAAGCACCCAAAAACTAAATTAAAAGCAAAACCAAAATGAAACTATCCAATAATCCTTTGCTAATCAACTTTACACAACAAATAATCTAAATTACTTTCCTCCAGGATGTCTTGCTTTCAAAATAGTAATGCTTTAAGCATCTTAATCCCAACTGAAGCAAGGAGCAAATGCAAATAATTTTCTGCCCAAAAGAGAGCAACTCATTCAGTGTGTCTACCCACAAGTTTAAACAGAAGATGAACAAAAGTCCAGAAAGGCCTAAGTGTTACAGCCAGTGCTCCCACACCACCCAGGGAGAAAGTCAGAGCAGGATGGAGGTGTTAAATCCTTCCTGAAAAGCAGCTAGAGGCCAGCTACACCCTACAATAAAAACAGCTGCAAATTCAATAGCCTCATTTCCCAGTTTCTGGAGCCACTTGACAGCACTGATGTTTTCAGCACAGTTGCAATTTTCCTTTATGTGAAAATTGCAATGCTAGGAGACAACTGACCTTTCCAACACCCCTATGCAACGTAAGTTCCAAAACATCCACAACTATTCATGCCATCAGGCATCTTTCACGTTAGCACTAGCTTAGAAGTGGCATTTCTGCAAACCCTTTATTAAAGCATCTCCGAAATACCCTACCTAGATGGTTTATACTGCAGTCAGCCCTGCTGTGAGACAAAGGAATACACTGGGATTCCTCCACAGAAGTGGAAACCAGCTTGGGCTGAGGAGAATGACACAAGACACCCCTCTGAGGGTAGTTCCAGCAAAGAAGTGAAAACTCAGAGGCACGTCACACAAGAGGCAGCTGGGACACCAGGCTCCACACCATCATAAAAAGCTTTGTAGGACCCCACTTTATCATGGTCTTTATTTTATACCTTATTGGCAAGGAAGGAACTCCCAGCAGCCAAAACTGTTTTCAGATATTGCCCTTATCCAGAGGAATCTGTCATTTAGTGATCTGATGATGGTTTTCACAGCCCCTATGCAGTGCTAGACAAACAGCATGCAGCTCATTCTAGGAAGTCACACCACTACACTGGTTCAGCGAACATGCTTGAATCCTTCTTGAGAAGTGCTAATCCTTTCTTGAATTGAGCAAACACTAATCAAAATAGATTTTTAGTTGACCGATTTCACCAAAAAGTCATTTTTAGATGGAGGGGATTAAAAGCTACGACAGCAAGCAGATTGTTTAGACAAGCCACAGTCTGGAAATACTAAAAAAGACTGAAATATAAAAGAGGATTAAGAATTAGTTGTAAACAGGGCCAAAATTTTAAACAGGTTCTGAGTAAAAAGCTGTTTCACTTCTCTGCAACAGAGCCAAATTGCACAGCAAACGCAGAGACAATTATTAATGACACAAGCTGCTTTGCTATGCATTCTGAAGGGTATTTCCTTCCCCAAGAATGGCTCTCACACAGCTTTGCCATGACAGCAGCAGGAAGAAAACAAGCCTCGTGTACAGCACCTTACACGCATGAGTCTCACACCTGACAGCTTTCTGTCACTTGCTTTGCTGTTCTCCTAACTAAAAGTAAGGGCTGTGAACAATCCTAGGCTGTGAAACACGCACAGAGTTCTGCAGACAGCACCTGTGTGGATCCCAGGTGCCTGCTCCTCAAATAACACACCATCAAGGAGTTCAGTGCACTAGAACAAGACCAAGATGCTGCTTGGAAAAGGTTTCTTATCCCATGTAGTTCAGAGGTCCATCACGTCAGGAGTTTCAAAACACACTTAAGACAACAAGGACAAATACCAGCACCACTTGTGCTGGGAGGCTGCTACACACAGAGAGGAACCAAAAGAGCAATACACTTTCACAAGTTAAAAAACCCCATCGAATAGGTATCTCCCCCAAACAGTTTTCAGCACTAATCCTCTCCAAATGTAAAACATACTTTGATTTATTGATGGCTCTTTTCAGCTTCTTCTCCAGTTGTTTCATCCTTCCCATGGCAGCATTGTATTTGGCCGCAGTCTCCTTGTGAACCAACTCACTTCTCGTTTTGGTCTGTTCCGCCTCCATGACCTTCAAGGGGGGGAAAAACAGGTTGAGCAGCAATACACAATGATCCACTTCTTATTGTTTCAATTAACAGCAACTTTATAATCTCTCCAATCAGCTCATGTCAGGAAAGTGAGGGTATAGAAAAAATTACTTCCAGCGAACCTACTTAAAGGCCTTTCCCAAAAAGAGCAGCAGGTCTTCAAATACGGTGTAAATTATGACAAAGGCATTACAGCTTTTCACATAATCTCTCTTACAGGAAATTCGGAAGACCCTCAGCTTCTGGGATCATCCATTTTTTAATTCAGTTAGATATTCACAAGTGAAGCAACAGTAGCAGAGGTCACCCAGTTCCATTCAAGGGCAATGTTTCTGTTTCCTCCTGCTTCTCTCCCAGGAACCTGACTTTCCTAGCAGAGAGCTCTCAGGTTGCTCAGCTCCCAGCTGCAGCCCCATCACTCTGGAAAGGGCTGAACAGCAACCACAGCAGAGGGAGGACTCAAATACAGTTTGGCCTCAATCACCAGTCACTAGAAAATTGTGTGTCCGAGATGGCTTTTCTCTTGAGACAGCTGACATGCCTGAAACCACAGTTTCAACACTGAACATGGGAAGGTCCAAGCCCTGAGCTGACACCCCCACAGTGCAGATGAGGAGAGTTCTGCTGATGACCAGCCCCCTATCCTCATGGATCAAGAGACCCAGAACACAAGTCTGATAAGGAGTGGCTGAGGGAGCTGGGGCTGTTTAGCCTGGAGTAAAGGAGGCTTACAGAGACCTTACTGCTCTTTACAGCCTCCTGAAAGGAATCAGCCTCTTCTCCCCAGTAATAAGCTACAGGAAAGAGGAAAGGGTTCAAGGTGCTCCAGGGGAGCTTGAGATTGGATATTAGGAAAAAAATTTTCACTGAAAGGGTTGTCAAGCATTGGGAGAGGGAGAGTAGATGTCTCTCCATTAGCTGCACTGTTGGTATCCCACAACCAAGCTTTGCCAGTAATTTTATTCAGTGTACTTTTATCGTCCGAATTTGAGATGTCAAAGCTGTAAGTCAGAAAATGTGTTTTATTTAGTGCACTAGCAGCAGTCAAGATCCAGACAGGGAGGTGACTGATTTTTTTAATGTCAGAAAGGTGGTGACACCTCTTTGTTGGTGTGGCAATGAGGGGAAAGTAGGCAATTTTTTTAAGCTTCCTGTTCTGCAGCTACGAAGATATTCATACAAAAAATGGCAGGACTTGACTTTCTCCAGTACTGGATTTTGAAATTACTCAGCTGTGGTACCAACTACTCCACAACTTCACATAAATTTGGTCCACATGGCTCCCACCACCAGACTGTGCATCTGTTCTCTCATATGCAGAGAGAATATTCAAAATACCTTGATTTTAAATAACCTCACCCACAAAGCTCTAATTTTTGAAAAAGTGTGCTAGTCCTCCCAACCCTCAGGCTGAGCTGAACAAGGAAAAGAGATGGTCAGCTCTGACTCACTTGGATTGCTGTTCCTCTCAGGAAAACTGTCATAATTGTCCTTTTTGATGCCTACATGAAACTGCCAAGGCCATCAGCATCAACTCAGAGCTCTTGCTGTCACAACAGGAGGCCACTTTCTGCTCATCTGCACATACCCCTCATTATTAAAAAAGGAATTGCTACAGAACTTTAAGCTATGAGAAGATTTTCAAAGGATCTTTTGACCAAATATAAAATAATACACTCAACTCCAATACTTCAACTTTCTCAAATACATAAGGCATCCATTTTCAAAGAAAGGGGAAAAGAAAAAAAAATCTAGCAGGCTCATAACATATTCTCTCCTGCATCCTGAAAAATAAGCTGGAGTCTCTTATCTCAAACAACTGTTTTAAAGCCAGTTGGTGCAACAACTTGCCCTAGTGAAACATGTCAGACAAGGCTGGTTTTAACATGGAAGTCTCTTAAATTAAACTGCAGTCTCCAAAGACTGCACAGAAGGCGGTTCATCTTCTTTCTAGTGTGGCAAAGAAACTGCAATTTAAAAACGCTGTAAGCTACAAAATAATGGAGCAACTGGAATTTGCCAGTGCTCAGTTACATGTCAGTCCCTCACATTCTTGGGGCAGAATTAGCATAAAGTTTTCTATCTGCGATAAATCACATTATAAGTACAACCAACATCAGGGTTGTGAAGCAGATTAGGTGTCCAGTATTGTGCTAATTTTTCAAACGTTTCATATCAAACATCACATTCAGAAATGCTGAACCCTGCAGGACTGGATTTGAGGATGACAGATTGCAAACGCCTCAAAATATCTGACAAAATGGAATCTGCTGCCAGCCATATATACCCACATTTGTTACCTTTTCCAGAAAGAAAGGGGAAAAAAAAGGCTTCATCCTTTTAAGAAATCAGTGATGTAAGAAAATATATCTCTCTCTCCCTCTCCCTCCCCCTGCACCCTTGTTTTCCTGTGGGAATTCTGTCCTCATGCTCACATTATCCACTCAGCCTGTCTCCCTTCTCCCGGGACAGCAGCTCAAGGTGCATGCCCGAGGCTGAGGATATTACCTGGGGGATTGATTGTAAGGTACCTCTGCAGAGATCCATCACCTGCCAAGATGCATTTAAGCGCTTCATTCAAACAAGAAGTAACAAGAGAGATCATACACCCCCCCAAAAAAGACAAATGGAGAAGTCCAGTCCCATTTAAATGAATGCCAGTCCATCAAGGCTGGCAGACAGAAACAATCTGCAAATGATGCTGCCACCTCTGCAGCCGGGAAGTTCAAGACCAGCTAGGGAAACTCCTCATCTCCTTAAGAAGGCTTAGAAGAAGACAGATAGGCTTGTGTAGGAAAGAAGTACTTTTTATTAGAGCTAATAATACATTTAGTGAAAAAATTGCAATGTCATATGGAGTTGTAAACAAGCTCTTGGTCACAGTTCCCAAATAAGCTGGTTTGTCTAACCCAAGTGCTTCTACCACCCACCTTGCCTTGTAGGTGCTCCTAAGTCATCACAGACGCAACAGCATCACTTTGAAAAAGGCAGGAAAAAAGAAGTGAGGATGACACCTCTTCAAACAAAGGCTGCTCACATCTCACCTCCTTACATTGTACCTGCCTTTCAGCTCACTCTTGGGGCGAGCAGGGGACATACTCCTGGACAAAAACACCCAGAATGGATGAACTTCCAGGATACCCACACAACCACCAGACTTTCCTGTCACCCTTGCCTGTCCCTAACAACTGGATCACCTACTCCAGGCAGAACTCACTCTCCCCCATAGCACAGGCTATAAGATACAAGTAATAGGAAACAAAACAGGCAAAAACCCCCAACACAGGGATTGATCAATTCCTCTTCTCCCCCTCCCTACCCTGTATTTCCTACCCAGCTGTCTGGCAAAGGAAGGTCAGTGTAGAGTATAAATTTACCATCAGTAAGTCTGTACAAATAGCTTCGTTCCACCCAAAATGTTTCCCTAATCTGAAGTAAAAATGGACTCCAGGCAAAATTTCGGTAATAATAACAGATGTAAAAGAACAATTTTATCAGTGGAGTTGAGCAAAGCTGACCATCTAAGCCAGAGAATTACTCTGGAGGACTGTCTTTTCCACAAAACATGAAATTGATTGTTCTTCTGGTGGAAGAATTAAAAATAAAACAGGAAAGAGACAATGTTGTATCAGTAAACCACGAGGAGAAAATCAACAATATGACTGAGGGATTGCAAAAAATTCACTGCATTTCCAGGATAAAGTGACAGAGAGATCAGGACAAGGAGGTATGTGGGTTTTTTGTTGTTTCCTTCATGGACTTTTCTTCTCCCCCTTTTTCCTCTAGGTTTTTCTAGCTGCAGGAAGTATCTCTCCTCTCTACATCACAAAAGCACCCACACATTTTACACTGACAGATGGTGCTTCACAGTATAATATCAAAGTGAGCTTCACAAGCCAAATTAATCCAAGAGGGAGCATGCCTCCTCCCTCTTTACTCTCCCCTCATCCTCTCCTTTTTAAAATGTCTCATGATCAAGAGCCAAAACATTTCTTCTCCCTGCCAGAATTTATGAACTCAACATATCTCAAGAAAGAATGTAAAAGCAGAACCTTTTTTAAGACTGCAGATTGCATCAGCAATTAGAAATTAGCAATTTCTCTTGAAATTCATGAAGGGTCTTCCTTTCTGCTCCAGCTTGTGTCAAACTAGAAGTAATACATCTGTCAGTACTTTCCTTTTGTATGGCTTTATGAATTATTTTCAACAGGAGCATAAATGTGAAGATCCATCCCTCCAAAATTCAGTATTTCCTCCATCCTCCAAAATTCAATATCCTTTGGTCCCTTCATAGTGCTCTCTTTCATAGCCTTGCTCTCTGCACCCCAACCAGCAGCATTACAATTCAAGGAACAAACAGGCTGGTACCCACTAGCAAAAACACCATCTCCAAATTTTAAAGAGACACTGCAGTTACCAAAACCCCAGTAAGCCAATGGCTAAGAGTGAACAGTACTTTTCCTCCCCAGGCAGCTTAAGAGCTCATCAAGCCTGTCTACATTTCCATTATAATCAACAGAGAATTTATCTTACAATGAACTTGCCCCTCTGGCCACACAAATTGCTCTCCAGACACCACTTATTGATTAGATCACCTTTCATCATAATGGAACTTTTGGCAAGTAATTGTGATACACTGTCAGGTTCTAGACAAGACACCACGAGCTAAATTCCAATCTAAGTGTCATTGCACTTCTCAGATCTGTGGAAAAATGGACATTTAGGAAAAAAAAACAAAAAAAACCAGAGGATTTTACCCTGAAATACACATGAAGTTAAGAGTAGAAGTGGGCAAAGCAGCAGCCTGACTTGCAGGATTACACCATAGTCCAGTGCCTCTCTGTTGTGAACATTTAGCTCAAGCACAGACATATGCAGGGATTAGTTCCATCTTTCTAGGCAGGTAGGCAGGAATCCAGCTCCTGTTTATGCTCCCAACCTCCTTTAAAAACACATCTCAAACTGCAAGGTGCAAAGAAATTTCTGAGTGACAGCCTATGCTCCATGTACATGTTCATGCTGGTTCTGTCTGCTCCACGAACAGAAAGGCTTTCCACACATTATGCTTCCAGCTCACCCGGAAAAAAGCAAAATTTCTGTAACTCTCCCATTTCTCATCAGTTGAATTGTGTGATTTTCTAGATCAGTGGCTACAAAAGTCTTGTTTACAGAAGCCCAATAGGTTGTCACATTGAAAACAGTACTAATAACTTTTCAGACTATCAAGACATAAAAAAGCAATTACAACATACGACCCTTATCTCCATTTCCTCTCACTGAGGGTCTAGAAACAGCATTTCCTGTTTGGTACCCAGGAACCCAAGTCTTTGTCTATACCCATTAGGTGAAGTGCAAAAGTAACCTGGCAGCACTTCCACATATAGCTGTATAAGAAATCAGTTTCCCATTTGTTCTCTTGTCTACCCTTTTTCTTTATTCTTTGTTTACACTGTTTGTCAGCTACCAAGCTGCTACAGGGCTCAGGTCTGGTTCAAATTAATTCGGTAAAGCCTGCTCCCGCTGCCTAAGAACAGCAAATAAAAACACTTTATTCTGGCCTGACATTTCTATCAGAAGAGAAACAAATGGATTAGTAGCCCACATCTAAAGTTTAGCTCAGAGGTGCTTTTCTGCACTTGAGTCCTTGCTGTAAAAGGCCTGGTGCAAGATTATTCTCTGCCCACTACAACTGTCATCTATAAATGTATGCAAAAAAAGCTAGAAAATCCAAAATTAAGTGCAATAGCTTTCTCCAAGAGTAATTTTATATGTGCAATTAGATGATGTCTATTTCTTAATCCTCAGCCTTCACCCACAGAAACAGTTTTTTCCATTAGCGATTTCTAATGTAATTCATAGTTAATTATCTGAGTTGTCAGCAACACTGTGGCAGTCAAGGGGAACTTTTGTTCTGGAAGATCCCATTCTCTAACCTCTTTTCATCCATAGCTTGGTAGGGAATGCCAATGTTTTCTCCTCCCTGAGATCCCAATCATTCTGTTTGCCTCACTGAACAGTAAGCACTTCATTAACTGCATGCACTGAAGCCAAGTGAAGTTTTCACTCCACTCTTAGAGAAGATAGAAAACTCAGTCAAGCACTCCAAACAAACGAATGTTGGGTGTGTGCAGTCAGGACTTCCAACAGCATTTTCACCCTTCTTGGCTCTGGCCTTAGCCTTAAGACCTCCACCACAGCCAATGAAAATTGAGAAACTTCCATGGAACTCTCTCAAAACCTGCTGCACCATGGAAAGGTGCAGATGGGTGCTATCTGGGAACTGAGTTTACCCAGACTATTTTAAGCACTGGGAATTGTTGGGCAACAAGTTTTGCATTCATGGAGCCCTCAGCTGCTCTGTACAGTCCAGTCGGTACCCAGGAGATTTTACAGCTGCAGTAAATACACCTAAGTGCTCTATTGACTGTTCAGCTGTAACAAATCAGACATTATAGCTTGAATCACTGAACCCCCCAACAAGCAGATATTCTGCAATCAGTGATGGTACCATTAAAAACCACCAGCACGACTCCACCAAACACTGCCAGCAGCCATCTGCTGCTCTGAATCACTGGGTTTGCTCATCTCAGGGGCACACCTCTCACAAACTGTCAGGGAACGATCAAGGGTTCTAGAAGGACACAAGGATGCCTCTGAAATAGTCAAGGAAAAGAATTCATTTGTACTCTCAAGTTGCCATTGTTTCTTTTGTCACTTACCCCAACACAAGTTTTTGTTATGCCAGCTAGAGGGATGTAGGTGGCAGATGGGATTGCTGTCACTGTCCACCAAAACTCAGCAGTTCAACAGCCTGGAGCTCTAAGCAACTCCTTAAACACTTCTGTTTTTTTTCATCTATCAGCTCTCAGAATCAAAAATCATCTGTTTCTGGACTTTGTTCATATTGAGCAGGGATTATAACTAGGGAAAATGACAGCTGGCACACACACTGCAAAGGTGGGACTCCCCTTGTTAACACAGAGGTCACCACATCTGCAAATAACAAATGGTAACAGGGACAATAACACAAGCAGTACCGTGGAGTTCATTTTCTCATTAATATATACCAGGTTTTCTATCTCTCCCCAACACACAGCCAACATCCTTTCTGTTCCCTGTTTCATCACCAGGCAGCTGGATTTTAAAATTCACTCTGAAATAGAGGCTTTCTTATGACTGAGAAGCTTCTGCAACAGAACAGAACTGTTGCACTGAGGACTGCAAGACAATATGAGCATTGTATGGCATGACCAGCATGTCTGGAATAGCACGTTCAGCTTCACTGGCATATTAAGGAAATATGACAGAATAAAGGTTTTAAACTTCGATTTTTGGTGCTTTTATGTTAAAATAAACCTTTCTGCCTCTTTTTTTTTAACAGAGAGAAGACAAATGACAGGAAAATTCTTTCTGACATCTGCTAGAAAGAATACTGCCTTTGTTGGTGCATATCTTCTGTAGCTTTAGAAAGGCTTTACAAAGGAGGTAGGACCTTGTCTAAATTCCAAAGTTAATTCAGGATAAAGCAGCATGCAAGCTTAAAATGCAACACACAATTTTGAGTAATTCTACATTCAAACGCACACTCCTGAAGCAAAGTGACTTGTTCAATTTAGTCCATACTAAGAACAGGTTATACTAAAACATGAACAAACATACCCTGTTTTTCCAGGCTAAGTACTCCCATAATACACACATTCAGGAACAGGCATCCCCATGAAATCATCCTGGCACAACTCCAAATGCAGATATGCTTTAAGACATTGCTAATCCCTGTAAAATAGATGGTAATAACTTTTTTTTTCTCTGTAGAGAGCTACACCACTACTATAGCACCACCAGACAGAGAATTAGAGTTGTCCCAGAAGCATCCAAGGCCCAGATCATTTAACCTTAGGCTTCATGATTTTCATCGCTTCATTTCCTACATGTCATGAATCTGGACCAAAAGAAAAATTCAGTCTTTCAGAAACTGGGCTTCATACATCACAGGAAAACACAAAGGCAGATGCTGGGGCAAGCTTGTATTACCCTCTGAGTAGCGTGGTTGAGCATCTCTTGCCAGGCAGAATCAAACTGACGCTTGTCATCTTCCAGTAGCCTCTGCTCAGCAAGTGAAATGGTCTCTTTTGCAGCACGCAGCACTTCAGTCGCCCTCTGAAAGTCCTGAGTTGCCCTCTGAGCCTCCAGCTGTGCCTAAAGGACAAAAAAAAAAAAAAAAAAAAAAAAAAAAAAAAAAAAAAAAAAAAAAAAAAAAGTTGGTCTCGGAGAGAAAGGAACACTCACAGTCACATTTAGAAGATCTATGCCACTAATCTCAGGACTTTTTAAAAGAGCCACACCATCGACACTGTTTCTTGAACTTTTACTTGAAATGACATGTTTTTCACTGGAGTAAGTACTGCTAAGACAGCAGGTCCCACCCAAAGACTCATTTGCCAAGAAGTGTCTCATGCTGTTTGTGATCAAAAAACTCACAGCTGATGGCCTACAAATAAGCACCTGGCTGAGAGACAATACCTAATGATGTAGGTTTAAACACTGATAAACAAACCAAAAGAAAATGAAATAGCAAACTGATAGCATGTCAAGAATACTCTGAGAATGGCACTCCCTAAGTTTAGTCAGGGTGGATTTTTATCTAATACACCATTAACCATGCTGAGGAAATATTCTGGAATTATCACCTTGCTATAAAGAATGAACAACTTCTCTGAGATGGTGACCACTTAATTCTTTGGGTGGTTTTTACTTTGCTATTGCTGGTACACAACTGGTACACAAGACGCAAGAATAACCAAGGGAATTGGAAAAAAAAAATCTTTACCTGAATTCTTGTACATTATCTATTCCATAGATTTTTATTTAAAGGATTATTTTTGAGCAGTTTTACTCAGAAATACATCCCTTCCAATGTAAGCCTCACATTCAATTAACTGAACATCCAGCACTTCGAAGAGAGTTTTCATTTAAAATTCAATGATTTTTCAAAAATAAACTGGGATTACCCAGCCCACACTTACAAAAAATGTCTTAGACCAGACATGACCGACAGAACAAAATACTGAATAAAAGTTTACGTATCATGATATACACAGAACGAGTCTGAGAATCAAACTCGAGAAAGGACTCTCACATACAGACTACTACACTGAGAAAGATAAAGTCTTACAAATAAAGGAAAAGGTTTTAGTATGAAGAAATGGTGGTCATTTGGGAAGTGGCTAAAAATCTCTGATACAAACTAAGTGGAACAACGGTGCATTCCTTCAGCAAACAGCTGGCTACACCCCCTCAACACCAGCTGCAAATACCTCCACACTTGAGACACCACAGTTATTTGTAAAGGTAATGGAAAAAAATCCCTCCCTCCCTGCCCCATGGCAGGGGAGATGGACTCCCAGTTTAAACACAAGTCTCAAAAGGAAATAAAGCATACTAAGTTTCCCTCACCAGGTCCTGAAATAGCAGCAAGCTCTTTGAACTTCCTTTCCTCTCTCACGTGGAGGTACTTCACCCCAAGGTAACCATGCAAAAATAGGAATTATGTGTCAGAGGTCCTTCAGTTACTAGCTAGAGAGGGAAATCAAAGTCATCACAATCAAAGCAGTAATTTCCTTCCAACCAAGGTCCCTGATGCATTTCCTTCTGAAGTGGCTGGTGGTGTTTTCCACAGAGAAGTTCATCTAACCATGCCCTTCGCTGTTTTCAGGCAGTTTACACCATATCACCCTGTCTACAGCCTTTGTAGAGAGGGCATTAAAGTGTTAATTTCCATGCAGAACTGCACATTCCAAGGCAGCACGGATCTTTGGGCCAAGGTTAGTGGATGCACAGCATCCTGGTGTAAGTTCAATGCTAAAATGACCTCTCTCTGAAAAAAAACCCCACAAGTCACAACTCCTCATCAGTCCAGTCACCAGCTTCCTGTTTCAAATGTATTAATACATTTTATACATTCAGAATAAGCCTGACTATAGAATATTTTTATTTAGCCACTAACTTAAACTGTGATACCCAGCAAGCACAAGAAAAGTCATATGAGGATCTTTAAACAAGGCTCAACCTAGGCTTCCAGCAAAAAGCCTGAATCTTAGTCCCCAAAGTATCCACTAAACTTTCTAAAAATTCACAGCTTTTTTTTTCCCCCATCCAGTGTAGAGGAACCAACTACAAATAAAGGCCAAAAGTTTCCCATAAAAGGAGTTTGAGATGAGATTTTAAGAAGGGAAATAAAATGCAAGACTCCAGTAAGAGCCTGTATCAAGTACTGTAGGGCAGTGCTGAGGATGTTTGGAGGAAGACCAAGACCAATTTTCATGGAACACTCTGAGAGGCAGCCAGGTCCCAGCAGCTTCCAGCAATAAGGCTGTGAAGGCAGCTTCAGCTCCTTGGCTGCCCTGCTGCATGAGCAGGCCTGCCCATGCAAGAAATTACTTACAAACACACCAAAAGAGACTGGGGACCCATTCCTAGCACAGCCAGAACCTCCTCAGCAAGTAACCGCTTTCGAAACTCAGTACAACCAGATCCAGGGGCAAGGCAAGCACAGAAGTTCAGTCTTCTCACCGTAACTGCATCAGCACTTGGAAGTTTCTCTTGGCACAGATACCTGGGTCAGGGATCAAGACATCTAAGCCAGCAAAAAGCCTTCAGAGCATTAGGAGCTGAGATACTTAATCCCCACAGAAAACAACATTTAGTGGTAGCTTGCAGTACTAATAGCTCTTCTGATGAAGACCTTAACAGACAGTGGACTCTAAAACAGGAAAACTGTCTTTACGATAAAGAAACTAGAAGCCAAATTTACAATTCAGTTAGATTTCTGCTTGCACCTGGACCTGTAGGACATAGACAGCTGGTGCTGTTAACAGGCAGGCACACAACTCTAGGTCCATAACCCACTCAGCTTCATGCCCTCTATCTGTGTGGGTAAATGGAAAACTGAAATGAACTTAAACACTCCCTGCCAGCTGCATTTATTGAATATTGCTCTGCAATGGCAATTTGGAAACACTGTTTTGTTTTTGACCGACACAGTCCAAATAGCAATTTAGCTTCAACAATTATCTGAAGTCAGTCTACAGTCTTTACTTTGAGCAGTTCACTGTAAGTCCGAGAAAGAAAAAAAACAAATGCTAGGGTAAAGAATGATACATTTGTCATTAGAAAAACATCAACAGGTTTGTGGCTTTGCCAATGTGAAAAAGGATACTCAAACACTTTCTTTTGTGTTCTAGTACTGTTACCCAATAATTAGCCTTCATTTAAAACTCCCTCCAGCACATACAAGTTGTTCTGCACCATCACCAACAGGCTGTTCTCAGTCCTAAGCCCACAAGTTACTCCATTGATGGAAAAGAGAGTAGCCTTACCCTTTATGTGCTTTTAAAACCAGAGAAACCAGCAGGAGCTCATGTCTCCCTCCAGCCTCCTTACATTGCACATAAACTTTACCACGTTAGACAGTGGCTGTTTCTCTCAAGACTAAAATCCAAAATTCAAATGAACAGCTGAAAGCTAGGTTGTCTTTCATTGCAAAATTGTGTTTGAGTTGAGAGAGGCTTAGCCTTGGGGTAGAATGAGAGAAAATGTACTAGGGATGAGGACAAAAACTGCTGAGGGAATTTAGAAGCAAGTGGGATGTCAATTTTCTGCCTGTCATCAGTATCACTGATGCTTCTCACCTCTGTATTCTACCCAATACAGAAGTGAGAATCTTTTTCATTATAGTCAGAAGAGCCAGTCTGGTGGAACCTCTTTTTGAAAAGGAGCAAGTCCTGACACCTTGGGAACTGGAGGACCTGTGCCCCAGCTCCCACTGCCTCAGTGACACTGCTCGCCATGGCTCACGGTCACTGCTTTCTGCCAGGAAACTCAAGTGAATGTCTTCACCACTCAGACCCTTCCTGTATCAGTGTAAAATATAAAATGGGAGTCCTTAAGAATTAGGACAATTAGGCAGCCAGAGACTGAAGCTAAGGAGAATCCCACTGTCACAGTGCATCTATCACATGCCAGCCACATAGAGCATCAACTCTTCCCGCCACTCTTTGTCCCTCCTCTGCAACTCAGTCTTCCACAAGCAACTAGCTACAAACACATCTCCTGTAACAGTAAATCCCTTTCCTACAACCAGCAGCACATCCAGAAGTCCTGCTCTGCCCACTCAGCCCCCTCCTTATGGGGATGCTCTCTTTACATCGCTATCCACCCTGTGATGCTCTGTACACGTGACCTCCTCTCACCAGCTCATCTGCCTCCCTGATATCCTTGGCTCTGACAGGCAAAGCCCTGAAATTCCCAGGCAGCTCCCAAAGACTCAGAAGTAACGTGCAGTAGCAGCACTCACAGAAGCAAATTGTGCACTGCGGTATAAAACATATCAGCTTAGAAAATAAATTATGCAAAATTAATGGGGTACTGAGAGGGTTCATAACTGCAAGCTACTGATATACTGCTTTAAGATGCTCAGTCCTGACAAAACTCTTTTGGGGGACAAAAGCTGCACCCCCATGGGCAGTCCTCTGCTTAGCCTACACAGAAGGGAACCATGCACAACAGCCAGACAATGTTGTCAGCTAGAAATTTAAAAAGCGCTAGGCCATGGCAAGCTAACAGAAAAAAAACAAAGCCAAGCACTTTATAAATGCAGCCCTCCTAGAACCAGCAGCACCATACAGACATCTGTTTGTCCACTTCCAAAGCAGAAAACTGAGTACTCTTTAATTAGGAAATACAATTTTCTGGTTAGTCCACATAGCTTCTGTTGACTCAAGCCCTCTTTGTAGTCAAGCCCCTGACCAGCTGCTAATAGAGGATTTTTTCCCACCTTCCCATATATATCTTGAACCTATGACATATCTCCATTTCATCTCATCTCTGATTTTTATTTTTGTTTCTGCATAGTATCACTGACACTGAAACATGGTACAACACAGCTATAGCATTCCTCTGAGGTTAGCCAACATCTAATGTACGTACCCTGGTAGGCACTGCTCAGCCTCTGACACGTGAACACACCTGCACACAGCCAACAGCCCAGCCAGGCTGCCCCAAATAGATGCAGAGGGCTCATTTTGTGGAGACAAGCCTATGCAAAATTTCTCCCCTTGGCCAGCCTCACCAAAGTGCTGGAGCTCAAGTATTGATATTTAATGAAAAGGGCATCACAACACAACTAGAAATTTTCCCATTAGAAACATCAGTCAGCAAAGATCAGATAGTCTTAAATTGGCCTCTCATTTATTCAAGTGAATATATCTCATCCTGCACTGCCAAGGCCTTGACATCTTCTTTATCTCAGCATCTCTGAGTTGAGTTATTGCCAATGAAAGACATGAACAATCTCTGTTTATGAAATCACCATAAGCTGGAAGTGAAGGGAACACACAGCTGCTGCTCAGAACAAGGCACCAGTACATCACATGCTGGCCCAAGGCCTTTGCTCTAGAAAACACTTGTTTGTTACTGTGAAACCAATGTTTCTCCCATCCATTAATCTTTAAAACAATAGTTTAATTGCTACCAGCAAATGGGTACTTGCTTACTAGCAAATAGATAACAATTAACTGTGTTCCAGTCCCACTCTTCAAAAGGAATCAAGTTTCAGATGTTTTTATTCTGGTCCCTTTCTTGTATCAACATTCCACATTAGTTTGCTGTGCTAAGTACAACAGGGAACATGTTTTGAAACAGGAGCTTTACTCCATCACTCGCCTGCCAGAGCTGCTGCAGCACTGCCTGTCTTCAGGGATCCCTCTGATTGCAGTGACTGCACCAGGACATTCTGCACAAACTTCTGGTAGGGATGAGGACAGCAGGATCACCACACACTGACTACAGCATCCCCACCTTACCCACCACTGCAGCAGATTGAGTGATTCAGAAGCCTAAAAGGTGAAGGCAGTTGAGTGCTCACTGCACCAGTCACAGTAACCAGCCACTGAGTGCTGCTATTTTGGCTTCAGTTTTCCTCAACATGTTTTAATTTATCTGGCAGGCAGGAAAAAGAGCAGCAGCCCAGATGTCAGCACAACAGCTCATAATGCTCAACATCCAAACAAATAACAACAACCTTGACACTGGCGCAGCTCCATCCATGGCAAATCTGCAAATGACACCAAGTCAGAGAAGGTGGCTGAAAAGGCAGAACCTCAGCCTAGATGGCCCTTGGGAAACTTGACTGGACCAAGAGACACTTTACAACAAGGAGACCTGTGTGGAGTCCTTCACCTGGGATTGAATAATCCCATGGTCAGCCCTGTCAAAAAAGGACCTGCACATTACAACAGGTGTCAGGCTGAGAAAGCTGAGAAGGTGCAGGCTCATTTGGAGTAATGCAAACCATGTCCTAGACTAAACTAAGAGGGCCATGGCTGGCCAATCCTGCAGAGAAGGTACACAAAGAGGTTTCAAATCCCCATCCCTGGCAGTCTTGGCAAAGCCATGGCTGATGCAATCCAGCAGTGAGGTCTGCTTTGAGCAGAAAGTTGGGATCTGATGACCTCCAAAGGTCCTGTACAGCCAGCATTTCTATCAAATACCATCATATGTCTCTTAGTTTCTCAAAATCTGAGTAACATTTTTGCAAAAACTTTGCAGGGATGCTGAATGTTATCCTAGATACTCAGATGCATTTATTTTCCTGAATAAACAGACTAGTGGTGCAACTGGGGGGGGGGGGGGGGGGGGGCAAGGGTTCTGTTTGCTTTTTTTAAGGATCATAACCTTCCTTTCCCCTCTCCCTTCAGCCTAAAAGCTCTGATCCAAAGCACAACTGAAAAGTAGTAAAAGCAACCCCAGAAACCCCTTCTAGCTACACTTTTATATATAAATCTTCTAAAATCCAAGGCCTTGGGAGTGACCTCATTTTGACAGATCTACAAGGCCTGAACTATATAATCTATGACAACCCTTGGCTTCAAAACATACAGTCTCTCAAGAGTCTGAAATACTCTTGTATTCTTTAAGCAGTTTATTATAAAGCTATACAATTGAACATGGAGTAGAATTTCTTTTTTCAAAAGAAGATTGAAAGATTTTTAACTGGTGTGAGAGGGCAAACGGGAGGAAAAAGTGAAAACAAGCCTTGCTACAGTTTTGTGAAATACAAACCATTTCCTCCCTGCTAGTGAAATGCCTATGAACACCAAAACCATGTGTCCCTTAGTTTCTGCTTTTGATTAGGTGTCTTATTCTTGCGCTGGGCTTTTTGGTCCCCATCCACCCCTTCTCTTCCAAAAGCCAAACTGTAGAACTGACCTGACTCCTGGTTCTGTGTACATTCCTGTAGTCTATAAAAAGGCTCAGGAAATAGGAGACTTGCAAAGCACATTTCAAGAGACATCTAGATCTGTGCTAAAGTTAGGTGGTATGTGTAACTCCTTTAAGACAGGATCACGAGTGTGTTCGAAGAACCAGAAGGTTCAGGGCATAACCAAGAGCTCAATCAGTGCTTCTGCTACATGCTGTCTGCATGCAGACAGCTGGACTCCTCAAAGGCAGAATCCCACCTCCCTTCCTTGGGCTGGGGAAGGAAATGAGAAAAAAGTATCTTAGCACACAGTTCCTTTAAGTACTGTTAAGACCATTTCTGGACTGGAATGAACAAGCAGCTGCCACAGCCTTTCTTTGTTCTCTGGCAGCTCCCATCTAGGCTATAACCAGGATCTTGTGAAAGGGGGGCAAAGATATCCCGTCTGAGCTGATCGGAAACCTGCTGGTCTCCTCACCGGTTTTCACTGATGTGACTCCTTGCCTTATAGGAATAGGGAGGTGATGCTCACTTGGGCACAGAGGTTGCATGGGAGACACTATCCCAAGCCATCTGCCCCTCCTTTGTTTTTCATGTGGTTGTTGAGAGATGCTGGTGCACTTGGAGTTACTCACACTAATTAACAAGCCTGTGGCACCAGAACATGACAAATGGTTTCAGTCTAATACCATCCAGGCAAGGCCTTCTTGGGCATTCACTGACATCTGCTTGTTAGTTGTGCAATCATTTGTGGCCAAAATTATTAAGCTACTGCTTTCTGGAAGAGGTGATGATAAAATATGTCCAGGTTTTGATCTCCAGGGTAAAAGATCTTATTAAGAGAGAAAAACAGCAAGATAATCCTCACTGCTCTATGCACCTGCATTCTGGAGCTTAGGCAGTGAGTCAGCGAGTCTAGGGCTTACAGCTGGTTTCAGGGTTTACAGAGGCTCTACATGCTCATCTGCACCTGGCAGCAGCCTGCTTTGCTGCAGTTAAATATAGAAGCAGGGAACAACTCCCACGAATACACCCTGCAAGAGGTACACTGCCTGCTATAGTGGCTTTTGCTAATTATCCAAGATAATCAACATTCAGCACATACAGATGCAAGAGGTATGTTCAGGAGAAGCACTGAAACGTTGTCTCGTGTAATTGCCACCAAAGCAGCAAACACTTTTATGCAGAAGTTTCTGGAGTGTTGACAAGGGATTGGCAGCCTAGTTCTGAAAGCACATCTTTGTGCATACATACTGGCATAAGCAAAGACAAGGCATGTTGGGTAGTTTCACCTGGCTACTGGGCTGTTCTGGACATGTTCTCCCAGTTCCCAGAAAGCCTCACACCCACCAGCAACCGCCTGTCCTCAATAACAGGAATACGCTCTGGGAGAAAGTTCTCGGCTGACCTTGTCCGCCTCTGCATGCTCACAGATACTTATGAGACAGTCACTCTCCCAAGGGACACGTTGAAGATAACTATTGACCCTTCAACATTCTTCCTAGTCGAATTACACAACTCCATAGCACAAGTGAATAACAGGCTTGCTTCACTTAAAAAAGTTGCAGGCAGCGTCCTGGACTAATGAAGGGCTAAGTCTATTCCTCGAAGGAAATGGTCTATGCAGCAGCAGGAATAGAGAATATGTCAATTCCACTTCAGAGCAATAAAATCCTCCTTTGAGAAGAAGCCATTAGCACACTTGACCAAATTAAAAGAACCTACCAAGATAAACCTAATATAAACAACAAAACAATAAATGAACAACCACCAGAAGCAGACACAGCTAAAAGAGGCAGACAGTTCTTCCACATCCTGGCAGCAAAAATTCTTGTTTAATAGTATAACTTTTTGTTTGCTGCAATGGAGATGTATTTCTTACAGAAACTAAGTCAATGCAGAGCCATACCCACATATGATACAGAAATTAGACTCTTCAGATAATCTTTTCCAGCAAGAACAGACAAATACTCCAAAATTCATACTGTTTCACTAGAAAACACATTCAGAAGGCAGTAACCAACATCCATATTACATCTGTTTTGGCAGCAGACCTTAACATGAGCATTTATCACTTCAAAATAAACTTCCACCTATTTAGACCACTGTACACAATAAAGACTTGGTTGGCTGAAAAAGTTCCCCAAAGTTGCAAGACTTGTGCTGCCTTCAGCTGTCATCCCTGAGCAAGTATCACACAAAACAGGTACGTAGGATATCACCCTGACCTCAAGCCACCCAAGCTCAAATGCCAGCTACTATTTTTAACAGATGATCCTGTCTGCGGCTTACAGTCTCTTGAAATAGCCTTTACTAGAGGCCAGAAAAAAATCAGGAGGGGAAATGGTGAGAGACAACAAAGCAAAGCAGTATTTCTTTTAAAGTTTTTTCCTGTAGATCTGTGTTTTGGCAGCAGCTGTCCAAGTACTACAGTCACACAAAGGAATTCACAACCTAGTCTCTCAGGTTTTTCCAAATTGAAGAGGATGCGAAATGACGTTACTCAAATCTTCATACAACAACAGAGGAAAAAAGGGATTCTGTTCTATTTTCACATTCCAGCATCCTTTGAGAGCTGTTTACATGTTCCTGCCAGTTCCAGCATCTGTTACTGTATAATAGCCAGACCATGTATATCACTTCTTTCTGCCTAAATCAGCTGACATCTCAAAAAACCCAAATTTTTCTGCACCAGCCTTCTCCTTGTTACTCCAAAGAACTGAGGGTATTTCCACACCAACTCAACCCAGTGTTCCATCACTTCAGACCTACTTGCACAACACTAAGTATTTCACAACAGAAAAAAAAAAAAATTCTTTCTTGAAGGTCGGAAAAATAATTAGGTCATTTGATTCCCAACAATTAATGGAGAGGAGGTTGAACAGCTATCTGGCTTTAAACTACAGCTATCCACTATGGCTGGGAACTGATGAAGGCTTTGTAGGGTTGGAGAAAATGGGACAAAGAGACACCAAAAGAGAGAGTGATCTTCTTCATCTCTCCTAGGTAAATTATTCCAAACAGTTTAAACAGTATTTTCTTCTACTTCTGCGAAGAAAAGCAGAAGAGGGAAGAACTTCTAATTTACAGTGCACAGTCAACAAATTTACATGATGGAGTCCTTCAAGGCACATCAACGAATAACCATAAGAAAACCAATTACAGTTTTTGTATCAATAGCTTATACAATCATTCCTCAACAGAATAGTGCCCACACAAACCAGAAATTTAGGGTGCATGAATACCAACCCAGAACAGCTAGACCCATTCACTGAGGCACAAAGGCCCAGAGAGATACAGGTGATCTAATTTTTAGAAGGGGATATGCATACAGACAGTATTTACTGACATGCTATTTCAACAAACAAGTGGTTAAAATTAGTTCCCACTATCCAAATGGGCCAGGAACATTGTACTTGCAGATGATATTGTTACAGATGCCACCTCCTCTGCAGGAAATAAAAGTAACAGGCAAAAATTTGAATCAGGCAAGGATTTTTTTTTTTTCCCTTAATCTGAGAAGCAGCAGTTGTCAGTGTTCCCAAACATGGGACAGATTAAAAGGGTAGAAACCTGCCAGCCACACTGACCTACTGTCCTGCATCAGTAAGGCTGATGGAAGACAAATACATTAAGGAGCTTTCCTTCACAGATCAGATCTTTGGCATCACTTTCCCAAGCCAACCAGGCAACATCTGTCATCCTCTTGGCAGTTTAAGGACACCCGGTTTGACACACTCCAATATCATACTGCTCAACCAGGTGACAGAGCCAGAACACAAAAGTCACACTGAGTCAGGCTTTAAGTAAATAAATAATGTTAATAAATAAGCCAGGCAAAACCTAGCTTGTTGACCCAGGTAAGTGACCCTGAGTTCCCTGCTTCCTACGCTTTGTTGCTACCTTGGCCCGAAGGCAAATGCAACAGAACCCTGATTCAAGAATTGAAATACAGTTTTCAAGTTCTAAGCATACAGGTAGAACAAAGAGAGCATACCAAGCACAAGCTCCGTGCTGCAGCAGTGAGACACTGAGTGCTGATGGCAGGGCAGTGACTCCCACTGCTCACAGGGTTTCAGATGCAATTGTGCAAACATGACCAGAGAGCCCATCAAACACTGAGCACGGCAAAACATTTGCTTGACTGAGTCCAAAGTACATCCTGCTTTAGAAAAAGCTTACAAAATTCAGTGGATTCCCTGGTGGAAGTCACAGGAAGTGACTCCTCACCCTCAATAATAAATTTACAGATTCCCTTACTTGGCCTATGTCCCCTTCAGCCCCACAGCCAGCCATGCATCATGTGGGAAGGGAGATTAATATACTGAGAATGCCCTTTGGGATCACAGCAGTGGGAACTCCACATTTCACCAGAGGACTGACGTCACATCAGCATGGTTTCCCCAAGATTTAATGATGTGTTTTGTAATTAGAAAAACAAAATCATTGGTGGGAAGAAGGAGTTCAGACCTAGAGCAGGCCCACAGGGAGCAAAAAGGCAAGAAGGACACACAAAGCTTCACAGGCAAAGAGGCACAACACACAGCCTCAATGCTTCACACTTTCAGGCACTTCTTGCACAGCTCACCTATGTTTCACTCCCTTACCATTTCTTCACAGCACTGAGCTTCCCAATTGCTCACACAGCAAGTTCCGTGTCTCTTTTCCCTTCAGAGCACAGCAGTCATCTCTTCCCAGGCAAGGCTTGTACTGCCTGCCTCCCTCCCTCCCTCCTGTGCCTGGCCTGCCGCAGCACCAGCCGAGGCCACCACATCATCCTCCATCCCAGACAGGCTTCTCAAACACAAGGAAAGTCCCAGCTCAGGAAGAGAGCTGCTCCCCCGCCTCTCCACCAAGTAATCCAACAATCACAGCCATCTCCATATGGTTGATTTACAGGCCCAGGGAGTGAGTCACGACGTTCACCTCACCTTCCTACTCCAGGCATCATTCCCTCCCATCTCCCACTGCCAAGAGGCTCCCCAAGACCCACCAGGCAGCTGCAAGATAGCATCCTCAGTTAAAAGGGCGAACAGTCAGCACAGGCAGAGCACAAACAACACAGTCTACACTGCCAGCCTAGACCGGTTATTGCAAAAGGCCAGAGCAGCAGCATCCATCCAAAATACAAATAACACAACATGCAAAAAAAAAAAAAAAAAAAGTCCTAGTGACCAGACTCAGGGAATGGTTTTAAACTAAAAGGGGAGAGATTTAGATTACATGTTAGGAAGAAATTATTTACTCAGAGAGTACTAAGGCACAGCAATAGGTTGCCCAGAGCAGTTGTGGATGCCCCATCCCTGGAAGTGTTCGACAGGATGGCTTGGGCATTGAGCAACCTGGTCTAGTGGGTGGCACCCATGCCCATGGCAGGTGGGCTGGAACTTGTTGATATTTAAGGTCCCCTCTAACCCAATCCATTTCATGATTGTATGATTACTTAACAACAATAACAGCACTGAACTATAGCCAAAGAAAACAGTCAAGTCCTCTGGGTGTTTGTTTTTTTCCTTAAACAGCTGGGAGAATTTGCAGAAGGTTTGTCGAAGTTAATCTTCAAGTTTCTGTATTCCTTTCTTTCAAAATGTGAATCCACATGATACTCATTTGGTTTATGAACAGTTAACCAGAAACACTCCTTCAGCCAGGAAAGGTCAGCTGGTTGTTCCACTGTAACTGTGCCAATAATTTTGCTTTTTACTAGCTTCATGGCAAGTCTCCAAAGAGAAATGCAAGTCTGTCACAGTTCTGCTGACATTTAATTTTTGCTTCTCAAGTTCCTTCTCCCTCCACCTATTTTTTTTTTTTGCATCAAGTTAAGCTTACCAGATTAGACAAATCAGTCTTAACTCCTTGCTGTTCTAAGCATGAGCATCAGGACTTCATAAATGAAGTAGGATGGAGAAGGAGATTCCTTATGACAGGGGAAGTCAATATACTGATGGATAATGCATTCAGTGTCTAGAAACCAGAGGGAAAGACCTGGGTATCTACCACTGTTGGAACTGGACCCAGGAGCTGTCATCCACACTCAATGCTGCCCTCCTTTTCCCAGCAGAGCCAGCTGGCGCTTTGATCCCATTAGTTCTCACTCACTGAGTGAACTTGAATAGAAAACTTGGGTGCTGCAGGACCACGGTTTCCAGTTCCTAATTAATCTTTCAGGGTGTCTGGCAGTTTTGAACCTCCAACTCACATGAATTTAAAAAGCTTTTGTTTCCTGAGCTAAGGGAGTTACCATCCGTAACTTTCCATAACTGCCACACTACTTTCAGACATCTCAAACTGCACACTTGGAAGCTGAGATGCAATGACCACTTCAGAAAGCTTTGTTCATTTACTGGCTTGATCTCTACAAAGAAGGGTATCAGTCTCATCTGCTGAGGAAGACTCTTCCAGCTAGGTAGGTGTGCTTTTATCCGCTCACACCCCTCCCGCCTTCACCACCAAGTGGCTTGGTTCCTCCTCCGTTCCTGCTCTGCAAGATTACAGCAGCTGCTTTTCATCCTGATTCACTTCAAACAAAATATTCATTGAATCACATCAAAACTCACATTTAAGAGAAGAAATAATTTCCCAGTGGTAACTGGGGTCCCCTAAGTTTTGTGAAGAAAAGCAGAACAGAGGTACAGGATCTGAGTATCTGAAAGCTCACCTCTAATAATTCTTTATTCTTTCAGCTGATTTCTTCACATAGATGTGGCAATCCAGTTATAAAATATTACATGAGTAAAAGATTATTAGTAAGGTGAGAGAAAGGAGCTCTACAACATAAAAAGTTGCAGTGAACAGGATGGGAAAGCTGTCCCTACTTGTCTATCAACTGCACTTCCTCTCAGGTATGTCCAGACATCAATGGAGAAGAACTGCTGTAAATGTTTATTCCAGCAGGTTTTTCCAAGCCTTTTCAGATAAAAGAGTGCTGTTTAAGTATGCCAACAACGTGAAAAAAATAACTAGTTTTAAAACCGAGGAAGACCGACCCAAGAGGAAGCAGAACATGCATATCCTCCAACATACTGCTGAATGAACACATGGTATAGGTGGGTTCTTTAGGTACAGAGGTACAGACAGGTATGACCTAGCATAGATCTTTTGTCTATTTTGGCCTGAAGCAAGTTTTCTGACATTTTTTTGTAAAAGCTAAATGAGGCAGGGGGCAGAGGGGTGGAGGGAATATCACAAATCAAAACCATGTCTCTCCCAAATAGGCTCAGTACTAAAGCTGAGCAAAGCATCCTCACCTACTCCCAATCTGAGCCAATAAAATGTAACCCCTCATCCTGCCACAAAACCAAACCAAATCAGCCCACCATCAAACAAAAACCAACTAGCAAAAAAAAAAAAAAAAAAAAAAAAAAAAAGCTGAAACTCAATTAAAAGCAATACTCCCAGGGCTTTTTGTCAGGTTAGAGTCACTAAAAATGCATGGATTGCTTTATTTGTGGGGGTGGAAACACACTTTTATCAGATTTTTTTTTCCAGCAGAAGCAAAGCAGACAGGCACGTCTCCTGTTCAATTTGTCCGTGGGTTCATAAGTGAATGATGTATGGATAGCAGTATTTTAAAGGCACCTCTCACCCAGTGACCCCAAAGTGCTTTTACTTCCCTTAATGAACTCAGCTTCACAGCAGCTTGACAGCTTCATTTTACATGGGAACTGAGAGAGAGATGAAGTCATTCATCTGTGCCATGCAGCAGCACAAAATCAGCTCCTGCCAGCCCAGTGACTTATGCATTAGACCACACTTGCTTTTGTATAGCATCCTGTCACCAGGGAGGCAACACACTTCCCAGCTCTGTCACTTGCTCAGACACTGCTGTGAACACGATTGCATAGGCACCTTCCAGCCCTAGCCCTGCAAAATGTTAAGTCAACAGTGGCTTAAGATACCCCTTACCCCAGAGCCTCAGGACTTCTGTTTACAATATTAACATTTCCTGGCAACTTCACCCCTCTTCCCCATTAGCCTTGGGCAAGAAAAGTCTTATTCTTTGACTAGTCAACTAAGGAATCAGCTACTAGTGGAAAAAAAAATAAAAGAAAAAAGAAGAAACCACCACCCAATCCAAATACAGAGCAGACAGGAAGTTTGATTTTCTGAACAATTAGAACCTGGGCCACCTTCTAGATTACAGGAATTTCATACTCCTGCAATGTGGGCTTTGCTTGTGCACATGCACAGTCCTCTATGTCCCAAGGTTCTTCCACCAAACATGAGCATTCCTGCATAAGTTAAAGAACAACATGAAAAGACAACTTGCCAAACAAAAAGAATGCAGTACTAATACTTCAAAATTTGATTAAACAACAAATTGGAATCAAAATGCCCCAAAACGGTAAAGTGTGTCTGCAATCAGCACAAACATCCCACTTCTGTACCAAATGAGGAGTCACAACAGCTCTGTCTTGCGAGAAGTTAATCTCCTTGTGCAAGAATATTAGCTAGATGTCACTTGAGTCTCAGCAAAAGCCAAATATTACTGCTTTGGTACCAACAGAGAGCATCCTGACTCCCTGCACCACCATTTCAGAGGGCGAAGTACTCAGATCGTAACACTAAGGGACCAGTGTTCTGGTAAAGCAAAGTTTCATCCTGACAGGCCAAGCTGTGGCTCTCTTGGCAAACATTCCACAGACATGATCCTACAGGACTTTTGGATAGGAGAGTTAATTTGTTTCGAACTCCCTATCTTCTGCCAACACAGGATTGCACAAGATGGGGATAAGGGTGAGTAGAAAAAAGGGCTCAAGATCCTAAGGCTTCTCCAGTGACATACGTCAGCTGGTCACCTGGTTTTTGATGACCCCACATCACTGCCCTCACACCTTCTTAATGGGTTTTATCTTAACAGATGAAAACAAGTATTTCCAAAAGAGACTCATGCTGGTGCAAGTGAAAGCAAGCTCCTCAATGTGACTTAATACAGCTTGCATCAGGTAATTTACCCTACAGCTGAAATCTTAAACACAAGTAACTCTGGACAACTCCTGCATTTCTGCCAAACTAAGAGTCATTAATTATGCAATTCCGTATTTCCAAAAGGCTTAAAATTTACAGTTCATATTTTTACTTCCCTTTAGTGAGAACAACAAACAGGAATTTACACTTCCCTTTCTCTTATCAGCAGAGTCACTCATTTTTCCCTTATTGTTTAATTAAAGCTATTTCAGCCCCCAAGAACCTTGTGTCTGTATTTTTGGAGGCAGGCTAATGGCTTTAAATATAACTGTAAAGACAGGAGAAGGAAGACAATTCTTCACAGGCTAGAAATTATTAATTTAAATTTACAAAAAAATAACAAGCTCTTCCCATGATTTCTCTACAGTTTTGCAAATCACAGTAAAAAAAGAAATACAAACTGACACCTAACCATGTCAATACTCTGGTACATTCCTCCAGTTTCATATTTACCTACCTATTCACACCTTCTCCACGCTTTATCATAGTGGATTTGCTCCCCAGGTAAGTGGAACTTTCCCAGATTAAATTAAAACTAGAAAAACTCTTTAGGCAGATGCTTCACAGACGACTGGCACCAATTTTTCCAATTCTCAGCTTCCAGATAGATTCACCATAGTTCAATGCCTGCATTCCTCTTGGCCCTCCCATTTTCCATTTTAAGATGTTATTATGAAGAGGGAGAAAGAGAAACCAGAGACCATCTTCCACCTCCTTCTGCCAAGCAGATACAAAGCAGGAACTCTGTTCCATGACCAGATTCATTACACAAAATGAAAAAAAAAGGTGAAATGAGTGGTTAAAAGGGCAACCCCTGCTATAAAATAAAATGCTGTCATGGAAATAAAAGACAATCAAATGTGTAGCAAATAAACAGATCTGGGATAAACAGCATTTAAATATAACTGGTGATAAAATGGATTGGGGAAAAAAATACAGTTCCCTCTAACAAGCCTACTACTGGAGCAGTGATTCTACTAATTTAAGGACCTTCAGGAGCTTGGGTTTCTTAGTGGTCTTGAGAAGTACCTTAGAACCAGAATGACTGGATGGGTTTCATGGGTAACAGAGACAAAACAATACAAAATTGCATTTACAGAACATAATCTGCTGCCAGCTTCAGCACAGAGGGCAAAGTTCACTGCTCTGAGTTTCTGATGTTACAAACCTCAAAGTCAATTGATCTTTCAATTTATTTATTTGTACTGCAAAGTGTGTGCTTCTACCATTAACTTTTCCAAGTGTAACTCTATCCATGCTGTGCTTTACCCAGCTACCCATAGTAATAGAAGTATAAGATCATGCTCAAGGCAGGGCTGCAGGGATTGTTTTTCCAAATTGCACATACTAGTTTACACAATTACTAACTTCTGTAGCTCACCACTGGTTTATCTCTAGCACACACCATAATCCTCCTGAGCAGGGTTTCAGAGCAGTTACAGATGAGAGGTAGATACTTCAAAGCACAGCAAGCAGGGTAGAGTTTACCCTTTACCATTACTATTTGCCACACTGCTTCTAGTCTGCAGGATTAAGCCTAATAGCCCCTACACCTCATCCCCATCACCTGAGACAATGCCTCCAAAACAATGCTATGCAATTTAAAGCATCAACATAGTCACATATTACCTTGTATGCCACACCCCATTAATCCAGTTCCTGCTTCATCAACTTTCAAGGGAATGAAGCTTGTTCATTCCTCCCTTTCCTGTGTGCTGTTCTGAGGATGCATTCTCTTCCCTTCCCCCCTTCTCTTACCCTTAGAGTTTACACTCTGCCTCCTGGCACACAGCTACTCTACTTTTCTCACCCCTCTACCTACTACCACGAAAAAAATCCTTCTGCAGTTTTCATGTATTTCACACATGCCACCCCATCTCTCACTTTTCCCTTGAAAACAATCATATCTCAGCTACCCAGCCACAGATACCACCCCACACATCCTTCCAGACAAGCATAGAAGTAGCAGCTCTAGGCAGTTCTTCCTGACTCTTCCTGCCTCAAGAGAAAACAAATATCAACCAGAAACATGTTTTCCCTTGGGAAAAAAATAAAAAGCCTCACACACCAGCACACCCCACCATAAACACCCAGCAGAAGCATTGCCTAAGCCACCACACATTGAACTCTCAGCAGCTTTTTCTGAGATACTGCCTGACATGTCACAAGATTCCTAGCTTTCTCTTCACCCAGCAGGTCACACTATTCCTTCCACACCTCATCCCTCCCTGAGCTACCCAGGCTCATCGATAATCAAGCAGCAGTTGGGGCATGGGAAGTAATGCCCTGATGACAGAGAAAGCCAAGCTCAGTTTGTCCCCAAAACAAAACATTTGAGAGCCACATTTGGCACATCCCTGGTTCATCACAACCTATTCAGCACCAAACCCTGTGGGTTTCCCCAAGCCTGCCCCGCTCCAGCCTTTTTCCCTGCAGCTTCCAGCTGCAATGTGCATTTTGCTTTAAGAAGAAAAAACAGATACACAAAGTCTACACTGTATTTTCAAAATAAGTACAACTACTGCTAGGAAAGAGCAGGGGTCTGAAAGGCCATTTATGAGAGAACTGGTTTTTTGCTATTGTGTCTACTGTAGCTGTTCTGGGTTTGAAGAGCATGTGCAGCTGTGGCTGTGAAGAAATGCCTTTTGCCATCAACTCCCATGGCTGACATGCAACTGAAGACACAGGCGAGTGACAGCCAAGTGCACATGCTTAGGATGTTATTAATAGCAGGAAAGTAACATCATTGGTGTGTGCCCTCCAACTCCCACCACAAGCTCAGAAGGCAGAAAGTTCTTACCTGCCTGGCCACCCTCCGAGCTTCCCAGTAAGGTTTAGAGTCTTCTACAGATTTTCCAATCTTCTTCACCAGTTCATCCAGTTTTACTGTTGCCTCGACCAGCACGGAGCGGAACTTCTGGCGTGCATCCTTCCAAACGTTGCAGGAAGGAAAGAAAGGACAAAGGCAGATTAGAGCTTTAAAAATTATTTCTACCTGTTTTAGGTTCCTCTTGAGATTCACACAGGAGTTGTCACATTCAAAAGAGTTACTAGAATTTGGACTAAGACCGAATTCTTCAGCAGAGGAACCCTGGAACCCAGAGCCAAATCCTAAAGCCGGCATCTTGGACACCAAATATTTGTCTTTCAGTGACAGCTTTTATATAAAGCCTACAACAGCCTGTTCTAGATGTTACCTCTGGCAGGATTTCTCAGAGAGGGATTGTTTGTAAATTACTCATTCACTGATAAGGCAAACAGCAGTATAATAAGTTCTGAGAGGGACTTCAATGGCAAAGAATCTTATATAGGTAATGCTAGAATGGTGCTAGCTGGCAGACCAAGTCCCCACAGCAGGCTGGCAAGTCAGCTGGAATTGGCACAGAAAGACCATCTCCTCAGCAATGGGTTCTATCAATGGAGAAGGCACCTACATTTCACTTCACTGTTAATATTTTCTATATTTAAAAAAATCCAGATACTTCCAAATGGGATGAGTTGTGCTCCTTATATGATTATCTAAAGCAACTAAAATATTTTCTCTGCTCCACTCAAATTTCCACACATGTAAGCAAACTGAGTCTGATTTCAATCTCAGAATCCACCACAGACTCTAAATAGATGAAATTATTGCAGATTGATGCAGATTCAGGATGGGACCTGGCCCAGGATTTAATGAGATGAAGAGGAAGGGCCACATGAGCTCTCAACAAGGCTTGTAACTCTAATTAGAGTGCAGCATTTATGCAGACTGCTGAAGTGACATGCTGATAATCAGGAAGCAGCTGGCTTGAAGAAGCGCCCTAATTCAGGAGGGTTTTGTCTTCATTGTTGAGGATTTCTAGAATGCAAAACTGCTTATTCACTGAAAGATTTAAAATACATTGCCATTATGCTCTCAAAAGTGGAAAAAAAAATGCAACAATACATCAGTTTTTACAGAAAAAGCAACATACTTCTGTAAAAATTTCTTTGCTTCCTTTTTAGTGTTATGCAAAACCTGAACCAGTATCAGTATTATTTTAGTCCAGGGCAAATAGCTTTGGTACTCCATTTAATTCTAAGGCATTATTCAAATGGGTAACAAGGTAAAAAATGGAAAATTAAATGGACATTAACTTATTATTTCATTAACTCCAATCCAGTCAATAATCTTATTGCTCAGTGAACACCTGAAATGTATCATTTAAAAAATATTTATGGAGTCAATGATTTTCTCAGTGAGAAGAATTTGAATATTTCCAATTAAATTACTGGACCATACATGGTTCACTGCTCAAAATGAGTTTCATAAGTAACTGAAAAAAAGACTCCAAGCTTGATGACTATATTGCAAGAAAAATATTAAGTACTGAAGCACACTTAACAAAGAGACAAATTATTTGCAGGTGTAGGAACAGAATTAAAAGCTCACTGCTAAATGAATGAACCAGAAGATTTCTTTTCATTCTCTTTGTGAAAGCTGCATATAAGGATATTAGTTATGCAAAGCAAAGAGTTTAAGTAAAAAAAAAAAAGCCTACTCAGTGATTCATCAAGAAGTTCAGCTCCCATGTTTGTAAGATAAGCACTTGGAACATGAAATCATCACTACAAATCTGTGTTTGGAGACCCCAAACTTATTAATGTAATAATTATATACAGTCTTATCCAAGAGGAAAAAGATGGTTAGTCCCCACCTGGAGTTAAAAAAAAAAAACAAAACAAAACAAAAAACCAAAAGACACTGGGAACAAAGCAGTCAAATTAACAGCAACTTCTGTACCCATTCATTTCCCTTTAACTCTGATGAGTTAAAGCAGATACAAATTACTGAATTCCAAGGGCTCCTCTAATGGTGCCTGAAGCGCAGGTATTACAAATGGTGAAATACATATTTGCCCATGAGCACAACTCCACTCCATACAGTAGTTAGTTACACGGAATAGGAAGCTTCAGCTGAAAAACACACTGGTGTGCAATTCCAGTTTATCATTTTCATCCAAAGATGACTGGTTCTTCTTTTAAGGCTTAATTTTGTTCTGACTACCTTCATTCTTGCAGTGAAGAAAAATAATGAAAACCAAAACGCCCTGGAACTTTATATCTGTACCATCCATCACAACTTATTTTAAGTAGCGTTTATTCTCAGGCTCCTGACTGTCAGGAACACAAGCCTGCAGGCTCCAACACCTTCTGCATGACAGAACAAGAACATGCTCAATTCTCTGCTGGGATCAGTCCCCCTACCAAAGGTTTCCAGCCACCCCCTTCAGACCCAGCAGCAGGATGCCGAGGTCTCTGAGGTGAGATGCCAAATCCATGCCCTCTGCAGCCCTACACACACCACTTTTACTCTTCACCAGCCCCAACTACACTACAAAAGCCAACAATCCCACATGGTGTATCTAGAGCGTGCGTGCCCCTGTGCCAAGGCAGTGCCTTCACACCACCCAGCCTCCTCAGCCCAGACTGACTCAGCTCTCCTGACCATGGCTCCGACCTGGGAGCTAGGGAAACACCTCCAGAGGGACAGCAGGGTCACAGCTCCCTCCTGCAAACTCAGCCACGCTCCTCGGTTCAGCGTGTGCCGCAGGCTGGCAGAGCATCTGCAAAACACATCACCCTTGGGACAGCACAAAACCCCCCTGGCAGGTAATCCTGGGGAAGTCTGAGTAAGAACCACAGGTGCAGCAGCTATTTTTTATGCTTCATGTTGAAAGTGGGGAGGTCAGAAGCACCAAGGCAATTGCACCAGTAGGACTGGGCTTGGTGCACTTACTCCTTATGTGACATGAGAAGTACATCTGTAGTTCATGGAAATGAATGGGCCTACGGTCAAGGCAGTAACTTTATTCACTGCTTTATGTCTGCTTTCCCATGGTACTGTCAGTGAGACACTTCAACCCACATGTAAAGTGGTTCAAAGCTATAAATCCTGTTAATGGTGTTTTCTGTAAGGACGATCACATCAAAAACTTAGAGGCTCGGAACAGCACATCACTGCAGCTCATCCACATCCCCAGCACAGGCTAAGTCCTACATCCATGTTACAAAGACAACCACAGCACTTTCAAGCTACTTATCACATCCTCTGGTGCGACTTGCCCTCCCCACAAGTGTTACTATTTAACTGCCAAAGTCATGCTTCATTCAGACCTTCATCTAGCACACATGGATGACAGAGAAAGGAAATTATGTCAATTCCTGCAACTTCTTGTCCTGAGCAAAACCAAGACAGTGCAGCATATGCCATGGAAAATTTATAGCACAGTCCTCAAACTCTCGTTTCTGTATTTCAATTTCTTGAAAGATAATTCATTCCAGCAGAAATGCTATTCATTGATAACAGCAGCCTTAGCTAATATGTGAATCACACTCACCATTTCTGGGTGAGTTTTTATGTTTTGGGTTGATTTTTAAAAACACATTTTGTTTTTCTCATCACTAAACTGAATACATACACAGACTCTAACAGAAGCAATGCAAGTGACATGAGACATCTCAAACATCCTGACATTTTCAAAACATGCTTTCCCCCTCTACTCACTCCTAATCTTCTGTGATCATTTTTGAGAAATCATTGATTCTGATTTTAGAAATAGAAAGGGGACATTGAAAATGCTAGCCAGTCAACTTTCAATGTTTTTTCACTCCTATTTGCGCAAATAAGATGATGATAAACCTTTTCCAAGCTGGACAAAAGCCAATTAAGGCACTTTATCCTCAATGTGTGTTGCAAGGTTAAAAAAAGAAAAAAAAAAAAAAGGTAGCAGGAGAAGGGAGAAGCTTCTCACTTAAATTACAGCCTTACTAAGTAGATTCTTACTAGCTAAGGTGTTTGTCATACACACACTCTAGCAGGCAGAGCACTTAGTGTAGCACATGGACAGCTGCAGTTTACATTTCAACATCTTGTTCTATGGCTGCAAGAGCTCCACGCTCATCAACTTTCTTCCTGGAAATCCTTAGCACTTTTCTTTCAAAAGAGATTTCACTGTCTTAGGGAGCACACCAGACCTCTACCCCACATACGGTTTTGCTGCAATAGTTCATTATTGAAAGCAGACTTCGTTTCCAGTGACTTGCTGTTGGGCAGCTTTTTGATACTGCACCAGAAAGAGACCACACTTAAAGACAGGTCATCCTTACAGCAGCATTTTAAAGATCCATTCTCAAATGTGGGTAAAAAACTAAAATACAATTTTCAACTTATACTGCACCTGTCAGAGAAAAAAACATGCCTGTTTTCCTCACTCATGAGTGATGGTGATGAGCTGGTGTTAGATGCCAGATGACATGCAAATAACTATTTCTGCCCATCAAATGAAACATGTATTTTCAAACAACTTAATTTTTAAAATGAGGTTTACATATCAATCATGTTTGAATCATCTTAGTACCAAGAACATTTAAATTTCATTTACAAAGGTTGTCCCATGACTGTTCTGCCAGTCTGGTGTGCAGAACCTCTGGCAAGCATGGGAGGCGCATGGGAAGTGGAACTGCTCACTGAGAGACAAGCTTCATCTATTTCCAAGAGGCTGACAGTAACCATACCAATCTTTTCTGCTACAGAAACTTATCAGCTGCAAAAGCTCATTTCCAAGCTAAAATAGCATTAGTATCATACATCCACACATAACAAGGTGTGCTCAGAAATCTACCCTCAAGAATCAAACCAGTTAAAGACACTTCTAGCAGCTCTCTAGTACCCGAGCAATTCAATTAAGCCAGTCTGGTGACCAAACCTTAAAAACAAAGTGCAAGGAAGGGGATAAGTAGTTCCTCAAGTTTTAAGGGACAAGAAAAGTCTATGGTTTACTTTTTTTTTTTTAGGCAGCTACTAATTTGCCATCTAAGAACAATTTTAAAAGTCAGTATCTGAAAGTTGCTCTAACCTCCTGCTTGCAGACAGTTACAAACTAAGACTACCAATACTTTTTACTACAAATGTTTTTAATTTTCTTAGAAGAAGAGAGAAGAAAACAGGCATGGGATAGTACTGGGTGCTCCTTCCAAAGCAAGATTTCGCTACCTAACCTTTCCTGTCTCAGGCAAAACCATTTCTTCTTCAAGAACATGAATCAAGTAAAGCCCTTTGACTCACTTGGTTGACAAAATCTTTCCAGAGCCACAGCAGAGGAAGAAGCCTTCCCCTTACACATCTTGGATGAAAGCAGATGGCAAAACAACAAGCAATTCACAAATGGGAGCCATTTCCTATGGAAGCAAATAGATCATAAAGAGATGTGGAAAGATTTCCACATCCTGATAGTGCTGGACAAATCCATCACGCATGTACATCCTCCTCCAAAAGCCAGCAGGAACACCAGCCAGTGAGCTGCTTTGCCCTTATCTCTGCATTCTTTTGTGGACACTGGAAAATGCTGCACAAGGATACTGATAAGGTGGCGGATGTTTCTACAGATAGATGTTTCCTCAAGCCAACCAGGCTTGCTCAGAGCAAGATTCCAGACTCTTGAGAGGTCATTTTTCTAAAACCTGAAAGATGGAGGATTTTGTTTTTAAATCTACTTACATATTTTATGTGTAACAAGGTCAACAGCTCAAGTTTTTTTCCTAAATCCAAGCATTTTAGAGAGGAAATAAGAAGCAATTCTAAATAACTGGTGAATACCTGCCTGCCAGTAGGAAGCAGTGAACTAATTCCTTGTTTTGCTTTGCTTGTGTGTGTAGCTTTTGCTTTACTTAACTGTCTTTATCTCAACCCACGAGTTTTCTCACTTGTACTCTTTCGGTTCTCCCTCCCATCCCACTGGCAAGGAGGGACCAAGGAGCTGTGTCATGTTTAGCAGTCAGCTGGGGTTAAACCACAATGAAAAGTCCTTCCTCTTCTGAGAGGGGCTCAAAGGCTCACAACCCACAGCTAAAAAACCCCTTTCCTTATTTCCTACAACAACCCAGGGTGACCTTTATAATAAATCCAGGACTAATAGTAACACAAAGTCTTGCAGATCAGGACTGGAGGATCTAGGCAAGCACACAAGAAGGATCCCAACCAGGCCCTCTAATAATGAGCATGGCTGAAAGCAGCACTGTTCAGCTCTAGTTTTCCTGTGCAGGATCTCCCCACAAACAAACACTGGCAAGCTCGTAGCTCCAGCAACACAAAAAATTCTCTCCAACAAAAACCACATTTGGGATAGCTGGGATTCCAGTGGTAACTTCAATGGTATGTGCTGCATTTCCCCTCCCCGCAATGCTGCCAGAGGGTCCCCGGGTTAATCTGTTACAGCTGAGTTGTACTTTCAGAGCCAGTCCAAGCCCTCTATGAGCTGGCTGGACAGGCAAATCCTGCACATTTGTTAAGTATATTCACAGCTCCTGGTGTGAGTTCAGATGGAGATGCATTTCCAATAAACAGGAAAAAACCTCTTGCACTTGGCCATAAGATGCTTGTATCTCCCCTTGCAAGATGTTTCCCCCTGCTCTTCACAGACACTTCAAACATAAACAGGGACATTAGCGAAGCCAAGTGTTAAATTCCCCAGAGAACCCTTATCATCCTTCTGCTGTGTCAGTAATGCTCAGTGTTGCACTTAGTATGAGCAGCATTATGGATTTCAAATCAAGTCTAATCAAAGATTCATTAACAGGCAATACATTAACTCAACATATAACTACCAGCCACTCAGTGCCCTTCAACAGCTCTGTAATTCCTCGACAGGCTGCGAGCATCAGCAGGTCAGGATATTTCTTCAGGGTTTAATAGGGTAGGTCAAAAGAGCAAAAAAAACGAGTAATTCTTCCAAGTAAAAGAACAGATGTAGCCAACTTCAATGCATCTGTCCAAGTCATGCCATGCATGTATGTCCAGTGCTCTCACAGGTGGTATGGCTGCAGAACTCATTTTAAAATAAGATTTAAAAACCCAGGCTGTTCAGCTTAAAAACAGATCATATGGTAGTTTCAGTGCAGAACTTAAGGAAACGGTGGGCTGGGCAAATTGAAACAGAATTCCCCATTTTACCACCTCAGTAAGCAGTAAACACCAGTATTTTCTACATTGCTCAAACATGGACATTCCTGTGGCTACACCAAGACAGTGCAGTCTCAGAATTCTAGAAGCCTCTACTGAATTCAGCCCCATAACATTTTCCACTGGGTAACGCAGCATCACTACTTCCATTCTGCAGATGCAGACCTGAGGCACAGCGAGAACAGAAGCATGGGTTCAGAAGGATTTAACAAGCCTTTTTTTTCCAGTTAATGGGAACTGGAGACAGCCAGCAGTCCCACTTACAGCAGCTCACACAAAGCTACATACAGGAAGCCCAGAACAGTCTTGCAGAACTCAGATGCCACAACGTTACCCTTGCTGCTTATCAGAGAGTACATCAAGTCACAAAAACACGGGTGTCTTTTTCTGAACTTCCTTCAAAGAAATATACCTTCTACGCAAACACTCCCATTGCTTTTCCAGATTCTGGGAAAAAGCCAACAGTGGGAATGTATGGACTACAAAGTAATGTTACAGGAAGCTGGCAGTCAGCAACTTGTGCTCTAAATAATGTAATGATACATCTATGCTCCCATTAAAGATATTGAAAAGATTAAGAAAATGACACTAGCAAAACAGGATAAATATAACTCCATTGACTGGTTAAAAAACACCCACACATCTTTCTCCCAGTGAAATATAGCAGGAACACCACAAACCAGGAAGGGGTAGCAAGAGCGACCCAAAGCAGCTAATAAGAGCCAAAAGTGCAAATCTTCAAAGGGAAACTCAGCATGGATCTCCCAGAAGCCCACATTTTCGACAACATTCATGGATTTTGGGAGCCTTTGAAGCAGAATGAACCCAGTTCCAAACTCCTCCTTCCAAACTCCAGATTTATCCTATGAGGCTGCTTGGCAAATCTTTTCTGGTCCAGAATACAAATGCAGAGATTTTCTGCTAACCACAAATGCTGGGCACTGTGGGATTTTTTTATTCCTTTCCCCTAAAAGGTTCTTAAGTCCATTTAAAATGCATTTATCAACCTGTATATAAATTAAGCCTTGCTTACACCATCCAGCTGTATTTGTCCTCAATATCTGGGAAGATCAAAAGTAATTAAAATCTTTACGGATTAAAAATTGTGCAGTTGCATGACACCACAAACTGGTATCCATCCAGTAAGATTTTTGGATAAAAAGTGAAGAGGAAACATTCAAGAAAGCACACTCTTGGTGGTATTTCACTTTAATTCCATCAAGAACTGCTTACAGTAAGTACTACAGGCAGATCTGCAGTAAACACTTAATGGCAAAGTGCAGAGAATCATTATATGATTTCTACCTAACACCTGGTATTTACTGGGCTGAGTAAGGAACAATGTAAGACCAAGCTAATGTGGAATTTCTCCTCTTTTATTTAGTTATATTTCCAGGAGCCTTCAGCCTCTACAGAGCTCAGCACATGTCACACACACAGTAGCTACAAATCTGCAGGCTTGACAAACACTTGATCACATGAATAATTTTAATCAAGCAGCAAAATCCCATCTTAAAGTCACTGGGATTTATTCCATGAGGATGCCTTTGCATTATTATTACTACTATTCCATCTGCTTCGTAATATGTCCTCAGTGCAAGGTTATGACAAAATTAATGAAACCCAGACAACTATTCATAACACCATGTTTCAATTTCAGTACCTCAGCATGAAATAAGGAGACTGAAAAGATACATATAATGATATTTTTCAATATATCTACATATAAAGATTTCTGAAGTCCATTCAATTGCTACTGTTGCAGACTAGAATACTGATTTTTAAAGTTTACTCATAAAATTTAAAACATGATAGTGATATGGAGCAGTTTTCACAGCAAAAACACCGTTTAATTTTGTACAGCAAATAGTTCCCCATTTAACGAAGTTTATTTACCGATAAATTTGTGATCTACATGTCATAAATGACAGATAATGCAAACAAGTGGGGAGAAATAAAAAGCTACAAGACAAGACTGCATTGTTTCCGAAGACCATAACCCATTTTCTGTTTAGAGCTCTCAGTAGATACTCCAGTATTTTAAAATTCTATCCAAGAACCACTCCATGCTTGAGGTATCCATCTCATGAAAAGACACACACAAAGAAACAAAATTAAAAAACAAACAAACCAGACTTTAACATTTTGAAGGTACAGACAGAAATCTACAGATGTACTTCTACAGTATGTTCCTCACTGCAATCTCAGCATGTTTTGATACAGTATTCAAGACTTTGTAATGACGTCAATATTATTTAGGATGTAAATTCATATTTTATGCCAGCTTTTCTTTAGCAGCATATTCGTCTTATACTTCACTGTGCTTACCTTCTTTGTTTTGCAAACAAAAGAAAATTTAGACATACAAATAGGACAGTTTGTTTTGCTTCACTATTAGATCAATAATATTGAGCCTTCCAGAGTAACTACAGAGTAGATGAAGCTTAAATTTGGGGATTTAGAAAATTTCTTCAGAACTTGCTATTAGATTTTTAAGTATCCACAAAAACCTCTCTGCATAACCAGGAAGTCTTTTATTCCTCCACTGCCTTCCTTGCTCAGGAAGTGATGACAAAAAAAGGCAAAGGTAACAAGCTAAAAAAGCCCCAAACAGCCACCAAAGAGAAGATCCTGGCAGACAGCTGTACGGCAAAAACCTCTTAACCAAACAGACTTTCCCTGTCTATAATCAACAAACACAAAACAGTGACTTTTAAAAACAAAACTTGTCTAAGCTTAGTGTCAAAATCTAAAATGAAGTTCTTGCAGTGGTTTTGCGTGAGTTTCTCCTCACAGGATTTTTACACTGTCAGCATACCTCTACCTTTCCCTTTCTTCTCAGCTCTTAGGTCAATTCACACTTTTTTAAAAAATCATCACCAGATTTTTGCTGCAAAATTGCCATTCAAGATGAACAAATTCAGGAGGCAACCGACTCAAAAACAGCGTCCTTCTGTTCACAAAATCCAATATGCACTAAAGGAAAATACAAGGATAAATTCTGTACCTCCAGCTCCGTCTCTCTGCGATTGATATCATCTGTGGATTGATTCAGTTTTTCTAGCTCCCCCTAGAAGGAAAGAAAGTCAGATGCATAGTAAGAAATCAGGAAAAAAAACATGCCTGAGAAGGCTCATTCAGCATCCCCACTGAAAGCTCACAAGGGCTTTGGCTAATGAATTCAGTGAAAAGAGGAAACATTGAGATGTTTAGCTTAACTTTGCCACTGGTCCTCTACTTTGCTACTTAAAAGAAATGAGAGAAGCTCTGTAGTTTTATATTAAGGCAACACATTTCCTATTTTGGCTACTTGTTCACAATTACAAACAAACAAACTCAAGGTACAGCAAGCTCTGTCTCGTTAATCAATATAGTCTGTATCAGGGAGGTAATGGGCAGACAGACACACCCACGCTGAAAGATTAGCATAAAGTTTGGACTATGACAGGAGCCACGCAGTGAAAGGACTGAACTAATAAGAAACACAGCTTGCCACACAAGAGGCATTTTATACTGGATTTTGGCAAACCATTTCATAACACAATCAGTCAATAGGACATACAACTATGTTTACATAATTTGCCTTCCTGCCAACATTTTGATGCCTTAAGAGCAGAAACGAAGGCATTAAATCCCTTGAATAAATGTGTAGTAGAAGTGGTATGAATGAAGTTACTGTAAAAATAAAGCTCATTCTTATTGACTTTCTTACCACAAAAAGCAACCATCAGGAGCAGATCTGATAGCTTTCTTTATCCGAGCAACATGTTCCTTCTTGTGAGATTATAAGATTCTTAACAGAAGTGTTCTCCAATTTAAACGCTATTTAATTGTCAACCAGTGTAACAGAATACACCTTGAAATGTTTTGCTGTACAAACTGAACACTGTAAATTGATTGTCACTTGAGCAGTTTCCCACTAGACTACAAGAACGACTCTGGTTACAACCAGAAAGGAATTAATTACAACAGTTTAGCTCTCTTATTCTCAGTGGTCAGATTTCGTTTCCTACTCCTTGGATTTGGAAAATAATTACTCGGTTATCCATGTTGTCTGAAACAAACACTCATCCAAAAATTATTTAATTGTCTCTTACTGTAAGGCTCAAAACCTGATGGCTCTTGCAGAAGGAGACACAGCAGACTGTTTTTCAAACCAAACAAGAAAACTTAACAAAAACAATTGTTTTGCCAACTATTCAGAAATTGTATATGTGGAAACATGTTGCAAGTTGAAGAACCTAAGGCCAAAATTAGATCAATAGACACCAACCAAGCTCAGACTCTTAAAATCAGGCCAGCTTTTGGCTGAGAGCCTCGCTCTGTGTAACCATGTTTTGAGAATTTTGCCACTGCTCTACACAGCCCTGGAAAATGAAATGCTCAGATGGAGAAAAGAATGACAATTACAGCGAGCAGGGACCTATGCCAAGGATCCTCTCAGCAATGTACACACGTGTTATATTCATTCATGACAAACAGCCCCAGCAATGCTGGAGGCAAAAGCCATAAATCTTCAGGGACCTAAAAATACATTTCATATTAGGGACCACAGCGTGCCTCAAGTTTGCACCAGGCTATTGGTCGAGACATAATTTTGGGGAGAAAAGCTTTGTTTAGAAACCACGCAAGAATAAAAAGCATTGCGGGAGGCATTCGCAGAGAGGAAGCACCATATTCCACTAAATCTCCTTTTTACAAAAAACAAAAAAATAACGATGAAAACAACGAAGTAAAATTTTAAAACCTACGTTTTCCCGCATTTATGAATTTCTAAGGACCAGCCCCGCTCCACGAGCAAGGTCACGCTGTCATGGTCAAAACTAAAAAGGGGGGAGGGAGGGCGGATTTTGGGAAGGAGGGACGCCCAAGAGAGCGGGGGCGCGGAGCGATGCCCGGGGTAACAAAGGGCTGGGGAGCACCGGGAGCGCTTCCTTCGCTCCCGGCGGGCGCCGAGACACCCGGGGCTGCTCCGGGGGAAAAACAAATACGAATAAAATTAAAAACAGATATATGCGTGTGTGTATGCGTGTGTGAACATATATACGTGTGTGTGTGTCTACACATATGTATATATGTCTGTATGTAGGCATGCAGATACGCAGCGAAAGCGAAGAAATAAAAGGCAACCATTACTACATGCAGCCGCAACACCCATATTACAGCGAACTGGAGAACCGCAGCCGGCCCTCACCTGGATGCGGGGATCCACCTCCTCGTCCTCTGGGCGCGGTGCCTCCTCGGCGGGGCGGCCTCGCCGAGCCCCCGGCTCCATGGCGGCTCCCGCTGCTCCCGGCGCTTCCCGCTCCGCTGCTCCCGGCGCTTCCCGCTCCGCTGCTCCCGGCGCTTCCCGCTCCGCTGCTCCCGGCTCTCCGGCTCCGCGGCGGCCCCGCCTCCAGGGAACCCCTCCTCCTTCCCTCCCCACAGCGCCCCCCGTTCTCTTTGTGCCTTCGCACCGCGCGGAGGAAATCAGCGCGAAATTGCGGGGTTTCCTTTTTTTTCCTTTTTATTTTTTTTTTTTTTAACCCTCCCGCCCCATTTTTCTGGCGTGCTGGTTCCTGGGTCTTCCCCGCCCCCCCCGCAAAGGCGCTGCGTGAAACCGGGATGAGTAGTTCGTAGTTCCAGGTGCAGGGAAACGCTAAGGACACCTTGCTGGCTTTTTTAATTTATTTCCCCCCCCCCCCCCCCCTTCTTTTCTTCTTTCCTCTTTTTCAGGCTCTGCTGGAGGCTGGCATGCGTGTGGAGAGTGAAAAAAAATTAAAATGCAGAAGAAAAAATACTAAAGGCACTTTCAACAACCTTGAAAATTTAAATGAAACCCAGATTTCTATTGTGTGTCAGCTGAGCAGGCAACTACTGTACCTACTGCATGCAGCAGAAAAAGACACGCTGAAGACACATCCTTTTGTTGTCAGTAAAATAGGATTTCGTACAAGAAGTATGTGCATGCATGGCCCACGTCTAGCAGAGCACTTCAGGTTAGTCTCTACCTAATCACAAGGGTGGATAACAAGTAATTTTGAACAGATAAGGACTATATCTCCACCTTTAAAGTATCACTATTAATTTAACCCTATGTTTTGTTAGAAAATTCCTCAAAAGGTAAAAAAATTGGAAAGTTTAGATGTGGTGAAGAAAGAAGCTTCCTTTCTGAGGCTCCAGGTGAAAAACATCCCATATCTCTTTATCAGATAAAAATAAGAGAGGGAGAGAAAATAAGAAGATAAAAATTAATATTGCTAAGGTAACTAAGGTACAAAAAGAAGCAAAAGAAAAGCAGTCAAGCTCTTCCAAATGCTATAAAGCAACCGGGAAAAAAAACAAAATATGGGAAGAGAGTGACATAAACATTTGAAAATAGTATAAACATGCAAAGTGACACCAACAAACTAAAATAATCAAGGAACAGAGGAGGTGTTGCAAAAACGCAGATGGGTTGTTTGCAAAATCTTAACTGCTCACAGCAGAAGAAATCGTGGGGAGGGGTTGAGGAGGAAATAAAAACAAACCAAATCGGCCAAAGCCAAGTATTTACTTTTACTGCTGTCCGTTAAGAGAATCCAAAGTTTGCACACAACCAGACGTTCCCAGAGCCTTGGCATTTCTCTTCCCTGGTGTGCTGTGGCTCACGCCAAGACTGTAGTGGTCAAACGTCCAACGTTCCCAACATCCTAAAACAGCACAGAAAACACAAAGTTGCACATGGAAGACTTAACATGGACAGTCCTGCTGTTATTGCTTTGATTTCTAAAAAACAAGACTATATAAAAGATTTACTGCAGCTACGCCACGTTCCCCCAAAACCTACACAGGCTGACCCATGGCGATGTCACAAAAAGCACTGCCCACTGCTTGGGGTACAGAAGTGCTCCTGCACACACTTGCTCTCCCAAAGGGATTTGTTATGTTTGCACAAAGAAAGAACCCTGTTCTTCCATTACGACTGCCACAGTCCCCGTGATTGTTGCAGCTTGAAAACCTCCAGCCAAACTCATCAATCTGCTACCATCAAGGCAGAGCAAGGTGTCTCTCTCCTCAGCTGCACAGTGGATTGAGAAGGTTGGGAGAGCTGCCTACAGAGCTTAGCACTGTGCAAGAGGTGGTATGGACGCACAAGCCCCTTTTCCCATGAATCTGAAATCTCTCATAGAGCCCTGAGGTCACTGAGATCATTTTATATCAAACCGATACGTTGAGATGATCTACGTATGATAAAATCAGTGAGGAATGCACATCTGTCATTACTGCAGATATCACTAAAGCATTAACAGAAAAGTAGCCTGAAGGAAAAGATTTGACAGAGCAGGGAAAGGGAGACTATTCAGTACACATAAAGATCGATTAAAAACTCAAGGCTATTATTTACATGTTCATTTTCTTCTCTTTGCCATGGAATGGTTTTTGCTGAAACTGCTGCCCCATGTAAAGGCTGAGAAATACCCAAGGAACAAACCTGAGTGTCACATAGACAGGTCTCATACATGAGCACACTCCACGGGCTCACTGGTGACACCAAGCTGTGTGCTGTGATTGACAGGTTGGAGGGAAGGGACATTGTCTAGAGGGGCCTTGGCAGGTGTGAGAGGTTGGTCTGGGCCAACTTCTTGAAGTACAAGGCCAAGTGCCAGCTGCTGCACCTGGGTTGGGGCATCCCAAGCACAAATACAGGCTGGGTGGAGAATGTACTGAGAGCAGCCCTGAAGAGAAGGACTTGAGAGCGTTGGTTGACAAGAAGCTCAACATGACTCAGGAAGGTGTGCTTGCAACCTAGAAAGCCAACCACATCCTGGGCTGCATCAAGAGAAGCACGAGCAGCAGGGCAAGGAAGATGATTCTCCCACTCTGATCCACCCTGGTGAGACCCCACCTGGAATGGGGTATCAGATGAAGTTCTTTACTGTGGGGCTAGTGAGGCACTGGCACAGGTTGCCCAGTGAAGTTATGGATGCCCCATCCCTGGCAGTGTTCAAGGCCAAGTTGGATGGGGCTTTGTGCACCCTGATCTAATGGAAGACGTTGCCCATGGCAGGGGGAGGGAGCTGGATGATCTTTCAGGTGCCTTCCAGCCCAAACCATTCTATGATTCTGTTCTCTGCTTAGGCCAGTAACATGCAAGCGAACTGCGGTAGATGGCATTTGGGTATTACTTCTGCCAAATCATGAGTGATCTCATCCCAGCAAATCCCTCCTGCAAACACAGTCTGTTGAAGGCCAGGCTGCTCCCCAGCCCCACCCCAGAAAGCCAGTCCTGCTGACCTTTCTGCTTTCTCTACAGGCCCCAGGTGTGCCAAGGCGTCTGAGCAAAGCTTGCACGAGGCTGACCGAGTCAGTCTGTACTTTCTCTTCTATCAATATTTCAAAACCCTAGTCCCAAGTATTCAATATTTGAACAAAGCACTCTGAAGTCAAGGCAGGAAGAAACTGCTTGCCCTTTCACTAATGGGATTCCAGAGTGGCCACAGCAGAGAATTAGTCCAGACCTGTCAGGCTGGGCTGCAAATTAACATGAGCTATGCTGAAGAGGGTACAGCTCAACTAAAAAGCACAAGGAGAGGTTCTGGCACAGGAAGAGCAATGATCCTAGTTGCTTCAGCAACCAATGTAAGTGTACCAGGCAACACCTCTGTCTTGTGGCATGACAGAAGGCATTTAGGGTACAAGCCTTATCATTAACATCATGCCGTGGAGCACAGAAATCCCTAAGGCAAGGGTGATGTTCTGGGTGACAGAACTGCTACAGCTCTACTTCTGGGGGAAGTTGCTACTTACATAACCACATTATCTGGTCCCACAAAAATCCTCTGTACAGGCAAGGGAAAGATTTGGCAAGGGAAAGATTGAAATGTCTTTGAGGAAGGAATACAGAGAAGAATTCTCTTCCTCATTCTGGAAGATGGTTTGTAGATCTAGTATTACATTTCTGAATAGCCATTGGGGAACTAGAAGTTGCAGTTTAAATAAAATCAGCTGGGAAGAAGTATGCATCAGTGAGGAATTGCCTGAGGAAATATCCTAATGACTATAGTTAATTTAGGGCCAAAATTCAAAGGGAATGGATAGTGTAATTTTACATATATTTGATAATGGTAGAATCTGAATGGATTTTAAGACTGAGTCAGGTTTTTTCCAAATCTCATCTTACATTCAAATTTCTGCTCATACTTGCCGTCAAAGCTTGCTTCTGCCCCAGCACTAGAGGCAAGAGCCTAAAATACAAATCAAAAGTTGCATTTCCTTCCTCATAAACATGTAAGCTTCTCTTTCTGAATATTGATAACAAACTAAGCAGAGTTCAGGACAAATTAATTCACATTTGTTTACTGAAGACACCTTTCTGTGCACAGAAATGTTCAAGGAGAAAACAGCTTAAGAGACAGAGCCTTGCTGCCCTTCTCCTCAAGGAGACTGGAGAAATAGTTCTGCTCTGAAAAATTCTTCTGCTTCTGTTGATGATGGTGCTAGAGGCTAACTTCCAATTGGCTTCAAATGTTGAAGTGCTGTTGCAATTTGGTATTAAATAATTTACCAACAAACAAACACAGAAGTATTAACAGTCCAGTTCTAAGAACATGGCCTCCAAAATACATTTATGAGCATAAAATCTACCATATAGCTTCTTGGCTGAATTAACCCTGAAGACCAGTTTACTACACTGACTATTCCAATGTTACCCCAGAAATTAGTTTAACTCAGGGAATGTCTCATTTAAACACAGAGCCACCATCTCTATCTTCCAAGCTGCAGCAAACACTGACATTGCTCTGTCAGTGTTCAAAGCCTGTATACTTTCCTGGTTTTCAGAAGTCTACCGCACATGTTGGAAACATTTTTAAGCATTAAGTGGGATCTCACCAACAGTCATAGTACATTTGAAGATCTGGGCCTCTATCATTTAACTTTTTATAGGAAGCTAAGCACAATATTTTTATGAAAATATGCACTGCATTTATTGAAGATTTTAAATTTCTTGGTTGCATATGCAGGGTATTGAAGCGGTCAGAATCAAAACTTCCCGTGGCTTATTTCTCAAGCAAATTTTCACACTTCCATACTCACAATGGTTGTGTCATGTTTGTGCTCTGCATTTTAGAAAGTGCTAAAAATCAATTATCTCTCCTACACCAGTTTGTAAGATGGTATCGCCTTATGAACCTACACACAAAGACATACTAATGGAGCTTGAGCATCTGCGGTACAAAAAACTTGTAGATTTCCCCACCTACGAGGAATGTATTTAAAGAAAAGGCTACATTCCAAAATACCCTTTGATTTCACTTCCCTTTAACAAGCACCATTTAAAATTAAAAATAACCTCCAGGCTTCACAGGGCTACAAAGAAAGCCTCTTACTTAAAAGAGGTACAATCTATTTTCAAGCCACACTAATTTTAGTATCTTCCATAAAAACTAAATACAAAGATTATTAGCAAAATTATCTGCTGGGCCATTTTCTATTGCATATACATTTATCTCTCATCATATCATGAGCTACTTTTCTTATTATTTTGAAGCTTGAAATTGATGATGCTTCATACAGAGTGTGTGAGTGCAATATAGTTTTTTATACACACACATAGACACACTCACATGCACTACACTATATATGTGTGTAAAAAACGCATGACTAACAGCTTGATGGATTTCCTTGCTTGTTCTTATTTCACTGGGAAGGAACCACCATCATCACAGGAAATTTTCTCCCCCTCCAAGCTGTCTTTTGGCAAGGCTGGTGGTGGTGGAATTTCCCACTGGAAAAAAAACATCCATGCAATGACACAACACTTGCATCAGTCCTGCTGCTCCTCTGACCAAAATTCAGAGTGTGCTGCTTTTGCAGATTTAGAAAAAAACAGAGTAACTTGAACCTCTTCCTCAGATCTGCTGCTGAATGATAAGGAAGATCCCTTTTACAGTGCTTCACACTTGAACAGAGAAAAGCCCTATACTGCACCCTTTTAAGTTGAATATATCCACCTAGGTTCCCAGTCCTGCTATCTGCTTTCCTTGATAAGCAGCCTCACATCAGTTTCAATGGCAGCAGGATCAAATGCAAAGGAGTTAGTCTGTACTCAAAATGAGGCCTGAGACAAGAGATTTTGGCTCATGAGAGCCAAAATGAGATGCAGGTACCATTCTCCTCTACCCAGCCTGACAATTCACTAATGCTTTGCAGTGGTGTGGATATATCATTGCTATTCAGTACAAAACCACCCACCCTCATCTTTTATTCTCTATACTTAGACATCTATGCAAACCACATTTAAAGCATTTATTTAAAGAACCACCTCTGACTCTCAAATAATGTCAGCCACGTGCAAGAATTCATCTCAGTTTTTCAGTAATGTGCTTAATGTTCAGACCAGTTCCATATTTGTGGCTATTTAACTGTATCAGTAGATTTCTCACTGGTAAATTAAAGGATAAAATCCATTCACAGGCTTCTTGCCATCAGCCCATGCTGCTCATGATACCAAATGCAACATTGGCAGATGAAAATATAAAGACAAACAAGAAACTCCAGGTAGTGAAGTTCCTGTGGGTCAGGTGCAGGGTATTCACGTGTCTGGTGCACTTTTCTGTGAGAGAGCCATGAAGGGTTGCTTAAAGCTGGCAATTTCTACAACCCTTCCCTCAAGCAGCATGACTGCTCTATGCACTTGGTACATTCCAGCTCACCAGGAGAGGATCTCCGTGTGCCACCTGATCCCAGGCAATGCTCCTGACAGATGCTGTGTGACACCCACTCCTTGCAGTGAGTCATCTCCTACCGAGCAAAGGTACCTGGTGTGTGCAGGCTGGAGCACAGCTCTGTGCAAAGGCAACCAGGTGAAGGCTCTCTGACCACAGATTTTGCTTCTTACTAATCTTGTTATCTGGCAGGAAATTCATTCATCCTATTTTAAGCTGCTTAACACACAACATTAAAATCTTGAACTTCTGTCAGAGATCTCAGAGCATTCTTTCAAGCATCAGCTTTCTGGAGACCCTTTCCCTTTGGTTTCCCATTTCTTATAAATGCTTTCCTCTATTAATCACCAATTGAGAGAAACAGCATAGACATTTCAAGTAAAAGCATGGCCCAGAAGATGAGGGAAACAAATACCTATTCAAAATGAGCTTCCAAATAGGGCTGAGTAGACCAGGTAGCTACAGGAAGATTTGGGATTCCATTATCATCATGAACAGCTCAAGTGCAAAGAGAAAAGGCAGAATCATGGTCTACAGCTAGAGAAAAACAAAAAAAAAGAAGGCGGGGGGGGTGTGTGGCTGGGAATGGGAAACCAAAGGGGAACTCCTGACTGAGTTGTGAAGGCAGACTGGCAGCCAAGAGGGAGACAGCTGGGAAGCCCAGAGAAGGGGACAGACCCTTCCACAGCCAAGTCTCATTAACAAGATATTAAGAAAGGTCTTTGCACTGTCTATTTGCTTCCTAACCACATTTGACTGCATAAAAGCAGTGACAGGAGAAATAGGAAATGTTTTTATACCCTCCTCTTTAGTTTCCTTTACAGGGTGGTTACAGCCTATTTCACCTTGTGCCAGAAAATATGAGATTAAAAAGTATCTAGATACAGAAAAAAATGTCAGTTTAACAAATCTGAATTTGATCTCTGCAGGATCCTAAGTGTCTACACTTCAAGTGTGCCCTTCCATATATATTGGAAATTCAAACCTTTAAAATACTTGAATTAAAAATACCTGTCTGAGATCTGTACAAGTGAAACGTTTCCTGTCTACAAAGCCCCACTTTTCCCTCTCCCAGCATTAATAGCTAGATTTTTTTGCCTTGGCAGAATCATACTTTTCAGAGCTTCCCGTTACATTAAAAATGGAATGATTGAGCACATTGTGTGTAGGAGCGAAGCAGAGTCTGTTTTAGCACCCAACTTTATATGTCAGGAGAAGTAGTGATTAACTGTGATCCCTCTCCTTCCTGTTCCCATGCCATAACCTGCATGCAGATGGTTACCTGTGTCTGCTGCAGAGCCACATCCCTGCATTTCCATCTTGGTGCCCAAGAGCAGCCTGCAGCAGCAGCACCAAGGCTGTGAAACCAAAGTCAGTCACACAGGGCAGGTTTTGAAGCCTCCCTGGCACAGCCATGCTGCAGCAGTACCTGACCAAATGCCTCTCATCTCCTAGAGCTTAACATTTTGGATTGCAGATCTCACCTCTGCTCCCCACTCCTCAAGTCTGTCATTTCTACCTCTCCCTCACCATCCAGCTCAGCCTTGTTTATTCCCCAGTCTCAATATCTTCCCCTTCTTTCTACTACTGCAAGTATAATTTAACCCGTTGTTTCCCTCCTTCCTTTATTTTTCTTTATCCTTCATTTCACTTTTCCCCTTCTTTCATGTATAAACCGTTACATAGCAGTTCCATTAGTTATGGTTCAACATCTTGTCAAAATGATGCAGCTTCATCATTTCACCTCCCACTTTGGGGTTGGGTTTGCTCATCTGTTGCAGAGACCGAAAAGCTTTTGCAGTACCATTTGGAATCTATTGATCTTCCCCAGAGCAGAGCAGAGCAGTCTCTTTTGACACAGGAAACATATTCAAGCCTAGCTGCAAATTCCTCTCCACTGAAGTCTCTCCAGTGTGAGGGCAGTTTTGCAATCCCAGTGAATAAGAGGTCATAGGGATAGAAATGAAATATTTTACTTTGAAAGTTCCTGCAACTCCCCCAGTGGTCAGAATTTTGTTTCTTCAGACAAAAAAATGCCCTCTAGACCTCGAGAGTGGGATTCATTTTGTGCAGGTAACTGGATTAAAAGAATTACTCCCTTTTGTCTAAAAGGGCATTCATTCATTTTCCTTGTTCTGTTGACACAAGAAAGCAAGATGGCAATTCCTTTATTGTCTTCCAGTGACTGTATCAGACTGAAAGCTCAAACTGCAGGTATATTTCAGATGTAGACTGTAGACTTTGCAGACTTTTCCAGCTCAAATTGCAGGTATATTTTGTAGATGTAAAAGCCACGATGTATCTCAAGAGCAAGTTCCACAACAGCAGGAAGAGATAAGGGAGCGCTCTTCAGCCCTTTGGAAAATCCTGCCCAAAAGGATCATGTAGAGCCTGACAGATTGTCCTTTATTAAGATGCAGATGAACACAAATCACTTCATACTGGGGACTGTGTTCCTCTGATCTAAAATGTGACCCCTGAGCCTCCTTTTCAGCTCCTTGACCTTTCCTCCAATTTCCTCCCACCCTTTTATTTCCTACCCTCCCACAGGGTAACTCCTTTCAATTGAGCTCTTCACACCAGAAGCCACACATAAACCCCTGCATCCACACTTCTGTCAAGACACCAAGGCACAAACAAATGACGCAAAGTATCTGTATTCCCTGAAACTGGTAGGTATGCTGAATACCTGGGAGAGATACTGGGTAGGACAGCGGGATTTTATGTGTCCAAGATATGATTTAATACGTCCCAAAAAAAGGGTACCTTCATTTATCCAAGTTTTCACATTACTTTTTGTGAAAAAGGTATTCGGGTCTTGAAAAGCAAAAGCTGCCTAGTTGATTTGCTGTCAAGACCATTTCAGCAAATGGACTTAGGAAGTCAGCATGGAGGAAAGTAGTTCAAGGGATTTGCATTTGATGGGTGTGTGAGGATCATCCAGCCCTTGTTTGGAGAAGGATACGCACATTGCAAAATAAGCTGAGAAGATGTTTGGCACATCAATCTCTCAACAGCCAACCTACCAGAAAGGAGAGGGATCTGCCTTCTTGGTCACCAGAAGGTTTGGTGTGCTTAACACCCTGGGGACCCAGAAGGCATCTGTCAGATTTCCCAGGCAAATTGGGAAAACTGTTAAGAATGCAAATAAAATGCTGACACACAGGGACAAAAGCTCTTGAATGCAGTCTGGCATCCACACTGCTCCCCAGTCCCAGCAAACAGGTGTGGGAGGGCGCCCCAGTATAACAGCAGGGGCAGACAGTATTCCCACTGTCATTGCACAGTGCCAGGATGAGCAGTGGGATACCAGCATGGGAGCACCCTCTCCAAACAGCAGGAGATTAACCTGATTTTCAGATGAAGGCATTCTGCAGACAGAGCAAAAGGAACAAAGCAAATGTCAGGCAGTCTGCAGTACAGCTCTCCTCTTGCAGGCACCCCTTTGGAGCAGTAACTCTTTCAAGAGGGGAAGGGGAGGAAAAACAGCCACCCAGCAGTGTGTTAATCTTCACAGATGGAGCAGCTTTAATGCTGTCTAATCCTCCAGAGGGAGGAAACAGCATTTCCTTTGTGCCAAGGATATCAAAATGGTTGAAGATGGCAATCTCCACTGTTATTGACTTTATTAAAGGAGGGGTGTTGGCTTGGAGAAGGCTTGGTCAAGAGCCAGCTGGAGATGCAATACATGTAAACATCTACACATAACAACAGAAAACAGCAGGCAGTCGGGAACTCCTGGAAGAATATACAGGCACCAAGCATGCACACAAACTGAAGATTGCATATCACAGCCACACACATCAATTATACAGCTATCAAACAGTTGCATAGCAGCAGCAATGTGAGCAGGTAGTTACTGCTTTTCACTCTTTTTAAATTTGGCTCCTGTATTATTCTGCTTATATAATTGACTTGTACTCTGGAGAGGGAAGTGGTGCCCCTGGGTTGTCATAACAAGAACACCAAACCTTCTTGATCCACTTCCTTGGCAGTGAATGATTTTTAGATGTAAATTGGATGCAGAAATGAAAGAAGGGATAAGCATTCTCAGTAAATTTTGAGTATCAGAAACCAGAACTTAATTGAACTTTACTTTAAATAACAGTAGTATTTACATTCCACTAATAGATGGTTTCTTGCATCTAAATATCAAACAACTGTCACTTCACAATGGCATTGCATATAAAGTCAGTTCTCAAACAGTTTAGGTAATGCACAGTTCAAACATCATCTTGGATGTCAATACATCTCACCCAGCCTGCTTGGGAAAAATGGAAAATTAAAGCTCTGAATTGAGGATTTGAGATATAAAGCTCCACTATTGTAATGGAAGCAGAAAATACCCACGCATTCATCTCCCCTTCCTGGAGGACAGTTCAATTATCATCATGTCCCCAAGCAGATTTTGCACTGAATCACTGTGACATCTGCTAGGGAAACGAACACAAATCCATATCTGCATGTAGCAAATACACTGGCAAGGTTGCAAAGGGGGAAAGGAAAATAAGTGTCACTTTTCACACAAACTAGAGAATGACAGCTTGTCATATCCCTGAGTAAATACTAGCAGAAGTGAGAGGAAGAAAGATGCTTCTTCACCTTTTCCCCCCTCCATAGCATTACAAAGATACAGACTAAGAACAAAACTGTGGCTTCTTCTTCTCTGCCTACAGTAAAAATATCTGGACACTTTTCACCATCTGGGAATACTAACAATAATGGATCATATCTGCCATTTGCACAGGTTAGTAGAGTTCCCTGAGTTCAAGGGATCTGTGCCTCTTTCCTAACTGAAAGGCTAGTCCAACATGCCAGAGCTGGGGAAACAAGCTGGAAGAGCCCCAAAGAGTGAGGATGCAGAGCAACCTCCTTCAGGTCACTTATGGCAAAGATTTGCCCATTGCCTTGTCAGCAGCAAGGCACAATTTTATGATACAGAAGCAAGGGGTTTAATCATGACTTGCATACATGCAAAAATCATGATGTAATGTAGTACAACTCTTTTTATACAGACAAAAAAAAAAAAAAAAAAAATGACAAAACCTAGAAAAAGGATAAAGCTAGCTTGGATACCCCTGTATATCCTCAAGGACAGGAGTATGCTCATGGACTGAGAGAAAATCACCTTCTAGCAAGAGATCTCTTGGTTCCAAAACGTAACAGAGCTGCACCATAACACTGTGACCTCTCCTCCATTGCAGTCACACACAGAGGGCTGGAGATGAAGGCAGCACAGCAGAGCACACCTGAGGCTCAAATACCTAAGTCTCATGCAGGATGTGCAAGATGGATCTGACTCTTCACCCATAGAGGAAGCAGCAGCATCATTCTAAACTCCTTTTAAGCGAATACCTTTTACACAGGGTTACAGTAGCTGCAGCTTTTTTAGAAGGAAACAGGCTCTCTACCAAAAATACATAAATGGGTACAAAACCTCTGCATATCACACCTTCACCTGTAACAAATGCATTGCATTAACATTTAACAATAGTTCACTGCTGGAGCAGAGCAGAGCACCCTTTCATCAATTATGGCTTGTTTTCCAGTGGTCCTTCCCCACATCCAAAAGCCTGTGTTCAGACATCTCTCTTCAGACACTCTCTGATTCAAATGGCAAGATTATCATGACTGTAAAAAGGGTATCATTACAGTTTCTTTTTAAAGAGATGTACAACCTTCCGCCCACTCTTTCTTGTGCTTTTGCAGTGAGAATTTCTTCCTAATTGGTATCCAAGTGTGCAGTCAGATCAATTTCTCTTCAAAAAAGAGTGCTGCTTTTTATCCAGATGAAAACAGATACTACAGACTTCACTTAGAAGCCCTGATTTTAAAAATTACTGTAATCAGACTTTGATAGAACCACTCTGATAACAGATGTGTGACTAATGTGCTTCCTAATGTTATGATAATTCAACTACTAAATAAATAAATGGTTTAAAATAAAATTTTTAAAAAATGGAATTTGGACAGTGGCAATGAATGCCAAATTCAGAGTTCAAAAGTCTCCTCTGAAATGTTGTTAGTTTATATCCTCCTACTTCTCCACAATCCTGATCTTTAAAACTTAGGATAAAGGAAACTTTGAACTTTTGATCTGAATTTGCTTTTTCATGTAAGAAATAAACTTCAAGCTTTCAGGAGTCACGTATTTATAGTCTTGTCTCACAATAAAGAACATTGATTCTTCTAGTCAGTAGAAAAATAGAAACAGTTTCTCTTGAAAGCCACATTCCACAGTTTAAATTAAGAGCTGCCTGAGTCTGTAATACAACAGCCTGAACCAGCACTGCAAGAAGAAAAACAAAACAATGAAAGTGGGCTGCATTTTGGGAAGACAGCATAGAGCTGACATGGCACACAAAGCCTTATTTCTACACTCCTTGCTTACTTTCTTTTCTACTGGTGTCCAAATTGAGCTTTTATCCTTCTACTGCATGTGTTCCCTACTTTAAGGCCAACTGAGCAACTTTTCTTTGTAGGGACTTGAGGAACTCGAAGAAAGACTATAAAAGCTTTCTTGAGAGCTAAAGCTAAGTCATGCCAAGAGAGCAATCCCTACTATTTATACTGATTAGGAGTTTGAGCCTCACATTACGGTATGGTATGTTATATTAAGAGCCTTGAGTCAGGTAGAGATGCTTGGGAACACCAAGAAGAAGGGAGTCATGTCTGACTGCCTGAAGCTCTCAGCAGAGTCTCACACACAGGCTATGCTCTGCCTGAGAGCACGGAGAACAGAGCTGAAACCAAGAGAGCACAGCCAAGAAACTCCAGCCTCAAGGAAAACCAGAACCTACCTCCCTCTGTTTCTCTTCTCATATGCTAAGCTGACTGCAAGAGTGCCAAGATACATCCAGAGCTGCTTTACTCAGCATTTTCTTCTTTGTCTATGCCCTTGCAGCCATTCAGCCCCAGCTGGTCTCAGTGTCTAAGCTCAGAGGTACAAATCCACTAGTTAGCCTGTCCATCACTCTCTACTGCTGAATCCTTCTCTGCCTCAAGAAACTGAGGGTGGCACCTGCAGTTTAAGTTTTTCCAAACAGATTAATGAATGTAAGACACTACCATGCATTTCCCAGCCAGATTTATGAAAATCCTGTACTGTCCAGGTAACTCTAAAGAACAAAGCAAATGGTTTGGAGAACAGATAGCAGAAGCACTTACATTGTCTTGCACCACTGTTGACCTTTATGTCCATGTCATAGTAAGGATTCTCAACCAAATCAACTTTCTAGGCAATGATTTACTCTACCTGTGCTTCTCTGCTGGTTAAAGTTTCCACAGTTTTTGTTTTTTTGGAACCAAAGCAGAAGCCCACAGAAGCTATTCTGTGTTTTTTTCTCATACATGTCACAGATTAATTCAGACACAATTTTCCTCTCCTCAAATCTCTCTCTTCTTCTCTTCAATTGGGCTGTTCTTCCTCTCACACCTACTTTCTAAAGGGAACATGACCCAAAATTGGGAAAAAAGCCCTGGGATTTGATCTACAGAACACAGGTGCTTTCTTTGAACAAATACCTGTAAGCACCACTTGGCTAAAAGAAATTAGAACATTAGATTACAGTGAAGAGGTTTCCTCTCTTTCTGTGCAGCCAAACAAACCCGGCATCATTATATGTCAGCTCACAGACCAATTAATGCAATTTAGGATCTTCTTTAGACTACGAACTTGCTGAGATGGGAGCAAATGTTGAAGGGAAGAGGCTGAATGACATACTGAGCTGTATGTGAAGAGTGATGTGAAACTGTTTGAACTGACTAGTCAGCAGGATAGGATGACAGAGAAGGCTCTTACTGCTCATATAAGAAAAATAAAGTGAATTGTCTACATTTTTGTGAGGGCTTAACAGAAAAAGGAGAAAGTAAAAGCAAAAAATAAAAGAGAGATGTTGAATAAGGGTATAATAAAGTGCAATTAACTCCATGTCTTTTGTAGAGCAATTTGTTCCAACACATCCTTGACACAAATGAGGCACAGCAGGAGCAAGGCCAGTGGAGGAAGCAGTGCATTTTACAGAACATTTACCACAAGAACTTACCTATTATAAATTATAAATAAGAATACAGATGACTAAATCCTGGTAGTTTCAGCCCAAATTTGGATTCTGCTGTCCTAAGTACGATGTAAACATACAGGAAATCAAGCCTGCCCTCAAATATTTGCAGTCTAAAGACAATAAGCTAGAGAAGGAAGGAAAATGTTTATCACATACAGATAAGTGTTAGTTACATGGTAGCTTGCATCACTGAAGGGAGAAAGCCAGGCAAGTCAATTTAATTAAGGTTAGGAGAATAACTATGGAAAATGGGGAAAAGGGCTGGATATGAAATGACTTGTTGATGGCCTTGATTTCCTGGCTCAGAAATCACCCTGAGCCAAGCAGGCACAAAGGTCTGTCTTGTGCAGTCTGCTGGCTGCAACATGTACCCCTGTACAATGTGGGACTCTGCAGAGGAACCTCCCAAAAAGTGCAGCACTGCTCCCTTCCCAGTCATGCACACCCAGTGCTCCTCAGCATCCACACACTGAACAGCCCTGTTCACCCACAGCTTGCATCAGTAGAATAATGCAAGTGGAATATTCTACCTGCATTAGTAGAATATCTATTTCACCACTGTCTCTGAGAGGAGGACATGGAGGTGGTGACCCAGGCTGCCAAAGCGCTGCTCTGTGGAAACATTTGCTCCCCTTGCCATTTACTGTTCTTTGCATTTTCCGGTGAAATTTCTCAGAAATTGCTCAAGAAATCCCAAGTAGCGTCTTAAGGCCTTCAGGATGAGTATACTCCATAATACAAGGGAGCACCCATGGAGAACCTTCTGGCTTTCTCCCTGCCTGCACAGCTATTATCTTTTTTAATGAAAACGAGGACTGCAAGAGAGAGAAGGGGAAATGGTGCACAAACAAGTCTATCCCAGCATTCAGTCCTTTGAGGGCCATGCTGCAGGTCCAAGTCCCACAGTTTATCCAAGAAAGCAGTGTCCCAGCAATGCACAAAGTTAAAATGCATGTGTGCATTCTTTAGGCTTTCAGAACTTTCCTGGCCCACCAAGCTTAAAAACAATTTCAATTCTTCAAGCATTTTTCTTCCAGGTCATGAAAAATGCTCCCTTTCTAAATGCTTATTAAATTTCTTTGGGTTCATGTATGAAGTGGATAATTCTGGATTTTTGCCTTCTCTCAGAACAATGAGCAAATGGGTATCTATGCTGTTAGCTTCCCTATTGATTTTGTGATTCACAGTGTAATCAATTCGCCTGTATCTCCCCAGACTTCTGCCTCAGGGCAAGGAGAGCTATACTAGTGGTATGGGGCAGTGGGGCTATCTCTGGTGCTGTTACAAATACTGCTGATCTGTGAACACACACTCTCAATTTTTAAATTTTTTTTGCCTCTTTCTTCTCCAATGGCACATTCACCTGAGGAGGTCAGCAAGTAGCTAAGTCCCAGATTCCCATAACAATTAATATCCTCCCCACATCTGCATCCAGCAAGCTAATGGAGCCCACTCACAACTTACCAAGATTTTCAATTTGCATCCCTTACCACCATCACTTAGGCTGTATCTACTCTTCAGTCATATCAGCACTGTGTCTATGTTGATATTCCTGTATTTGTGGTTCATATCAGCTTGTGACTCACTGGCTAACTCTTTGCTAACATAACTCTGTGGTTTAGGAGGCATTTGCTTCAGCTGAAGCAGTATCTACTTTTCCTTTCCTCCTGAAGCTCACTGTCCTTCAGTCCAACCTATACTCTTTGCCTTCCACTAGCAAATAATACAACCCGTGGGTGTTTTTGCATCCTTCCTTCAAATGCTGTATTGTCTTGGGTAACAGTGTTTGCCAAAGTCTCTACATCAGCACATTTTGAGTTCTGGCATGCCTTTCTGCATGTTTTGTAGTTTTTAGATTTCATTTTCTAGTACCTCCACAGTACTGGACAGCTGTTCAACCTTCTTAAATTTCCTAAACCAGCCTGGGGATTTCCCTCTGCCTTGCAAATTATAATTGATCAATATAACTGGTCAGTTTTGCATTGCCAAGTAATAATGTTCTTTGATGGCTTTGTCTCAGACTCCACTCAGTATATGGCAATTCATCAGGGACCATGTTAACTCCCTTGATGGAAAAAGCTGGTGTCTCCGTTTGCATTTTCAATTTGTATTCACATATTAAAAACAGAACAAGAAAATGCACTCTTCACCTCTTATCTTTACTTGGTCACAATTCGAAAGTCTGAGACATACTGACTGATTCAGAATGGGAAGAAAGAAAAAGTCTTATGACTGTCTTCACATTTTGCTGGTACCCACTGTCTGCATAAAAGGCTTTTACAGTTGGCCTCTGCTTTTCCAGAGCGACGTCAGCTGTGGTGCCATTTTTAGCTGTGACATTTCCCCCACTCAGAATATTTTCTTAGTCCATTATACCCCGTGTACCATCTGCTACACAGTAGTCACACAGTGCCAAGAAGCCTGGTCACAGTCTGCTTTATTCAGTGGACGAGCCCTAATTGTTTAGCCTGGCACAATACGAGCCTCCACATAGCACAGCATCCCACTCCAACTGCTCGTGCCACGGCTTCTCTGGGGTACAACAATCCAGCACAGCCTCGGGGACAGCTGTGACCACCGATTAGTTCCAACATGGAACAGTCGTGCTTCCATTCACCTGCTGTGAAGACAGGAGGGAGCAGCCATGCTGCAGGACTCCAGATGCTCTTTGTTCTCAGCTTCACGCTGAGAACATGGCAGAAGAGAAGAGGCTGTGAGACTGGGAGCCAAGGAAAGCACTGCACATCCTGGATGCAAATTGTCTGAGTGATTCTACTGCCGTGTCTGGTGCTAAAGAGTGCTGGAGGGGTGGGGAACTGGAAGGCTGGGTTTATAGTGTTGTCCCTGGCTTTGTATTGGATGCTGCCTCAGTAAGTGAACCAGGACCATCTAACCTGTTGAACAAAGGGCAGATGCCAGCTTTTGTATCTCTCTTGCAGGCTGTACAGCTGTTGGGTCTGAACACCTTGGTTCCAGCACTGCAGAATGCAAACATTCAGTCTCATCCTTCTCCCCTATGAGCTGGCCACAGCTCCTCAAATCCACAGGCAGTGACACAGACCAACCTGGCAAGAGAAACACCACAGGATAACACCCAACACTCCTGCTCCACCTCTGTTTCAGTGTCTAGTGAAAAAAGACGCCAAGGCTGAACACAATCCTGACATAACTAGGGAAACCTCACAGTCCCACAGCTGTGACACCCCATCAGCCTTAACCCCATCAGTGTTAACCAAGAAGGGAAGACTTCTTGTGCTGCCCAAATACATGAGTACACTCTGAGCTGTGCTCTCTCTGGGTCTGCTGCTCTCTCAGCCTGTACAGACAAATGAATGTTTGATATGACAATGACACATTTTCTTTTTGATCACTAGGTATTTAGAGAGGAAGTGGTAGGCCAGATGCTACTTCTACATGGTGGAAATCAGGACAAGTTTGGTGGAAAGGGAAGGAAGAATAACAAAATAACCAGGAGTCCAGTACCACAGTATTAATACTCACTTGTTAACCCCTACTGTAGTTCCCAATCAAAGTAACCTTTCCTTGAAATGTCTTAAGGCCCAAATCTGTGATATGGTGTGGTCCCTCCATGAAAGTCAGTAGAAACTGATGGCAAAACTCAGCATTTTGTAGGATCAGACCCTTGATAACAAGTAAGATGGCTCTGAGCAAGAAAGCCCACTAGAAGCATTTAGTAGATAGGCATAGTGCTTGGAGAGGGGCCAGGAAAGGACTGTGCCTGAAAAGCTTCTCCTGGGCTGAACATACCTGCTACTGCCACTCACCACTGTCTTGGGAAGTAGGATAAAAAGCAGCTCTCAGTCAGTTCCTTTTCTGCCTATCATCCATTTGCTGGGAAGGAGCCATTTGGATACAGCCTCTGCACTTTGCTTGGTGGTAGTTTTCATTCATAGAAGCCTTTCCATTAAGTCACTTATTTTGAGGTAGGCAGATCCCACTCACTCGTGCAAAAGGCAAGGAGAAGCCAACTCTAAATAAAGAGAAGGGAAGGTGTAAGAAAGGCAAGGAGAGGAGCTATGTTCTTATAAATCAGTTTCTACAGTGACAGCTAATTAGCATTTATACTAATTCAAATATTTAATATCCAAAATAATTACTGTTGCATAAAATGCAGTTGAGGCAATTTTACATGCAGCTTATTAGCAGTAATGGATTATACTGAACAAGCCATGCTTAAAGTGAGATATAAAGCCAGCAATATGTAAATGTAATTTTATTCTATTCTTCCTCTTTCCCTTGAAATGAGAAGGGCTTGCCAGAGACAAAATGGGGATTACTAAAGTAGGACAAACTGTAAAATGGCAAACTAAACTGCAGCTGACTTCACACAGTAATTAATGAGAGAGATGCTGCCTCTCTGGTCATGTGCATCCTATGCATCTCTGCTTGAATGACTGCTCAACTGGAGAGCAGCTCGTCTATAAAACAGAAGAAGTGAGGAAAAATGGGAGCAGTTAACATAAACAGAGATTTGTCTAATATTTTTTGTGGAATTAAAGAAATATTGTATTACAGCACTGCATTTTGAAATTTGTATAAAGCACTGCAGTTTCTAAGGTATCAATATAGTGGGACACAAATGAAACAAACAAATAGCAAGTTGTCAATGCAACAAATTACTGCCTCGTGGGTAGACACAATTAGAATCCCAGCTGCCATTAACAGTAATAGTATTTCACCTTACTCTCCCTCACATTGTGCTAAGAACATTCCCTCTAATAACAAGTATTTCTGAGATGCAACTATATTTTCTTTGAAAAAAAAAAGTTTTTTTTTCTTTTTTTGATATCCAAGTGCTATTTAAGTAGACAACAAAAGAGGACTTGGCTGCATGCAAGAAAACACTCTTAATTGTCTGGTCTATAGTTAATCATTACCAGCTCTTCCTACCACCCTGTGGAAGATTTAGACAATTCAGTGCTGGGACTAAAAGGAAGGTAGCATTGATTGGTGGCTAGTGCCACCTTGTGAACAAAATCCCAAACACCCTTCCTTCACCCTTTTTACCAAACTACTTAAGCTGCAAAGTAGAGTAAAAAAAATAAAATCCAACTTTTGCACAAGTAAGTAACTTCATGATAAGATTTCCATATTTAGGGATAAAACATGAGACTAAACCTCCAACCATGCCAGACACGAGCTTGACAAAATAGAGACAGTCTAGAAAGAAGGTAAATATTTTACAGTATGGTCTATATCAGTGGTTCCTCTTTTCCCAACATCAAGGTTCAGCAAGTAGGGGCATGCATTAGATCTCCCATTCTAAAGTGGAAGCCCTTTTGCCATCCTAGAGGCACAAGCAGCTCTTAAGGAAGCCAGATGAATTTTCCCCTCAACTTTGACAGAAGGAGCCTTTTGCTGTGCCCATTTCTAATTTGGGAAAATACTTCCAGTTTTGTCCTTTTACCCAATCCTTTCCTTTTCAAGGTTGTATTGTGGTTAACTGTTCATCTCCTACACTTTAAAGACTTGATGTTTATAGCAGTAGGAAAAATAAATAGTAGGAAAATAAAATTTATAACTCACACCAAATGTAACTCCTGGTTTCTTATGAACCATTTCTTGTGGGGGGCTTCAACTTACCAGGTGTCTGCTGGAAAGACAATACAGCAGATAGGAAGCAGTGCAGGAGGTTCATGGAGTGTGTGGAAGGTAAATTCCCAACACAGCTGGCAAGGGAGCCAACCAGGGAAGGCACTGGACCTGCTGTTTGTGAACAGAGAGGGAGAGATGGGTGATATGATGGCTGGAGTTCATTTTAAGTAATCACAAAAAATGGTAAGAGTTTTCTATTCTCAGAGAGGGATGGGGATCAGCAGAATTACTAACTTGGATTTCCAGAGGGCAGATTTTGGCTTGTTTAGGAGACTGTTGATAAAAGTCCCTTGGGGAGCAGTCCTGAAAGGCAAAGAAGTCCAGGAAGGTTAGTCATGCTTCAAGAAGGAAATCATAAAGTTGCAGGTGCAGGCTGTCCCCACATGCATAAAGGAAAGCTGGAGTGGAAGAAGAGAAACCTGGCTGAACAGAGAACTTTGGCTGGATCTCAGTGGGGGAAAAAAGGAGGTTTATGTCTTTGGAAGAAGGGGAATGTCTCTCAGGCTGACTACAAGGCTATCTTGAAGTTATACAGGGAGAAAATCAGAAGGGTCAAAGCCCACTGAGAACTTATTCTGGATGCTACTGTAAAAGACAATCAAAATGTTCCTATAAATACATTAGCAACAAAAGGAGAGCTGAAGAGAATCTCCATTCTTTACTGGATGCAGGAGGAAACATAATGACAAAAGGTAAGAAAAAGGCTGACATACTTAATGCTGTCTTTGCTTCAGACTAACATTAAGACTAACGTTTAGTTGGTCTCCAGGTACCCACTGAAGTGGAAGACGGGGCCAGGGAGCAGAATGAAGATGCCATAATCCATGGGCAAATTGTCAGTGACTCATTACACCTGTGGAGCCAGCAGGACTAGGCAAGTGATCATCTCCCTGTCCTCAGCACCAGTGAGGTCACATCTTAAAACCTGTGTTCAGTTTTGGGCCCCCAAGAAAGACACTGAGGTGCTGGAGCATGTCCAGAGAAGAGCAGCAAAGCTGCTGAAGGGTCTGGAGCACAAGTTGTATGAGGAGCAGCTGGGAGGGCTGGGGGTATTTAGTCTGGAGAAAAGGAGGCTCAGGGCACACCTCATCACCCTCTACTACTGCCTGGAAGGAAGTTGCAGCCAGGTGGGGATCCGTCCCTTCTTCCAAGTAAAAAATGATAGTACAAGAGGAATTGACCTCAAGTTGTACCAGGGGATGTTTGGATATGAGGAAAAAATGTCATCAACAAAAGAATTATCAAGCACTAGAGCAGGCTGCTCAGGAAAGTAGTGGATTCACCATGCCTAGAAGTATTTTGGCATTTAAGGGCATGGTTTGGTGGTGGACTTGGCAGTGCTGGGTTAATATTTGGACTGAATGATCTTAAGAGTTTTTTTCAACCTAAACAATTTTATGATTCTTCAGTTTTTCACTCCGAGATCCTTCCTTTTTCCCTACAAGGCAGAAAGTGAGAATTAAGGCTTGAAGTCACCCAGGAAACCAACAGCAGGGCTGGGAATGGTACTCATCATTCAAATTGCAGTGACAAGTCATTCAGGAACCAGGTTTTCCATCATCAGAGCCAGTACCTCTCGTTAATAAAGGACCTGCTCTGTATCAAGACGGCTTGCTGGTTAGATACTGAAGCAAGTTATGGGAGATAATTTCTTCAGTTCCATTTTCACACTAACTTAAATTTGAAGTAGGGAAAATATCACTCTCTGTGTTTTACCACAAGGGGGAGGTGTCCTTTCTTCCTCTTCCATCTTGCAAAACTGAATGGTTACAATTTTTAGGACAAGGATTGTCTCTTACTCTCTGAGTCCACAGCACCTAGAAAAATGCTGTCTCATTCAAGGGGTCCCAGACATCACCACAACAAGTATGTAGTAAATATTTTTAAAGGGGTTTGTTCAATAGAATCCTTGTTGGAAGATGACGTGTTATTAGCATTTGGGCTCCATTCACCCTGGTTTCTGAGACTCTCCTGTCATACTGTACAATCTACAATTCCAGTAATTTATATTTCTTTCCAGTAATATATATTTATTTTTCTTTTGTAATATTTAAGACATGGACCATTAAAAATCAATAGCAATATAAAATTAGCTAAAGTAAGGATATATAATATAAAAGGTTCCAGGAACTGTCAAATCAAGCCACAAAAGAAAATTTCTCACACTTTTTATATTTATGCCTCATATTTTACTCATATTTATGAATGTAATCAGCAGTAACATATTCACAACTCTCTACATGGCTACATGAAACAAAAACCATATCATCACAGTAAGAGAGAGTTACACTACTGCTACCTATACTGCAAAACCATTTGAGTGTCACTGGAGCAGTTTGGTATTGCACATCTTCAGCTTTGTTTGGCATTTAAATATTAATAATGCCACTGTCGCAGCTACGGTTTTAATTGCACGCTGTTCGAATGTGTCAGGCACATTCAATCACCTCTCTTAAAATTTTTGAAAGATGATTTTTTCTTTTTCTTTTTATATTTTTTTTAGACAAGGATATTAATTTTTGGATTTTTTTTTTTTTACAGTACTACAAAATGCTGCCTGACACTGAACTTCCTGCCAAACAATAGGCTGGCGTGGCACATGAACAAACTATGTTGCTGCTAACATTAACAAAACAGTCTTGTTCCTTTATCAGTCATTCACAGGTAACCTTTTTTTTTTTTTTTACAGAAGTACTAATATATCTTAAGATCTGTTCCAACTGCAAAATCATTTTATCTCACTGATCTGCTATTGGTGATTGAATCAGGCAAAGATCTCCCATAAAGAAGTCTGTGAAAATGAAGTACAAACTGTGCATTATGGAATTGAGGCTAAAGCCCTCACTTGCTAAGCTTAGCCTCTCTTCAGCGGGCTTTTGAGAACACCTCTTAGGAGATGCCTGTGGTTGATGCTGCAGGGTCTGTATGTGGTATTTTCTTTTCCTTTAGGGTTTATGGGTTCTGGAACTTATAAAGTAGCTTGGAAAGGAACCCTTAAACCCAAGGGCAGGTTAGTATTTTGCATAGAGGTAAATATGTAAGAGGAAGATTTTTCACTATTTCTAAGATACATTCCGGCTCTGTATTAACTTGATTGTTTCAGTTTACTTTGAGGTGGGTTCTTGTCTCTTCTGAGTTTTATTTCTAACAGGCTTTTTCTTGGTCATTGTTTCCCAGCCAGGAAGAGGTTAAGAATGCACAGATAATTGCTGAGCCTTAATTTATTAACTTCTTTCAAAAACAAAAACAAAACCTGAAACTGTTACTGGAAGCTGATCCAAAGCCAGCAAATGTTTTTAGTGGCATACACAGCATGAAGCAAAGAAGGCATGTTACTGTATCAGGTGGCAAGTCCAAACATCTGCATATTCTAACTTTCAGTAAATGACTCAGATTCATCTGGTCAAGAGGTCACAGACGTGATGTCCCTTGAGGCCAGGTCCTGAAGGCCACAACCAAGCAGCCTCAAATTCCGGATGTGAGATCTGTGATTAGAGACTTCACCCAGATGGTCACAGCCAAATTTATGAAGTTGTACAGGATTTCAGAATATATTAGCTATACCTTCAGATATCTTTCTGAAGGTAGTTCTGAAAAAATGGTGGCGATGGTTTTGAGGCTTCTTCAAACTATTTTCATGTTCCCATGAAATTTAGTTTGCAATAAAATAGAACAGAACATTACTTACTTTGGGATGGAAACAAACCTCCTTTCCTCTCTCCTTATCTTCTCCCATCCTACTTTTGAATACTCTGGTTTTAGCAAAATAGCAAGAAAAATAGCAAGGTCTGTTATATTTTATTGAAAAGGCTTTTATTAGATGATAAAAATTCCAATTAAGTGTCCTATTTCCCACAAAAGTTTGAAGCCAAAGTTTGGGAAAACCCCCCCCAAAAAAGCACATGAATATCCGTAAATTTCAGATCCACAACAATCCCATATGTATGAAGATATCATTATCCCACTGAACAGCAGATTCTCTGCTGTACCAAGTTTACAACAACAATCCAAGGGTAAAGAGAAATGGGCTGTGGAAAAAAATTGGGTGGAGCCTAGACAGTAGGCAATTTGCCTTGTAATTTGCCTACTTTCCGACTTTTCCCTGTAACTACCTTCATTTATTTCCATCCTAAGTTCTCTGGATGCTACAGGCATCAGAAACCAGAGCTGCAGTTGATTGGTGCCATCTAACCTAAGACAGCACAGCAGCTCAAAGTGGGAACTGTGAAAAACCACTGAAGTGACAGGGAAGTATAAAGCTTCTTACAAGTCAATGGAGGAAAACAGAGGTGGAATTGTATTTTCAGTCACACAGCTGCCTTTTTAAATATTTCACATCATATATTTTTCAAGCACGCAAATTAAGCCCGAGTCTTTTACAAAGATCTTCAAGAGCAATCATATTTTCCAAGGATGAGGCCTAAAATTTGCTGGGAAAAAGGGTAAAATAGTCATAAATAGAATCATTTAAGTAGAAATACACAAAATCCCCATTCATTTGCAAGAATCACGTAGCCTTTTACTTGTGCCCTTGCCTTCCCTGATTTCACAGCACCCTGCCACTAACACAACGAATGGTGCACATCAGCCTAGGAAGTGGGAATGTAAAAGATTCTCCAATGGAACATCTTACCTAGCTAATAGCTTCTATCTTTGCAATGCCTCTGTGTGCCTCCCCACAGTGCAGACTCACCATCTGCCTTTGCTCTAATAAATGAACCCACATTACGAACACAGAGCACAAACATATTCATATCCTGAGCCTACAGCACCCAAGGGTCAGATACTTTTCTAGTATGTATAACTAGCAAATGTTTGAAATGGCTCCAAATCTTTCCTAATAACAATCACAACCAGTGAAAAATTCATCACAGCTATATTATGGTAAGGTAAAACTCCTTAAAAAATACTTATCTATTTTCACTAATTTTATTTCAGCAATATCTTTCCAATATAAAATTCTGCTTCCCACAGAGTCTTGCTTGTATTACTAATATCACACACAATCAGATGCCACCTTTCTGCCCCCTGAAACATCAGTCTAATTTTGGAGCCTGTAGGCTTCCATTTCCAAAATTTCACTTTTTAGATTAACACCTTATTTAATTATATGTCATCCCTGGTCTGTGAAACTCAGGGGTTTTTTTCCCCAGAAACTTAAATATAATCTTACTCTTTTTCCTTCACACATTGATGCTCAACACTGATATCCTCTCCAAATATATATATATATAATATATATATATATATATACACATATCTTTCAACTAACTCTTCCATAAAGCACTTCCTAATTTGTAATTTGTATCTCTCAGTATATTCTGATGTATGAACCATTCAACAGATCAAGCAAAAAGAATTATAAGAGGTGAGCATATAAATGACCTTTTTCAATTTCATATACCAGTTTTCTCCTAGGAGACCACAGCAGTATGTTTTACAGTTGAATGCTGATGCTTACAGCTGCTGGAGTTCCAGGTCCCACTTTTATAGCACTTGGTTTCATGGAAGCGATGCACAATCAACCATGGCCCTAGTATTATAGTAATTACTTAAATATTCTGCCCTTGGAACACAAGGAGCTTTCAGGTACCTGAAAGATGCACCTGAAATAGCTTTTTAGCCACCAAATGAACCACACAAAACCTGTGCTATCACCCTAAAGTTCATTTTTTTTTTTCTCAGTAGCGCATATTTCTAAGGAAAGAAAGCTCACCCATCCATGTAGTATAGACACAATATCTGTGGGGATTTCTGTTTAGTCATAACTTGTTGTCAGGCATCAGAAAACATCCAATTTGACAGAAGTTGTCTTTTGACAGAAAGGACACATGATGTCAGATAACTCAAAGACTTCATACTTCTGTAAATTTGATGAAAATAGATGACAGTCAGACCTTACTCATGTCCTCACTGAAGCACGGCTCATTAACATCATTCCTTAATACATGCAGTCCAGTTCCAGGAGGAGATATCAGCGAATCCCACACTGAAAAGTGGCATTTAGGATTCCCTGACTTCAGGAAAAGCCTTAATCCAAGTTCATACTTTATTAAACATCAGAGAATGTAAGCACAGGGCACCAAATAATTAAAAAAAAAAATCGGACTTTCTCAGTCCCATTACTTCAACAATCATGTGCTTCTATCCTAAACACTGCTCAGAACTGGGCGTTGGCATAAAGGAACTTACTCATTATGCTTGTCAAATAGAGCAGCTAGTTCACCTTAAGGGGAACAAAAAGCACGTGGACAGACACCTGAGTCATCTCAGCAGCCTCCATTGATTGCAGACAGCTTAAATCAAAGAACAATCGGGACATTTATTATAATCATGGCAGAGTAGCTTGCTTGTGAAAGGTGAGCATGATTCAGTGCATATATGCAGTGCATATATGCTTTTTTCAAGTAATTTAACACCATTATCCCTGATTACTCTGTCTCCCTGAGGACAGCTCTACACAGAATGGTTTGGGTTGAAAAGGTCCTTAAAGATCATCGAATTCCAATCTCCCTGCCGTGGCTGCTTAGAGCCCCATCCAGCCTGGCCTATGAACACTTCCAGGGGTGGAGCTTCTCCAGCTTCTCTGGGCATCCTATTCTGGGGCTTCACCGCCTCAACAGCAAAGAATTTCTTCCATATACCTAATCTAAATTGCCCCTCCTTCAGCCTGAACCAGTAACTCCTTGTCCTATCACTGTTCAAGTAAGGATACAAGGTACAGGTGTCGCTGGCATGTGCTGCTGGTGAGCTTACTTGAGCTTGGCACGGCTGAAGAGTTGGGGGAGTAGATCCACTTTACTCAGCACTGCAGCAACCACACGCACCCCATGAGTTGCTGTGTCTCACATGATGAGGCGAGGATTTCTTAAAGCTGACTCAACTTCCTCAAACTTTACCACAGTTACAAAAAAATTGCCATGATTTAAAGTCCACAAAAGCAGAGTCATAGAAACCAAATTAACCTTTCTGACCATTCATCTCAAAATAACATCTGCTTTATGAGAAACTACAGCAGAAGAACTTTCTGGCAGGGGCATTAATGCATGCTACTTTATTTTGCAGGTCTGACTGGAAATGAGACTGAATGAGATGAAGTTAGAAATATTGCCCTCCATTTAACATGCTGCTACGCAAAAAAGCGTACATAGAAATACTGAGGCTATAGCGACACACAAAAACATGTATTGTTCTGGCAATTGTTAGTTTAGTGTAAAAAGGAACTCAGTAGCTGTCTGCAGCTAAGTCTATTGGGCTGACTCAGGTCTTCTGATTAACATTTTTGATTCTTACCTACATCTCATTTCTTTTGGGGATGAACAGTTCATTGCACCTGCCTTTGCATATGATGACAAGCACACAGCGCCATGATAAGGCACCACTTAAGGCATTCCTTCAGTCTCATTTAAATGCTGTATACTTCAAAAGGACTAAGCCTCCAGTCCTGAAAGGCACTTAGAATTACAGGCTGCAAACACCTCTAAATCTCAGCAGAGTTCAGACTACATGTAGTCATTGCAAAACTGCTGCACAAAAGATGAACACGTGTTGATGAAAGCCACCAAATAATGTCTCAGATTAGAATAGTGCTGTCATTGTTCTATCACTTTTTAGCATAGCTTTTCATTTACTATAAATGTTACTAGATATTTATTACTAGCACGGCAAAAAGACCTAATGGGTAGCACAGCAAGGGCCAGCAATGCATAAATCTCTGGGATAATACTCTCCATAAAAAAAAAGGAGATGACACGTAATAACCCTCCTCAAAGAGTCATTAGGAGAATTGTGAGTGATTTAAGCATTTTTTCCTCTGCAGCCAAAGATTTGTGATCTCTTGCAAATTTATTTCTAACCGTATCAAGTGAATAAGACCTTCGGCAGGTCAGATTTGTTAAAAAAACCTGACTGGTTAACTTTGTAACATTAAGCTTCAGGCTGCAAAATTATTATTTCTTTCATTTCATGCACATACACCCAGTGTGAAGAACCTGGAAAAAAAAATCATTATATTATCTTATGTCATAAACAAAGGGAAAAAGTCACCTCTGCTCCACATCAGATGTGTATGACTGGGTCACCTAACAACACACATGGCTGGTGGAATGACAGCTTGAGTCAAGCAATCACATACTAATATATATATACAGCCAGAGATGAAATCCCTACTCGGAACAGGGCCACTCTCAAGGTCACGGATGCTCAAGGCCTCGGCCAGTCTTATTCCATGTATTCCCAAGAATGAAGGCTCCACAACTTCTTTGGGCCCTGCCCCAGTATTTGATCTCCCCTTAGTATTTCACTGGAATTTCCCCTGTTGCAAATTGTATATATGACACAGGATCAGCTCAGGCCATTGCACAAGTCACTGTGTACTTCCGGGCTTCCTCTGCTGCAGTGCAGCTGCTCAAAACACAGGTTTAAAGACTCAGGCATGACTTTGAAACTACATCATCCAAAAACACAGAAAAGGTCCTGCAGTGCAAAGTGCCACCGTGCAAAGAGCTGTAAGGAAAGGATCAAGTTCTTTCAAGTAGTTACATCTGCAGCAGCAACAGTACAGCGGCTTTTAGTGGCAGGAAGAGCAAAGACCAACACAGCTTTCCTGAGAGTGATGGAAAAGAATCAAGACCTCTGCCCAGGAAAGAAGCAGCTGACTACACTTCATATCAAAGAAAGTACTCCTGACTTGCTGATTTCAGTTTCAAACAGGAAACCGACTTGCAAAATTTCAAATATTTCTTCACACTAAGTGAAGAATGTCTTAAATTAATTAGGGATAAATACAACCTGATCCACTAACATGCTTCTTCAAGCATGAAGTCAGATAAATTAGGATCTTACTCATAATATAAACATTTGTTTTCACATCTAAATGCTGAGCAAATCAAAAAGATACCATTGTTAAAATGTTAAAGCAGCTTACACTGTACAGCTGAGTCTGTCTCATTCCTGTATCTGAGAAAGTACACTCAGAAGTCCTACAAATACTGAAAGTAAATGAAATATTCTAACTTTAACAAGCCTCAAAAATCACAAATGACAGGAAACACTGGATACTTATTTAAAAATAGTTTTTAATAAAAATGGAAGTTCATTTATATGATTTACCTGATCCTCCAACAATGTTGCACAGGTTTTATTTCAGAAGCAGGAATACAGAAGCTCAACAGATTGCTTGCATCACTAAACAGTCTTAAAATTCAGTTAGAAATAGCATTCATATTTTGCATCCTAGGATGGAAACCAACAAGAGGTCTAGGATGCTGTCATTTTTTGGCTCACCAGAAAGAGGAGCACACATCTTATGTGCTAGCTTCCATTTCAAACAAGCAATGCTGTTGCTAATCAGCAAGAACTTATGTCTCACTGAAAGGCTTTTTAAATTTGCTTTGAAGAAAAACTCTTGGAACACACAAGTCTTCTTTCCTGTTCACGGTTTCTCGCTGCACATATTCATTGACCACTTGCTCATATCCCTCAGCCTTGAAAAGCTGAGATAAGAACTCTGGAAGAGAATTTAAAAAAAATTTAAAAGGATGAAATATTATGTTTAATCTATTTTTAAAACACCAGACAGCATTTATATAAGCATATGTTCTTATGTGTTACAGCATGAAAATCACACAGGCCTTCAGATTCCAAGCTGTTCTATGTGGGCAGACTGCTGAATAAAAATCAATAACGATCTCCTTTAGAAACATCAACCTAAATGAAACAGGTTGTAAAACTGGGGCTTAAGCTAGTTATTCAGTTGAATTTCCAAAAATTGTCACATGTCTTATTTTTACTAAGCCTTGTCTTTCTCATTGTGACTGACACCAGTGCGTTTTCCCTTTGTGCAGCTGACCTTCGCTAGCTGAATACATCACTTAGCATAAATATTTCAAAGCTAATCCAGCTGCGCAGATGCACCTCTGCTCAGGGAAGAATAACGCCCTATGTTACATCCAATTGCTCAACAGAAAAATTCACAAAAAGGGAAAGAGGATATGGTGGTACCAAGACTCCACTAAGTTGAACTGAAAGTATTTTCCATAAACAAAGAAATTTTACTGAAAGCATATCTCCCTTAAAGAACATAGAAGCACCTCCAAACAGGGTGAGCTGTGCAGCAGGAAGGTCTGCTCATGCTATTGACTTGTCACGTTAATTAAAAATCATCATTTTTCCTTTCCTGCACCTCAATACACTTACTCAGGCAGCAATTTCACAGTAAATTTAAGATGTTCTAAACTTGTATTACTTGACAGAAAACAAAGACATTCCATTTTTCACTGCTCAGGGGGATTAGCTCCGTGAAACAGTGATCATGTGGTTACAGGAAGCACCATAAGAGATGGTGTGCTGAGGAAGATGAGACCACCCACTTTGGTGGCACTGTAAGTTTACATCAACCCAAGCCCACCATGGCTGTAGACACTGTGTGTGTATGTAAAATGTGGGACCCACACCAATAAAACATAAATAAACAGCACTCAATTGTGAGCCTATTGAAATCTCATTGTGAGGAAGTTGCACATATTTCGTAACACAAAACTACAACCACACACTCCTCTACAAATTTAGTATTATTTCAAACAGTAGAAGAATAGATTTTTTTTTTCCCATGGAAGAAGTTCTGTGTTGTTATCTGAGGCAGACATATTATAAATAAGTTTCATTCAAATCACCCCATGCAGCAATTACTTCGTGTACCAATGTAGTGCTAAAGAGACAAAAAATAGCAAAGGTTGCAACCTCTGCGGAAATGATGGAAGTCATGTCTCCAGTAACAAATGAATTCTCAAGCATTAAGCAATGCTTATACAAAAATATGTCAGATTAATGAGATCATAATGATTAAAAATGGGAGTAGAGGTGATCTGTGAAACAGTCACAGACCAACCCAAGGAAAAACAATTGCTGACATGAATGATATAAAATAAATTCTCTCTTTTCTCCTTCCTTCCTTCATCTTCCTCATCCCTACCTCAATTCTTCTCCCAAGGGAAACATGCAAACTAGCAAGGAACTTCTCATTCAGAAACTATTCTAAAACACAATAAAAATGAGATTTAAAATTCCACAGCTAGGTCAGTCTCTTATTTGTTCCCTTTAGCACCGATTCTCTTTGTAAGAGCTAATTGTTTAAAGAGAACTAAAAGTCACTCAATAAATAACAGTTCTAGAAATGCTTCAAAGAAGCTGTAGCACAGCCTGCATTATCTTAGATTTCATCATTGTCCTATGAAGAATAAGAGGAGCTCAGTCAAGTTTAATGGTTTTTATACATCAGAAGCAATTAGGTAATATGTTATGGCATAAAATATTAGTAACATTTACTTGGCTCCAAATCGGTCTCTTCAGTGTATTTTGCTTTAGACTAAGAACATAGAGCCCCACAGAAATAAATTCAGAGCTCTTATTACACAATGCTCTACAAGTGACAGGGGGGAGTAATGAGTTTAGCATGAGGAACTGGGAGTTAGAAGCTATAGACAAGCTATATTCCCAATCCATTGTGAAAGTCTAAGCAAATTCCTTCACTTCTCTGTATTCCAAATTCTCCACCAGTAAACTGCAATAACTACCCTTCCTCCTAAACCATTCTAAGCACTGAACAAAATGTAAATACTGTATCACATGGAAATGGTTTTTTGCATTGTCTTCACTAAAAAAACAAATCCTGGAAAACAGAGTGACCACAGCTACTCAGTGCTATACCAGCAGGATTTGTGCATGAGCTTGTCAGTGCTGCAGTCACAGTTCTGCTTTTAGAAGTCAATAAACCTCATCCTGCTCACCAGAAATAGCCCTGCACAAAGAATGATGCCAAAAGAACTGCTTACTTGCTTCATGAAGATGATCAATTCTCTTACTGAACACAGGTTTTTCCCCTTAGGTGACAAATACAAATGAAATTCAGCAAATTCAGAAACTGCTGCTCTTGGAGAATTACAGCATTTACAACAATCTTGGAAACAAGAAAATGCTCCACAAAGTTCTGCTAATCTAAATAACTGCTTTTTTTTCCCAAAAAGGATGGTAAATTAAACAAATCACAATTGAACAGTTCATCCACACAAAATAAAACTTCTATGGGCATGTTGGCAGTTCCCTGGAGAAGGTTTAAACAGAAGATTCACAGATAAGAAAGCACTCTACAGTATGACTTACCTTCAGTAAAAAAATATGATCTTGTCCCATCTTGTCTGACATAAAAGTTTTCCCCAAGTTTGCTGCCAGATTTAAACCTGAGCATTGCATGATCATACAGGCCATAGTCTCGGAACAGGACACACTTCCCTGGCTTTAACACCTGTCACATAATACACACATGCTTTAATAAGCTAAACAGATTCAGTCATTTATAGGTATATTTACTTGTGTACACATACAGACATAGGTAACTAAGACAAAGGTAGACTAACATAGCCAATACAACAGTGAGACAGATATCTGTATCTATATATAGCCGTAGATAGATGCAGATAGATACAGATACAATTAATTCCCTAACAAAAAGGTTGTGCAAAAATTGGATTGACTCTTAAAAATGTTTCCCCATGAACAAAAGACTACAAGTAGTTTTAGAATACCTATTTGAGTGCTGATCAGCTAAATTAGCAACACTTTTCAAACAGAGAGAAAAGAAGAAAACCTACAGTTTAACAAAAATTCCCATCAGGGCATTTTTTCTGTTGGCTAGTATTTTGTTTAGCACCTGCTTTTGTTTAATGGGTTAAAAATAAATTTTAGAAAATTGTGACAATTCTTTTTTCACAGGGGAAAGAAAAATGTTGCAGTATGTTGAGAAATAAATAAGAAATCATTTTAGGAAAATGCATCATGGATTTTTAAAAATTGCTTTTTGGTAAAGAAAGAGAGCTACAAAGAGTTTAAAATTTATAAGTACATGGTCATTGCCCATGCTGATTTTAGATATCTAAATATCTAAATATTTGTATGAGCTAAGAATCAATCCTGATTTTGGAAAACATTTGGAGATAGACAAAAAAAACCCTAATATTCCATTTTTAAACTACTGATAATAAGCCAAATAATATCAGAAAATACAAGACCCTTAACACATATGCAAACGTAAAAATATATGTTGACTGTTTTCCTCGGCAGTCAATATATGACATCTCAGGAAAATTCAGAACAATCACAATTCAGGTTGTTTAAACACCCTTTGGAAGGGCCTATCCTGGTCTATCAACTAACAAAGACATCTTAGGGGGGTGAGTGTCTCTAGATTAACATTAACTTCTGAACACTCCACTTTTAAATCACCACAGGTCAAATATGTTTAATAATAACAGCAGCATCCTAACTGCAGGCCACTGGATCTCTGGAAGTTAATTTTGGCTCACTATCATTCACATCTTATCAACACAGACATCTCTGCAATATATAAACATTATTCACAGCATACAACCCAAGTCACAGCTTTAAAATCATAGAGTGGCCTGGGATGGAAGGGGCCTGAAGGATAGCTGGTTCCAACACCCCTGCCATGGGCAGGGACAACTTCCACCAGATCAGGTTGCTCAAAGCCCCATCTATCCTGGCCTTGAACATTTCCAGGAGTAGGGCACCCACAACTTCTCTGGGCAACCTGTGCCAGCACCACCCTAAAGAATTTCTCCCTACTATCTGGTCTAAACCCACTCCCAGATTGAATTCTTTCCCCCCTCTCCTTGTCACTACATGCTCTTTCTTGCAAAAATCCCTCTCCATCTTTCCTGTAGACCCCTTTCAGGTACATGAAAGCCATATTTTACGTATCTTTTGTTACACTGATGGAATCAATTAGGCCTCAAACCAAACAATCTCATAATACAAGGAATAAAAAAAAAAAAAGGACATTGTAAAACATATTTTAGTCCTGCATACCCGGTGAACTAACAAAATACACCCATGGAATAAAATATGAAAAATCACCATTGTAAGACAGTAATTTTCTCAGAAAAAAAAAAATGTACTTTCAAGCTAAAAAGAGGGAAAGTGCTTTAAAGGCTGTAAAATCAGCTGGCTTTACCTTGTAAATGTTCCTCAGGACAAGATGCATTTTGTCAGGATGAATGGCAGAAAGCACAAATATAAGTGTGACAACATCTACAGAATCTGCTGGTATACTGTCTAGAAGATCATCTTTGGTAAGATCACACTGGAACACTTTACATCTTTCAGTACTATATAAGGCATTTTTCTGGGGAAATCAAAAGAGCAAGCTTTCACTGAAAATTAGCAGCATTTGTTGCTACAATAAAGTAAAAATCTTGTGAAATTAATCAGTAGAGAGACACAAAACACAGTGGCAAGAGAATATTAACTTCCAACATATTAACTTGGCAGCTACTGCAATCAGAAATTCTTTGCTGCTAACTCCTGCTAACTCCAGTAGTGAAACTATAACTAGTAGAGTAGTCTGTTCCATAAATATGAGGAGTGTGTATTAAGACAATTCAGAAAGCATACTATTTCTGTTTTACCCCTGCTTCTATTCTTTAAAGAATACATAAATACTATTGAAAGGAATTACATATTACAGGGTGATGAAGGTAAAGCTCTTGAGCTACAGGTAGACTGCAAACAGTTGGGGTTCCTGTCACATAATCCTCAGTTTTGCTGCTGACAAAAAAAAAAACTGGTCTTGGCAAAAAATAAATTCAGCTAGAGCTGTGGAGGCAGATGCCATTAAGTCATCCAAACCCCAGGATACACACTCAGCCCAGCCTCATCCTGGGGTGCAGCCAAAGCATCTCAGGGAGCTGCTGTCCTCTTGTTTTCCACAGGTATTTCTTCCCATCTTTCGCATGATAAATGCTGTCTGTGTCTTGTGGTTCTTGGTCACAATGCTTTCGATTAACAGATATATAGAAATCTACCTGTGATTACAAACTTAATAAAGACTTTCAAAGCCCAAAGCCCCCACCAGCCCTGCTGCAAGGCTCGACTATGGACTGCAACCTACTCTTAATCAGGTTACAAATTTCTTTAACAATAATTTTCCCAGCCTTGTTTTCAAGATGCTCCTTGAGACTGCCTCTAATAAGGGCAAGCTTCCATGACAAACAAATTTTGCTTGTACTGCACAGTCAGCAGAGACATAGTAATGCTTCCAAAAAGCACTGAGTTCATAAATCAGTCAAGTAACATACCATAATGCTCTAATTTGACACTGAAAAGCCAAGTCTTGAGCAGTGATTTGGCTTCTTACATAGGATCTCCAATGAAATGCATCAGTCTCAATTTTTTGGCAAAACATATTCTACCCTTCTTACAAAAAGGAAGGCAAAGAAGTCTGTTGTTACAGTCGTTTGTAATTTTAGAAGCTTCTAAAAAACACTCTAAAAGAAGTTCCAAGTATCACACCAACCTTCACATACTCAACAGCTCTAGGAGAGAAATCACAGGCATATGCAAAAATATTCAGATCTTCTTCTAAGAGTGGAAACAAGCAGTTCCCAACCCCGCAGCCTGCTTCCAGAATGGTCAGTTTTTGATCTGCAAACTGGGGAGGAAGCAATACAAGACAAAACATGTAATTTTTATTTTCTCATCATATGAGCAGAGGCACTGTTCAACCAGCATCTTAAAAGCTTAAATCAATTTTAATTACTGTTCTTCAAAAAACCCAAAGTAGACAGCCACTGCATAAACTGACACTCAAACACAGACATCCTGATCTCTGCAAAATTAGAAAACATTTTAGAACATATTAATATTTCTTCAGTCATCCACCCCTTAAGTAATCAACAGACTTGTACCATTTCTAGCTTGTTTTTCATTCGGCTATAAGGAACAATAGATACATCTGGCTAGTCCCCTTAACTGTGTTCAGCAATTAGTCTGCAATTCTGGATGCTTTTCTTTAAAGCAGTGTACTGAAGTGCACCAGCTTGCACACAGAGACAAGCTGTCTACTTGAGGACTCAAAAATCAAATATTCCAGACTTCATTTTCGGCATCCAGGATGCTATGAACAGCATCCCCATCCACTAAGGGCCAATTATAAACTCAAACTGAACTGATGCATCTGATTCTCAGAAGTTATCTCTGATATTAAAAGAAAATACACAGGGCACTGCAAACTTTACATACGTCAGCTCTTAACCAAATGGCTTTTTCTAAGCATTAACAACTCCCCTGGGAACAAGTGATAGGAAACAATCAATCCCATCTTTTACAGCAGAATTGTATAGCTCTCACCTCACGACATGCCTTTAACTCTTGAAACTCTCTGGTTGTCCAATGTCTGTCTTTGAAGAAGTTGGTGTGGTTTCTTTTGTAAAATAGATCCCAGTTCTTCTGTGCCTCTTTCTCCAGTTTCAGTTGTTTGAATTCAGACACCAAAACCTGATCTTTTGCCAATTTTTCCTCTTCTTCTGGACTAAGGACTCGAGCACTATGGCCTTTTTTTTGGAAAGCACCATCTTCAGTAGATGTTGTTACTATATTTAAGCAACTGGCTGACACCTTTTCTTGGAACATCCTAGATTCTTTCACGCAAACATAAACACCAAAGACCCAAGGATGATTTTTTATCTTTAGTGTGTGGTTCCATCACTTAACGTAGGTAAAATAAGTGAGGCTCTAGAAGCAGAATTAAAAATGAGAAATAATTACAGTATTCAATTTACTACAATTTTAGTGATCTGTCCTACCTGATGGACCTACATGTCACCAGATTTCTCTTCATTTCAGAAAATCTTCATCTAAACTAAGAACTGTAAAAAACATCACACTGATGTCAAAGTTAAAGTCGATACTTCAGAGTCTCCTAGTCTTCCCTGTGCATCCTAGAAAGCTGCCCAAAAACAAAAGGATGGTGCAGCTCTAACTTTTCACTAAAAAAGATTTGAGAGGGAAAGCAAGGGCTTTGTTTCTCATCAACCTCAGTTAGGACACCTCAGAAAAGAAAGGTAACTGAAGAACAGATGACATTTAGAAATCACATTAAAACTAATGAAACAAAGTGTATTCGTGTTAGCATTTCTCCTTCCTGCTCCCAGCTCTGTGAGAAAACACTGCTGAAAACAACAGCTTTTATAACACCACGTCACCTAAAAAAAAAAAAAAAAAAGAGAACAAAACCAATAATGTGGCCAAAATGCCCAGAGCTGCCCTGGCCTGTGCCAGCATTCATCCCACTGCCTCCTCCTGAAGATCCACATGGGTTTTAATAATCACAGGTGGTTTTATTTTCGGGAGTTAAGAGAAAGAGCTTCACACAGGCTGGGAAAGGACTCAAATATTTTCTCTGATGTTAAACTGGTTCTGACACCTGCCTTGTCATAAACATGGAGATCGTGGATAATGGAACATGCAAATGAAATCCTGCATGGCCCAGAAACTCCCAGGGAAGCCCAGGTAGCAAACACCCACTGCTCGTGTACTTCAGTGCCCAGCGCCAGGCACTGGTGTCAATTCACCAAAAAGGAAACGAGAAAAACATAGTAATACACACCCTAAAACAAACAAACAAGAGTAGAACTTCACTTGTGTATTTTATCCTATGATAAATTCCCTTCTGTGATACGTATCATGGATCGCATGTACATGTTATATATGCTATATATGATGCTATCACGATATATACATATCATGATGCAAACACAAGCGGAAGCGTGCAAATGAAAAAAAAAAGTACTGTCAGAATTTCGTCCAGTGTCACAGCCACCCCTTTTTCCTCCAAAAACAGAAGAGCCTCCTTTGAAAGGATGTCTCTTCAAGAGCATATCCTCAAAACAAACAAACAAAAACCTTATCAGCAAGATTTCTGCCGTATTTCCACATACGCCTCTGTTGTAGGCACGCTCCATTATTTCATCACAGAACGAGCGAGGGAAACAAACAAACAAACAAACAAACGCCGGCCCTTTCAGCGACGCATCCGCCGTGCTGGGAAGGCAGCGCGATGATAAACACGGTTGCAAGAGCCCTTGCTTAGGCTAAAGAGCCTTTTAGAGGTGTTTAATCCAGAGCTAAGACCACAAACATGTATCACCTCTGTGTGATCCCCTGGTCCCTCCATGCGGAACCAGCTTCCCTCTAGCAGCTCCCACCCTAGCGTGGCCGGGGCTCGGACACCCCGGCAGAGAAGGGAAGGGAAGGAAAGGTAAAGGAAGGGAAGGAAAGTCCCTCCTCCCCTGCCCTGCTCTGTCCTGCCGAGGGCGGGCAGCGCCGGGCTCCCACCTCCCCAGGGACCCTCCCCGGGGCAGCAGCCCCAGCCCGGCCCCGGGCCCCCGCCTCGCCCCGCCGTACCCGCCGCCAGCCCCGGAGAAGGTTCCCGGAAGGGAAAGTCAAGAATTTCCGGGAGGACGCCGGGCGGCAGCGCACGGACGAGAGGGAAGAGAGCGGACGGGCCGGGAGCGGGGCCATGAACGGCTCGGCGAACTCGTTGCTGGACAAGGAGGAGCACCCGCTGCAGCTGGGCGAGAGCTTCGAGCGGCGGCCCAAGGCCTCCTTCCACACCATCCGCTGTGAGCGCCTCCCCCGCGGCCGCCCCTTCCTCCCCGCTCACGTCCCGTCTCCCGGCGGCGCTGCTCCTTCTGCCGCGCCCGCCCCGCTGCGCTCCTCGCCCCCTTCGCTCCGCCGTCGCTGGGGGGGCTTCGTCCCCGCTCAGCGCCCTTCTTACCCGTCTCCCTCCTTCCCTCTTATCCCCTTCAGCACCCTGCTCCCTCCCGTTCCCTGCTGCCCCTCCAGCACCCGTCTCCCCCCTTTCCGCTCCCTCGGCGCCCGTCTTTCCACGAGTGTTTTCCCCACAGAGGGGTCCAGCCCGGGAAGAAGGGGAAGGTGGATGCCGGCAGGGAGGAGGTTTGAGCGAGGCAGGCCAAGGCGAAGGAACAGCTTTAGAAAGTTTGTCGTTAATCGCTTGGAAGCATAAAGAGTTCCCCCCGTGAGGGGGTGGCTTTGCCATTTTGTTTTATTCCCTCTGTGGCAGCTAACTGCGTGACAGGTCCCGCCGCAGGCCCGGCCTGGAGCGGCAGCGGGAGCAGCCGGAGTTTGTTTAGCTGGGTGTTTTCCTGATGAAGCAATGTGTAGCCCAGCAGACCTGTCCCTGGCAGTCCCGACTCCAGCCGGCTGTAATAAATCTCTCTCCCAGGAATGCAAGCAGAAGGGACTCGGACACATACAGTAATGCCTAATAAATGCAAGATAAATCCTGAGGTAGATTGTTTTGAAGAGGAACTTAGTGTATTCCCGTACTTGAATTCTGTGGGCAAGAAATCTGAGCAGAATCTGAGTCCAGGTTTTTTTACTAAAATGACTGGTAAACCATCAAGAATAAATGTAAAGAATACAAAACTTATAATTCAGTAGTTTTCTGTGAAAGTGGGGAATTTATACAGACAACAGTAGGATATTTTGGTTTATGATGCACAGATACAGGCCTGGTCTCATTGCCCATATTCATACACCACAAATAGTAGTTTCAGTGATACTGGTCACCCAAATGCCTGATTCTGTGTGAATTAAACCCAAGCTGTAGCCAGGTGGAAATATACTGGATTTCTAGACTGGAAAGTGCTTCAGTAACTGTTTTCCTAAGGGATTGTAGAGCCAAAGCTCTTCAGACTGCAACTGGAAGAATGCAGTTTTATTTCAGAAAATCTTTCTGAATACTTTGTTTTCTGTCTGTGACTTTCAAATGAGATTTCTTTGTTGCCTTGTTGGGGTTTTTTTCCCCCTATCTGTTGTTTTGGAATGATTTATCTGGGATCCAAACATTATATTATTTCTATAATCCTCTTCACACAAACTACAATGGGAGGATTTTGTAGGCTACATTTGTTTCGACCTTCTTAAAATACTTCATTTGTTTACGTAATGTTTTTGAAATACTGAGAAACTGGATTATCCTTGGAAAACACATCTTAAAAAAGGTTTGATTTTTGGGAAAAATGCCGTGGGTCTGTTTGGAGGGAAGTATGTGCTCCTTATCTACATGAAGAGTAGCCAAGCACGTGCTAACAAAATGAAAACAATTAACTGAGTGTTTGTTTTGAGTAGCTATATATTGGTATACCTGAGAAAGAAGTCTGATAGTGATATTGCTTTTAAGTTAGTGGCTGTGCAGTTGAAACACTTGATCCCTTTTTGGCAAAGACACTAGCTCTTGTACAGCTGGTTTATTTTATTTAGCAAGCTTGCACATAAAGTAGGTGGGAAACAATAGCTAGAAACAGATTGCTCAGATGAAATTGAAGGCTATGATTTGATCTGGCAGTTAAGGCATGAGGATTAAGTCAAGTGTGTCTGATTCTGCTTGTTGTGCTGTCAAAGTAAAACTCAATAAAACATTAACATCCTCTTAATGAGAATTTGTTACAAGCCAGGGTTTGAGGTTTTTTTCCTGCAAATGTGTTTTTCATAGTGGAATTGTATTTTAAATTTGTTCTGAGGTATTAGTTTCATAACTAATGCTGTAATTAAAAGCCGTGAATATAATTGCACCTCTTTAGATGCAGGGATGCTGGAATTGAATGCAGGCTTTTAAAAACAAACACAAAGCTAACTAGCCTATATCTGTGTGATGTTTTTTCACTTTTGTCTAAATCCTCTCTCAAGATATTAGAGGTTCTGATGGGTTTTTTCCTGTGTTTTTGTGGCTCACCAGCCCAACAGAATAGTGAGGGGAAAATACTTTTAACTTAAAATGTTCTCAAATGAATGCATTAAACAGAAGTGCCTTGGTTGGGAGACAAAGCGTTCTGTGCAGCTGAACAAAAGTACCTAAAACAAGTGTTAATTTAAAGCCAGTACAGTGCCTCCCTTTATCGATGCGTTCAGTCCACCGTGGCTTTGCACCAGCATGGAGACTGCTGAAGATCAGATCAGCACCTCTTTATTTCCTCATGAGTGTGAGCTGAGATCTCCTCCACCCATGTGGAGCTTTTAGCACTATTGTGGAGGCAAGATGGCTGTTAAAGAGCCTGAAATATCAGTAAGACTAAATGAGTGGGTGTCATTAAATTAGCGTTTGTCACAGAGTCCTCAGGTTTGGAATTGGCAAGAGCTAAGCAGAGCCTAGGGTTTAGGAAGTTGTTATTCTCTTGAGTTTGATTGGTACAGTTTTACACTTTCCTCTAAAACCAGTAAAACCACTCAAGTGCCACTCAAAGCCTGGGGTTTGGAGAAGTCTTGCTTTTGGTGTTCACACACAAGATCTAGATATCCATTTATTTCCATATTAAAAAGGAAGTTCAGAATATGGTACCACCACATGACTGGGTTGCTACTTATAGACAGAATGTACTGGCTTGTTATTCCACCCCTGCTGTGCACACTAGTGTATGTTTTATCATTCCCTACAATCACAGTAGATTTATGGTGGCTCTTTGCAGGGCACATTGATGCTTCTGGAGAATAACAAATGTAATCACAATTGTTTTTCTCTTTAGATGATTTTAAACCAGCATCGATTGATACGTCTTGTGAGGGGGACCTCCAAGTGGGTAAAGGAGATGATGTTACCATCACTTTGCCACATATTCCAGTAAGTCTGTTATACATGTGCCTTTGTTTACTCGCCAACAAATTTGCAGTGTTGTTACAGTCTAATGGAAATGTTGTTTTCACTTTCTTTATTAACACTGTGGGTTCAATATTTAAGCAGCCAGACTTGTAGTTTGTTACCTTAGGAAAGGACTGTACAGTTGGATCTTTGTAAAGGGCTGTACTTGTAAGGTTGCCAAATTGTTTTTTCAGTCTTGATTCCTTCCTTCCTACTCTTCCTTGAAAGACAAGGAGACTTTTGCTATTAGCTGAAGCTGTACACCTGGTTCCCATCCATTTTTAGTGCTATGGCTTGCTGAAGAAAGGCAGTGTAACTCAGTCTTCAGTCAAGGTTGGATGCCCAGAACCCACAGGCAGCCCTGTAAGCACATTCCTGCCATTACTCAAGCATGTACAGATAGGGCATAGAGGGTTCCCTGCCTTTAGCGTTATCTGTGGAAGCAAGGGGGCAGTCCTGGTGAGTAGCCATGAAGTAGTTTCCCATCCACTTCCTTCCCTAATGATGCCATAAAAATGTACTGTGTGAGGATGATGGTCAAACAGCAATAAAACAAGTAATCAATCTGTTTATGGGTGCAGCTGGTTTGTAATTGAAGATGCAGTGGTTTCCTTACCAAAACAAAAGAAAATACTCGTGCTGAAACCGGATTTGTTTATTAGCTGAAGTTAATGCAATCGAGCCAGTAAACCTGAATTCACAGACATCAGTGGGTCTGGTAGCTGCAGGGGGGCACCAGTCAGTTTGGAAGCTGTGTGTCAGATTCTTTTGGTATTGTTCATCCCAGCACACCCGTGGTTTTAATTGGTAGGTGATGGTACAGAGAATTCTCACTGAATGAAGCTGTAGCCTGCTTCACCCTGCTCCTGTTCTTTATATGGCTTTGGTCACCTTCAGTGCTGTAGGAGGTCACATACTGGTTTTTGTCTGTAGAAATGATGAGCATGGTAGTGCTATTGGAGAGGAGGTAACAGCACACACAACTAACAGCAGCATTCATCTTGGATTAGTTGGAAACTTTTTTTTTTTTTTGAGCAGCATCACTTGTATTGTTCCTTTCAAATCTCTGTACTGAGGAGCTTAATTTGATTCTCTTCCCCTCAGTATGAACAGCCTTGAGCTTATGGTATGCTCCAAAGGCTAAGGCAGCCAAGCCACTCTGTCTGTGTTGTTCCAGAGCAGTGCTGCTTGTGTTCTGGACAGAGCTGGAAAACACCTGGCGTACTGGAAAAGAATGAGAGGTTTTGAGGTCATTCCATCCTGACAAGTTTCACTGAGTTTCTTGGATGCTGCTTTGCTTCCCAGTTGTTCAGCAATTGGATAGGATTTAAATTCTGAGTTGAGGTTTTCTTTTTGAAATTGCCTAATCCCTGAGAATATCTCTGATAATTTGTTGGTGGAAATATTTTGCATCTTGGATAAATTGAAGTACTATTTCCACATGTAGATTTAGTGACTTTAATACTTGAAAAACAATCTGGTTTGGGAAAAGAAATTTTCTGTTTGTTAGAGTACTACAGAAGAAGATCATAAAATATCATGAGTTGGAAGAGTGCCCACAAGGATCATCCAAGTCCAGCTCCTAAGCCTGCACAGAACAATCCCAAGAATTATACCGTGTGCCTGAGAGCATTGTCCAAGCTCTTCTTGCACTCTTGTCAGGCAAAAAACCCTCACAGATGAAAACAATTCTTTCCTGTAATCAGTAAAATCTGTAACTCATTTAGGCACTAACATAAACCTTAAATATTTAGTTTTGAGTAGAAGGGTGGGACTTAATTTGCTTAAGCACTTACATTTCTACTTATTGTTTAGCCAAAATCACAGTCTTTGCTGTGTTAGGAGACTTCTGGGTAGCAGAATGGTAGCCAACAAACTTTGATCAATTTTCAGTGCATTTGTGCATTATACGTTTCCTGGCTTAGTTGTCAACAGCAAGCAGGATTTGACTTTCAACTTTCTTTTTACTCTCTAAAACGCTGCTTTCCTCTCTTAAATGTAGCAATGATAAAAATGTAACATGCCTTTGAAGACCAGACTTTATCTTGAGACATCCTTTCTGAATCGTATTTCTGAATCTCTCTTGCTGTGTCTTTGTTAGGAACTCAAATTTTTCACATTTGCTGTTCAGAATCCATTTTAAATTCAAATATATTCTATTAGCAACATGGAGAATAGGAATTGCTTTCAGAGTAGTTGAAATGTGATTGTTCATTTTTGCTGCTCAGAATAAAATCTAGGAGAGTGCAGGGGTTTTTCTTTTGTTCCCTGATTTCGGTTGCTTTCCTACAGTATGTGCAAAGGTGCATTTAAATAAGCATTTATTTAAAAAAATATATTTTATACTGTATCTATACATTACAGAGGAGCCTGAGAATGTTTCATAGATGGGAACATAACCCCTTGAGTAACAAGGTGTGTATCCATGCTGTTACATGGTGATAGACCATGGATTCAGCTAGCTGTAACCTCAAAAGCAGGTCTATGAGCCAGCCTGTGCATGGATACAGTACAGCTGAGCATAATCTCAGCATTACCAGTTAACCAGTGTGCACCACCACATGATTTTGTTGCCTTTATTACTTTTTAGTCTAAGCCTTTAGACTTTCATGGCTCTGTGCAGCATTGTGTGATTTGGGGACTTTCTGGATGGCATCAAAATACCCCATTTGCCTTTGAGAAGACATCCCAGTATAACTGCATGGGCATATGCATGTTAATCTGACTTTGAAGAAGGCAGCTGTTCTTACACAGTTTGTAAGTGACAGTTGCTTGTAATCCACTGTGAAAATACTGCTATATATATTTATGTAAAATATATGATGCAGTTTAAATTATTTTTCAATTGATCACATATTTTCTTGGGCAATAGTTCCGCTACACAAATAATTAGAACTTTGTTTCTTATCCAAACCCATGATTTCCAGGGTAGAAACATCAAGAAGATTTCTAATACTTGTCAGGGACAGCTATGCAAATTCAGTTACACTGCCATTTTGGGAATGAGAACTGTAAATAAAGGCAGCCATGGAGAAGATATTATGTCACTGCAGAGACACTTAAAATGATGAAAGGCATAATATTGCTATGAGGAAATGTCTGATCTACTGCACATTTTCTCTGTATTTTTCTCTTCATGAATGAATATTTTCTGTAGGAGCTAAACAGTAAGTGCTTAGCCTCTTTTTTCAGAACAGTACATATATTCTTTTCTCTCAGTATTCATTAATTTTTGGACAGGGTAATATAACCAAACAAATATGTGCTCTCTCTCTGTACCAGGGTTCAACTCCACCAATGACTGTCTTTAAAGGAAATAAAAGGCCATATCAGAAGGACTGTGTGCTTATTATCAATCATGACACTGGGGAATATGTGCTGGAAAAACTTAGTAGCAGCATTCAAGTCAAGAAAACAAGGTAAAGCTGTGGACAGGGTTCTTGATAAGATTAATTGTTGCTGAAGTTTCTTACTGAGTTTTGAAACAGAAGTCTCTTATTTTGTAGTGACATTTAATTACTAAGCCTTAGCTTTACATGGCCAGTTATCATGCCTAAAAATGCAAATAGGAGTGTGAATCCAAGAGTAAAGAATTTGTAAATTCTCTACTGCTGAAGTGACATAATTATAGTTTGCAGTGTAACACCTGTGATGATTTGAGGCTTTAGAAGCTGGCTGAAGGATGGGATGTGTTTCAGGAATCTCTAGTTAGCCAAAAAAAACCCCATTAAAATATTAGACTGCCAAAAGGATGATTAGACTTTCTAGGTTTGTTCCCTACAGCTTCCTGTGGGAGTCATGATGTTTCAGTAACGTAATCTTAGGGAACAAGAAACACTCAATCCCATATTGGATAAGCAATATATTAAGTAGAACACAAGTACAAAGCCTCCAGCTGGTGAAGGCAGGCAGAACTGTAGAAATAATGGTTATGGTGTTTTACCCTGAAGAATTGATGAAGCCGGGAATCCTTTCTGACCCAATACTCTTACTTTGCTGCACAAATGCTACAAAGCTGGAATTTTTTTTGCAGTCCTACTGCTCTGCAAGTGCTTGAAGTGTCTGGATCTTTCAGCATTGCTGAACCACAGGTTGAAATCTAAAGAGAAAACAGTCATTCAAATGTCTTGTGAAGAAGAAACTCTTTAAGTTTAGTAGTTTTACATTAAAAAACACTTTATTGCAGTATAGAACCCTTAGCTGCTAAAACTACTAGAAGTGTGGGTTGCAGCTCATCAGTAGTTGGCTGGATGCTTGCCAAGAGCACCTTGAGTTCAAGGTTAATGGACTGTAACACTCCTCTGAGTCAGTCATGTGAAAACTCATCCATGTAGCATTCATCTTGTCCAGTAGATATAAGCACATCAGAGATGAGATTTTAATTCCCAATTTCAGTTCTGCTGGACTTCATCCGGGTGAAGCTGAAGTCAGAAGGGAGCAAGTAAGTGCAGGACGGCCCGAGTTCAGCGAGATGTTTGGTTACACTGAGTTCTGAGTCTGGTGGGGGAAAAAATACTTCAATTTTTCTCAGGCAGAGGGAGAGTAATAAAAACTTTGGGGAATCCCTGTTTTCATCAATAGTGCTTTGCAAAGTAACTGATTTTCTAGATCAGAAGTGCCTTTTATTTTCCATGGCTACTCTGATCTTTAACGACCTGTTGACACTCTGTGGGAGCAGGGCTTTTAGTGTTAACACCTTGCATTCATGGGGGAGTGAGTGAATTTACTCCACATAAAACCATCTGTAATTCCAAGAGCATAATTAATACTGGAAATCTTTGGCTTTTCCTTCCACTTGATACAGTGAGTATCTTCCCAACTCCTTGCTTTTGCTTCAGATAGACTAAGCTGCATTAATGTGATATCCAACAGCTGCATGTCACTGATGAATGAAGAGGGGGTTCTGAAGAGGCTGAATCTAGAGTTCACTGAGGCACAGAGATAGCCCAAGATAGCACAGATGTACAGCTCTGGTACTACGGGTAGTTTAGGTGAATTCCCAGGAAGTTTGACATGGGGTAGTTTAACTTACCTCATAGTGGGGTTCGTTTCCAGACACAAAGTGTAACACTGCTGAGCTGGGACCCTCCTAGAACAGAAAATGAGCTCTAATACCATAAGCTGCTTCTGTGGTGCCCTGCATAAAGCCATAACCCAAAAGCTTTGGTGTTATGCAATAAATACACCACACCCTTTAACCTTATTATGGTGTACCATAAAGGAACCTGTTTTGGGTTTGTGCTTGGTTTTTTGGGTTTCTTTTACTGCCAAGGGTACTGACTGTTCTCAGTTGCATCAGTAGTTCTGTAAAAGGCAGAAATACCTGTTTTGAATTGAACAGGTTGGTACAGTGTTATTCTGGAGACTATTTTACACTAAGGAAACAGCTTAAACTGTTCTGAAGGGCTAACAGCATATAGTTAAAAACCAGGAATTAAATGCTTGTATGCTGTATTTAGCAGTAAGAATGATTACTCTAGTCAAGTTGACCTCTAAGAGAGTTCAGTTTGAGATGATTTATTTGCAAGTGAGAAAATTGTTTCTTCTGCTGTGATTGTTTGAAGCAGGATTTTGTTGTGTATGGATTTGTAGTTACTTTAAATTACTATGATTGATTATTCTTTTTTTAAAATACAAATACTAATTGCTAAATTAAAGCCTTCATTGTTGTTCAAGTAGAGAATTTGATATCACTGAACCACATCTGGATTTGAAAATGCATTTTGTAAGGGTGTTGCAGTGTAGTTGAATATGTTTCTTTGTTATTAAAAATAAGTGTTGCATACAGAAAGCTGTAATTCACTCTTCATCTTTGTAAAACAAAGCAGGGATCTGTACAAAGGGAAGTCACAGATGATGTGTTAGCACAAGGATATTGAAAAAGCTGGACATAGTTGCACAGTACCACTGAATGTGTCTGGTTGTCTCTTCAGAGCAGAGGGCAGCAGTAAGATCCAAGCACGGATAGAGCAACAATCTGCCCGAGCATCTCAGCCTCCTTCACAGTTCAGAGCCCCAACCAAGCCAGCAGCTGGACCTAAAACTTCTCCTTTGAAGGATAATCCTTCACCAGAGCCTCAGCTGGATGATATTAAGAGAGGTAAAGAAGGGTTTGTAGTTTCTTAAGTCTTGGTTGATTTTGTCTTTCTTCTTTATAATGAAAATTATGGCTGTGCAATTTCTACAAACATTCAGGGATTAAAATATGGTACTTGACAGCTGTGTTGTCTTCTTTATATCTTGTTTCTTTATTCATCTTAGTGATTATTTATTCTCTTCTACTAGAATAAGATGCTTATACTGTCGTCTTCTCTGGCATGAGGATATTTCGTCTTTCTGGATAATTTTCTCTCTTCCAAACTATTTCTCTGTTGTGAAAAGAAGAAAAAAAATCTAGTGTGAATTCAGAAACCTGTAGCTCAGTGCTGGACCAATTTCACAGGTGTCTTAGGCCATCACAATAGCAATAAGAAAGCCTGATGGTCCAAGGTCTCATTATGCAGTCAAGTCACTTGGAGAAAGTTACCCTGCACTGAGTAAGGTTAGTGAGATGGAAGGGCTAGGCAGCTGTCTTCCCAGCTCAAGACAAACTTGCACCATGCCAAGCAGTGCCAGTAGGGGAGGAATGAGAGAGTGAACAAACCTGCAGCTTACCTTCTTCTACAGCCACTCCTTTGCAGCTTTGACACACCTGCCATATGGCTGCTAAACTTCTATTTTAAAAGCACCTTAAAGAAATGATTGGCTCAATTCATTCTTCTGCTCAAGCAGTGCTTTGTGTTAGTGTTCTGCTCTGGGTAGGATGCACTTTCTTTGCCCATGCCCTTCTTTTTCTACTGATGTGATACCTGTTTTTGTTGTGGGATAATACAGTCAGGATAAGGAAGACTTTAAATTTTTCTTTAGTTCTTCTCTGGCACCAGCACCAGACACAATTGTTTTATTTTAAGCTTATTCTTTCTGTCTGTTTTTTATTTCTGGGTTTCTTTCTCTTTTTTTCTCTGTCCCATATAGCTATTTTTGTCTGTGGACTTAGCCTATGTTAATTGCCCAGATGAAGTTAATTACTCAGCAGGGTATTTTTTTAGTTTGTGGTAATCACTAGGTGACATTTTTGCTGCTAAGTTGTGTGTTTGCATAGGTGCTGACTGGTCTCACTTTTCTGCAGCAGTAGTGTTTTCAATACTTGGATGCTGGTCAACAGCTAGAATCAATGTCTGAGAGATCCTGTTAGCTACAGTTCCCTTAGCTGCATTGTTATATTTATTTTCTGTATAATAGGTGATATATCAATTTTTTAATTGAATCACTTGTGGATTTTAAATGTGTTTTCCTGTAGGGTGTAATAAGTTACTTAACCACTGGAGCACTCTTTTGTATACATACAGCAATTTGTAAAGGCTGTATTACAGTGAAATAATTACATTTGTCTGGGGTGACACCTGTTCTAAAAGATCATTTTCTTATGGTCTAAAGTACGTCACATTGTTCAGAGCTTTTCTAATATTTTTTTGCCACCTGATAATCTTTTATATGAAAGTGCCTCCAAATAAATAACCTTGGGGTTTAGTTTCCAAAATCAAGGATTAGAGCACCTGACTTGTACTAAAAATAGGACTTCAATTTGGTGCTTTATAGGGAGAGTTGTACAAGGCCCCAGACGAGCCAAGAGCCTGGGCAGGGCTTCTTTTTGCTTACAGTCTGTAACTTTTTCCAGCATTGATGATCTAGAGTGTCAGCATTGCTAAGCCATTTATATCATAAGAACCTACCTTAAAAAGGTAGAATAAAAATGGCACCATTCCACAATAAAATGTACACAATGACCTGTAAAAGCTGTAAGGTAGTCTGCAATCCTGTTATCTTCCCTTAATGAGTGTTTTTATGATCACAGACTTGTAAGTTCTGAAGAGCCTGTGTTCTTTCCATTCAAGTAGTAGCTTTCGTTTTGGTTTAGATACTTCCTCTATACAAAACAAAGATAAACAGAAAGTTGAAATTCTGTGGGTTTTGTTTAATGAACACAGCACAGAGTTTAAAATTCCCAGAGGAGGTGCTTGAAAGATCTCTGGCACTTTGACACTGTCTTGCTTCCAGTATGCCCTACTTAAGGGTGTGGTAAGACACACAGCCCTCATGATGTTTCACGCTTGTTTTAAGGTAACCTCACTGCAGGTTTCTGCTTTCCCTGGTACCCTCAGCTGTGTATTTCCACTGCTCCCTTACAGATGAGCTGGAAATGAACTTATAGGTAGGTCAGTTCTATCCCATTACAGCAGTCCAAAAAACAGTATCTGAGGACAGGATCATAGCATCTGGGAGTTGATCCAGTCCCTTCCTTCATGGGCGAGGCTTTTGGGAGGCTGTGCCAAGGGTTTTGCACAAGTGGAGTTCTTTTCTCTTCAAGCTTCTATATTATCTCGTGCCTGAAGGGAGCAAAGGAGAGGGTAGGAGCTTGTTCTTTTGAACACTCAGCTACATCTGATGATGTCTCATGAAGCTGTGGACATTTGCACACATATACCACAATACAGCCATTTATTTGCACAAAATAATTTACGTTTATCAGACATATTTGATCACAACATAAATGTTTTAACAGCATTGACATAATTACAGCGTGCAACATATTGATCTACGTCAATAATATTGAAAAATTACTGCATGCAACATATTGATATATGTCAATAATGTTGACATAATTACAGCATTTGAGAAAAAATCCACAGAGATATGTTTCAGGTTTGAAGACTCGGTGCTTAAAAAATCTGAGCAGATTTTATTTGCCTGGAATTTAGCTGTGGTGTGTGAGGATTATTCCATAGCATTCTGTTTGTCTTTGAGGAACACCTCAATCAAATTTTCTGTACATCAGTATAAAATACTACCTCTTTCAGCTGCGATCCCCACATGCTTAGGGTGCCAGTATCAAGTTGATTTCTCCACCTTGCATTCTGTTACTTACACTAAGTTACTAAGTGTTCTGCTAAAGGCATTCAAACTTAACCCTCCCTAAAGCTCGATGACATTTTTCTGGAAGTCTTTGGTATTCTTGCGGCTTAAGGTTAAGGCTTTAGTTAAAAAAATCTGCATAACCTTTTGGAATTGAGAGAAGAAGTAGGAACAGTTAAACACTGTTATGGTGTTTGATGCTGAATATGTACAGAAGACATATTAATAATCATATTCATATCCTGTTGAGAAAGGCTGTTCTGTTTGGATAATGATTTCTGACCTTGAAATTTTTTTTTTACTCTAAAACCTGTATTTCCTGCCCATGTAAAACAGTCATTTTGTCTTCTTGAAATAAATTTTACAGCTGTAACATGAAATGTAGAGAAGTTAAGGTTCCCAAAGCAGTGTCAGCCTTTTCAGATGATGTAGACTCAATTAAGGCAAGTGTTCGAAACTGTACTGTTTGGAAAGCTTTTTTAAAAGTAACTGCTGAACATCCTGCCTCTTGTCATCTTTTAAACTGCAAAGGCATGTCAACGTGAGGTGTTTGATCTTATGGCACAGAAAGATCTAGGAAAGGTCAAATTCTTTTGTTGTTCATCTTAGAATATATGTACACATACACAACTATTTTAATTGGAAGCACCATAAGGAAATGTTTAACCCACGTCTTCAGTACCTATAACTGTACTAAACGTAGCAGTCAAGTGGGAAAAAGCAAAATCAAACCATCGTAAAACAGCCATATTTTTCCTATAAGGCTTTGATGACATCATTGGCTTAGGCACTGACAGTGTGAGACAAGAGTGTTTTGAACAGAATTCCTTAGTGGTCCCGCTGAATTTCTCTTAGCAGACTTCTTGTGGTGCAGCAGCCACCAGAACATTAGTGAAAATGTGAAAATAATTGCTTTTCTCTCATCTGCTCAGATAAGATGTTTAGAATTCTGGGCTCAAAGAACAAGAGACAACAGAGATGTGAGGAGAAGCTGTCAGCCTGTGGGGCAAAAGTTGACTACAAGATAGGCTCTGACCAAGTTTCTCCCTGTCACCACTGTCATTGATAACAGCCTTAACTTCACAGTGCTTGCAACTTGTGATACTGGTTCTGTTTAGCTTTTTCTTGCATCTGTTCGGCATAGTAGGCTTTAGCACTTCTTCCAAGGCATTTTCTTGTTCCTTTCTCATAACCAAACCTCTTATATGGGCTCCTAGTTTTCTGCTTCCCCAGCAGAAACCTCCCATTCTTCGTTCTCACACTAATCTCCAATTCTGTTTAAAATTGGCCAGGCTAATACTCCTTTCCCATTGGTCAGACAGCATCACTTCCTTCAGTTACCTCCTCACCTACTGTATCGAATCCACACTTGTTGCTTAGGTTTGGGGTTTTTTTCCTAGTTCTTTTCCTAGTGTGTTTTTGTTGTAACTTTCCATCTCACCACCAGTGCCTAAGATCATGTCACCTTCTTCACTCTATTTTTCATGTGGGCTCTATGGTCTCAGTCTCTGTGCCAACATTTCTCCATTTTAGCCACAGATTCCAGCTCTGTAGGTATATGTATGTAATTCTCAGGCACTTGTCCTGTATTAGACTTGTCTGTTGTATCTTTTTGCAGTATGGACTGTGATAGGTGATTGTGCTTGCTGCAATCCAGGATATTCTAATAATGTATTATTATCACTATAATTTGCAACTCACAACTCCATCACTAGAAGAATGTAGAAATTTTACATCATCAAGATAGGTGAAAAAAAAGTTTAAACATGAGCATTTTAAAGAGGAAGTGCCTTTATTCCTGGTTACCTTTCCTTTAGCTTTCCCCACGTAATTTCTTAGGCTTAAAGACAGAGAACATTTATAATTTGAAAGCCTCGATATGGGTAGGCTGAGAACAGTGACTCACTGATGCTCATTTGTTTGAGTATCAGACTCCAGGCCTGAAATGTATTTTTAAAGCCTGCAAGACTGTGTTGAGAGGCAATAAGAGAGAAAGATACTACAGTACAAAGTACTAACTTCTGTTGGCCTGTTGAATCAATATTTGATTCTGTAGAATCATATTTTCTTTCTCTTCCAATGGTCTCTTATGTTAAGTCTTCAAGCTGAAAGAGTAGGTTTTACCTGGCATACTGGTAAGCTACAGAGAGCACAGATGGTATAGGCAGGGATTTAGATTTAGGAAATAAATTGGAGAAACAACACTGCTATCCTTAAATACCCAGCTGGAGTATAACTATAGCACTTGAAATTGAGCTCTAAACCTTGAAAGTGAAAAATAGTGATTTTAAATCTGGCGAAAGAAAACACAGTTTCTCAAAGTAATACATCCTGAGCTAGATGAATTCTCTCCAGCAAATATTGTGGAGGCTGAAAACTCAGCTGTTACTCTTTATTTTAGGCAACCCAAGGAAAAGTGAGTTTTGACGAAAGGGACTCTTGACACACATCTGACCTAACATGAATTACTGCTGGCATCACTTCCCCATTTGTTAGGTAGGGGTAGTAATACCTCATCTTTTCCTTCTTTCATTCTTGTCCCTTCAGTCTGTGAATTTCCAGGGCAAACACTGAATTCTAGCTATGTGGGTATAGAACTGCTAGCACAACAAAAGCCTAAATTTTGAGGAATTCACATCCCATTCTTAATAAATGTGTCGATGTTGTTCTGTCATGGAAACCTGCCAAGATGGGCTGAGTCATTAGATACTCAGCCTTGTGGGTGGATACAAAAGACTTATTCTCTACTAGTGTTTAGGCCACTTATAATTATGACAAATTTAACAATACTGTAAAATTTGGGGTGACATACTTAAATAGCTCTTTAGTAACCAGTCACTCAGCCAACACTAGCTGTTGCTGATGAGACTGTTGTGGTGCTGTCATGGTGTTCCAGTGTTTCTTTGCACTGGAAACCCTAAGTGGGCAGTGTCTTGAGTTGTATAACTCCCTAGTTTCAGAGTAGTTTCATTATGTCCTGGCTACTTATAAGCTCTATAGCAGGTTATGCTATTTTTGCCACTCCCCAGTATGTGAAAATTCTCAGCTATTCTCATCTGTCCTACTGCAAAGTTATTTGATGTCATCCATCTGCTTCTGAAGTTTGTTTACAAAGGGCTGTGTGACTGTGCTGAAGCAGTTTCACACATTATCTGAAGTCAAGGCAGTTTCTGTTGTGATCATTTGCCCATGCCCATGTACCCACCCCACCCCACCCCACCCCCCCCCCCACACCATGTTTTCCGAAAGTCCAAATGTCACCGCTAACAATTCAGGTTTAGATTTCTTTGATCAGCTAATATGCTTACTTTGTATGCAGACCATATAGCCTGTAAAAAATAATGAATCTGAAAATGCTTTCAGGAGTGTGAAGTATATGAAGAATAATTATGGAAGTGAAGGTTTTGTGATACTAGCCTATGTTGTTGTTTCTTTAAATTTAGCTACAGCAACAAGTAAAAAAGTTTTCAGAATATTTTGGTTTCCCTTCCTGCCTTGCTCTTTCATGTGAGATATTTTGGTGTGATAAACTATACTTGACAAAACTATTGCATTTGCACATTCTTTTCCAAAATTCCATGGGGCCCTGTTTATGGTATCAACCAGATTAATTACTTTCTATTTCAGAGCTGAGAGCAGAGGTTGAAATTATTGAGCAGATGAGCAGCAGCAGTGGAAGCAGCTCATCGGATTCAGAAAGCTCATCTGGGAGCGAAGATGAAAGCTCCAGCAGCGAGGGGGAAGAGCCAGCACATGTTTCCCCTTCCCAGCCACCACACCAGCAGTATAACAACAGGAATGCTGTTGCTAATGGCACCAGCAGGCCACAAGGAAGCAATCAGCTCATGAACACGCTCAGTAAGTAAATGCTTGTGTCTTACCACTGGTGAAAGCTGATTATGACCACTCATTTACTTAGCATGTTAGACTAACTTCATGAAATGCCTTTTGCTAAATAGTAGTTCCAGTTGGTTGCACTACCTGAAATACATGGGCAGGTTTTATGAACAGGGGGCTGAGACTTGTCTGAAGGTGTGGAGAGCCTGTGGGTATCAGTGCAGTGGCCCCCACTGGCCCTGTTGGGTCTTGATTCAGGCCTTCAAGTACCCACTGGTGTGAGAAGTTCTGGTGCACAGGAAGTTGGGAATTCTTTTCATGTGAGTACACAGATTAAATGGAAGTAGTGGGGTTGACACATGTCAGTTCAAGGTCTGTAAAGAACTGTGAATGGCACAAGGCTGTCCTGGGTTCCTAAGTGCAGTCTCTGTGGTCTTCAGCATTGCTTTGTCAGCATATTTATTGTGTTGGTCTCAGCAGTATTTTCACAAATAATACATTTTCAAGGGAAATTTAAATTAAAATTATGTTAAAATATTACAGCTATGGTGTTGCAAGCACTGAATCAGTACAAGCTCACTTCAACCTTTAAAAAGTGTCAGAAACATTTTTAAAGCATGGTTCTGTCTTATGAGACTCTCTCTGGGGTCATGGTGGGCATCTGTGTTGCTTTTCCTTACGCTACATTACGTATATTCTAACTCGGTGGAGTTAAAATACTGCATTTGCAATTACCATAAATCATTCTTAATTCCTCCTGAGGGATGTTTGCACACATCTCTTGGCACCCATTCACAGGAACTGGTGGAGTCTGAATACAGATATGTGTAGGGTTTCCTGTGTAGCTTTGAGAAGATAAGTATATTGTACAGACCACACCAAAAAGCCCTGCTGGAAAACGTAGAGGCCTGTCAGTCTTTCTGTCAGTAATGAAGGTCTAAGTGAAATCCAAAGTTCAAACAAGTCATTAGGACTGTGTCCATTTCCCTGTTTCTGGTTGTGAGCAGCCTCCTCCCTGCTTCTCCACAATACTGCATGGATTTAATGATCTGAAGCCTCTGCTGCAGGAGAATCTGGGAACTACTAGGATAGCTCCTCTCTTCATACAGTGCTTTTTGCCTTTGGGTTTAAAATACTTTTGCTGTGGGAAGAATCTCTCCTAACCCAAATTCTTGTCTCATAAAAGGGAAGAGGAGGTGAAGAAATCCAGGGCATAGCTGTTGCATAGATGCCCTGCAGCTGTTTTGAGGGGAGGATGTGGGAGAATGCTGGAAGAGTTAGGTTCAAGTATCAGAACACAAGCATGATTCTTGCCTGTTTTTGTCCCCTCCACCTCTCCAAATCACAAGCGCTCTGCAAAACAGGATCAGAGTCTGTGGGTTTGATCCATATCCTGGCCTTTCATCTGATCTCCACACTTTGGAAGGGAACCTTCATCATCACAGCACATGTCAACTTAGTTCAGCCTTGAGTTGTGATGTCTTTAACAGTCCTTTTGGTTTATTGACATGTGAAGGCCTTGCCTTGGCTACCCAAATGGCCTTAAACAAAACAAAACAAAAAGAAAATCTGTTTTTAAAGGGTAAAGAAAGCCAAAGAATTCCCCAGTGCCTTGTCCCAAAACCATATATGGCAGCTTGGGTGGGTGGAGGCTGTGGGATGCTTTCTGCAGCTGCTAGCATGGAGAGAGCTGTTGTCCCACCAGGGAGCAGCACCTTTGGTGGCTCTGGAGACAAGGTTCCTTGGTTTGGCCTGGATCCAGCTGTGTATTAACCCCATGCAGCTCTTAGTGTTCTTGGGCAATTTCATTAAATCACAGATGATATTTGCATTCATTTAATGTGTTATTCTTATTTAAATCTTCCAGTGTAAATGTGACTGTTCTTTGATTTGATTGCCATGAAATGTGAATTAACACCTACTCACTTGTTGTGTTTTGTTGGTTTTTGTTTTCTGTAGGAAATGACTTGCAGTTGAGTGAGTCTGGGAGTGACAGTGATGACTAGAGGCTGAGCTTTTGCTGTTTCTGTTACATATACATGAAGAACTAATTTACCTTGAAGTAATCCTATTGCTTATGAAGAGGAGCTGGCACAGAAATAGTTCCATGTGTGGAATTTTAATAGAAGAAATGCATAGCCCTACAAAATAGCAGATGTTGAGGACTGTTTTACTGTGTGAATTACATGTATATATTGTGTATATTCTTATTGTCTCAAAGCTTTGAATGAATATGTACAGTGGGTGAGCCAATGTATGTTCCTGTCCACCATCTGTAAGTTTAACATGTAACTATATGAGGTCATCTAAAAATTCCTTGTTTGTTGGAGATGTTCAGCGCATCATGACTTTGTCAGGGGACTTTTGTATATAGGGTGAACATGTGCCTACCATGAGTTTAAAAAAACATGCAGGAGCTAGTGCGTGCACTGAAGTGGGACTGCCGTAAATTAAGTTTAAATACTAAATTAATTTCTTTGCTTTGGGACTTTTCTAATGCCTTTTAATTGCTAATTATTGTTGATTTAATAGACTAACCTTTAAACAGTTGGAAAATTTGGAAAACAGGAGTGATTAAACCATGTTCATCACAAACCTTGCTGCATCAGTGCCTTATAAGCAGGTTTTAAAAATAGTGCTTCAATTTTTGCCACCTTCCCTATAGGGAGCAATACTGAAACCTCTTCAGACTGCTTCTGCAAACAAGAGCTGTGTGTCATATACAGCCAGCTGTGCTCTGAGGGCAGTGACTCTAGCAAGATAAAGGATACACATCAATCACCTAAACTCATCCAAGTAAGAATCAGATCAGCGTTCTCTTTAGAAACTGAAGGATCTCATTTAACTCAGACATTCAGACTTAGTCTTCAGAAATGCTTACAATCCCAACTACTAGTGACATGCAATGCAAAGTATTTGACTTAGTGAAATTCTAAGACTAGAGCCCTCTTTGCAGTTTCCTAGAGAATGCAAAGAGAAGAGGTGACTAAACAAGTAGCCATGAAACAGCAGGAGTCTCTCTCCCACCACAGTTGTCAAGGTGGACTTTAGTCCATATTGTTCATTGGATGGAATCTCTTTGTGCTTGGCAGGAATACACAGAACATGAAATATTTTCCTAGCATGAAACTCACCCCTGTTTAAAGGGGGTTTAAAGGGTGCTTAGTTGGATTATCATTAACTTTTTTGCTCACGTGGAAAATGAGTTCCATAGGCAGCCTCTTAGAGCTTGAACACCAGGGTGACTTTTTAAAATCAAAATTTTGCTGGCATAGGACGAGTTGCACCATAGTTGTGGTGTAATCCTGGGGAATGGGAAGCTGAATCAGATGCCTCTCCATTCTCAGGTGTCTGCTTTGCACTGTTCTCATCTGTTTGTGTTTTAACTCATTTGTTTACTGAGCTCTGTCCTTTTTTTTAACATGTTGAAGATCAAGGGGACATTTGAAGGGAGATTTTATTAAATGGTTTATTTTTTGCATTAGATACATATTTGGGCATATTTTTGCATTCTTGTACATACATTCAAATATACTTGGTTTTTTTAAAGTGTTTTGTGATGTAGGTATGTATTTTAATGGACAATTATGAAATATACTTGATGAAAAGCCACAATTGCTCTCCTTTTTTTTTTTTCCTTTTCTCTTTCCCTGTTCATTCTCTTAACATTAAAAATGGTCTCTTTTAGCAAGTTTGTACCAATTTGGGATTTCACACTTTGGTACAGGAGAGCTCCATGGTATGGTTTGCAGTCTAACAAATGTTAATGCTGCTTTTGAATGTCCCCCAGCTAAAGATCTGAATAAGCAGGGAGACATTTTTGTGATGCTATTTGCCATTACTGGAGCGAATGCCTGAGTTCTGTTGATATTATTTGCACCCAAGAGGAAAAGAAGCAGAATGCAGCATTTTCATTGCTTACCATCCACTGTCTTCTCATGTACTCTAAAATCCAGGACATGTAATAGGAAGTTTATTAATTATGTGTAAATAAAAGATACGAAACTTCAGAGGGTAAGATAGCACCAGGCTACATTGATTTGAATCGATGCTTTAATTGCTGATTAGATCAGCAGTTGGGAAACCTTCATTCAGATAATCGATTTCTGCCTTGTTTTTGTACTCTAGGCCACGTTTTCCTGCTCATGCCTCCCTGACAGATTTTTTTTCTCCCATCTCTGTTTGTTGGTAGCCTAATTAACATATTTTCACAACTGCACCACTTCTAAACTCCATTTGGCCATGCTTTGCATCCCCCTCAGATGCATCATATCAAAGCTGGCCTGTTGTTGATGAGCTGTTTATGTGCCCTTTTCCACACCCGGGTAAGTAACCACAGCCTGCTCGAGGGTGTGACCAGCCCCTCCCTCCCTGCCATTGTCCCAAGCGGCTCCTGGCATCTCCTGCCTGAGGAGCTCTGGCATCTCTACCTTTCCCACAGTTCTCAGGTACCAGGAATGTATTTTGTGAAGGTGAACCATGCAGTAGGCAACTTCTAAGATCAGAAGAGGTGGCTGCCACCACCAGCAGCAATATGTTGATGTTTTTCTAATTACACGTGTTTTAAAGCCATTGACAACCTGACATTTTGATTGAGGTCCTTGAAATTTTACGTTTCATGTATTTAAAGACACTAAACGTTGTCTGTTCCTATTAGATGTCTATTCATTCATTCATAATTCAGAGTAAGTTTCATTTGAATGGAAAATGGAATCCAAGCAATTATTTAGAGTTTTCTTAATTAGTTTGCAATATATTTAACATGCTGGAGAAATAAGTTGACTAAAATGTTTTGATTAAGCCTGTTAATGAAATAAAGTATTCCTAATTGTTCGTGGTAGGTCCTAATCTTGCAGGATTTTAGCACTAGACATCTTCTCATCACACAGTGATTTTTCTACAAGGCAGACTGATGGGAAAAGGTTTTTCTGCAGCACATCTCAGAATAGCTCTGCATTTGACTGTGGGCAGTATATCTATTTTGAAGATGCTTTGCTTTAGTTGATTTGCACAGTTTCCTGTATTATAGACTAGATACAGGCCTGTTTATAGACATGTATGAAAGAGTTTGATGTGCCAACCTTTACAGTATTTTTTTTCTCCTTCAAAGTCCATTTACTTGAGTTGTCAAAAAAACCCAAAAAGTTCAACAATCTGTGCACGTCACGTCAACTCTTTTTTAAATTTTATTTTTCTAATTTGAAAACTAAGAGAAACATAGCCTGGAAGTGCATGTGTTGGAGAACACTTGTTTTCAGTAATTGCCCATGCTTCATTATTCAGTGTGCTAGCTGCTGAGTCAGAGAGATCCTATGAAAAACACAGCTGGCCAGGATTGGGCATCTTGATGGGATGAAGGCTTCTGATGATAACTATGGATTCAGCTGCTGACAGTGAATGACAACATCGTCTGTCTGGTTATTCACAGTTCGTTATACCCACACAAATACCTGTGATATCAAAAGGAAAAGAGTATTGCTGATGCTTGCCTCATGAACAAAAGCTGTCACATTTGGGACAGACATGTGAAATAAAAGTTGTTGACCCAAACCCAGTTCTCGGCAGATAAGATGATTAACAAAACTAATAGTCAGTTAGGCAATAGCTGCCTCTGGTTTATGTGAGAGGGGTGTGTGTATATAGATGGAAAGGTCTCTGTTTAGCTATTGCTTCCTATTCCCACTGCTTACACCCCCTTCATTTCTTTTGTAATTCCATTACTTCTAGCATAGTTATGCTTTCTGCTGCCAAAATGTCCTGCAGGAATTTACAGGAAAGGTGGTAGGTGTTGAAAAGTTACAAATGCACTGTCTGTATTCAGCTTGCTCTCTAAATTTAGTGTAAATGACAAAGACCTTGTGAATGGACCCATCTTCCTCCCCCTCTTTGTCTTTGCCTTTATTGGGACTAAACAGTATTCCTTTGGACAAGAGAAAGAAAGGGCAAGATGACAGAGGGTGAAGACCTCAAGCTGATGCTGCATATGTTGAGGACACTGTAAGGGAGCCATGGCCTGAGCTAGCCTGACTTGATCTCATAGCATTGTTGTAAGTATAACACAAAATTCACTGCTACCATTGCCCTGTGGCTGGGAGGACTGGAGGTTGGAGAAAAATTAGGTTGAAAATACCTTGCTAAAGGGATTTGTGCAAGAGTTTTGAGGGGATGATTTGCCTTGCTAAGTTTTGTTTAGCTCTGTCAGTGAGATTTTGTGTGCCCTGTGTAGTGGGGGTACCCACACTTCCCTAAGTCTTTAGGCAGATGCTGTTGGAAGCAGGGACTGGAGTGAGACTGATATGTTTTGTTCTTCTGTGTACTGCTGGATTTAGTTAACTGCATCCTTTTTAAATAGCACTGACAACTAAATGAGGAAAATGATGGGATAATGGGATATCTCAGAAGGAATTATGTGAATCTGACTTGAAATCCCACAGAACCTGTAGGTTCTGGTACCTCTGACTGCAATTATAATTTTCATAAACTTTTGTAAAAATAAGGTTTTGTGAAGGGCAGAATGTAAAAATGCGCTAAATATCATGGCAAAGGTTTTACATGAAAATTTTGATCTGTGTTTCTCACAAGACCAGCTACATTTGTGGTGGGATGTTGTGTGAAAATCTTTGAGGCACACTTATACAGGGTCAGCTCTGAAGGAAAACATGCCCTGCTTGCTGCCAGTTAGATATAGTTGTCTGCTCCTTCACCACCCCAGTCATCCCATAATTCTGCCATCGCCCCTTTGTAACTTGGGAATTGGCTTTTTCCTCCATAGCTCTGACGCCTCCTTAACATTTTCCTACTGTCAGACATTAACAACACTAAGAAAACGGAGCAAGCACCTGCTCAGGAAAACAGCTACCAAATACTTCAGTGAGCATCATGGATTTTACTCCAGTGCTTCAAATAATTATCAAGATTGTGATAGTCTGCTAGGAACACAGAGCCTGTGATATGAGCCCTGCATGCTCATCACACATAACAAAGATGCCAAAAAATTGTGTAAGTGGTATGGGACATGTACCAAAATGGTCAGTTACACCAGAGACACAGGCTGTGGCATGTGTGCATTGAGAAGCTGAATGAGAGGAGATGTTTGGGAATGGTTTGCACAGAGGAGATGACAGCAGGGCCACTGATGGGACTGAGGTGGAGAGGACAAAAAAGTGAGAGACCATCCAGTGGCGGCAGCCGGTGTTCTGTCAGCTCAGTCACACCATAGCCTCATAGCAGCCTAATACAATCAAGGTGAGAGGTCCCCTATATGGTGGAGAAGCTTTGAATACCCTGAGAGTTACTGGTAGCTGTCACCCTCTCCTTCATGATGTAGGAAGTGTTATATTTAGGTATGCAGTCATTGTAATTGACTGGAATTGACTCTCTTGGAAGAGTGTTATTTGGGTCTGGGTGCTGGAGAGCGATGGCAGAAGGGAATGGTAGGGATGGGGGTCATTCAGCAACTGCAGGCTGTGGTGGTTTCCCACTCTTTTCAAAGTGGAGCTAGCGAGTCTTAAGACAAGGGACATCACAAGTTCCCACTGGGAGTAAAGATTCTGGTTGAGACAGACCCCAAGAAGTGACTTCCAAAGCCAATTCTGCTATAACCCTGTCTTACTCCAAATTAATTTTTCAGGTTTATGCAAGGCACTAAGAAGCTTTATCTCAGAAACAGGGACAGATTTTTCTTCCATATTACTGAGGCTGGACTCAGCATCATAAACAAGATGGTATGAACTAGAAAATAAAGCCCCTGATTAACCATTAGCCAGTCAAAATACCAAGCTTGGTGGTTAATTAATCCAGCCAGTGAACTCACCTTCCAAATGCCACCAAGAGATTTTAAGGTGCAATAAATATACTGCAGCTGTGTCTGTGCTAGCAAGTAGTAAGGCCTGGGAGCAGATCCATAATGCAGGAGAGTGCTGAGACTGCAATGTGCACACTGTCTGCCTTTCACCTGAGAGGGAGCCACCCCTTGTGCCCTCTTCATGATGCAAACCACAGCAGGGTAAGTAGGGATGATTGGGGCATTCACTTTATAAGTGCTCTCCTGACCTGGGCTAACTACTAATGTGAAGGCACATTGTGTGAACTGGCCCCATTCCAGCTTCTCTGCAAAAATACAGGGATAAGAAACACATTAAGAAATACTGCTTAATCCCAGAAGCATAATATTAGGCCTTATGGAGACATTCTTGGTATTGCATTAATATATGAATCATACTGAATAATAATAACACAGGATCAAGTACCTAAGACAACCATTTTTTAAAAATATTTTTCCACATGAAAAACTCATACTTTTCACAAGCTCTAAGGCATGAACAGTATTGCTAATTAGTACAGACAAATTTCCATCTTATAAAATGCTAAGTGACTATGCCAAATCCAAAGGAAGGCTGTCAGTAGCACAGCTAGGACCAGGCTCCAGACTTTCCCATCTAATCCTATCAGCAGCACAGGGCTGGCCTATGCAGGAAGGCATCCCAAGAGGCTGAGGCTGTTTGCTTTTAGGAGCTTAGGCTAACCTTTGGGAACGAGGGCAGCTTTCTTTTCCATGGGGTATTGATCCGGCCAATGTCATTGCTGTCACTGCCTGTGCTCGGTTTTTCACTACTCTTCCCCTAAAGCAAGTGACTGTGTCAGAAATAAGGGATGCTTCCATCATCAGTGAGGACTTACAGAGCAATTGCAACAGAAGTTAGGGCAAGGTCCGGGCCAGTGCTGTGCTTGGGAAAAGACCCTCAGAGTATGATGTGTCAGATACTGCCCTATCTGTGTCAGTTCACGCCAGTGCTTGTACCAGTATCTTTTTTTTCCCCTCGTAGACAATACAGTCAATTTTCCTCTGCTTCTCCCCTCCTTTAGAAAGGAAGTAAATCGCTGCAGTTAAAATCACAAGTCCTTGTAAAAACCTGCTTGTGCCCAGAAAGCTAAGTATCAGAGCTTGCCTAAAGCTTAAGAAGTGGCATCTTTTTCAATAAATTTACATCTCTAAATAGATGATAAGTGTTGAATCAATTTCCATATGTTAAAATAGCAGAGCATTAAGAATTCTGGCACTTCAAGCAATCAACTAATTTGCGACTATTATGAGAATATCTTTTATATTAGTGGAGTAATTCTTCTGAAAATCAGGGAGAGTCTGCAGCTCTGTGCCCTTTCAGTATCACAAAGGATCACAAATTGCCAAAAAAAAAATCTTGTTTGTTTGCCTGAAGAGATTATGGTACCTTATGACATTCAGGTCTTTGCAAAGTCACCTTGCAGCTCTTAATAAGCCAATTCATAATGTTTCCTCCACCTGGCTTTCCTGGCCACACAGTTTGCTCATGGATACACAGGTCCAGCAATAAACAAGAGTGTTGACAGATACTTCCTGGTGAAAAAGGCAAGAACTGTGATGTACCAACACAGTTTCTTTGTCCAAAAAAGATGGAAGGGCAGAAGCTATCCAGTAGTCTGCTCCCGGTTTTTCCCACCCCCGTATCCAATCACCAAGCCTCATGTCTGGCCATGTTGGCTGGCTGCTTGCTGAGCCTCAGATGTCAAGTCCTAAACAAAGTTCACAACTCTTCATTCCTACCACTGTGCCTGCATCTGAAACATACCGTCTCCAAAAGGATTCAGGATGTTAAATGTGTATGCAGCCTGAGCTTCAGAAAGCTTCAAGGAAAATCAACTTCTTCCAACACAGCTGGTGTTGGTTTTACCAGCGTGTGGTAGGATGAGGACTTTGTATCAAGCTTTGAGGGTCAGAATAAAGGGAAGATGGATGAAAAGCTTCAGGTGGAAGGGTCCACAGTTCATCCATCCTCATATCACCCTCAACTTGCTGAGTCATCAAATATTTCCATCATATTTCAGTGCACTGTTCACAAATATAATGTGCCATTGCTAATAAGTGCATGGCACTATCAAACCAGTGGAGGGACACTGTGCTGTTCCTGCACAGCACCCAGCAATGTGGTGTGATACTGCTGGCCTGGATGTCAACAGCAATACAGACTTCAAAAGTGCCTTCCTAAAGACCAGGAAGATAACAGTGCATCAGTACATTCTCTCTCACATTTAGCACATGGTCTTCCTATTCCTAAAATGCAAGGACTAGGAGAAGGACTGATGCAAGGGTTGTTCAATGCCTTTTTTAAGTTCATATTTTGGAGCTGGCAATGCCACCAGGGAAAGCTGCTAATTAAGCAAGTGGATTTTTTCAGAGCCCAGATCTTCATCACTATTTATGTGTTTAATTTCTTACTGTCAAAGCAATAGGATGCTCAACCACTGACTTCAAAAGGAGGATTTATGGGAACAGCAGGATCTTTATTGTATATAGATTTTAAACTAGCATTTTAATTTAATTGAGAAACTGCATTTCTAACTCACTTTTGCTTTCCAACATGTTCTTGGCTTGGATTATTCCTCGAAGTTTTCTTGTTCTCTCCTCAACTCCATTTAACATTAGGTTAAAAAAAAAGAAAGAAAGGTAACCCAAAGTAAAGAGGACAGCCACAGCTGTGCTCCTCATTATAGACACGATAAACACAGACCGCTGTCTGGAAAGCTGAGTATCCTCAGGAACAGGGAAGTAAGGTGGGGGAAAAATTTGCAAGATACCAACATGTTGGCTTCTGGACTCCAGCCTAGAACTGATCTGTTGGCCAAGAGTCACTCAGCTTGAGTCCCTGGAACAATACCCTGCTGCTCTGCTGCAGCAGGACATGTAATGGTGTTAAAGGCTCAGTGGAAATGCTGTGAGGGTGCAAACACCACTGGAAGTCCTGCATAGACCAGGCTTTTGCAGGGACAGCTCTTTCAGCACCTCACTCAAGCAAGTGTAAGTGTCAAGGACACTCTGGATGTGTGAAAAGCATGTTGTGAATGAACTAGTACTGATAACAATAAGATACTTTCTTTTTAAAGGTCCATGGTATAAAGGTCTGTGAAGGGTTGTCTATGAAGGGATCAACACCCCTCACCTATTTTATTTCCCCTAGGATTTCTTGATGCTTTTGTTTTCTGGAAGAAGGGAACCAATCTTTCCTCAGGAGACCAAACTGCGGAGACAGTGTAGAGATGCAAAGGAACAAGCTGACACAGCACAGCAGCTAAGGGTGTATCTCTTATAATTTACTGGAGCTCACCCTCCTGACCTTTCTGTATTTGGATCAGCAGGGAGGGTGCATAATGAGGGCTGCAGGAGGGCAATTGGGTTCTTACAGCTGGTCAGGCGAATTAATGCGAATTTCTTGGCAGTTCACCAAAAGCAGACCAATGGAGAGCACTTCATCAGAAAATAAAAGATAAAAAAAACAAACCAAAACAAACAAACAAACAAAAAAAACCCAAACAAACAAAAAAAACCCCTTGAAGGTAGCCAGTCCATGAGCGGAATTTGTCAGATTTCTAACTCGCTGTAGAGGAGAACAGTGGCTCAGTGTTTCAGAGAGATACCACAGCTGCAGGAAAGTTGTGCTAGTCTGACACATTTCAGAAACCCTTCTGCTCCTCCACCTTCCACAGCTTCTTGCTTCGCCTTCCCTACATGTCTTTTCCCAGTGTCATTGTGTCCCAGGGGAGCAGAGAAATAGTAAACACCTAGCAAGGTACTCTGCCCTTCCATAGCTTTCTAGACCACACTCATCATTAGGCATTGCAGAGGCAAGGGCTTTTGTAAATGTAACTCCTGGGAGCCGGGTACTTTGAAAACCATCCCCTCCACACCTCCTCCAATCCATGCAAATGGCAGAAAATTGGTTTATCTACTCGGCCCTCATGCTGACACTCCTCACTCACATGACTCTTTAATTTCTGTGGAGGTGTAGAGTCTGCAGAAAACGAGTCATCTGTAAAATGCTGATATTTATATTTTTGTTCCAACTAGCATGGCTGTGGCAGTGCACATGCTCTCCCTTCCTAATGCTCTCCATATGCTCTTCAAAGTGAAATGCCTTTTCTGGCTGGTCATAGTTACTGAATTCAGAGCCATCCCTCTGAAATGATCTAGCAATGTTTCCCTGCCCTCTCTATGGCCTGGATCAGGGCAATGGAAAGCATCAGAGCTGCTGTGTTGCAGAAGGAGATGGAAACGAAAGTGTTTTCCCTCAGGATAGGGGAAACTACTTTTCCTCTGGTTTCTCTTCTGTAAACCATCTTTGCCATAGGAGACAGCTTCCTGACCCCGTTTCTTCTATCCCAAGAAGGTACTTGCTCCCCTTATGTGGCCATGCTTTGGGGCATGGATGCTCGTGGGTATTTGCAACAAGTAGGAAGAAAAACCATGTGTGTGATTTCTGTATACACTATTATAGAAAAGCTCAGGCACTGTACAGCACTGTCAAAGAAGCAGTGGGTGCTTCTGATTTTGACTTGCAGACAGGCATAAAGGTGTTATGAGCACTGCACCTGCCTTGCATCCATGTGTCCATCCCTAAGCCCCCTGGCATCAGCACATGGTCAGGGCCACTGAGCCTGGCTTGCTCTGCAAGCAGCACTTCTGCATTGCCAAAATCACTACCCTTTACCAGACTGTTTTTATAATCTGCTTTTGGGGTACAGGTGTTAGAGCAAAGAGACTCATCACATGTAAATAAACAAATAATCACATCTGTCTGATTTGAATGGCTGCACCCTCAAACGTGACAAAGGATTTTGCAGAGCATGCTGCACCAAGATATTCAAAATCTCATTTGAAACCTGTCAGCTTCCCTACTCCACAGAAGGGAGATAACAAACACCACATACTTCAAAGTGATGTTTTAAGGACTAAAAGGATGTTCATGTGGGGCTTTGAAAATGCACATAAATCATAGGTGTTAACACTGAGATCCCATTTATTTGAAATTGTGCCTGTTTGCAACGCAGCCTTGACCTCCCCTTGCTGCTATGGGCCAGGGCACTGCCGGACAGGAGGAGACAGCTACCTGGCTGCCCACCTTGGGAGGCCCCAAACCCAATGGCCCCAACAGCAACAGGAAAGGCCGAGGTGTCACTCCCACCACCACGTCCTCACCCAATGCCAGTATGGTCTTTGGGGATAAGAGAAAACAAAGCCAGATCTCTGGGAAGCACAGACAGTGGGATTGAGATTGACCTTGGTGGCTGAACCCTGTGGCAGAGGGATATCTGTCCAAGTGGTGGCTCCCTGCCCAATGGTTGCAAACTACAAATGTCACATATTAGGAGAAAAGATTTTTCATATATATATATTCCTATATTTTTCCTATGTCCTATTTTTATGCTAATTACTTAAATGCATTTGGAAAGGAAAACACCAAATACCCAACACTGAGAGAATATTAAAGTTGAAAAGTCCTGCATGCAACTAACAGTTCTGCCAACACCTGGAACCCTGACAGCCTGTGGTAACATTTGGTTTTCTGCAAGACCCCTGGCTCCTTCAGGAAGTGACAAGAGGCTTAGGACTTCCTTTCCAGCTATTCAGGACTCACTGCTCCAGGCCCAGGCTGCCTGCAGAGCCACGGGTCTTCCACAAGTACCCCACACAGTGAGTATTTTGCGGGTGTTACTGCACTCGCCTCCCCAGACTTATGCAATAGGTAGGAGACTGATGTTGCCTCATTTTACCCTGGAGAAGAGACATGTGCCAGAACCAGGATAAGTACCTACAAGCGCACACCCAGATTCTGAGATCTGAGGCAGCTAGACCAGGAGTTTTGGAACACTGGTAATTTTTACCATGTTTTGCACATTCAGAGTACAGCTCCAAGTGTAATGAGAAGTGTTCAGCACTTGCTATTCTAAGAGCACCCCAAGAATGAAGGCATTATCTAAAATACCCGTGCAGAATAAACCCTTCTCTGCAAAAAACAGCAAGCACTCTCATCCCACCATGCATAAAGGAGCTGAGTTACAATTGCGCAGGCACTCATGTTGTTGGCCTTTCCTGACACCTTGGTGCTCGGCAGGAGACAGTGGCCGTGGGGCTGAGCACAGCAGCGTGGGTGCTCCCAGCGTGCCCCAGGTCAGCCGGAGGCAGCGGGAACGCGTCCTTGCCGCAGCTGTGCTGGTGCTGCCATGCTCCATCACATTCTTCTCTCTACAGCTTGGAATCACAGAATCCTTATCGCCACCATGCTGTAACCGAGTCATCCTCAGGGTCATTCAGGCTGGAATAGACCTCTGGTGACCCCACCATTGCTTTGGAGTGGTCAAATTATTTCTGCACCAACCGATAGGTACGAGGGGAGCGTTCGGTGTGTGACACTGATCCAGTCAGCAGGGCTTTTGGTGCCTGCCATGGGAATGCGGTGAAACACCGCTCTGGAGACCAGAAACACATGTTTCGACCCGTGTTCTCTCTGTCCGTGTAAACTTTTCTGCCCACTGCCATGTATGAGCTCTGTGCTTCCTGTTCACCTCTACAAACTCCTGGGCTTCCCGCTGAAAACCCACCCAGGCCTGTGAGGATTTCTTTCCCTTTGCAGCACAGTGCATGCCAATGCAAACCTAAGGCCTTTTATTAACGCAGACCAGCTCACACATCTCCTATGCCAAGGCTGGACACATAGATAGATAATTCCTTGGGATAAGCTTGGAAGAGTAATGTGAAACTCATTACAAACCCACGGATCTACAGTAACAGGACAGCGGGCGAGGGAAAACCTCTGTAAAGCTTTCCACAGTCACAGGGCGATTTTGCCTGTATTGGACAGTCTAACAGCTCACACGTGGGTGGCTCTCACGGGACCCGGTGCAGGGGGTACCCGTGTGCACAGCACAGCTGGTGCTGCCGAGATTCCGGCCCACTTCTGGGAAGAGGGATGGGAAGCAGCCAGGCGAGGCACGGTCTCGCCGACTGCGCCTCCATGCGTGGGGCTTTCCTTTTTTTATTTTTTTTTCTTCCCCCCCCCCAAGTTGCCAGGAGGCGTCGAGTCAATTGTCTGCGGCGAATTCCAGCGGGGCCGGTGCCGGGAGCCGCTCGCGGGTCGCGAGGAGCGGCGCGGGGGGCGGGAGGGGCGGCGCGCGGGGCGGGCGCGGGGCGGCGCGAGGCGCGGGGGACGCGGGAGGGAGGCGGCGGCGGCGGCGGCGGCGGGGTCGGCGATGGCTTTCGAGGCGCTGGCGGAGGCGGCGGAGCGATGGTGCGCCCGCACGCCCTTCCAGCTCATCGCCGCCGAGGAGACGGAGCGGCGAATGGACTTCTACGCCGAGCCCGGCGTCTCCTTCTACGTGCTGTGCCCGGAGGCCGCCTGCGGCGACAATTTCGTGAGTGCCCCGTGAGGGGATCGGGGGTCACGGGCGTGCGGGGCACCCTCCGCGCGTGTGCGTGGGCGCGCGGGGAGCCCTCGCGCCGCTCCGGGACGCTCCGTCCGTGTGGATCCCCGGAGCCCGCGGGGAGCACCCGAGGGGGAGCGCCGGTGGGGCGGAGGACGGGGCCGTGCCCAGGAGGGAGGGATGCGGTGATGGAGGGCGGCGGGGCCGGGGGCCGGGGGGATCCTCCCACAATCTGCAAAATGGAGTCCGGTGCCGGTGGGGGGCGGGACGCCCCCCCCCAGCCCCCCCCACCCCCCTTCCCCATCACCCGGCCCGGGGCGGTTGCGGGCTCCGGGCGGGCGGGGAGGAGCGGTGCGGGTCCCCCCCGCCTGCCCCGCGCCCCGCGGGGGCTGCAGTTGCCGCTCCCCCCCCCCCCGCCTCCATCCTCCCGGGGTGCCGGGGCTGGGGCACGGCGCGGGGACGGGCGGACTGGCAGGGCTGTCACGGCAAATGGAGAATGGGCTGGAATAAAATGGAGTCAGGATGACAGGAGGGCCGCGCCCCCCCCGCCGCTCCCCCGGGCCCGCCGCGGGATCCGTGCAGGTGCCGGCCGGGCGCCCCCACCCCGCCGCCCCTCGCGGACTTCAGCGCCGAGTTTGTGCGGAAAAGGCTCCAGCACTACAACCCCTGTCTCTGGCAAGAGTCTGGGGGTGCTTTTCCCCTCGGCCAGACCCTCCCGGCGGTGAGCAGAAGTGCAGGAAGACTCACGGAAAAGCGGCACCTCTCCACGGGGTTTGTAGGGTGCCAAGTGCCAGTTAACTTCAATGAAGGGTTTTTGGTTTGCTTATTTTAACAAAACAGCTTCTAGCGCTGTTATTGTAGGAACATTGTAGGTTCTTCCTTTACGGAGCAAGTTTCATTTCTCCACTTGCTTGACAAATGTTCTCTAATTCCCTTTCCAACAGATAAGTGCAGAGTGAGCCCATTTGGCAGATGGGTCTGTGGAAACAAAGAGCAGTGGAGTGACTTCTCCAGGACCACAGATCCCAGCGAGCAGGACATTCATTTATTTATTTTGTCGAGTAGATGGTGATGCTGAATTATGAAAGAAGTTATCTGGAGTTTAGTTATGCATCTGTCCAGGGATTCATGAGATCTTCAGATGTAGCAGTGGGGTATCTCAGGGTGTGTATTCTCTCAGTCCTCTGTGGGAACAGCTCTGCACATCTGTCTTCCCAGCACCTCTGAGCCTGCCAGACCCCAAGTGCTCATTCCTCCCCTGTGTATGCCTGTGCCCAGAAAGGGCTGTGCCTGCTGCACTCCTGAACAGGAATATGCATGAATCCAGTGCAGCACTAGGCTAAAACTGTGGTTGTACACTAATGATGTTGGAAATTGCAAAGAAAGCCCATTTATTTTCTGTGGACATCTATTGTTTCTTTATACACTGCTCAGTAATCGAGTGCACTCTTTTATATAAAGTCTAGTCAACTTCAAAAAAAAATCTTAAGCCACTTCAGACCCTATTCCAATGCTGGCCTTTTTTTTCCTTTTGAAATCACATTTTCCCTTTTTTTTCTGAAAATATTTTCATTCCAGGGTTGATGTGGGAAGAACTCCCTGCCCAGAGTCACCACTAGTAAAATGGAGCGAAGGGCCAACTCCTGTCAAATCTGGAACATAAGCAGTGGAAAACTAGAAGTGGTGTTTTCTTCTATCTTTTCTAGCCTTATTAGTTGAGGCACTTTGTAATAATACTTTTGAGACAGGCAGATAGGTGTCATTCTTAATTCTTTTTCTTTAAAGACATGGCATTTCTTCAGTGTGATGAAGACCCACTAATGATTAGATTCTCCAGCATCCTATTTCCTTCTCCTAGTGCACTGTGGTACTTAATTTCTGCTCCCAGCTTGATTATCTTGTTTTTTTTTGGCAGTCACTCTGCTTTTTTGTAATGTTCCAGATTATAACTTTGCTTTCTATGTGCAATTACAGGCTAAAGTTTATTTTAAGGAGACTTAATACAAGCCAAGGGACTGATTACCATTTGCACTTTAAGCTTTGTTGCATGGCTCCTTTAACACAGTGCGGAGTGTGAAAGTGAGTAAATATAAACAGAATTCACAGTGACACACTTCACAGCCTTCTTGCACCCTGTGCCTCTTATAAAGGAGCCTCACATTTAATAAGCATCTGATGCCTGGTATTCTTGTTCTTTACGTCGTCATTTCATAATGATGTGACTTAAAAAGCTATGTAGGAGGTGCCAGAGAATTCCATGATAACCCACTTGTAAGGAGGAAATGATGAGCATGATGAACTTAAAAGGAAAGAGGAGAGGAGAAAAACGTGGAAAGGTTGCCAAGATGCAATCTGGGGGAGAAAAGCACTGAATTTTGTCTAACAGCAGAGATCCCGGATCACAGTATCTGATACTTTTCATTTCCTGAAAAGATATCTTTAGGCTAGGCTTTTGACATGCCAGGGATGCAGGCGATCCATGTAGATGCTTATTGGCATTTTCAGTACCACCTGGATACTGAAACTCCAAGTCAGCATTTTAGATAGCTGAACAGTGTATAATTCAGCTCCTGATGCTCCTGAGGTTCTTGAGAAATTAACTGGACTTGTGTAGCCATAATCAAGGAGAGTGAGGGTTGTGATGGTATTCCTTACAGTCTGTTATTTGTTTTGTCACCATGTTATTACTGGTATTCAAAGTAACTGATAAAAAAATAAAAATGTGATGCTGTCTTGCTGCAAGATTTCCTGAAAATATTTCAGAACAGAGTCAGTGGGTCTGAATATTTTATGCAAGTCAAATTATCCCCATAAATAAAAAGTTTTGCTGTCGTGCGCAACAAGTAGGCTGTTTAGAAAAAGGTGGGCCAGCAAGTGATTCTGTCATCCAGCTACACTGAGTCATCTAAAGGTGTGAGGGAAAGCAAACCCCTCCAGATGCAGCCCTGTTGATTTCCTCAGCTATGTGCTGTGTGTAGATTCTGAACTAAATAATTCAACCATGATCTTGGGTCACCTGAAGTGGAAATTAGTGGCTGTGTGCTTTTGTAGTGACACAAAGCAACTGTGAGCAAAACTGGGCAAGCTTGGAAAACGCATACTCTGATGATGAGGTTAATATTTTTAAATTGCACAGCCAAACACTGTGCTCCACCTGTTTGCCAGCAGCCACCTTCTCCCACTGCAGAGAGATTGTCAAGCATCAGGTTTTCCAGGAAAAGCATCTCCATATACGCAGCCTTACTGACTTACTGAACTTTCTAAACAGGAGCTGAATCCTGAAATTAAGTTTGTTTTAATTTTGCAAGGCCTAAATTCCTGTTGCAGGTTCCTGTAGAGATGGGTGAGTCAGTGCTGAGATAGTTCCTGTGCTGCCTGGGTGCAGCACTGAACCACCACAGAGAGCTGTAGATGCAGCTGAACCTACAGGCATTACAACCCTGGTCTTTATTATGGTTGAGGTTTTTGAGGGAAAAGATTAAATCAACCCATTTCCCAATGAGATGTGTGCACTAATGGCTCATGAAACTTAGTCATGTGTTTGTTGCTACAGTCAACATTTTAAATCCTCTGCAGGTGGGGAGATTTTTGGAATTGTTACTTGCTAATTGCCCCGTTATGCTATGCAAAAAAACTCAAAAACTCGGTGATCAGATTATTCTCTGAGTTTTTTCCCTTGTGCTAGATCATCTTGTTCTGCCTATTGCTGATGAATGCACACTGGTGTCTAAAATATGGTGCAGCTTGAAAAGAGATTGTAAAAACACAGTAGGATAACATGGGGTTAACCTTCCCTGGGGAATGAACCAGCTATGATTTATTAAAGGACAGGGCCTGATTTTCATTTATGTGGAAGCTCCTGTGTATGGCTCTGGTAGTCAGAAGAAGCCACAATTTAAACAAGAATGAGGATCTCAGCAGTCATAGTTGTTTTATATATATATAAACAATTGCAACAGGTTTATCATGAGCCAGGAATTGCCAAGCTGCAACATTCAGCTCTGAAGTTTAGGAGTAACTAAACAGCTATTGCTAACCTCAGGTATGAAGACCAAACCTCCAAAACCATCTCCAAAGGCTGTTTTTAAAATGTGATTTGGAAGCGTTCATTTGATATTTTGAAGAGGGCTCCTTTGTGCTCACTTCATGTATTTCTGCCTTTTTAGGCCATGGAAATCACAAAGTGCAGATTTTTTTTCTGCTTTTTTTTTTTTTTTGTTGTGAACAGAAGCTGAGATGTAGTTGTGTATTTATAGGATTACAAGGCCCATGACTCTTAAGATGGCATGAAGTATCATGAGACTTGTGGTATGTGTGTTTGAGAGTTGGCAGGACTGTAAAGAACTTATTTTTATTGCCAGAATGGTTAAGACATGACTGGTTATGTGGAAAGTGCAGAATGTACTCTGTAATGCAGGGCTCTTTTCATAATAGAGCATTTTATTATGTTTATGCTTGTAAAGTGCAACAAGCAGCAAAGAAAATGCAGGTCAAATGAGGTTCATAGCAAAGCAATTACAGTTTTTATCTTAAAGGTGCAATTTAGGTGATGTTTTCTTTCGTTAAGTGCAAAACTGCATCCCTGGCAGATACTCACCACTGAAGAGGAAGGCAACATGCAGGCCTTATGCTAGGGATTGAAACATCTGTCATTTCGAGTCTTTCCCTAAATGTTAGTTAAGCTTTGGAGAGATCTTCCTCTTTCTTTGTTTAAGCATAACCTGCTGTTTATAGCAAGTAAAAAGGCACTTTGGGGAAAAGAGCTGCTGCACAAAAGGAGAGGTACAGGAGTCTCATGCCAATTTGGCAGTATTGCACTTCTCTGTGTGGCAGGCTGCCCAAGAGTCCCATGCACCAAGTCTTTAAACAGAAGGTGTTTAAGATGATGCTTTAGCTTGTGCCTCGGGCACAGGAAGCATTGTTGCCTGTGTGCTCCCTCCATCACTTCCCAGCTCTGTTTCAGACAGCCTCCTAGCATCAGAATAAACATCAGTTTTGAGAGAGGCTTCATAGCATAAGGCTGGGGAACCAGCATCTCCAGAGCAGGAGTGAGACAGGAGGTTCTCAAATGGGTTTAAATGTGCCTGCCTGGGAAGAGAAGATTGGGTTCCAGGAGGAGTAAATCTCAAAACAGGGTGGGAGGCTCAAAGTGTCAGGATGCTGTGAGTGCCCAAATGTCTCTCCTTGGCTCTGTGTCTAGCCTGTAGGCAGATTTTGCATCTTCTGCATTGAGAGAATTACACATCAAGTTCCACCTCCAGGGTTGCATCATATTTACACTGACACCAGGAAGACAAGGAGATGTTTTAGCACTTCCTGAGGGTTTCACTGCAGCAGATGCAGAAAAAGAGAAAACCCAACATGACTTCCAGGTCTGAGCAGGGTTATGTTGAGCAAAAGCACCTTTATAGGTAAAATATGCGTGTGCCAAATGTGTGTACGTTTCATGGCTGGTGCAACCATGAGGCATTTCCACTTCTGGATTGATTTCTGTGTTTTCTGATACATCATGTTAATATAATCCAGGTTCCTCTTCAGAAACATGGCTCGTGAAAGAGCCTGCAATGCCTGTCCCCAGGGAGGGTCTGAACTGCAGGAGGCTCAGTGTACTTTGGCAGATGTTTACAACATGTCACCTTATAAAATCACATGGAAAGGTTGGTGTGAATTCCTGTTAATGCCTTTCCTTTCTTGTGTTGCTATTGGCTTTCAGCATGTGTGGAGCGAAAGTGAGGACTGCTTACCTTTTCTGCAGCTCGCACAGGACTACATCTCCTCTTGTGGGAAAAAGACACTCCATGAAATATTGGAAAAAGTCTTCAAATCTTTCAGACCTGTAAGTGGTTTTCTTTTCCTTCTAAACATTGACAGTTACTGTGACTTTTACTAGGACAGCACTGGATAGAACAAGGTGTTTTTTCTTCTCCAGAGATTTACTTCTCTGGTTAGCTGCCTGCGTACAGGAGCATTAGCACATAAGCTGCCATTGGGCAATTGGAAATTGTTTCCTGGAAGTCAGCTGCCTTTTTATTTCCATCTCTGTGTTTGAGAGGATGAGATTCCTGCGTGGGGTGGGAGGCCAACTGGTGTGTCAGCCAGTGGCAGAGGGCAGGGACTCACATCCTGCTGATGCAGCGCTGACTCCGGGGAATGGGATACGAGTCAGCGCTGTGGGACTTTGTGGCAGAGTTGGGGGGTTTTGCAAGGATATGAACGGCAAGAGTAAACCTATGGGAAACTGGAAGTACGGTCTCTCCTCAGGGCAGTTTATTTTATGGTTGAGGGTTTTTTCTGCTGAAGTGATACAGATTTTCCATTAGGATGGTTGCCACTTGGTATTTGCAAATGCTGGTTTAGTCACTGTTTGAGAAGAAGTTGCAAGAGAAGCTGGGTTTTGTGGGGAGGGGGCCTGTATTTTTCTGTTTTGCTGCTACTCAGCTTTCTCCGTCCTTGTTTAACACTTAAGATTTGTGCCAAAGTCGGGATTTCATCAGGGTGAGGTGTCTTAGGCTGGCCATTGCCCTTCATTTTTGCCAAATGCTCCCTTTACATAGCCTTCTCTCCTTCTGAATGTTTGGTGCTGGCTAAGGGCTTGGTGCAAAGCAGGGCAAAGGTTTAGCCAGAGCCATTCTCCCATGATGTCCCTGAGAAGGTTCACACATGGGCATTTTTGTACTCAACTGAAAATATAGACCTTTTCCCTCCTGTCTTTTTCTGGCTGACTAATTGAGAAGACTGGAAATGTATCCCAAGTATTTAGTGTGAAAGGGAGGGCCTGGAGCACTGATATGAAAACACTGGCCCTCGCTGTATTACACCCTTGCACAAATCACCACAGCTGGTCGACGTAAAAGAGCATAGTTTTAAAGAATCCTTTGAGAGGCTAGAAATAAATAGAACAGATGTACACTTTTCTTAGAAAGGACTGGAAATCTGATCTGTCACTACAGCTGTTTGTAATTGTGAAAACATGCAAAAAATAGAAGTATGTTTCCCGGAACAACATTGGGCTCTAGGATCTTTATAGCTGTCTTCTGCTCAAGGAAGCTGTGCCTTTGATGAGAAACTTCCACTGGTTTAACTAAGGAGGACTTCAGAAACAATTTAATTGGTGCAGATTACTTATTTCATTTAAAAAACATCTATTCCAGCATAACTTAAATTACTGAAAAATTGACTTCAGTTAAACCAAGTTGAGCAGCTCTTCAGAATGAAAAGGTTCAAAGCAACAGGAACCATTATGCTCCTTTAGCCTGAGCCCTTCATTAATACATCACATTTCACCTCATGATTCCCACAGCTATGTAAATTGAAGTAGGTTGAAGTAGAATGTGTCTTTTCCATAGACACCCACTCTTGAGGTAGTCTTCAGGTGACTTAAAGGATGCAACACTGTTGGGTACTTTTTCTTCTCATGGCTAGTTATGGTGCTGTGAGTAACTCTTGTTTGCAATTTGCATTTTTCTAGTTTTACTTCCTAGCTGTTGAATTTAATTTTGCTTTTGTTTGCTCAAAAATGGTGTCCTCAATTGCCAGAGACCTCTTGCAGACTGTAATTGAGTACCTCTTTATTTTCTTGTGGTTGTACCACAGATACTGAGTTTCTCAGATCCTCCTTTGACCCAGTATTAAGAGATCTGCATCAGCAGATAACAAAACTGGGTTTATCATTTGAGGTATGGGTGTGTGTAGACAAGTCTGATTAAGGAATGTATTGATATTTTTCCCTCATAGTAACTATTAAAAATAGCACATACATGGGAGAAAAGATTTTAAAAATTGAATGGTGTTACAGTAGATGCATGGAAACAGTTATTTTGCACCCTCAGGTCTTTGCCAGAACAAAACCACTTTACTTCAGTACTGCGAAATTATTTCCTTGGCATCACTTTGTACTGTCTCTTGTCCTTTCTCTGCTGGACCCATTTTACTAATGAAACCTCTTTGCTGCCATCTTCACGGCAACGTGCATTTGCAGGGTATTTATTCTCTATTCCAGCAAATCAGCTGACAAAGACCAGTCTGGCAAACTCCTGTGTGAAAAATGGCAGTTGAGGAAAAACTGCTACTGAAAGTCAGACTGGGCATTTCTGAAGTATCTGGTGGCACTGGCTGTCAGTCTGGGACACTGGGGACCAGGTTTTTAGCAGGTATTTGCTAAGCACCTTCTGAAAGTCTTCTCCATTTTGGTATTCCCGGTAGACATCTATGATTATTAGACAGTTCTGAAATTCACTGTTGGGGTCCTTTGAAGGGAAATACTTAAAAGAAAATAATGGCTGTGCATCTGCAGCTTTCCATGCCCTAGTCCACAGAATGAGCATCTGCCTTCCCGTAACTGAGAACTACAAAACCAACTTTTTCCGGTAACTCAGCTCAGTCCTGCTCTGCATGTTCATGATAACAGCCCAGCCATATCTCCATGAGCTTGGCTTCCCATGCTGCTGGGCCCTGTGTTTTGGAGGCAATGAGAACATGAATGCCCAGCCCTTGGCATCCCTCTCAATGAGAGACAGAGAATTCCCTCTGCTCACCAGTCTTCCCTGGGCACAGAAGACCGTGAGGGTGATCTAGGTCTGCGTGCTTGTCCCTCACTCTTATCAGGCATCTCTCCTTAATGTTTTATGGGCCTAAACACAGTGCGAAGCAGGATATTTAATTAGATGGGGCCTTTAAAAAGTGCTGGTTTGCCTGCAACAATTAAACCACACCCCTAAGTCCTGCTGTAGACAAGGTCAAGATGTTTCTTTACTGAAGGTGGTGAGGGGCATGTTGTCTCTGCCCATTACTGCCTTCCTGAGTCAGTTTCCACAAAACTTTGTAATTTGCCTTATTATCCACTTTTTCAGGGAGCATCCAGAAGTGCCAGACACCATGAGGGTACATGATACCAACCAATAGCACTGAGAACAAATACTGTTATTTGCCTCAGAGCATCCTATCTCCTCCTGTGCCTTGGTCTCTCTGGTGTCAGAGGTGCCATGCTCTGGTGCTAGGAGGTGCCCATGCTGGTGCTTTTAAGCACATCTGCCTGTAGTCATAGTCCTTCCTACAGAGATTCAACAGAGCTATGTGATCTCTAGTGTGGCATCACATGGACTGCTAAAGCTCAGTCTTGTACTTGGTTTATTTTTCACTGTGCTTGTGTGCCAACTTTTAGTAGGAGATGGTGTCACTCTGCTTCCATGAGTTAGTAATTGTGAGGTTATTTGTAATAAGGGCACTTTGAAAGGGTCAAGAAAAACAAATAAAACAAATGCCTGAGGGACATCACTCCAACTGGCAAAGATTGCAGGAAACCAAGGCTTGAGTCATACTACTTCAGCAGTACATTCCAGGGGTCTTACACTGAGCTCATCTTCAGCCTGGAAAGCCTACATCCGAAGTGGGGAGTCTGCAGTGTAAAAGCCATTTATTCCATATGCACTGTATTCATGCATGTCCCAGTGACCTCTCCTTTACCTCCAGATGGGTACTTTGGCCAGCAGAAATAAATAGCTATAGTTCAGGCAATGCTGCTCATGTGTTATCCTCCCTCCTTCCCTCCTCATCATGCCCCTGACCTCCTCCTAACCATGCATCCCTGTCTGGCAGTTTTGTTCCCCTTGGCTTTTCTGCTGATGGATCAGCTCTCTCTTTCTACAACAGTTTTTTTGCTTATGCCTTTTCTCCTTGTTTTCCTCTCCAGTTAAGTCCTTTAAAGTCTGCTGCATAGCTGATACTTTAATATATGAAGCAGCTATGGACTAGAAGCAGAAACTAATGTGTGGGAAAGAAGACAAGGTGGGAGTCAATCTAGGATCAGCCCAGGCCATCTTCATCGTCTTACTTTGTCCGTACCTTTTGTACACCCTCCTTCTGTTTTGTCCCAATGTTTGTAGAACTCCCTGTACTTTGGACCCTGATCTTCCCTCCTTGTGTTGAAGATGTGGGCTGATTTGTCACTGCAGTCCAGAGAGCAGTAAGGAGTTAACATCAGTGAGGGACCACCATAATCCTGTGGGAAACAACAGGATGTGACACCTAAAAGCATGGTCAACGTCCTTGGTGTCTTGGAGTTATAAAGTATCTGCAAGAGAATAAAATTGCATCTCCCTTGGAGGAGCATCCCATCCCATCCCATCCCATCCCATCCCATCCCATCCCATCCCATCCCATCCCATCCCATCCCATCCCATCCCATCCCATCCCATCCCATCCCATCCCATCCCATCCCATCCCATCCCATCCCATCCCATCCCCATTCTTCCTCTGTAAAACCACTAAAGTCTACAGCATCACTCCAATTGACACTGCTGGCTTTGATTTATGCTGCTGCAGGGAAAGAGTAGCTGGATTTCCTGATGGCAAAGAGAGAGGGAATGTGTGAAAAGCAGGATGTACTCCCCATCCTTTGGGATTGTGTATGTCTTTGGAATTCTTGTGGTGTGTGTTGTGTTTTCTGTGATAATTTTGCAGTACAGTATCCCATAAAATGAAGATTCATGTGACTCATTTCCTTGCGAATCAAAGAGGAATTATGACTAGAGGTAGGGAAAAAAAATACAGTCAAAACTATTTCTACCAGGTGATAGAAACAGGAGTACAACACTCACGTTTAATTTGAATATACCCAATTAGTTTAGCAAAAATAATACTGGTGTATAAGAAAGTCTAGAAAGAATCCTTGAATTTACCTTTTGAAGACTGAGTATTTTAATTTTAGCTTCACCACGAAATAAAACCCCTGCACCCTGAAAATGAGCTGAGCAGTTCATGTTCAGTTAAGCATTTGATTTGAAAAATATGTATGCATAGGAACAATTACTTCATTCTGCTCAGAAAGCAAGAACATTTTCCATTTGGGGTCTCTCCATAAGTAAGTATTTTTAAAATGCAAAGGAGGGGATTTGGTCAGCAAATTCTCCTTCCATTTCCCTGCTGAAGAAACCCTGTAAATAAAAATCTGATTTTCTTGTTGTGACAGTGAGGAATACAAGCTTCATTGCACCCAGAAACTGATTCTATGCCTTGTATTTCTGTCCACTGAATAATTTTGATTGTCGATCACAGACTGAATTAGTTTAGGTCCCTGTAAATATGCCTTGTTGCAGCCTTCTCATTTCCATGCTCTCACCTAAAGAATGTCACCCTCATGAATTTTCCAGGCTTTGCCTCTTTCAAGAGCTAACAGCTGCATCACTCTCCAAAGAGGGTGCTACATGCATCTGTGCTGCTCTTCCAGCCCTGGCAAGCTAAATGCATGGTATTCTCAGTAATGCCCGGGCTATGATTTTGGTTTGTGGCTATTAATAGCTATTAGTGTAGGATTCTAGTACAAAATTTTCACAACAGATGCATTATTTTGACTATTATTTGGTATATCTGTCTTCCTGATGACTGTTGGATTGGCAGCCTTTTGGGGGAGAGGGGAAAAGTCCAAACATAGCTGTTTGCTCCTTTTCCTGTAGTGGAGACATTCAGTGGTCAGAGCCATCAGGTGGAGGCATCCAAACATTGTCCAAGGAAGATGGGCTGGCAGTTCCTTGCAAGCCCAAATCTAATTTGCAGAAGTTTAAAGGGACAATATTTCAGTGGAATACACAGTAATTCTTACTTCAAGGGCTGCACACAGTATGCAAGACTTTGCCTGCTGTGATGGAGCAAAGGGTTCAAGAGAAGCATTTGACATGGCAGGTTCTTTAGGTTTTTAGGGACTCCTTGCCTACTCCACGCTAGCCAGTCCTTCATGAGGATGTTTTCTTCTTTGTCTTTTATAGGGCTGACAAAAAACAAACTTCAACCAAGACAACTACTGCTACAGTATTATCATGGTTCTTTCAGAAGTTAAACCACTGCCAAGTCTAAACATTCAACAATTCATAATGTGACCTCAGGGAAGAACGTGAAGCTTTTTGCAAGTGCTTTGTTTTGGTTTTATTTATCTTCTGGTCTCTGAGCGCTTAATTTGGTGTGAGGATGCATTTTCAAATCTTTCTTTACCTCAGGAGAAAGAGAAAGAGAGCCAAGATCATTATGCAGTTGTTCCAGGGTTTGAGGTTTTTAAGAAGTGCATGTAGTATTTGTGTGAAGATTTGCAGCAAAGCTGTACAACTGGGTAATTCACTGTTACACAGTATTTTCTCTTCTTTGTAGTTACTTGGGCTTCCAGATGTTGATGATGATGCATTTGAAGAATATAACGCAGATGTGGAAGAAGAGGAACCAGAAGCCGATCACCAACAGATGGGTGTCAGTCAGCAGTGATTTTCTGAGAAGCTATAAAAAAATTTGGAAGCCTTTGGTACCAGGTGGGGTCAGGTGGTCCCACGCTAGCCTGTTTGAATTAGCATGTCACAAAGGGATGTCTGGCTGCCAAGATAAAAGTTTTACAAAAAATGGTTTTAAAAAAACAAAATAATAATCTGTGATGAGCTTTGCTAAGAAGTGACCTGAATTTTGCTCCTGCTTCAGTGGGTTTTCTATGGAGTTGTCTTGGTAGCATTCTGCCGTTATCAGTCTAGAAGTAGTTTTGTCGCTGACTTGTCTCTTCGATTTGTGTTCGAGAGTAGTGTTTGCTGACATGAATGTAGAGTACCAAGAATTAGGAGGCGTGTGGGGACAGTGCTGAGTCCTCACCCGTGACCTTTCCAAGGAAACCAGCGCAGAGAGCAAACACCACCTGTGCTTCTTTTTAGTTCAACAGCTATAGGTTTTTGACAAAGTACCAAATGTGGGCAGACTTCTGAAAAAAAGTAGTTTAGTAGTGGTTGGTGCTGCAGAAGTGCATATGAAGGCGTAGCAAAAATAATGGTGAGTAGGAAATCCGGGGGTTGTCAGACATCGATGTCATTTCACTGACACCTGAGTTTCCCAAATGCTGAATTAATATCTGGGCGTAATGGGCACCAGTATCACACATTATAACCAGCCCTCATACTCCAACACCATGTGATCCAAAGGCAAGTGCTGCTTTCTTACCAATCAAATAAAAAATAGCTGTCGCCTATCCCACTTCTGCATGACAACTAACTTTAAGCTTTGCTGGTTTTGGTACGCTGCCAAATTATTACTCAAACCCCGTGGCATTGTTCATTAGAATCATGGAGTCATAGAATATGCTGAATTAGAAGAGACCCATCAGGATCCTGGAGTCCAACTCCTGGCCCTGCGCAGGGCACCATGTGCCTTGAGCATTGAGTCCAAATGCTACTTGAACTCTGTTGGGTTTGTGCTGTGACCACTTCCCTGGGGAGCCTTTACCAGTGCCCATCCACCTTCTAGGTGAGGAACCTTTTCCTGATATCCAGCCTAAACCTCCCCTGACTCAGCTTCAGGCCATTCCCTTGGGTCCTGTCACTCGTCCTGAGAGTGAAGAGATCTGTACCTGCCCCTGCTTTTCCTCTCCTGAGGATGCTGAAGACCACAATGAGGTCTCCCCTCAGTCTCCTCCAGACTGAACAAACCAAGTGACCTCAGCCACTCCTCACCAGGCTTCCCTTCCAGACCCTTCATTATCCTTGTTGCCCTCCTCTGGACACTCTCTAGTAGTTAAATGTCTTCTTCACATTGTGGCTCCCAAAACTGCCCCCATCACTTGAGGTGAGGCTGCCCCAGTGCAGAGCAGAGGGGGACAATCCCCTTCCTTGCCCAGCTGGTGATGCTGTCCCTGATGCCCCCAGGACAGGGTTGTCCCTCCTGACTGCCAGAGCGCTGCTGACTCACGTTCAACTTGCCATTGACCAGAGCTCCCAGGTCCCTTCCCACAGCACTGCTCTCCAGCCTCTCATTCCCTGGTCTTTACACACAACCAGGGTCCCCTGTCCCAGGTGCAGAATCCAGCATTTGCCCCTGTTAAACTTCATACAGTTGGTGATTGCCCATCTCTCTGATTTGTCAAGGTCTTTCTGCAGGGCCTTCCTGCCCTCGAGAGAGTTGACAGCTCCTCCCAGTTTAGTGTAGTCAGCAAACTTAGTATTCCTTCATGTCCTGTGTCCTGGTTGTTAATGAAATGTTGAAGAGCAGGGGGCCAAGGATAGAGCCCTGTGGAACCCCACTGGTGACAGATTGACAGTCTGATGTCACCTCATTCACTCTAACCCTTTGTGCCCAGCCTGTGAACCAGTTGCTCACCCATCCCATGACATGTTTATCTACCTGTGTCCTGGACATTTTGGTCAGAAGGATACTTCTGATACAGTATCAAAAGCTTTACTCAACTCATATATATTACATGAACTTCCTTCCCTTGATCAGCTAGGTAGATTACCTTGTCATAAAAGGAAATCAAGTTCGACGAGCAGGACTTTCCCTTCATGAAGCCGTGCTCACTGTGACCAGTGACTGCATTGTACTCCAGGTGTTTTTATGTACCTTCCAGAATATTTTCCAGTATTTCCAGTTTTTGCTGGGCACTGAAATGAGACTGACAGGCCTGTAGTTTCTGGGATCTTCCTTGAGTGCAACTTGAATGCAACAACTGAAGCCATAAGGGTATCAACCACCACCAGGCTCTTGAGATTATGCTGGACCTCTTCCTGGGCCTTTGAGCTAGTCTGGGTATTTACACCTTATTGGAGGGGAGCTGAAATACTGCTTCAGCTGGTGTGAAATCTAGTGGGGTTTTGCTTATCAGGGGACTTGTTCCCCAAGGGGTTTGGTGAGGGTTTTAGTATGAAGGAGAAGACAACTCCTCATATTTATTACCTGTTTTATGTAGTTCTAAGTAACTTGGATGAGTGTCAGACTGTGAAGATGCAGGGTCTCTTTATTTACTTGCCTTTTGTACCGAAATATTAGAAGCAAAGATGGTTCTGTTATAATACAGCTGTTTTCCACAATCAAGAAAGATGTTTCTAAATTCACTTCTTTTTTTCCAATTTTTTAAAAACTGTAGAACAAAGGTCACATGCTTCAAAAGCCCTTTTATACAGAATTAGCTTTATGAAAACAAAGAGTGAGCAAGGATAAAATGCTTGGACAATTCCTATAAACAACTCGCTGTATAATTTTGAAAACCCTGTTGTTAATGATGTCTCCTTTTCAATAGATTTTTAAAGACTTTTTTTCCAGGGTTACTAAAGAGAGCAAGTTTTCTTGATGGTTTACATTTATGATGGTGTTTTGAGAGGTGAATAGCACATGACTTTTTCCATCAGAGGCAAAGATAACTGGGATGATGTTACCTGAGTCTGTGCAGAAGTGTCTGCAACACTGTAAAAGTCAGAGTTTAAGAATGCAAAAAAAAAAAAGTGGAAGAAAGACTCAGCTTAATGCAACTTGGTACATTCTTTCAGCCTGCAGGCATAGACATGGTAGTTGCAGCACCTTTTGTATGGACTAGTGATGTGAGAACTGCGGCAGTTCACTGTGTAACACTGTACAGCAGCAATAGGCTTTTTGCTTACTGAAATAAAGTCTAAGACCAGTGGTTTCCATCCCTGCTTTAAGCCCCCAGATTTTTCTTTCCTCTCCATCTAGGACAGATGTTACAGCCTTAAATAGAGCCTGCCTTTGGACGAACCTCTCTCTTCATAGCATCCAGTGCTTGGGTTGTGGCTTGCAGAAGTAGATCTTATGGGGCTGACTTTCCTCTGCTCTAGTGTAATGCAAGCAAACAATTTGCAGTAGTGCAAGCTGTAGGCAAAGTCCTGCCCGTTCAGGTTTGATGGGCACTCCCACCCATTTGTTTGAGAGGCGGGTGGCTGGAGCCAGTGTGCAGGTGCAGGCACCCAATGCACACCTGCCTGGTGAGCTGGGCAGCAGGCCTGGCCTGACTGGGACACAACCCTCTGCCTTTTTACGGCCCACCATCTGGCTCAGCATGTGGCTGCACAGATGAGTGCTGGCACAACAGAGGGGAGGGTGCAGGGTGGACATGGGTAGTAGCTTAGGACCTGCTGCTAAAAGCGCCTTGCATGGTGTCAGGGACCTGTGGCAGAGGTGTGGACTGGCCTAAATGCTGTGAGGGATTAATTCCACAAGGCTCAGTGGGAACTGGGTGCTGGTAGCAGTGGGATAGGAAGGAATTCATGAAATCAGGAAAGACTAAGATCCAGTGCTTGTAATTGCGTGCAGGAGGTTGTAATGTGTATTGCACTCTGCTACCTTTCCCTGCGTATCGATTGAATTGTTAATGAGTGGTTGAGCATTAATACAGTTGCAAGCAAAAAAACACTGTAAATTATGTAGATATATTATTATTATTTTCTGTATTCACTAACTCACTTTTTCTTTGGAATGTCGTATACTATTTAAGTGACTTCCACACAGACTGCAAATGCTGGACATCCAGCTCTTCTGCAGTGCTCTACCCTGCAAAACTCCCACTGAAGCCAGAGAGATTTTGTTCAGATAGGATCTGCAGGACCAGAGGATGTGTGTGTCTTGGTCCTGCAGAAAGCTGAGTGCTCTCATTTCCTCCCACTTTGCTAGGAGCTGAATGTGTTGAGCCCTGCTGCTGAACTGAAACATGACCAGGCAGCACTGAGCATAAACTGGAATTTTATACATAGAAAATTTAATTTGCATGTATTAAATGTGAATGAGCATTAATATAGAATGTATTTTATCAAAAAATATTGATTCCTTACTTTGACCAAATACGTTTCTCTATTACTGTGTAACTTTTCCATACTTGCCAAATGATGCAAGAGGTGTGGAACTGGTTTGATTGTACTATGAAATGTTTTTGTTTTTCATTTGTATTTTATTTTTCCTTCCCTCCTACACATATTGCAGTTAGTAGCCATTCAGTAGTTAATCAGGGGTAGCTTGACCCAGTGACTAGGCTGCCAGACTGAGACACAAGATTTGCCAACACTTGCATAAATGCTTGCAAACCTGGGTACTCGGTGAGATGTGGGTTTGTAGTTCTGCCATTGCCTTGCCCTGAGCTTTAGGTGGTTCTCAGTCTCTGAAAATTCAGGGCAGGCCTCCAGTTATGCATGCAGGCCTCTGGAAAATGTAGCAGGAGCAAGATAACTCCTTTGAAAGTCCCATCTTAAGCCTTTTGTGAAAGGGACTGTTGGTACTATTTGTCCAGCAGTGTATATAGTGCTTAAGGTCTGTGGGTGAACAGAGACATGCATTGTCATTACCTGTTCTCACAGCAAACCAGTAATGAAAGGATACAGAAGGCTCTCCCTTTTCCCTCAGCGTTTCTCATAGGCATTTCATGCTCTAACTAAATAAAAATACAGCAGAGCAGAGCCTTTTGCAGAACTGGTGCTTCTAAATATGAGTTGCATGAGTGCAGTCAGCAGAGTGCTACTTGGGCAATGAGAAATACATGTGATGCCAGATGGAAAGGCAGATTTCAGAACTGTGACAAGTGCAGGGGCAAGAGTGAGCAAAGCCCCTTCAGAGAGATGCTGAGATTTCTGAGACAGCCAAAGCAATCCTGCCAGGTATCTGCATATTGAATCCATGCAGTTTGTAAAAAAGCTCCTCTGGACACTACTGAGGCCTTAAGCTCAGTTGTGTTTTCCTGTTAGTGTCCTGCCTGATTAATGCATTGCGATGGTTGAGGGAGGAAGGGATAGGGAAGGCGAACTGAAAAGCCTATTCCTCTTCTTCAGCATTATGATATTGTGTGAGTTGGTAGGAGCAGCAGTCAGGGTACAGGAAGCTCCTTTTTTAGGTGGATAGTAACATCTCTTAAAAGGACTTGCTCATGAGAGAAAAAATTGTCTGTTATCTTGCAGAAACGGGGGGAATAGCTCGGCCCTGAGGACGATGACCTGAACCCTTACCAGACTTCAGCTCCACCTCCTGCCCTGCTCCCAGCTCTTTTCTAGGCAGTTTCCCTCCATGCCTAGCACTGTGCCTTTGAAAGTCTCATGCTTGTAAGAATGCCACTTTTTCTGGGAATAGCCATAGTTAGTTTTCCTGCATCAGTGACACGCGTGTCAGCTGACTGTGTCCCACAGAAGGTGTGCTGTGTGAGATGGTGGCTGGGAAAAGCGGGAGGGAGTTTCTGCTGCAGCATTGCTGAGTAGGTCCCTGTCCTTTACCCCTCTGCAAGGTAGGACATGAGTCTGTGACAGTGAAAACTATTGAAATAATATTGTGGACATTGTTTTGGAAAGCTGCTATTCAGGACATATTCCCAGCCTCTTCTAGCATCTTTCCTGATCTTTGTCTGGGATCCAGGGCTGATGTCTATGGCTGTTTTACTCAGTGTTAGCTTTAGCAGTGTCAGGAGGCAAGGTTGTATCCTTACCCTGTGTCCATACTTCCCTCTTGTCTGTCCTTACCATTCTGTTCTCAGAAGTTCTCATTCCCAGAAGAAGGGAAGCATAGGAAGTAGAAGAGAAATGCCTCTTCCTTCCCACAACCTGAAGCCAGGTGCATCAGTGGAGCTGCAGTTGAGCACCGTGTGAGTCACACTGTCCTTTCTCTACGGGGGCATGAGGTGGCATGGGAGATGTGCTATCCTTTGAGGACTGTGAGTTGTCCATGCCAGACAGTGGTTGTGCAGAAGACAGCAGTCAATTTAGGTGCCAAACCCAGTATCTTTTCACAGGCATTTACATCTAGCCAGGTAATATAGTCTCTGAAAATCATAACCCATTGAGGCTCTCCAGGTTGGGCATCCAGAAAATGAGACTTGTCTCGTTGCCTTGGTCACTGGGCAGTCTCTTTCTCAGTGCTGGCTGTTTTAGGTCTGGCCAGAGAACATAGGAAACTGGGAAAGATCCCTTCAGGGGCATTAGCTGGATGCCCCTTTCTGTAAATTGCTGAGCAGAGGCAAATGCTTTGTTTTATGTGTTTAATTTTGGCAGGACCTCCCCTTCACCCTAGCAGCTTGTCTCTGCAGACAGCTGCAGCTGGCAAAGCTTTGTGTGAGAGCCAGGCAGGAGTGACTCAGGGCAGCAGCTCCTAGACCCTGTAACAGGCTGGACTTTAAGTCATCATTGCAGGCTAAGCATGGATCTGAGGGCTCAGGGGATATGAGTTCCAATGCAGATATTTAAAGAGTCCTTCAGTTTGGTCCTTAAGAGGGCAGACCTTGTCACTTTGGGTTTTTATTGGACTTCTGAGACTTAGTTGCACTGTTGGTGTCTGATGTCTGTGGCAGGTGAGCAGAGGACACCTCTTCACTTAAACACATTTACTTGTACAGTGAGCCAAATTGTCTTTTACATGATCTGTGTTTGAATTTTTTTCATTGCTGATTTTTTTCAAGAATGACTGTCCCTAAAGGCACATCTGCATTATTGCAAATCCCAGTTTATACAGATCTGTGTAGCACTGCACTGTCAGTGCAAGCTTGGATGTAAAAAAAAAAAAAAAAATAGATTAACAAAAAGGGCCTTCATTTGTCTACAAGAAAAAAAAAAACAAACTTCTTTGAACTAGTTATTGCTGATTATAATGAAGCTTACTGGTTTAATGTAAAATACGTTGAACTTTGAAATTCCCTGTCTGTACCAACATGCTGTTGCTCATGTAGGCAAAGATCTGTGCAAAGGTCTTCCTTTACTGCATGTACAGGAAGCTTTCATCTTCAGGGGTGGTGGTGGTAGAAATGTCAGGTCTGGATTTCAGTCAGTGCAATTCTTTTGTCAAGTTTACTAATGCAGGGACTAGTCAGCCCTCAACACATCAAGCAGAAATCATGTTGTGCCATGCCATGCCAAGGCTGTCTTTGGTGTGGTTTCCACCATTTTTCTGGCTGGAAGACCTCTCTGTGTTTGGGACTATAAAGCTGTGAAAGGAGTCAGCAAAAGAAGTTGCCCTGTGAAAGGAGTCAGCACTTTCAAAGGTGTAAGCCTTCAGTGGAGCACTGGCTGCCTTCTGATCCTCTTTCCTTGTCCATCACCAAGGTGTCAAATCCAGCAGTGTCATTACACCATGAGCTTCCCATTAAAGATCTTACCAAACTCTGATGACTGATGGTGTCTTTTCTCTGTGAGCAAAATCAGCTTGGTTGTGAATCTGAGAGGCTAAAACACAGCTGCCTTGCGTGTGGCACAGGCTTGACTTCCATGGGCATTGCTAGTGCATGGTGGGATAACACAGTGTTTACAGGTGTAAGGAGGAGAAAATGATGTCGTCTGAGCTTTGGGCACTGCAAAGCTAGACCTCATGGACCCAGAATCATCAGGTGGTTTGGTTTGGCACAGTCTGAGGCAGTGGATTTGCTGTCAGAAGCTGGAAATTGGTAGTAGTATTTGTGTATGAGCCAGTATTTCAGACCTTGCAGGTCCTTTTCTGTTTTGCACAGAATAGGGAGACATCTGTTCTAATTAAGAGACACGTAAAAATGCTGAAATGAAAATGGTGATTATGTTCAAATAATTTGTCTCTTTTCTTTAAACACTTAATTGCCACTTTGACATCTTCTCATCCTGATTTAGTTGAAAAAGTCAGTCGTTACCTTTTGTCATCAGCCTCTCTGGTTGACATCTTCCAGCGCATGGAAGATGAAGTGCTTTAACTTAGCACTTGCCTTTGGCACTTCAGCTTTGGCATGAGCACTGAGTAGGAGCATGCCAATTACATGCCCTCTGGTGTGCCCAGAGCCCTAAGCGCTGCCTATAAAGTCATTCCTGTGGCTGGTGGAGTGCCTGCCAGGACTGCCTCCTTCATGCTGGAGCGTGCTCCCAACAGCACAGGTCCCGCAGCTTCTTGAGAGACCTCTGCATATGGTGGAAGCCACTGGACTGTTAGGTTCTCGTTACAGATGCAGCTGCCCTTGTGAAAACAGTGCTGTTTGCAAGCACCTCTTCAGCTGCTTGGAGCCTGCTGCCCTCTCAGGTTGCTGGGTGGGCTTCTTCCTGCATCAGAAGGTCAAGTGAATTTAAATAGTTTAGACATCAGCTGTCTGCTAGCATGGACCTCAGCCTTGGGACAGCCATCTGCCCTGCTGTGGTGGGGAGCTGCCCTACAGGGTGGTGGCTGCAGCTGGGGCCACTGCCATGTGCGCAGGTTTTTTTTTCCCAGCTCAAGTCTGTCTACACTCCAGCTCTCCAAAGTTATGTCACACCTTCTCCAGATCAAGAAATTAGGATACTCTAGGGCTATGATAGGCCTTGGCTTTGTATCAAGGACAGGTTCATTAGAGGTACTGCGTATGTGCTGCCTCTGTTGGCTTCTGCCTAATGCTCTGCTCCCCACCACAGCTGTCCTCAATCAGCCAGCTGGGAAATGCTGTTACTGCCCTTGGCAGCACCATGTGCTGTTTTAAAGAGCACATCAGACTTTATATTTTCTTCATCTCGCTTTATATTTTCTTCATGTTCCTTCTACTCTGTGACAAGGTTCTTGCTTCTTCCACTTGTTTACTGAGTGATGAAATGTAAAAAAGCATGTTTAACTTTATTTCCAATGCCTAAGTATATGCACACATGCTTTTCACCGAGTAGTGTGACAAGCTGTATTTGTGACACCGAGGCAAGGCTTTTATAGGTTTTATTGGATAAACTGATACTAAAAGCCACAAACTCCCAGCATGCTTCTCCATGCTGAAAAACAGCAATTCCATGAGGCAGTCTGATAGCCAGTAATATCTCCCCAACAACCTAACCTTGCTTGTACACATTTCTTGAGGTACTGCTGCCATAAAGGTGAGATGAAAGAGGCAGTGTTGGAGCCAGGGGTTTTATTTACAACTCCTAGTAGTGCTAAAGAGACCAGGAGTGGGTTGTCAGCTGTGTTATCCCCACCGTAGGGCTCCTGAGGAGCCTGTGAAGAAGGGCTGTAACATGCCATGAGCTTTGAAGTCTTTGTTTTTGGGTTTGTAGCAGTCCCCTAGAGGTCAGCAGAGCCTACATTTTGAAACAGCTCTAGCTGATGGTGGCTTTGCGGGAATGACAAAAGCAAGTTTGCTGGCCTGTGAGACCCTGCTTTTTCTCTCTGGCAGTTTCGGCTGTTGCTGGAGAAGGGATCAGGCTGGGGAAGAACAGAATCAGCTCCTGGGGCAGGAAGTTCTGCTTTGGAGACAGGCTTTTCCTTTGCAGACAAGTTGAGAACCTGAAGCAAGAGGGAGAAGCAGCTGGAAGATGGGTGCCAGCATTGTCAAAGCTGCACAGGGCCATGGCATCTGGTGCCTACACCTCTTGGCTCTGATGGTACCCATTCCTTCTGGGATCATGGCTGAACTGTACAGCATCAGAAGCAGTGGCCCAGCAGAGCAAGCTCTGCCCCAGCCGTGCTTTGTGTTGTGTGTATCTGCACTTCAGTGCTGCAGTGGTGTGGCTGCTGATCACACTGCTCTGCTCTCAGTGTTCACCTGTGTGCACTGTGCCATACTGGCCTCAGCCACGCTGCAGCTGCTGATCAGATGTTACCGCTGCTTGCCCAGATCCTTGCAATCCCAGCCTACTTCATTTTACCTGCCATCCTGGCCCAGGACTGGAGGTGGAGCTGAGTTTTCCCCAGACTTTTTCAGCTTCTGGGATAGGAACAGCAATGGAAGGGAACCAATCTCTGCCACATTGAAATGACTTGAGGCTGACAAACAGGTCGCAGACAGTCATTCCATGTACAGTCAGCACATACATTGTCCATGCATTCCATGTCTTTGCCTTGCAGTAAGCAGCCCTGTCAGGGGGAGACCTGAAACCAGTGCCTGCAGGACACTGCCAACATGTGCATCACATTTCCCAGTAATGAGAAAATTAGTTACCTTGAGTGGACGTCAATTGCCCTTGCATTTGCCCTACACACTCGTTACCTTCTCCCCCAGCTACAGCTGCAGGCCAAGTGACTGGGAGTGCAGTTTGCAAAATATGCCTTTCTCCCCAGCTTTTCTCCTGGTCAGCATACTCAGGTCTATGGCTGCCCTTTTCTCTATTGTTTAGCTGGAAACCTCCAAACACAGCTCTCCATTTTCCTCTGTGTCCTTAAGGATCATATGCTCAACTCTAGCAAAGAGCAGAGACTTGCAGTTTTGGTCCAGGAGACCACATAGTGCAAGAAATGCAGTGATTCACACATAAAATCAGTGCCAGTTTTTATGCCTTTGCACTGTCTGGTTTGCTTAATAAAAGTTTGGAAATTTTTATTTTGGGTCTTCTTGAAGGTTTTTCCTTTTTATTATCCTACTGCTCCTTGTCTACTGTATTTCTTTTTGTTTCTGCAAACCCCTTATCAGGGAAGGCTTTGAGCTGCCTGTGAGTCATGGAGCAGTGATGGGGAGTGGCCCCTCCGGGAGCTGAGCGTGTGAGTTTGGGCCCAGCTCACATCATCTCATGACAAAGGCTGCTGATGGGTCATCCAGCTGTCAGTGGCCCTCTTGGCTGCCGTGCCTAGGGTGGTCAACCAGGTGCTGGTCACATATCTCCTCCACGTGCCTCTGGCTATGGAAAGTGAATGCCTTAACCTTGATGAATTCAGCTGTTTTTTGAGCCTTCTTAAGTCAATGCACCAGGCTGCAATTAAATTATTTATGCAGAACATAAATTACAAAGCACAGACCATGGACCCTTTCTTGCCATGGCAAAATATCTGAGCCTGAGGGCATGACAGTTTTATGGATGCAGTAATCCATGTGCTGCAGATATAAAATGGGATAATGAAATGTTTGCTGAGACCTCTCCAACTGCATCAGGACCAGGGCATGAGTGTGTGGTTTTCCAGCTCTGCAGGATAGCAGGAGGCACCTTTCTGGGAATCACCAGAACAAGGCTCTCACTAAATTCCTTTAGGTTTTGTCAATGTACAGGGGTTTTTTTTTTTGTTGTGTCATCCAACAAAAGGGAGGGCACTACCTGCAGAACTGGTAACATGATCACTAACCAGGGTTCATCATCACTCCCTGTATCCTCTCAGGCAGAGATGAGCAATCAAGTAGGCAATCAAGCTGGCCTTGTACAGCATCCCTGCTAAAAGATGGATAGCATTGCAGCAGCAGATCAGCAAAGGCCTAAGGAACATGCTTTCATCCATCAGCACATAAAAGAATTCAAGAGGGAAACTGGGGATAGACTTGCCATCTCTGGGTTAGACTTGCCACCACTGGGTTATAATCATTAAGGTTCAAAAAGGCCTCTAATTAATCGTCTGAGTCCAGCATTTTACCTAACACTGCCAGATCCACCACTAAACAGTCTTCAGAAACATGTAAGAAGTGGTAGAGATAACATCTCAAAACTGGAGTGTTTCTGGAAAGGAGTCATCTGTGTGGAACCCAAGAAATGAACGGCAGCCACTGCCCCACTTCTTCCTCTCACCAGTCCCCAGAGGGGTGCTCTGTACCAGGTCCTGCTTCAGGAACTGCAGCTAGCCTCTGGCCCGTTCCCCTGTCACTCAGCTTCTTCAACCTTTGCAAAAAGAGCATTGGCAGGACCCCAAGTCCTTATGACTATACCCAGCCAGCCACCACACTGAACAGACAGGGTTATTTGCTGCTCTGTGAGGGTGGCACTGCTGCAGGTCTGAGGCTAAAGTCCTCTGCACCCTTGGCACAGCTTGTCACCATGTCCATTTGCATGAACTTGTACATGTTATCACACATTAGAGCTTTCACCACCATTATTTCAGAACAATAAAAATCATGTTTTCCTTCTTAATAAAGTCTTCCTCCCACTGGCCCTGCAACAGGACTGTTTGTGAACTGTATTGCAAGCCTTACCCATGGAGAAAGGACCTGCCCAGGCCTACAGCTTGCTTAATGGGATGATGATGCTGAGAGTTACTACAATCAAAGTATAGTGACCAAGTTTAGCCATTCAGTCATCTGCAGTGGCCTGACACTTGCTGTTGTGTATCAGACATTTAGACATGCAATCAAATTACACAGAAGATGTGAATAGGATGCTTCTGACTACTGCCACTGAAGCCAGCATGTTTGCTGGGCAGCTCATATGGTCTTGCAGGTCCCTGAATCCCTGATGTCCCTTGCCTTAGCAGCTGCTGCTTGTCAGAGTAAACCTTCCAGTCAGTGCCTGTCACCTACCTGTCATTTCTCAGAATGCATGCAGTCTTTTCCGGCAGTGGTACTTAAATAGTCTCAATCTGCATTCTCAGTATCCCATTAAAATGATTCATTAGCCGTGATAGCAGAGGAGTAGAGCATCCAAGAAAAAGGAGAAGACTGATGAAATAACCAATGTTCCTATTAGCTATCCTGGCAATGGAGATGGTGAGCATTTGCTCAGAGTTACATCTTTACTGACACCTGCACTCTCAGCCCCAAAACGGTCACAGTTCACAGCCTCTCTGATGAACAGCACAGCCCCTTCTAGCTAAGGGAGGCATTCCTTTCAAGTATCCTTTGAAAGGTCCTCTGTCCTCTTCCCCGCTCCTGTCCGCTGTTGCTGATACTACTACAGCAAATGGTATCCAATGCAGGGAGTGTGGGAGCAGGGATGTGGCTCACCAAACTACAGCCAGCCAGAAGAGCAGGTCAAACACACAGGCAGGAGCTACTGCCAGCAGCCAGTGAGCAGCAGCCTTGCATGTGGAGCTGTCTTGACCACAACAACACATCAACACATCAGGGGACTTCGCAAAGTCCCCATCAATCTTGTCATAACCCTGGCAAGAGAAGGTGAGGTGGCAAACAGGGGTTGCAGAGGCTGACCTGCCAGATCTGCAAGACCCTCCTGGCTATTTTCACTTTAATATTCTGTTGGTACCATGTGAGAGACTCCATGTGAATCTGGACTGACTCATCCCTGGAAGAAAACCCTGTGTGGGGAAGAAACAACTCAGTCTGATGTCCTGCTCTATATTTGAAGCAGCAAAAGTCTGGTTTTCTGATTGTGATTTGTGATTGTCTCTGCTGTGATTGACTGCATTCCTTCAACTCTATGTGATACCATCTTTCATTAACACCATGAAGGTTACCTCAGAAATCACAGAGTCATAGAATTGTGGAATCACTAAAGTTGGAAAAGACCTCTAAGATTCTTAACTCCAAAGGCAAGAATCTTCTTTATTTCTTAAAGAAATGCATGTTTTGTGATGAAGTGTGGGGAATGAAAGTATCCCAGGTCTGCAGGTAGGCTGTTACTGGGGACACCCAGTGGAGTTTCATCCTATGGGAATAGAGTGGGCTGGACCAGCTTAGTTCCTCTGCAGTGGCTCTGACCTCCTGGCAAGTTAGCACTCATGATATTAAGTAATGCCGCTGGGTTTGTTTATTGATAAACTTGTTAAGTTGTGAAATCTGGGTGAAAATACACAGTTAAGGCTGATTTTACTGACATAGCTCAGTGGTTACAAGAGCCTCTTAAAAGGGTAAAATCCCAGTTTCCCCTTCAGCTTAATCAGTGAATCTTGGAGCTGGTTTTCATCCAGCTCCTGCTCTTTTTGTACATCTAAACGATTGCTTTATAGCTTCATAAAGAACTCCAAAAGATGTTTTGGTGTTGCCTTTTCCATTTATCTTCAGGATTTTCTGGGTCATGGAGTCCCCAGTCATGCTGCTCTGGCATGTGTCCATGACTTCTAGAGGTGCCTCAGAGGGCAGACAGCAGGGATGGACCTTGAATAAAATGGCAGTGATCCAGGAGAACTGGACAGTCCACCTCAAAGCCTGGGCAAAGGCACAGGTGAGAAGCCATGTGCTGACCAAATCCTGCTGGAGTCATCAGCTGGGTGAGCCACAGTGCTGTGAGCCAGTGTTCCTGTGCAGAGGTGGCACAGCCATCCTGTGTATGCCAAGGCAGGCACCCTGGCATAACACCTGCTTCCTCCTATGCCAGCATAGGAAGTTTTCTTCCTAGCCCTTCCCCAATTGCTTGTTTCTGGACTCTGGCCGCTGTTTGCTGCTCCCAGTGCCTCTGGTACAATTGTCTGCAGAACTGTGAAATGAGCTGGGTCAAAGATCAACAAGGGCAAACAGGTTTCTGGTTTCTTCTGAAGGGGCGATTTAAACCTCAGTCCTGTTAGCAGCTCATTTATACAGTTGCTTCAATTCAGGGAGCAGGGGATGACAGCATAAGGGGACAGGGATGTGCATAGGAGGGATGGGAACATCTTCAATTGGCTTTGCTGCCAAAGCTGGCTAAACAACATCCCTACATTTCAGTTCTGCTCTCTACTCATCACAGGCTCCCATCACTTTGCTGGCAGATCCTACATTGCTTGAAGGATTTACTCCATTTTCTTTTAGGGATTAAATGGTTCACATAGTTCGACATTTATTCTGTCATGGCATATGTGGGACTATCATTAACTTTAAAAGGAATGACACATCCATCCAGCAGAGAATAATCTGCTTAATGGCTAAACAGGAAAGTTGTGTACATTAAATTGCAGTCAGCTTCGTGATGTAGTTTTTCCCCATGTTAAAATTGAGACTCATTTCAAAACAGGAAATTAATTTTCCCTTGTTTTTATTCATTGGATGCCATAAATACAAACCTGCCCCTTGACAACCTATAGAAGTCTCCACTGTGATGTATTTATAGGACCATATGTGCCATAGATGCCTTAATGTAAAATCAGCTTCTGTTTTTTTTTGGACTGATGGCTTTTGAAGTGACAGATAGCCTGGGACAACATTTGTCTCAGCTCACACTCTGTGCCAACCCATGAACAGCTTTTACAGGCTGAACTTAAGCATTTGAAGTTTTATCTTCTGTAAAGCAGGAGACAAAGTGATTTGAAAGAAGGCTGAAAAAATTTAGGTGGACAATAAGTACTTGATTTGCAGAGGTATAAGTTACCACCCCATATTTAGTTGTTCTCAAGAAGGGAGTAAAATCTGGATTTATTTCATCAGAAAATTCAGACCAATTGCACTTAAGCCCATGCTATTCTTTTAATAACTAAAGTTCTGGGTACAAATTTGCATAAACAAGCATAGAAATTCTTTGTTATGTGTTTTAATGTATGAAGTGGAAGTAGAGTTAGAAAAATTGGGAACTATGGAAGAGTCACTGAGGAACCAACAGCAAGACTTGGGACTACCACTTGAACTACTACCTTCTCCATTACACATTCAGCTCTTCAGTAGGTGTAAAGCAGTTGCTGATACTCATATTTAGAGTGCATTTACATTTACCACTGTACTGCCCACGCAGGTTCTGAAGATTGTGAGCAATAGGCAGCCCCTGTCTGCACAGCAGCAGCATAAGCAGGAGATAGCACCTGGATGGCATGCACACTTCTAGAGGAGGTCTAGCTCAAGTGGGACTTCATTCTGCATTTGTTCACTCATTTCTCTCCAGCCCTGCTCTCTCAGTTGTGTCAGTGAGATTATTTGTCAGGACACACGAGAAGAGACTGAAGACTTGATTTGTGTTGAAAACAACCTTGGTACAAATGAAGTTATTTCTAACCCAGGCTGGTTCACCTTTTGGCCCCAAAAGAGGAGATGATGGAATAACAAGTGGGGATTCTTAAGGGGCGAGGAATAGCAAGAAAAGAAGCTGCAGCTGAAAGCAATGTGAGTCAAATGACTGCCTGAGATGGTGGTGTGTCACTTCTTGTGTACATGCTTCACAGCTGTTTGGCTGTGGACCACGTTGTCCATCCCAGTCCTCAAGTGCTGGTTGAAGTTACTCCTAAACACCAGTGTTCAAGTACTTGAATACATGACTGTGTTAATTAATGACTATTAAGATATCATCAAAAGTGGAAGAACAGAAGTGAAGCTCCTTTCATTCATCTCCAGGTTACAAAAGTACCTGGAGAAATCAGGACAAAGTGTGTTTCCTTCTCTACAAATTCCCACATCACCCTCCCCTTCATTCCGACTGGATAAGCACTTCTACTGCTGGACACTGAGCAGCTCTCAGTGGCTAAAAACCAATTCAATCAGGCCAGATGTGTGGGACCTACATCTGGGTTAGAATGACCCCCTCAGCCACAGCATCTTTCCTGAAGACCAGGGAAACGTCTGAGGTGGAGTGGAACAAAATCGAGTTTCCCTGACGCCTCTCCCAGTTCATTTGCAAACCTGGGGGATGGCTCAGACTTCTTCCCAGCTAAGTTCTGGTTAACTAGAAATGTACCAGGCATGTACTAAAGTACCAAGCAACATGCTCAGTACAGGCAAACCAGAAGCCAAAGGAATATCATCCTTGATATTTTCTTTAAACAACAGTTTCCAGTATAAATCGTGCATGCTACAAATGTGCTACAGTCTGGTAATTAACATCCTGTTGTTGATGTGTGGGTTGGATAATCAATACATTGTTTCCTGTCTTTTCCTCTCCCCATCCCAAATAAGTAGGTTCTGTGAGTGCTTTTCAGGGCTGCCATTGGCTCTGAGTATGAGCTGTCCTCAGCAGAAAGTACACTGACAGGAGCCACCACAAGTGAGTACCTTAGTCCCCTCTCTGGCCCCTTGCCTCCATCTGCCTTTGCAGCCTCTGACACTCCATGGGGAAAGAAGCTGCAGCATAACTTCCTGACTCTTTTTCCCTATCCTCACTGCTCCTGGGAGAGCAAAGAGGGAAGCTGGAGCCAGGGTGGTCCCATCCAGCCTCACAGCAGCTGCAGCCCTTCACCCTACAGGGTGAAAGCTGCTGGATGCTGCAGTGTGAAACCAGGGTAATGGAGAAGTTGGTGCCTTGCAACATTTTGTATTAATATACATGCTGTATCGTAGTTGTCTCCCTGCATATACAATCTCAGAAGCTACCTCTACTATCATCACTTTTGAAATAAAATATAGTCTTCTGTCTGGCATAAGCTCAGCCACAAAGCAAGTGCTCCTTAGAGCTTCAGACTTTGGAGTGATTGTTCTTAACACAAGCAACAGGCAGCATTCATTAAAGACCTTAATACTAGAGCAGGGTCAAGCTGAGAAACTTAATATTCTGCTGCTTTACAAGTACTAACGTGACACAAATTCCTCCTGGCTTCTGCAGCTGCCCAGCATGATTTGAAGAGATGAAGAGGGAAAATGTAACGAAGAAGGAATGGAGTTTGGGCTACTAGATGCACTGGATACAGAGGAGCTTCACAGATACTGTTTCTTGTTCCCAGAGAAGGAGCTCAGATGGCTTTAGGCAATTTGCAATTGCGAGGGATCGTATTTTATTTTTCACTTGTGGCCAAGTCAGCTGCTGTATTAAAAAATGACCATGGTCAAAATCAGTGCTGGACACGGCTACGATACAGGAGTGAAAACCATGCTGTAGTACATCTGCTCCCTGGCACACAGCCCAGCACGTTAGCCAGAAGTGTTGGGGAAGAGGAGGAGAGAGAAGGAACTACAGCCTCCAGAGGCTTCTGTGTTCTGGCAGCAATTATCACTAGGACAAAATCTTCCCATTTTAGGTGTGTTTGTGCATCCCTGTGCAGGACCCTCTTAGAGATACGATTCATCATTTTCCTGAATAGGAGCAATCTCAAGTGCAGATTCACAAGCTTTTGTCCTGATCTCTGACTGGGACCCGTGACAGGGTAGGGCATTAGGTGCTTGAGGGAGCGTGTGGGGGGATGCAATTACCAGCCTTGCCGGCCTGGGCAGGTGTACAGGGAGGCAGCCAAGCGGGACTAGGAGATCAGTATAGGAGCTTCCCTGAGAATGCCCTGGGGTTGCCAGCCAGAGCAGCAGGACCCTGTTATTCTTCTGAGTAACAGCCTGTGTTTGCTTCAGGGAAGCAGATCCCCCTGTGCTGCCTCATCCTGCTCGCCCTACCCAGCTGCTGGAGACTGCTGCAAACGGAGTCCCAAAGGCAATGATTGGGGGTCGGAAACCTCCTGACCCCCACCTGCCTCTTGCTAGAGCTCTGCAAGCTCTCACACATGCTGCCAGTCCCCAGGGGGTGATAACTGTAGGATGGAGTCTTGCATTGTAAGTGCTTGGGGAACTATTTCTTTGTCTGGGTTTCTCTGCTGCCGCCACAGAGGGGTACTGATCTCTGCCGGGGAGCCCTGTGTGCAGTCACTGTGTCAATATTTAATCATGGTAATTAGTAACAGGCTGGGTGGCTCAGGAATTCACAACTCAGCATTTACCTCATCCACCCCACCCATCATTTGGGCACGTAAGGGATGTGTCTATGGCAGAGAGGCAGAGGCTTATGGAAGTGCAGCTGCCCCATTTTTTTATTTATAGGCTTTTACAAATCCTTTTGCTCTGATGGCACATGATAGTGTGAAACTAGGAAGAGAGGAACTTCCTTCTAGGTCAAAATAAGTTCTTTTTGTATCTAACCCATGGACAGCTGCCCTTTGCTACCAGTGTTTTAAGGCTTTAGAAAACCACAGACTTGTGGCAGAGCAGAGAGCTGCCTCTTTCCTCTTAAAACTGGGTTAAAACAAAGCCCTGCATGCCTCACCAAGCTCTATCTTTGCACTGTAGCACAGTAGAACATACATCCAGTTACAACAATCAATGCCCTGCACTTTTCCCAAAGGCATCAACTACCAGGAGTGGGTCCTCTCTGTTTCAAGGCATGAGGCTCTGCCAGCAAATTGGGGCTAAGTGCTTCTGAAATCTTTAGGAATTTCTGTTCAGGAGTTACAAATTAAGCTCTCCTTGGAGACATCATAAATCAGATCCAAGGCTGCCTGTTTTTAAAAGCCCTTTCAACACAGCAGAAGGACTCTCACTTGTGATGTACGTGAGCCATGGCTCCAGGTTATACCCATTCTTCATCTGTGAAAGTTCAAGTTAATAGCTGGAGGAAAATGAATTAATAGGTGTAATAAAATGAAAACCAAATGCAAAGAGTTGCAAGGGGAACAGGCAGTAAATGGCAGATAAAACGTAACACTGATAAATGTTTCTGGGACTCTTTTTCTTGTAAAAGAGAAAATGCAGAGAGGAGATACTAAAGGTCTGTGAAGTCATAAGTGATGTGACCATGGAGAACAGGAAAAGGTTTTAACTTTGGCCTCCAATACAGGAAGTGGGGGCCACTAAATAAAACTTGCAGAGGCAGGTTCAATTAAGTTCTTCACCAAAATGTACTCAAGTCCTGAAATATGTTACTTAACACAGGATGTGCACCCCCAACATTTCACTCAACTAGTATTTGTGGAAGAACAGATATCTGGGGGGAACCAGAAATGCTTGAAGTGGCCTTCCTCCTCTTTTCTTTTTAGCCTAATTTCTTTTTAGTAGCAGAGAAGTGGTATGTAGCCATCAGAGTGGGAGCTGCATTGAGTCCTGAACAGGAGAGACCTGTCAGACAGGGAAAGAAAATTCACTGTTCATATGAGAAAACATACATCTGCACCACATATTGAAACTTCTGGCATTAGCACTTACTGCACAACAGAAGACAAGTCACTGGGTCAGTGTCTCCTTCTCATCCATCTTTATCCTCTCATATCCTCATCAGGGCACTGATCACACCCTATCAGCTGTCTAGGATATATGACTGATGGGATATGTAGGTTTGAGGTGGCCACACCACTCACCAGTCTCAGCAATCTGCAGAAATATGGATCAGTGGGCCAAGTACTGATAGCAGTGCTCTAACACACGGGGTAAGCTGTGCTCCTGCTTTTTTAGAGTGCAAATGCTACAAAATATTATAAATACAGAGTAATAAGCCTCTCCTGCTGCTGGCCTGTGGGACCACAAACTGGGGGGAGAAAGTCTATAACACTGTGGCATAGCAAAGAGAGCAACAAGGCAGGGATTATCTGCAGGGACCAGTGTGAAGGGACCCAGGTACTTGGCTCTCTCTCCTTACACAGCTGTACTGAACTGTCATCTCTGTGATACCTGGTGAGATCCACCTACCAACGTATCAGCTGCCCACTACCTCACACAATGCAGGAGACCTCAAGAGGTCATTATCACCTTTCTCTGATACCTGTGTGCACATGCCAGTGTGTATGCACTAACTACAGTCACGTGAACACCTATGCATGTATTTTTATAGAGATATAAACAGGGATTTTGGGTCCGCTGCTTTCCGAGCAGATGAGGATTTGGAACTCTTTCCTTCCCAGAGGAGGCAATTAGGTAGTCTGTTTTAATAAGGGCAGTATCCTGTTCTGCCAGTGATCGGTGAGGATGACTGCCACAATAGCCAAGCGGTGCAGCCAGTGAGCATTTGACTCAATCACTTCTTGACAGGACCTGGTCTCTGTGGAGCATTCATAAATAATTATGCTAGGGGCATGGGAGCTGCCTCATTGCTGCAGACCCACAACAAGACAAACAAAACCCCAACCAAATTCTGAATATTTTCTAATTATTGCTGTGAGGCTTCCTGCTAAACCGAGTTCAGAACAGAGCTTCTTGTTCATGCTGCAGGGGAGAGAGTAGCATCCCTGGGGGCTCATGAGTGACAAGCAGAGGGAGGGGGGAATATCTGGGGCCCCGATGAGCATGGATGGCAGGAGGTGAGTGAATAGGGAGCTTCACTCGGAGGGTGACAGCTGCAAGGCTCCATGTCCCCTCTGTTCCTGACAGCAGTGCCTCCTGGAGCTTTTGTTTCTCTGCAGCTAGGATGACAACCTTGTGCCACTCTTCACCAGAGTGCGCCTTCCTTCCAGGCATGGATGCTATGCACATGGCATTGAGCATTGTCAGTGCCTGACAAACAGTAGGGCATCAAGAAAAAAAACAAAAAAGGTGGCTTTCTTCAAACACAAACTTTCTCATTTCTAAGCAACATAGCTTTCAATGAGAACATCTTACCTTACTGGACCACTCCACATAGTCAGGAAATATGCTCTGTGCTGGTGATGATTAGAAAAAAAAGCTGCCTTCTCAATGCAAATGAAAATTGGTAACAAGAGAGCATAATATGCTTAGAGCTTTCCAGGTTCTGTTTTCTCATTCCCCACCCTGCCATCCTTGTTTGCATCAGTCATCCTTCCTGTGCTCTGACCTTGCATTGATGCTGTCACCACACTGTGCTGTGACCTCTCTGAATGCAGCACTGTACCCCCCCCCCCACCCCCCAGCCATTGCTGTGTCAGTGAGAGAGGGAGGGGGCTGTGCTCATCCCAGACATGGAAACTGCAAGTGAGCCTGACACACCCTACAGCACCGAGTGCTTGCTTTTGCGGGCTGTTTTCTCTTCTGAACTGTGCCCTGGCACAGCAGAATAACACTCATGGAGGACTCCAGGTGTGTATCTGATATTGTATGGCCTTCACCACCTCGTGGACCTCTTTAAGGAGGTGAGTGCTAGATTAACTACTTTGGTTTGTCTGGAGCAAACAGAGAAAACTCCAGGATGGGATGGAATGCAGGAGAGTGGTTTGGGAACTGGCTGCAATTCTCATGAAGGCTTCCCTGAGAACCCTTGACACTTGCATTCTCACATTCTGTTCTTTCCCTGCTTTTCACACAGTTCTCTAAAACCAACCTCCTCTTGCCTGTTCCCACCCCTGCTTCTAATCTGGAAGGGACTGCTTGAGCCATTTTACTTCTGTAGCTCTTGGTGTTCCTAGCCACCAGAAACTCTACAGAAAGAGCTAAGGGTGACAGTTTCTGATTTAAAATGAATGGATGATAACATGCTGTAGTGAAAATGTGTGGGAGACACTCAATTCACTTGGTCAAGTGTTATCCATAAGACACTGGGAGTGCCACAGCTCTGATGGAGACCTATACTTGGCATCTGCCAGCACACCAAAACAAAAGCACTTGATATATTTCAGTATTCAAAGGAAAGCAGTGACCATGGGGAGAAGGAGTGTCTAAATAACAGTACCAATAAGAAAAGACTGTACAAATGGCACTGCTCAGTAAGACCAGAAAAGAAAACAGAAGATTTAGAATGAGGGCTGCAGCCCTCAAACATGCTGTTGCTGATGGCCCAGGGAATAGTCTTTCCACCACAGGCAGGACAAGGAAATGCAAACTTAAGCTTCAGCAAGGAAGGCTTAGACCAGAAAATTACATTTCCTAACTCTAGGGATTGTGAGACACTGGGAGAGATTGCCTGGGTGTTTATTGAGTCTCTGTCACTAAAGGTTTCTAAGAGCAGGCTAGAAAAACTCTTGTCAAAAATCTAGTTTGCGTCTAATTGATTCTATCATAGAGCAGAAGGGTAGACTAGGTGGATACTAAAGGCCTGAGGCAGTCCTATTTCCTGAGGCGCTTTTAGATGTGCTAATGATCTAAAGAGTTCCTGAGAGCTAAGTATTTATTTTTAATACCATGCATAGCTGGTATGTTTGGCATGGTCTTAATCATGGTCTGGATAGAAAGAGAAGCTTCCCTTTCAATCAACTAGCAATGTTCCAATCAAATTATCTGTATTAAAAATGCTATTCATGGCATTTTAAAAGCACCACATTCTTCAGTGTGCCAGCCAGACACCTTCTGAACACAGAGCACATTAAATCCTTGGGTCACACATTTATGAAACCTGTGTCCCCATGGGCTCCTTAAGTTACCAAGGATCTGTGATTCATGACAAGAAGCAGCCTTGACTGGCTTTGACCAGGGTTAGAACTGCTTACACATGCAGGTGAGGTGTCAAGTCAGAGGGGTTGGGAATCCCCATCACTGATACAAGCAGGCTGATACAAGCACCAGGGTCACTCCACTCTGGAGACTTCCAGTTAGTGTCCAGTACATTACAGAACTTTCCAGAAGAGCATGAGCTAGCCTGGCTTGGCTTACTGTGCTCACCAAAATCACACAGGTTCAGATGAAGCAACATACCAAATTCCACTGCTAAATTGACACCCATGGAAAAAATGAGAACAAAAAGAAGAACAAAGAGAAATAAGTAGACATGGGGCACTGCAAAGCCAGACACCTGCTTGTGCTGCCAGCCCTCTCCCTTCATGTGTTTATCCTACAGGAATGCAAGGCAGAGAAGCATGCACAACTATAGAAGAAATTGTTTCCCATGCTGGTGATGCAGAATGAAGAAAACTCTGTCTCCAAATCCATGTGGGGAGCAGGACAGTGCTAAGATCTGCCTTAAAGACTTAAGGATGGATCAGGAATTCTGTGGCAACCTGATTTAAATATAAAAGCATACAGAGTACGTATGAAAATTAATGCACAATTCAGAGCCCTCTGCACTGGGCTGGGGCTTGTTTCCGACAAGCTTACACTAAGAAGCAATTAACTTTGAAAATGAGCTGATTGGACCAAGAAAGCAAAGCAAAAAAATTTCAGTCTGACAGCCATTTCAGGCCAATTTCAGTTCTTTGACACTATTTCAATGAATTCCATTTTTTCATCTATTATTATTGTGGTTTTCCCCAAAACAGTGCCCAACTTAAATTCCCCAGGGCTTGGGGATTTTGGGAGACTATAGATAAACTCATTAGTAGGAGCAAAATGATCACTGAATGAATCAATTTGCATAGACATTTAAATGGCTGCTTGCAGACATTTCTTTTACTAGAAGGAGTAGAATAGTTTCCTTTCAAAGTTACTGCCTGAAAATGTCTCGTGCTTTGGACAACAATTTGCCAACAGTTCACATTGAATTTTCTTCATATGATGATGGTTAGTTTGAAAATAACTGAGGTAAAACTTCACCAAATGCCTTGTTCCCAGTCACACTAGCTCCTGAGTCTGTCTCTTGCTGAAAGCTTTCGCTTCTTGCTCTCAGTTTTGACATCACAGTTTTTCAGCAAGGTATGGAGACTTAGGAAGTTATCAAGCACAGAGGTAAGATAAGTGTAAGTCCTTGGTAAAGGGAAGGAGACAGATACATTAGTTACCTGCCAGAATGGAAATTTACCAGGGGTGTGTCTGTCTCACCCAGCTCAGCACCAGGTTGTTTCGTGCCGCAGATGTGCAATGTCTGCCTTGGCACTCAAGGCTGGCACACAGTGAATTATTGTGCAAAGGATGGAAATAATAGAAAAGGTGACAGCAGTTTTAGACCTCTTTGTCTTCTGGGAGCCCTGGCTGCTACACCAGATGAGCCTTTCTGCCCTGTGAGCAGCTCCAGGTTCCCTGTGCTCCTACCCACCCTACAGATTCACCAGTCACTGACAGCAATCTGGTCCAGCATGTGGATTGAGCTTTGAGGAATCCCTTGGGCAACATGCTCTAATGTCCTTATTAATAAAATTATAGCTCCTGAATAGGTGCATGTGGTATTTCCAGTGGATAAGAAATATACTCATCCCCATTGAATACATGAACATTGATTAATAATGCCCTGCTGTATGTGCATTAGTTATCCTGTCGATGAGATACACCACAGTTAAGCAGCAAAGGCACAGTGTCCTTGACACTGAGACATGTACCTGGATGGATAGTCATGGGCTGGTGAGCAGTCACAGGCTGCTCAGCATACTGGGAAAGCAGCAAACTTGCAGATTACACCTTGTACAATAACCATAATCCTTATACAACCATTTCTGGATCCCACACAAGACACACAGAAACAGCTAAGCAAGCAGCTGGTTCTCCATATGAAAATAAAGTTGAGGAAAAATGAAAATGCAACAACAGCATTCATAAAGCTCCACATGCTCAAGGGGGCTGGGATCAGGCAGCTCTGCTGAAACGAGAGGTCTTTCATGCCACTTCACGTGTGCGTGCAAACTGCACCTTCGAGAATTGCTAACTTGTCCTTTAGGAGCGAGTTAGATAAATGAGATTCCAATATCAGAGCTAATGCTCCTTTGAAGTGTCGCTTTGCCTTTGTGCACTTCTGTCTCTGCATTATCAAAATGTCTTCTGCAAGGCTTTATTATCACTGATAATGTAGAAATAAGAGGCAAAATTTTCTATTCAAGGATTGAGTAGTTAGAAAAAACAATACTTCCCTGGATATTGGAAAATCAAATAGAAGACTCCAGGGCAGAAAGGCTAATTAAAAAAAAAAAAAAAGCCTGCTTTACCATGAAAACCCTTGAGGGGAGATAAAAGCTGAAGGGAGGTGCATGCTTGAATAATAAAGCCTTAATGAGTTTGGGTCCCTGCGTAATACAAAGCATTGATTTTGGCTGCTTGATGAAGTTAGCTATTTGATTAGAAAAAAATAATTTAAATGGACACTGCCCACTAAGATCACTCTATTGCTGTCATAACTAACTACTATTTTTTTTTAAAGAAAAAAGACAGAGGTAAAAAATCCTTTGGGCAATCACTTTTTTTTCCATACAGCTGGCAGAATTAGTTGTATGTCTTGCTGTGTCCACTCTTTGTGTGCTTTATTTTGTCTCTCAGTAGTACCTTGTAGAGTAGAAGGTGGCTGGAGAAATATAATTTAAAAGATAACAGGAAGACGTGACTGTAAAACATCAGCAAAATATAGCTGGCTATCAGTTGGCTATATAGAAGCCAGGGACTGGAGGTATTTCCATGGTATTTATACTTTACTTGAAACTAGGCCATTTCCAGTTTGAGAGCACCCACTTCAGTAGGCGTGAATTTGACACATCATTCTCAGGGCAAATGCTTTGTTTTGTTTAGAAAGGACAGGCCAGGAGTTCCACTGGGCCACTGACACACCTCAAGACATAAAGAATAGTGCTAGGCTAGTCTTAATATCTTGAGGTATTATCTGAGCTTGTGGTTTGAGCTTCTTTGTAGTAAATGGGAAGAGCTTGAGTCATCTCACCCCAGTGCAGGCATTTCAAAGAGGGCAGATGACTCATGCCTACAAGTACCTACTTCACTGAAGATAAAGGCCAGCTCAGATGGAGACATCTGATGTCAGATGAGATGACTCCCACCTTGATTCGGGACATTACTGATGCAAAACCTGAAGTTAGACAAAGAACAAGAGACACACACTTCTCAGAACCTGTATGATACCTTACCCTAACTGGGGACTTGATGAAAAATCTCATGTCTGATTGCTTTCTCACTCAGTGTACACCAGCTGGAGAAGAAAGTCACCATCCACTCAGATCTCTCCTACTATGCTTCTACCTTACAAGAATGACTGCCTGGATTAGTTTAGCAGAGGCAAGGTTGTAGGTTAAACCCTGTGGCTCAGATTATGCAATTGTTCTGACAGATAACAATTGGTGGCTGTAGTGATTAATTTTAGTCTGAGCATCTGTGAGAAACATGCCAGCAGACACACCGAGTACATGGTGTAGGAGCACGAATGTCAACAAGGCAACAGGTTCTCAGAATTAAGACAGGACCAAGTAGCTGCTCCCTTTTTCAACCCCCCTTCAGTCATCAGGCCTATTCTCCTCAGACTGTGACAAATGGTGACAGTGGTCACTGGTTCATCCACAGCAACTGAAATCCAACTGCAAGGGTCACTGAAGAGGCAATCCAGGAACTCCTGTTTGTTGGTGACTGTAACACCATCATATGCTTAGGAGGCGACCTCTGTAGCATCACCCAGGAGCTCAGCCTAATCTTAAGTATTGACAAAGACCATCATCACCCAGGGTCACAATCTCCCTGCGGGGCCAGTTAAAAGGGGTTGTCAAGTTTATCAACTGAGGCACCATCCCTTCAAAGTAGCAGTAAATGCTGCATTCCAAAAGCAAACCTGTCATTTAGTCATCTACAAAGCTGTCTTTTGAATGGATGAAGGATTCAGGGCTCAGCCAAAATGACTGCATGTCTGATGCATGCTATTTCTGCTTTGGGCTCTGTAGAGCTGCCCAACTCAGCTCCCTCAAATGCTTTGTTGCATGGACATGTCATTGACACTGAGGCTCTGTCTCAAGCATCTAAAATTCATGTGCCCATCTTGTAGCTCTGCACATTCCTTAGAGATTGATGTGTTTTCGAAACCAATGACTTTATGACTGCACAACGGGTTGATGCATGTTGCCTAAAATTAGCTACAACACATCTAGGAAATGGGCAGTATAACGACATCCATTAATCATAATAAGACTTGTAATACTTCCTCTAGTTTCTGAAGCAAAACCTGTTTAACCATTCAAATGTCACAGGGAAATTCTGCTGTTAGGGCTCACCAGCATTACAAAGCAGACCCTGGTGCTGAAGTTTGCTGCAAGAGCTGTCTGCCCCAAACATGTTGCTTTGTCAGAAGCAGAACAAATAGATATTGAATTCCTACAGATTTTTGTCCTATTTCCCTTCATTTGCCTCCAGCTATTCCCTCCACAGCAGTCTCGGCTTCCGCCCAGGTCATCTGATAAACTAACAAGGTCTATGATGCTGTCCCTTCTTAATCCATGCTCTGAAGGAAACTAGGATTACAGAGATCTGATCTCTAAATTGCTGTTTATCCATATAGTTTACAATTTCACCACTTGTGGAAGAAGTGCAGGACAAAAGGAAGAGTCAACACATGCAATTATGCACTAATGCAGAATCTGATATGGTACAAAACAACACTGCAGACACAAAGGCTTTGTCTCAGAGACCAGAGGAGAAAAGGAGTTGTGTGCCAAATTGTCCTTTTTGATATTGATGACAAGTGTTTTGAAATCCTCTAATTTAAAACTACTTTGGCATATTTCTTTTCTCTGTCTCAGGCTTGTTGGTGATGTTTAGTCTTGAAACCAGTTCTCAGTTTGCTCTATTCCTGGCAACTACAGTTCCACGTGCATGCCAGCAATTATACCTGCTATGGGCAAAAGGGTTCAGAGATCCAACTTGCCAAGTCCTACATTGTTCTAGTTCAGGGGCTATCCATTTTTATGAGCACTCACAGATTGTTTAGATTGTTTTTCTTGACTATGCAAGTTCCCAAATAGAAATATTATTACTTATATCCATCAAGTCTCTCATTAATTCAAATTCTGCCCTCTAACAAAAAAAACATAAAATTACTCCTAAGGGAGGATGTTGTTTCTGAGTCACTGACACTCACTGAACTTGTTCCCAGTTCTCATGGGCTTCCCAGTATATCTGGCCTTTATTACCCCCTCTTTCTGGTTTTATGAGTCCTCTCTTGGATTACAATCAGCTGCCAGAGTCCTTCAAGGTGGCAAGAAATGAACAGAAACACCTGGGTATTTCTCTTAGAGCTGCCAATCACTGTCACTGCTGAGTAAATGACCTGAATGGTGCTCATTCACACTGCTAAGTAGCACTAAACATGAGTTTGAGGCATCTTTCAGCAAAGCAATGTAAAATTATGGATCTGTCCTTATTTTTGTATTTTGGAGGCTATAGGTCTGAAGTGATTAGGCATTGGAGTGTGCACGTTATAACATGGCATGATAGCTAGCCATTTAATGACCTAGCTAATGAGGAAAGATGATCTCAGTCTGTTTATGAGAAGCAAAATGCTTCCTGCAGTGTCCAGATGGCAAAACAACTTGGTGTGTGGTAGCATTTCACTTCCACATGACTGGGTGAAATCCTGTGTGGGAAACAACCATGTTGAGCCTTAGTCCTGGAAATCCTCACACGTGCTATGCTCTCACCATACAGGCAGTGTCTTTTGAATCAAGAACAGAACTTTAGCCTCACCTTTAAATACAGTAACCGGATTTGTGATTGCCTACAAGGCAAGTTACATCCAAAAGCTTCTTGCTGCTGGAATATGAGGGCCATGGTGGGCCACTGCTGCTGTGGTGTGGCTTGCCATTCTCTTGTGACAGTGATAAGTGTCTCTAATGAACATCAGAGTTGCTCCCCAGCCTAGAGAAAGGCAAAAGCAGGCCTGACTAGACGTGTTAACATCAATGCTCACTTTCTAGCGAGCAGGACACTAACTGGTCCTGACATAGGGAACAGTGAGACTGGGTTTGTAGTTTCTGCTTGTTTGTTTTATTGTTCAAGTTAAGAGAACTGTAATGAGATAAAATACCCTCTAGAAAAAGCTAATTGGATTTGAATAGCTTAATTAATGGAGACAGTCACCTACATAACTCCCTTCCTTCCCCCCCCCCCCCCCCCCAAGTAATGGGAATCTGCAGTCTGTAAGGAGTAAAAATCAGCACAATTTATGATTTGGTTAAGAACATCATTATTAAGGGTTGATGAGGAACTGGAAATAGTTTTTCTGTTCAGGTAGGATATATACACATTCTAATGTTGTGAGCCATACATCAAAATATTAACCACCAAGAATTTTATATTCTGGGTTTCTATTTTTAAATAAAAACAACCCAGTTATAAACAAAAATTAAAATATGACAAAATGATGAGCAACCAGCAGACATCTACTTAATGGTTGAAGTGCTGGTTGAATGTGTTCATCTGAAATCAAAATGTTTCCCATTTAACCTGAAGAAATTTTCTTATGATTACTGTTAATATTGATTAAGGTGATGAACTTGCAGTTGTAGCATTCTTGGCCACAATTTAACAACAGTGAAAGAACATTTGTCTCACATTCCTGCTGCCTGTTGGAGCAGGAAAATATATAATCCAGGTATGGTAGTACAGTTATGGCTGTTCTCTAAACTGCCACTTCCCATAGTCTTCAAGAATCACCTGAACCAGGCAATGCTTAGCTAATAGTAAATTTTATAATGTCTTTCTCAAAGTAAGTGGGGGATTTACAGAGGAGGAGCAGAATTTTCCCTCCCTCAGACTCCCCAGGAAAGAGGTATCAGGAAAGAAAGAACATTGCTTTAGGCAGTTGGGAGGGAGGGAAGAATGATGGGATGGGACACACAAAAGACCACTGGCTTGGGAGGAACTTCAGAATTGCTGGGAGAAATAGGTTAAGATACACATTAATGGAAGCTACAGACTCTGAAATTTCCTTTCAGCCTGCCTAAAATATGCCCTGCTAGACTGGAACTGTGATGGACCAAGGGATAGAGTTAAGGTTGTAACACTGGCAATTCTGATGTTCAGTCATGGTGCTCCATACGATTTTCTCAGTGTTAGGTGGGATGTTTCTATGAAACATAGCTCTTCTGTTAGGTTTCCATAGGGTTTTCCTTTAAAGTAGAACCATGCTCTTAGCAGAAATTCAACATATCCAGGACTTTTCTTTCTGAAGTCCCTGCTGGAACATGAAGGAAGCTTCAAGCTGTTGAGTCAACTGGAATGTTCCTGTCTCCTGAGGTATCTATGTCCATGATGAGGGATGGCTTCCCAGAGACTCTTTTGGCACTTACACTGCTTATTGTAGTGCTGACAGACTGGCTCTATCACTGTGTGATGAAATCAGAAATCTTAATTATCTTGCAGGATTTAGAGTTCTTAAGTGATCAGTGCTTATACCCTCTGTGGAGGTCTCTTTGGAGATCAGGTTTACCTGAAGTTCAGTATCATGTCTCCTTTCAAGTGCAAGTGCAAAGTACAAAAAAGGACCTACTGTGTAGCAGTGTAACAGGACATCTCTTCACATTCTTTTCCCTTTGAATAAGAGACAAAGGAATCCGTGGCTGAACTTCTGCCATTTGTCAGATGTCCTTTTGGGTACCCTGCTAAACTGCACAGAACACCGTGATTTGATTTGCTTCTTTTTTTCTTTTCTTTTTTTTTTTTTTCTTTTTTTTTTTCAGTCATAGCAGCCTAATAGTGAGAAGAAATATTTGAACCCTGTTTTTCAGCAGATTTCTGGACATTCTAACAAATGCTTTGTAAAAAGTCATATTGGTATAGTGAAGTGTAATCAAGTGGTCTTGATGTCATTCTAATATTTCAGATTTCTGCAAGTCTGTTGAAAGTGTATCCTTCTGCAAACAAGCTCAGAATCCCTTTAATTGATGTTACAGATTTTTGAGTCCATAGGCACAGCTTCTAAAATGTATGAAATCTAAGCCTGGCTCCTACTGCTCCTTTTCTTTTTTTCAAATCTTCATGTTTGTTTTCACCACCACATTTAATGCATTGGTCCTGAATATCCTTAACAGAGTAAATACGTTAAAGGTCTTGTGCTCTCGAAGCATCCTGTCACAAAGGAGTTTTCCTTGGAATATAACTGACACCTTCAAATTTGGCTTCTTTAGACCAATAAATATTCTAATGAGATCATCTGTGCCAGGAGCATTTTCTGTCCTCCAGTGTTAATCCCCCTGCAGGTCTCCTCAGGCTTTAGGAATAATCAGGCCCATCATTGTTGATAATCAGTCACAGCTCCCCTGTACAAACATGGGCCCTGCTGGTACTCAGTCCACAATCCAGTGCCAGGCAGCATGACCAGGGCTTTTTTCTTTGACTGAACTTTGAGAATGCAAATTCCCTTCTCAACCTCCTTAAGCAATTTGGTTTTTGACAGATATGGCAGAGAAAATGTGGAGAGATACAGCTCTCTTTGAAACAGTACTTTTACTTGATCATGAACATTTGCCTGCAAGAATGCCCAGGTTTTGTGCTGCAAAGTGTAGTCATAAAAATGGACAATTCATGCTGGGACAAGAAACCCAATTGCACTGTACACAGAAAAGGGATTTAAGACATAAGTGGAGCATGAAGGGGCCAACCATCTGACCACAAATTATACAGAGACTTCCCAGCAGATGTCCATTTCCCAGAGTTAACAGAAAACCTTGGGAAGCAGAAGATAATGTAGTTAGGCCTTGAAGCCCTGTTGTCTTAGATGGCTGAAAAAATTAAAAATAGAGCTTTTCCCACAGCTTCACTCCAGGTATCTAACTCAGTAGGAACGGAGCCCAGTTTTTCATAGTGCAGGGCCTTATGCTATGTCTGGTAAACAAATTTATACATTTTACTTTGCAAGCCTACAGTCACAGAGATTAACAAAGCCCAGAGGTGACAGAAGTATGTAAATTAAACTCTTCTTCAGCAGCCACTAATTCTTCTTCTGGTCTTCACATGAAAAGCATAAAAGTATATACTTGACTATGTTTATGTACAAGAAGAGGTGCTATGTCTGCAAAATATCCATTTACATAACTCTTTTTCTGAGAACTCATATAAGGAAACTATTAAAATAAATCACAAAGTAAATTAATAATTCAGAGATCTCTTTTGATCCACTTCATAAAATATGTGTATGTGTGAAATGGAAGTCAACTGACCATAAAACAAAGCAAAAAGATGTGCTCACTGTGGAAGGAAAGCTATTTTAGTCAAATTTTAAAGAAATGCATTCTATTCAAGGCTTCATATCATGCTCTATTAAATTATAAGAGTGAAAACAGGTTCTGATTTAAGAAGAGATAGCACAGCAAGATGCAATGTCTCAGAAATGTAATTGTGTACTGTGTAGTGATGTTCTGCCTGTCTTCAATTTGTTGGAGCTGACCAAACAGGGAAGATGATCATAGCCAGGAGAATCTTAACCCTCGAGAGTCCAATCGCACAGTTCTTACATGCAGCAGCAATATTTCCCCCTTGTGTAATCAATAGAGCAATTATTTAAGAATTCACAGGAAGTAAATCCCCCAAAGTACAATTTTAGTCACTGGGACTGGAAGAGACAGCTATCTTTGAAAATTAGGCTATAAAGATTAAACTCACAAATAATATAGACATGGATAGGGCACCTCTCAGTGGCAAATGAAGTCTGGATGTCATGCAACTAAATATATATCACAAAGCTGGCTCCAAGTGCTAGTAACACCCATCCCTGTCTTGCCATGTTCCAGCAGAATTGGTGAACCCAGTTACCTCCAAGGAACTTGACTTGTCCCCAAGACACTCATGACTTCTCTTGTGGCACAGCAACTTATTCTAGTCCCAGTCCCACACAGTTCTTTTCATGTCATGGTTGCCAAAATCTGACATACAGGCAGATTGAGCAGAGGCAAAGAAATGTATGTTTAAATTAAAAAATGGTTAAAATGCTATCACCATCACAAGGTTTGATAGCCGTTTTGATAGGTCATTTGAAGGAGAGAAAGCAAAGACAGGTTTTGACTTCTGTAATCAAAATGGCCAACCGTAAGCTTCTTAGAAAGTCACTGGGGAAAGGCAATGCCCAAGAAATGGAGGCTGCGATACCAAATGAGGGGTTACAGTGACCAAACTGGGTGCAATCTGTGGTGATCAAGTCCAAAGTACTAACAAAATCTTATCAATAGGAGAACATTAATTTTACACAAATTTAGTCTTCTAGATAGCAAGGATCTACAGAAACCCTTGTAGAGGAGACAAATCCCTCTGGAGATACCCCTGTGAGGCCCCCTTGCTATTCTCTCTGAGATAAGAAAAACTACTTAATTAGAATGACTAATGCTAGAAAAATGTAGACCCTCTCTTATCTTTTTAGAATATTATTGGTTAGAATGGATTCTTTATTATTGATTGTTTCGTACAAAGGAATACAAATGTATTTGGCTAAGTGTTTCAATTTTATACCCTATTGGTTTACTTTTGATCCCCCACACGAACCCTATAAAAGTGCATGTAGTAACCCATGTATTTGGATTGCTGCCGGACCCCCTTCATGGGAGAAATAAAGCCTGTGGAAAAAGTCTGAGCTGTTCTCTCGGTCTCTTAAGTTGGCTGAAGAAGGTCCCTGTAAGTGAAGATGAAACCACAACGAAGCTGACTGCCTAATAGGCCAGCACTTACATACCTTGTAAATGAAACCTGCCTGAGAAAAGCAGGGGCAGGGAAAAAAGGTACAAACCATGACACAGAGTTTATTTCTATAGCCTGTGGAAACCTGTCCACCACTGGCGGCAATTATCACATCCTAAAAAAGGAGTGTAAGCTTTCAAAAGACTTTGGAAGACACCTATCATCGACCACTGACTAAGTGGAGGATGCCAACCTTTTCCTCCTTAGTCTCAGGACTAATTTTCATTCAGAAGACTACCTTTCTGACTATGATTTATAATTCCAGCCTGTACCACAAGATATATGCACATGTAGAGAAAAGAAAGTACATTGAAAAAGAGACTTCCTTTCCCAGAGCTTTTCAAAATCACTTGAACCAGTTTTCTTCCCAAACTCCCCAGTTTTGATGAGGTCCCCAAGTACCTCTGGAGTAAGGACGGAGAGCTGAGCAGCCTGCTCAAGTCTATTCTTCTCTACAGGCTCTGAAAAAGGACTTCCACAGTGAGAGAAAAGTGACTTATTGAAACCCAGATGCCTTCCAGCCTTCTCTTGAGGTTCCTTCTAGTACAGCAGGCACAAGCAGGTGGCTGGAGGTTCAGGCTACAATTTGCCATCAGAGGCTCTTCTGTGTTTACAGCCACAAGCTGTACTGCTTTAGCCCTTCCAGCACAAAGACAAGCAGGCATAGCTAACCTGAAGAGAACATTTAGGAACATACACATATACTGCTCTAAAAAGTACAGAAGAAAAGTTGCTGAAATTACTTTTGAAGTTATTCCTGTATCTCTTTTCACTGCCAGGTCAGAGAAACAAATTGGTTTCCCACTGACAGCAGTAAGTGACTTTTCATTGGAAAATAGATGCTCCTGATGACTTCTGAGGGTGTTGCAGAAAAATGCTGGAAAACTAAGAGGTCCTTAATATTTGTGTTCTTATGGTTATAGTGAGGAGGACCTATGAGAGGCCCTCACTATGCCAAAAAAACTCAGCAACTGTTCCACATTGTTCATAAATTAGGACATCTTGTATCTAGAGAGGAGTTGAATAATGGACTCAATTCATAATGCTTCAATTCATAATGCTTTGCTCCTGTACTGCAGTGATCAGGAATGGAACAGCTCTGGAAAAGTCAGCCAGAAGAGCCAGCACTTGGTTCCAAAGTAATTTTATTTACCAAGACAACTATTCTGAATAGGCAGCAAATCCAAAGGCAACAGGAAAAATGGGAAAAGAAGGAAGGGAACTGATCATTTAACTTGATAAAGATCTCAGGAGGCTTGCCTGAGATTAGTTGATGAATACATGGCCTGGTTGGCAGTGTACTTACATCAACCCTTGCTTTTCTTCTAGGCTTTTCCCTGACCCATAGTATGACAGGGTTATACTTATTTGGTGTTGCCCACACAGCTAAAGGTCATTTGATGATGGGAAAAAATAGAGAGAAAATCTCAATAAATGTCATTTACAATCTGAGGAAGAGAATAACAAGAGTGACTCATTTTGAGTGAGCTTTCTGAGCCAAGGTATCCATTTACCTGGAGGTCTGATGTAGCTGATCTTTGCTCCAGAATTTTGTTTGTGGTGGGTTCTGACTTGCAGAGGTCAAACAGAGGGAAAACGACTTGGAGGGAAAAACAAATCAGGTGCTTTTCCTCTCTTGCATCCATGCTGCCAAAGGAAATTATAAACAAAACTTGCAAAAACTCTCAAGAGACTTGTTTCCCCTTAAATTGCTCTGTGCTTAGCACTGGTGTTTTTCTGCAAGTTGTCTGTTGCATATAACTAGGTCATTTTATCACAAGCATGTGTTTTACATGCCATAAAATAAAATTTTTAGCTCCCTCAAAGTTCTTTCTTGTCAAAAGCTTTGTTTTTCCTTTAAAATTGCTCTTGTGCTTTGAATGCAGAGTGCCCTGTGTCTAACTTCACTACTTCATTAGCCATAGAGAGGGCAGATCGAGGAACATAATGGGGCAACAGATTGCCAGCATGTGTGCAGGTTTGTAATTGCCTGTTCCTGGCTCCTCTGGAAACAATGGAGGAGCAGAAGCAGCTGGTCTGCAGAGGAGATGAGGTGTAACATCTCCCTGGGAGCACTGCCTGCCCAAGCATCCCTGGCCCTGCCTGGTCCTGGGCTGTCCTGCCAGTCCTGGCCAGGGCAGGCCAGCTCAGAGGGCTGCTTTGAGGCTCTAGTGTGTTCCTGTCTGGCTACCATTTGTTACCATTGCCCAGCATGGGCATCTTGCTCCAAGCTGCTGCACTTTTCCATGTGCTGGTTCTGACAGCAGCAATGATGCTGACAGGGTTGGGCGCTGGACACCCTTGGAAAATGAATTTGGCCTCTAGTGTGTTACAAGAGGAAAACAAACGGCATAGAAAGCACCAAAGTGTGACTTAAACAAAACGACTTGCTAAAGACACGTCTTCTCCATGTCCCCATCTGGATTTGCTGAGTTCATTGATTTTAATGGAGTTATTCCAGCCTACTTAGCTGAGATTACAGCCCATTAGATTATGTATTGCCACGTAAAATTCTGGTAGGTGGTACAGTTTATTTTCTCATTTGTTGGTTCTGCCTCTGGCACAGCTTCCTTATATCCTTCTCCAGTCACCATCCTCTGAAAAAAATATATTTTGTGTTCTCTATAGACTGTCACTTTTCCCTTGCCAAATATTAGCTTCACGACTGAACACTTCTGATTCCTTTTGAAATCACTTCACAACATCACTTTTTCCCCCCCCACCCCCGACAATACCCTCAGGTGTCTACTATGAGATGTTGGATTGTATTGCCACGTGCACTATCAGTTAAAAGAATACAGCTCCAGTTTGGCAAACATCTGTGCAGCTTCACAGCTTTAATGGGTCCTGGTGACTATGAATAATAAAGGGAAACTAAATAATACACTACTTCCTGTAAGCCACATGTGAGTTGGCTCCATTTTGGAACTCGCCTCCTGAGAGAAGAAGGTGTGCCTCCATTTTAGGACAGACAGGTATCATCCTGCAGTGGCACAGGATCATCCTGTAGTGGATGAAAAGTCATGGATGTCACATACACCAGAATGGCACATTTAAACTGTAAACTCTTTGTGATTGATATAAAACACGTTCTCCCAGAAAGGCTTGTGCTCAGCTACTGAGGGGTGGGATTTGGAATTCTCCGGCAAATATTCCTACATTTAATTTCCTTTGACTGGATAGCTACAAGAGATGGTTCTAAGTATGAAAAAGTGCTGCTGAGCTCTTCTCTGTTTGAGATACACCTGAAAAAATGCAGTGTACTGGTTGATGCCAGCTGATGCTTAGCAAACAGAAAAGGTGAGAAGCAGAAGCATCAGGGTGAAGCCTTGCAGTCCTGTTCTGCCAGAAGAGTTAAAGCACAGCGCAGGGGGTTACTTTGAGCCTTCACTTCTCATGGAAGTGGGAAGTGCTCAGCAATTCTTGGGTGGTCCTCAGAGTGTTTCAAGGCCAGATTTTATTTTTTTTTAGGACATTATGTATGGATTGAACCACTTAGAATGGATAAACAGCAATTTTAAAATAAATTGTGAATATAATATTCAGAGTAGGTGACCTCTAAGAGCAAATAAAGCAGAACTTTTCTGCCCTGGAGGGTGTCCTTTGGTTGAGTCTGTGTTTGTAAAATGATTAGAGAAAAAAAGATACATTTAAAAAGACCAGGAGGAGCAAGAAGCAAACACAAGAGAAAACATTTAAACACAAAGGCAGGTTGGAAGAAGGGCCATGCACAGAGAGAAAGCTCTTCTGCATTTCACTGCTGCTTCTTTCACACTTGCAAATATACCACTGAGAGATTAACTGAATTAAGTAAAAGCAAGGATGGAATGCAAAAAGAGAAACTGTGATTCCCTAGTAACTGACTGGCAAGCTGGTGTAGAGGATCAGTGAATGACACGAATCATTTGCAGACCAAGATCAGAGGGTAAAGGGGACACAGCTCACCTAGCTGGGCATTTGTGCAGGGCTTTGACTAACTGAGGCATTCAGAAAAACACTGTTTTTTTCTTTTCTCACTTATAACCTCTTTTCATTTTTGTTCCTTACAGATTCAGCCATGTACTTGTTAGTCTACCTTGCCTAGTTCTTACTTTGTTCCATCATGTTAATGGAGAACCTGAATTTCAGTTTGTTTCAGTTGTTTTTTTTTACCAAGAGGAAATCACACCTAAGGATTTCTGTAATATTTTGTTCCATTTCTTCCAAGTGCTGAAACTTTTATTGGATGAAATGGAAAAAAAGAATCACATTTTGATGCTGTTCCAGATCCTATTTCATATTTTGTCTCCCTCTGATTGTAGCACTTGGTAATTGGAAGACCTATGGAACTTGCAATCAGAATACTCTGTGTATATGGAGTGCATATCCAAACAGTCAGATATGGGCATCCCATAAACATAAATAAATCTGTAGAGAATAAGAAATTTGTCTTATCCAGATATCCAGAGCTGTCTGAAACCTCTCCTAAAATCCAAGTGTGATGCATAGCAAAGAGATCGGAGGAAGAGTAGCAATCAATACATCAGAGACAAGAAATTAAAAACAGGGCTGTAAATTTAAGCATCCCTAATGCCACAATGCTGCTGAAGCAAGTTTGACACACCTCTCGTGCTTTCATGGATACCACAAAGTCATACCTGAGATGATAAAAGTCCACACTTGAATCTGCAGTTCTGTCAGAGTCTGAGCTGACCAAGGTTGCTGTTACCTCTTGACTACCTGCCCCTTTGCCTCACCACATTGCTGACTCGACTTTTCACCTCTCCCTCACACTGGCAAAAACTATACCTAATCCTGCAGTGAGCTGGAAAGCTAAACTGGAAGGAAATGCTTTCTTTTCCCCCTCTGCACACCTCATGAAATGATTTGCTCATTCCTCCCCCTTAACTGGCTCTCTTTATGATCACACAAGGAGAGCATGTCAGGAAAGGTGGAGGGCAACCCCGCTTTAGATCATATATTAAACTGCTGTGGAATTGCTGCCTTAAGAATACAAGCCCCACTCCCAGCCATGCATGTGTGTGTATGTGGACATCCTAAAAGGCCTGCACATTCATTTCACTGCAGTGGCATATGTTTACTTCGATACAGGATTCTTGAAACACTAGCTCACCTTGATTCATGAGTTAACCATAGGAAACTATCATATTCTTTGGCTTTTATACTTCCATTAAAGTGAAAAATTGCTCTTATCTATCATGGTTGTTCAGGAAATCTTCCTAGCAGGTCCAAACTGTGCAGTGTTTCCTTTCTTCAGTCCAAAAATAGTCTGAGATATAAAATACTGATGAGATATAAATGCTGACCAATTTGCTTGTTTCTATTCAGGCTTTGACTCAAAACCTTATTGACAACATTATAAATGTCAACATTTGATACATAATACATGAATACATTTTAGCAGATGGAAAGGAATAGAAATGAAGCCAAGATGCAGTTGAGGCTGGGCTTGGAACTGCTGGAAGGAGAAGGCTGAAGAAAGGAGGGATGCCAAGAAGGAAGTAGAGCAGAAAGAGAAAGGAAGATGGGAAGGAAGGGAAGAGAAATCACTCCTACTGAGTTTCGCTGAATCAAATACTGAAAGAGTGAAGGGATAATAAACAATCCATTACCTTCTGCAGCAAAGGTGAGGCTTTGCTTTTGCTCATTCAGGGAAGATCTCTTTGAGATAAACAGGAGCTGTGCTATGGACAGAAGGCAATATGCTTGTCCATACTCACACTGTAGCTCATTCTCCATATCCAGGGGTGGAGTTTGTTCTGTTTGTTCATTCCATAGGATGAACAGGATACCCTTTAGGTAAGAGACAGCTCAAGTGAAACAGCCTGTTAACCACCAATTTTAGATTAGCAAGAGTAACCGACTGCCTAGAACCAATAGCTTATACCAATACTACGAACTGCACTGAGCTTCTGCAAGGGTTTTGCTATAGCTAAAAATTATGATCATTCTAGATTAAAGAGATATGGGATGCTACCATTCATCACTCAGTCTGTAAAAAAAATTCAGACTATTTTAAAAGGCTAATTGCTGTGCAGCAGAAACACATGGCATAGGGATGAACTGCCTGCAAAACAGTCATTGCAATCTGCTAATGCTAACTGTACTTTTAGGGGCTAACAAAAAAGATGCCAGAGGACAAGATGAGAAACAAGTTGAAAGTAAAAGGTAAATTTATGATTTTGCATTCTGGGGAGCAGGTTACCAAGAACTATTATCACTACCTGTGCATCAGACACAGAATGTGATTTTCAGATACCTCTTTACATTTTCTAAAAAGGAGCTCCTATGAACCTTCTCTTCTTTTTCCTGTGTTGTTTCGGTACTGAACATTCACACTTCTTTTCTGAGAAAGACAGCTGATTTGTCCCAAAGTGTGTGCATTTGCAATATAAGTGTATTACTTGTGATATTCACTATTCCCATGCTTTTCTTACTCAAAATAAAAAAGAACAACAACAATGCAATACTAGGAAGAAACTTCCCTAGGAAAACAAAGAATCTTTTCTATTTTAGATCCTTGGTAGCTCCATTTTCATAGAGCCGATCAGTTTGTCTGTTTTCGGTCTCAGAATTGCTTTTCTAGCCTTCAGGAAGTGCAATGCACAAGTAGAAGTCTGACAAACTCGATTTATGTTAAGAAATAATTTTTCTGTTGTCATAGAAACCACTGCACATGATCCAGGCATGAATAAAAAAGTAACAATGAAAAGCAGGTTGCTGGTTTCGCCAATGACATTCCCTTCATTGTTGATGTCCCATCAGTAATTTCCTTGCCCTCTAATGCAAAAAGGGCAAAAAGATGGTGTCTGGAAGGCTGGCTGAGAGGAAAAATTTGCCTAGGGGGGGCTTCATTGTCATGAGACAAGCACATATCTCAGCCCAGAAGAGGGTGTGTTGCCAGGCCAACCTCTCCTGCAAGGTTGCAGCAAGGGAATGTTCTTTCCAACAGGGAACAAAGCCAGACTAGAAATCCCTCAAGCCTGTCATAGAGATGTCCATGTCAAAGTGGAAAGAAACAGAATAATTTCCTTCTCTTATGCCATGGGTTTGCTTCCATCAGCAGGAATGAATCATATCCACATTTTAATGTTTGCATGGCTCTTGGCATTGTGCTATGCTGTGCCAATGCTATGCACTGTGCTAAACAATTTCTGCTTCAATAAGAGGAAGTGTTTACCTGGACAGCAACAAATACAAGGGAGTAAAAGAATCAATGAACACTGAGCATCATGACATGTTCATGTAGAAGCCTCTGCACCCAACCCAGCACTGCCTGCCCATGGGCTCTGTGGCACAGCAGTTACACCCTGCCCAGTATAAATGACCATTCATTGCCATTTTTGCACAATGGAAGTGCAGGAATGTACGCTGTGTACTACAACACTTACACTCCACTCAATCTCCACCATCAGTCATTGACGTGTTAGGGGTGTTTATCCCCAAGATTTACAAGGGCAATGAACATTGTTAGTACTTGCCACTACAGCTGTCAGACTGACTTGACATTATTTCCCGAGGGAAATCTGTTTCTGCATCTGCTACTGTTGGTTCAGTTTACAACAGGCTTTCAGCTAAAGGCCTGTTGCTGTGGATCCCTGACCTCACAAAAAGGTAGAAGGACAAGAAGTACTACTGCAAAAAAATCTGAAAACCTACAACATTATGTGCAGCCTTTGAGTTCCTATAAGTAGAAAAGACAGAGGATTTCAGTCCAGAATGCTCCTCTGCTGAAATTAGTACTGGGAACCATCCAAAAAGAAGAGGATATGGATAGATTATAACTTTTTTTTGCCTCTCATGCTGAGTAGTTGCAGTATGTCAATACTTAGAAAAGAATTTTATGAATGAATATTGCTTCTTCTTCAGCTGGTACACTGTCCAGACAGTATTGTTTCTCCCCTATTATTTATCATTTGAAAATATCTGCCAGACAATCTCTCTAAGTCCATTCTGAGATGAAGCTTACCAGTATTAATTTTGCAAGTGTAAGAAACAGAGGCAGGTCTGGCATTAGTTCTGATTCATGATAAAGTGGAAGCAGCTTTTAGCACTGGGTGTGCCACAAATTATGAAAAGGGAATTTGGAATTTATATTTTCCAATATTCTCTGTAAGATGCATTCTTGTGGGCATTCCATGCAGCATTCTCCTTTTTAATAAAGAAAAAAATATACAGATGACAAAGGGCAGGAAGACAGATTAAATAAACTTACCTGATCATATAAGTGGATATTAGTGGACATTTTTGACAGGGCTGACTGAACTCTAGTTATAAGAATCTGAATAGAAAGCCTCATTTGCTCACTGTGAATGACCATTTGCAATTTGGTCATTTGCTTGTTTTCTCGAGAGACACAAAAGCACATGGAGGATGGAAAATTAAAACAGAACTCAGTTATTGTCATGGTTATTGTTGCCAGATTATAAGAAAGTGCTTATCTGCCACTTCTCCCGTATGTGCACATGTACATGTCTCTTTTTATGTTCACTGCCTGTCCACAGCTTGTCTCACACATGCATCTCGTTATGTCTCATTATCACATTTCATTCCCATGCTCTTTGCAGTGCGAAAACAAGATGTGTATTTGGTAATGAAAATGCTAGAGGGGGTTGAGGGCAGTTTTGCATGGGAGATACTGTATTACCACGTCAATCACCGCTCCTCTCTTTCTTAGTCTTTGCAGATGAATCCTGGATGAGCCTCAGCTGGGGTGTTTCTGGTACTGGGGAAGCTGAGATTTAGATAGCAGGTTCTCAGCCCAGGTCCCCTGGCATGTGATTCACACACTGTTATCAAACTTGCACTGAGGGTCCTGAAGGTTTTCTCCCACCACACTGAACACCAGGTTTAGAGCTCAGCATAATTCAGGGCTTTCACTCCACCCTTGGCCTACATATAATAATTTTTTTTAATTTTTTTTTAAATTTTTTTCTCCCCATGGGGCGGGCTGCCCTATTATTAGGACCTATTAATCAGCCTAGCTACCAAAAGGGGAGTAGGGGAGAGAGACAACTGGCTTTTGCTCCAGCATTATGCTGTCCACTGGCTGGGTATGCCATTCCTACTTGTCATCCAGGCTCCTGCTGCGGTTTGTCCCCTGTGAATGCCAGTACTGATGAACCTGCTGCTGCTGCTGATCTGCTTCCTTCTTTCTCTTCTGATGACAGCTGTGTGTTTTGACCTGTGCTCAGGAGGGGATGCCACTACACATCAGGACATGAAGGCTGCCACGGTTTCTTGGAGGAAGCTTTCTTTTCTTGGAGGCAGCAGGGGGACTATAGTGGGAAAGACCGTGGCACCTTCCCCACGGGAGAAGAGTAGGAATGGGTGGAGGCAGAACTGCCAAACAAAACCCATTCAACTGGAATAGCAAAAGCTGCTGAGCAGTGGTGGCTGCTGTGACCTGAACTGTGGGCATCGGGCTCAACTGCATAACCTAAACTCCCCAGAGGAAAGCGATCCCTGAAAATGAGTGCTTAAGTCACCTGTGTGCTCAGACGGCACAGCCTGGACTGCTGCATCCTGGGGCAACTGTAGATCCAGCACATTCATCAGCTGTTGGTAGAGACTCTTAGGGAGAGAGGGGACAGGAGAATGCTTGCAGTAATAGCAGAGTAGCAGCAGCAGGCAGGTTGGTGGGAGAAAAGGTGTTGCATTTGCTGGGATATGGATATAAAACGTGCAGCTGCCAAATCAAACCGTTCTCCTTGTTTCCTACTTTTTTCTCTTTTTTTTTTCTTTTTAAGAATAGCCAGTGACTTAAAGACAGAAAAAGACAATCGTATGCCCTCCTTTATATTCCAGAGCGTCCCCCTTCTCCCTGCTGTTTGGCATCGCGCCCATTTCCAGCAGGCACTTTCAGATGCAGATTTCTCCCTGAATAGGTATGGCGGGGCTCTTTGTCCTCATCTTCCCTACCTTCATTAGCGGCTCTGCTGCTGCTGGCCTTGCTCAGCTATCCGAGGGACCAGGGCCGGGCAAGGAACTGAGCAGGAAAGGCCCCCTTCATACTGATTCATTACCATACAAATGGAAAAACACCCCAGCTATGCAGAGGGCGGTATCTCTGTAAAACATGCAAAAATAGCACACAAAACAATGATTACACAGCGCTTATGCACCAGTTAAAATTCACACTGGGTAGGCTGGATAACGCATATCCGTGTATATATATGATAAAATGGATTTGCTTTGGATCTGCAAATGGTTCAGAGATGTCTCTTGAGATAGGGGCACTGCCTGGGGCATGGTGGACCTATCTGGGTAGTAACCTATCAGCAGGGCAGCAAGCCGTGACAAGAAGACAGATGAGAGGAGATGATCCCCCGTTTGTCTCTTGCCTTGGTTCAGGCTAAATGTTGAAAGATGAGACATCTGTGTATGTGTGTCCCAAAGGCCAGTCATCCAACATAAATGGTGTTTGGAAGGTTTGCGTCAAGCAAGAAGACTCTCAATTACCAGCATTTGCTTCGGGTAGGAGAGAAAAATGCTGGGTAACTCGTGTGTTCAAGAACTGAAAACCAAACTTGTTTTAAAGCTTTTGGTGAAATATATAATCTGACTTTGTGCTTAGTGAAAATAGTACGTAAGAAATGCTGTGAAAAGTCCATTTTATATGAATATATTATTTCTGTAGCTTTATTGATATGTGAACAGTAACAGCATATAGAAAAAAGGGATTGACTGGTGAAAACATGCTTCTGGATGAACATGAAATGGGATGTCACACGTGCAAGACAAAGAATTGTAAGGAGGAAAGAGATTGATTTCCTCAGGCTGTTTGGGATATGATCCCTCTCTGCTGGAAGTTACACACTTCTCCATCAAGACTGCTAATCTCTAAATTTCCTGAAGTTATGTAAACTTACACTTCTGAAGTTGTAAATATCAGGGTCATGTTTGGGAGGAAATAAAAAGTGAAAGCGGATCTGACAGCAACGAGAGGTCAGGCCACAAATGGGGTTAATTAAAGAGCTGTCCATACTTCAGAAACTGGGGAGATCGTCACCTGGGCTGTTTAAATCCAGCATTTCTGGATAGGGGCTTTCAGGAAGAAGAAGCTATTGAGGGAAAGGCTGTGACCCTCCAACTGCCCTTACAGGTTTGCAGAAAACAGATCGGAGTGGGAAAAGCCACATGTGACTTTTGGGGACAAACCCTTCCTACAGCTAAAGGACCATTGAAGCCAGGTGTTGGTGAGTTAGTATTGCCAGGAGAAATGGTGTCAGTCTCTCTGTGGACATCTTGTCAGTACTGAGGGCCCAACCACTCCAGAGGGTGGTTGGACACTGGACCAGACTCCCCAGGGCAGTGGTCATGTTCCCAAGCCGGCCAGAGACCAAGAAGTGTTTGGACAATGCTCTCAGGGGCATGGTGGGATTGTTAGGGTGTCCTGTGCAGGGACAGGAATTGGACTTGATCATCCTTGTGGGTCCCTTCCAACTCAGCATATTCTGTGATTCTGTGCTCCCTAGGGATTCACTCAGGGTCTTAGCTAGATGCTGTACCCAAATGTTGGCAGCTCATCCAAGTGTTTCCTTTGCACTTCACTGGGTTGGGTTATAACCCTAAATCCCTAAAGTGATAGTGGCAACATGGGGAGCACCATTTTGCAAGAAAACTATTTAAAATTAGGCTTTTCCAATTTTTGGCCCAAGATTCATTGGAAATAAATGACAGAACAACTTGGGCTAGTATAAGGCTGAGAACTGTGGGATATACCCACAGAAGCTCTGACACCAAACACAAATGATAACCAAAGTTCTTCCACCTCTGTATTCCTGCCCTCTCCTTTCACAGGAAGATGCACTAGGATGGAGATGGCTGATGGCACTTGAATGCAGCCCTGCAGCGTGGCTGCACAGGCTGGGTCTGCTGCTCCCTTGAATTAGATCTAGAGTGGAGACAGATCCTGAGGGGCTAGAGCTCAACAATCTGATCTGGGAAAACCTGGTTCATCAATTCCCACTCTTTTCTTGCCAATATCAAAACATTTTCTGGAAGCATTTTATAATGTCTACCTACACCAATAGCCACACAGCATGCTGGATTTGTAACCATATAATTGCATCTTCCAAAATAATATATTCTTACCCTCTAAAGACCTGAGCAGGTAGGTAAACAGTTTTTTGTCAAGTACTCTGGAAGGCCTTCAAAAGCATAGTTTGCTGTGGAGAAGAGGAACTAATAACTCTTTCCATAACCTCTTTGATTTATGGAGGAAGAAAAAAATTCCTTAAATTCCACCATTTTTCTTTGAAAACCAGCATAAGGCATTACTGTCTACAGAAATCTGCTTTATATCCTCTCAGGTTCTCACTTTTCAGGCATATTTACTGGTACGTGAAACACATGTAAGCCTCTCAGTAACAGCTATGCTTTCAGATCTTTATTAACCAATAGAACTGGGAGAGTGGCATGTCCCTGATCTGGAAGAGGAGGATAGGGAAAAGATCTTCTGAGCTCTGTGAAAAATTAAATTTGGAATATAATTCAGGATTTCTTGCAAATGTTGATCAATTGACTTGCACCTTGGATGTGAGCCGGGCTTAGTCTCATTAAGAAATTCCAGATAGATCATATGCCTCTCCAAGAAGCGTGTCTTAGTGAGATTTTTCTGCAAAGACTATCAATGTAATTCCAGTTATGTTTAATTCTGGTAAATACAAGGGCAGGTTTTTTTAGCATGTGTGTTACAGAAAGAGGTGAAGAAGTATGTCAGGCTAGTTTAACCACAATTTCAGCACCAGTCTGGTTAAATCTGTTTCTAAATCAATCTAGCTCTACTACCTCTGTGACCAAACCACACACAAAAAGGCCTTAAAAACTGAAGTGATAAACCACCAAGGAACAGCAGTTTATAATGAAAACAACAGGGATGATAATTAAACTTCCACCCGTGGTCTGAATTGCCAGTCAGCTCAGTTAGCAAACTAATAAAGAGAGAGACCAAATTCTTTACTGCCTGTCTGTGGGACAGATCAGCCTTGACAATGTTTCACCCTACCTCTCTAAAATGGGGTGAAAGAATATTCAGGCAATATGCAAAGCTGTTTCCATTCGGTATCCTCCTCCTTTCTCATGAGTTTTCACCTACTGTTTATCAACAAGCTGTTCTATATAGACCTTCCCACCCTATTTGCCTCTGGACTCCCGGCTAATTCTTCTCTCATTACTTCTGTTTTGATGCCCACAAAACTTCTTAATAAAAATTAATTTCTTACCTGAGAAAGCCCTAATAAGTACCATACAGCAATATTAGCAAAAACCAGTAGGTTCTGTACCATCTGATTTCTGGGATTTTGTGATTAACTGTGCAGCATTGACAGTAAATACATTTGGTTTGTCAGCTGCTGATCAGAAAAAATATTTATCCATTTTCCTCTAGTATAGGTTATATCTGTGAATTGCCAGGTGAATTCAAAAGTGGCTCCTCAGGTTGCTACAATCTCTACATGACAATGTATTTCACTGACTCATTTTTTCAGAGATGTCCTGCTGTATATGAACTTACAAGCTATTTTTGCCAAAATATTAATTGCATGTTCTGTGCTTCATGGCTCTGCTTAGCAGGTGAGCATTAGTGACATGGATCTTCAGTGACTGGCATTTGCATAACTTGGATACCATGAGTTCCCTAAAAGTTCTGTGTTTCCAAAACTCTTCTTATCATAAGGATATGTACAAAATGTATTGACCTTCTGGTTTTACTCACTGTTTGAGCCTCTTGCAATTTGTAATATGTTTTATCCTGACAAAATGTTAAGAGAGGTAAAGAGTAGAAAGGGAGGAATGGAATCAGCTAAAGACTAGACTGACTAATAAGTTGCCCAAATAATTAAGCCAGATAGGTTAAAACCAAGGACGAGTTTTCTTCTGACTTACGCTGCTGCTCTTCAAGCATTGTACCCTCTTTCCTTTTGTTCCTTTTCTTATGGGAAAATATACTGTCTTTCCAGTTTTCTTCCACTGGGAATATATCCTTCACATAAATAAATCTTGATTTAACAACATATTTTTAATAATTTTTGGCATCCTTATTCAGTGTGACTTTTTCTCTTCTCTTTGCAAAATGCCCTTCCTAATAATGGAATTGCATTAACATTTCTCCTTCAGCCTCCACTGCAAGTAGGGACCTGGTTTGAACACTATTAGTAGAGGCATATCAGTTCAGGTGGGTTACAGCTGTTGAAACTTGCACTGTAATATTGTCAGACAGAGCAAACTATCAGATCATCAAATATGATTTTAAATGAAGTCTGAAGTCTAAAAGGATTCTGGAAAGAACAATTTTCAGATGAAGGAAAGGATAATTACTCCAAATATAATGAAGGAGCTAAAAGAAAAAAAATCCTCTTTAGATTCCTCAATTCCAGGGGTTTTGCTGTGTATCTGTGAATTTTCTAAAGCATTCTTTTCCTCTGCTGTCACTGTCTGACACACCACACTGCATAACTTGTCATTGTGCATTTACATTTTTCTCTGTTGCTGAGGACCGCCAGCTTGAATTAGAAGCTGTTCATAGCCAAATTCTGAAGTCTCGGGATATTTACTTGGATGTGGCAATGGATTAAAGCAGGACTGTGCCATCCCTTCTCCCAGCCTCGCAGGGGAGGGTGTTGATGGGTCACACAGCTGCTCCTGAACTGCCACTGTTCCTGACTGACATATTTTTTGCTTTACCCTAACATGTCAAGCTGTCTGTATCCTTCTGTCAGCTCCAGGCAAGGATGCCAGCCTCTGAGATAAGGGCAGCATGATGAGGCAAGGCTGGTACTTGTGTCAGCCACCCCAGCTTGATCTGCTGCTGCATGGATCTGCACACTGCCAAAACTCTGTCATTCCTGTCTTTTGGACAGCTACTGTTTGTAAAACCAATCTATACTTTACAAAAGTTATTCTTTCACCCCAGACTGGGGGTTTGTCGAAGTCTTGAGTCACCGGGAAGCCCCATGGAGGCTCTCTGACCTAGGTTGTGAGTGTAGCCCCAGCTCATGCTGCTTGTATGAACAGGAATGTTCCCTTTACTGAACCCCACTTCTAAGCAGAAAGCAAAGGATCAAGTGGGGGATTTAATGCTAAGCACCAAATACTAAATTATTACCATTCAACTTAACTCGATGCCTCCCCTCAAATATTTGAAATTCAAACAGATTGTGCTCAGCACAAAGCAAGCCAGCTCTTAGTTGGGAATGGAGCTGTTATTGCCTAAGTACCACACTGAAAAAACATTGATTTCCACACACTCTGAATACTCCTAAAGGCTTAGGAACTAATGACAGCTGACTGTGTTTGTACTGGATGCTCAATCACTGCACCAAATATGCTCTGCAAACTAGTCACCTTTAAAATTATAGTGGCTCCTTGAATAAATCACCAGCACCAGATTTCTTGGGTTTTCTTGGGAGCAGAAAGGGAAAGGATGAATATGAACATGACATGATGACAGTAGTATTAAAATTATTTAATTCAATGTTATTAATATGCATTTGTATTTTTTTCCATGTTTTTAAATTTCCTCAGGGAAATTTTCTGCATTCTTTTCTTGGCATTTCTTCCAGTCTTTCATTCTCTTTCCTTTTTTCTTTCCTCATTCCGTTGTCCCCTTCCTCTCCTTTTCTTTTACTTGTTCCTGTTCCTGTTCTTTCTCCTTCTTTTCTACTCTAGTCTATTGTACATGCTTGGCTTTACTATTCTACTACTTTTTATTTGAAGAAAATTCTAGACATGTGATACAGTTTTGCATGTTTTTGCTCCTAATAACAATTACGGGTCAATTTTCACACCCTATAAATTTGGATGGATAAATTTGGTGCAATTCTACTGATATTAATGGAATTTTATCTGACATCGGACTCTAACCTGACATTTTAATGATTGATTTGCATGGTCTCAGCTGCAAGATAATTTGTCTTAAGCCCCCATTAAATCAGAAAACTACTGTTCCTGACTGAACATGCCAATCATTCTAGCTTATCTAGTGAGAGATGCCACATGCTTTCTCCTGCATTAGCCTTATTTTTTGACAGCTACTTACACTATTTATTGTCTAATTGGGTCTACCAATACTCCAGGCACATCCCAATCTGTCCAGCCTAGATGCAAAAGTCTGAAAAAAAATCTGCATACTGTTGTTGATTACAAGATACAGGGGCAAAGAAATGCAGCCTGGATGTGACAACTTGCTTACTTTTGTATCATTAATTCCCTGGGAAAAAAAAACAACTTAAAAATTGCAAAAACTGATGGAAGAAATTACATCTGAGCACCTGGGCTGATTCTGACTATAAGGGGAAGAAGGGTACTATGTACAGAACAAAAGCCACTTTTTCCTACTGAGATTTTCATACTTGCAAGGCAGTAAGGGCTAAATCCTGCCAGCCATTGCTTGCTGTGCTGTGAAGGAGGAGGAGGGAAGAGCTGCTCCCCAGGCAGTACCAGGAGATACAGCTTGCTGGTGTGCCTCAGTGTGTGTCTGAAGGAAGAGAATGCCCTCACACACAGCAGCCACTGGTAGGGTAGGCTCTGCTTTGCCTCCGTGCAGAGAAACAAGAATTCCCCTGTGCTGGGTCCCACTGTGAAATCCTGCTCATCAATACCAGAATTCTCTCCATGAAGGATACACCTGCCAACCTCACAGCTGTGGGCTGCCAAACAGCACACCAGCATTTGGACAACAGTTTCTCAGTGGGGTTGGCAGAGGTTTGGCATCCACCGGGACCTGATCCAAAGCTCATGGGATTTAATGGGGAAAAAAAGTCCATTGATATTGGTGGCTTTGGATCTGTCCTTTTGCTCATCTCCTTTGATGATTTATACAACACTGACATGCATATTTCACTTCTGAAGCACACAGAGCACATGGTTTTAATCTCACCATTTCCCTGGTGACAGGGAAGGAACTGTGCTGGCAGCTAAGACACTGAAAAACATTCATTATTCTGTATACTATTATTACTTTTTACTTCCCCATGGAAGGTAGAAACTACAATTAAAAAAAATCACAAATATTTTGTTTTACAATCTTTGCCTGTCCTTAAAGGCACAGTCAAATATTGTAAAGTGCAAATTTTTGTGTGTGCTTAAAAATGATGAGAATGGGTTTTTTTTTTTGTGTTGTAATGGGAGGTAAGAGAACATCAAGAACTAAAAAAAATTTAAAATTAAAAAAAAAGAAGCCTAGACACAGCTTAAAGAGGGAATATTTCCAAAGTAACAGGAAATTCTCTTCTCAGATTGGAAGGTGAGAACATTTCAATCTCATCAAGTCTTTGTTTATAATATCAGGGTTACTGGGCCATTGGCAGCAGTTATCTGTTAATTATACTGATCTGGACCAAGTCCTACAGTAGCAGTGACTACAAAACAAACTTAAAGTAAGTCACAACTCAAGATGCCTCATGACCTCAAGAGCAGTTTTCAGGAGCAGCCAGGGCTTGCTGTGTTGTCTGTCAGACCCCGTATCCCATGCATTTCTCCAAGGGATGCCCCCTCAGCATCTAAGTTCATGGAGACAGCAGAGCATCTCCTGCCCACAGGACAGACCCACAAACCACCAGGCATTTTCAAAAAGCAGGAGGGATGTTTTGCTATACTTTTAGATTTTTCATTCCTAATCCAACACTTTTTTCCTTCATTTCCTCACTGGCTTGTGCAATTTTTTCAGCACTAGATGTCAGTGTGGACTTGCAATACCAGATTGCTCTATAAGTTTTCATTAACAAGACAGGAAGAATTGCTACCCAGAGTGAATCCAAGCTTCTCCAGCCTCATGATATGCTTCCTACAGCACTGGTCTTTTTCCATGTGGAAAGTGTAGAACTGCTTTCTGTCCTTGATTGGGATTAATATGGCTGTAAAAGGACCCTATCTAAATTGTGATCATAACATGACTGAATTAAAGAGGAATTACCATGAGTCCAGAGAAAAGCTTTGTTTAGAAAACAATAAAGAAAAATAAATGGTTCTGAATTATCTTGGTAATTTGTGACCCTGCTAAGACAGCATTGCACAGGTGCTCCATGGGGATGGTTAATCCTGCAACTAAGAGTACTCATCTCAACAAGAACCTACTGACAAAGACTGAGTCTTTGCATTTCCACTGCCTAGAAAGATACTGCATCATCTTGACGTGTTTTGCTACATGTCAGGCAGTTACAAAGACTGTTCTAACTTGCACTTGATTTACAATTTGCCTGACATTTTCTGAATATTGAACTGAAAGCAGCATGGGGCAGAGCAATCAGCCAGGAAGTGTATGTTGGCTTTCTGAAGTGATGAAATGACTGGTTTCTACTACTCTTCAGAAAACATTTTGCTTCTTTAAGAAATTTAAATCCCTCATTCTCTATCTTATTTAGGGAAGGCTGAGGAAGATGGATGAACCGTGACTCCCCTCACTCTGCAAGAAGCAATCTAGAACGAGACACAGCTTCTCTTGCTCCTGGAGAAGTACAAACTGGGGAAAGGCAAAGTGGAGAGAGGAGGAAGTGGGTTCACAATTCTGATTTCTCATCTCTTACTTTCATGGATTTTGGCTTCTGTCGAGTGGAACTGAGCCAACATGACAGATGGAGCCTTTTACACCACCCTCATGCTTGGTTTACACCAGGCGTGATGCACAGAAGCCGAGGCAGAAAACGTTTCTGGCAGAGAGTGTGGAGCTCTCTGATATCCTCCCTACTTGGTAGCCTTGTAGCTGTGATCTAGGCCTTCAGAAAAATCCAGTTACATGCCTTTGTATTCTTCACTGTGCATTAGATAATAAAGTATTATCCTGATACTTACTTCAGTGTGCCTTGCTTTTGGTATATTTTATGGTTGTTCTTCCCGTTTGACTCCTGCTGCACAAAGTCACTGTGACACGTGTGACTGCCCAAGCAGCTGTGTTTAACATTCCTATTTGTTTTTGTTTCTCATTATTAGGCTTATCAGTAGCAGGCTGCAAGTAGGGTGCTGTAGAATGCTAATTAATAACTAATATAAAATATTAGCAAATACTGTGCAAAAATAAGGACAAAGGCATTTTTTTCTTCTGGGCTGAGAAGTTAAGGTAATACTTGGTAGATAATAGAGAACCTAAGAGAATACAGATTGTACTTGGCAAATCTAAGGTCATGTGGCTCTACCACCTGCTCTCATTCCTACATTTTTCACTGTTATTTTTCTGTAATACTGTTTTGCATTTATTTACCTCTTTCTCTGGATGTCTGGCATTCAAAGAATTAGTATCAATAAAGAAAAATGTATCCTGTAAAAGAACTTTGCCTGCAATCAACTTCTGAAGACTGATTTACCTGTGCAATTCTCACTGTGTTACAACTTGAAGTGTCTTCCTTGTTATTAACTATCATGAACTGCTCTAGATAAAGCTCTCTGTTAAGCCAGCTGCCTCTTTAGGTGCAGGAGGGTTTTGTGGTCCCACCCTGCACTGAAAATCAAATTAGTGTAATTCAGGGATATAACTCGAATGACTACCATTATCTGCCCCTGCTCAAGTAAAGGGAGTTTAAGGTGATCAATCCTCCTTCCTTCAACTTCAAAATCCACACTCATCTGGCACTGCTGGATACTGACACATGAGATCTGAAAACAAGGGAGAGTAAACATGCTTCCCATCTGTTAGTTTGTCCTCCACCCCCTCTTGGAAGTCACAGAAACAGAAAAATGAGCTTGATGGCACCTTTATATGTCAGCTGTATGCCCCGCACTTGCATACCCACAGATGTGTGTATCATGCCTTGCCCAGATAAACATGCATTGATGTCACTTCATTAATGAAATGGTGCAGATGCTTCCAGTGTAGAAATGGGCATAGCCTAAGAGGCTATTTGACTTCTCTTGTTTCTTAAACATGTAATAAAAATGAGGGTTGGGGGGCAATAATTGCATGAAAGATAAGGTGATTATCACAGAGAGGTGATAATGCAAAGCTGATAAAAAAAAAACAAAAAACAACCACCAACAAGTAAAACTAATAGAGTTTATGGGAGAACCAGTAACAGTACTGGCTTGATCATGTACCAAAGAGGCAAATTCATATTCATAAAATTCAAAATTTTTTTGCCAAATTCATAGCATTTGGTATTGCCTCTGGTTACCTACATAGGTACTCAGTGGCTATGATAATACAACTGTGAATGTAGGACAGCATAGAAATTATTAGGGTGAGTACCCTTTCTTATGAGAAATCTTGGACTGAAGTAAATTTTTTAAAGTACTACTTTACAGCATGTGGTAATGAAGTGCACAGCAGAAACTGCCAGTTCATCAATAATGTTATTTCCAAGTACTTCTTCCTGTATAAAACGGTCAATCAATAAGCCCAGTCAAAATGTCAGTTTATTTTCAAGATTAAGTTATCCTCGTTGTGAACATCAGTTTTCTCTACAGGCAACTCTAGAGTACAAAATACTGCATATTGTTTGCAGTGTGACAGAAACTTCAGAAAAACATAAACTTCAAACAAAAGACAGAAGGCTTTAGACAGAATTTTTATAAAGCAATGGTGGACTTCCTTACCCTTGTGAGCATCACCACACATTTCCAAAACAATTTTAAATACCAAACCTTGAGCTTGACAAGCAGCTTGGTTTTTTTATTCCGTGAAGTTTGAACTCAACATTTTGCCGAATTGTTTTTCATATGTCAGTGCAAGCATGTGCCTAAATCTTCATATGATTAACATCAATAAGTGTAAAGAGTTATTCAATGCAAATAAAAATCTAAATCTGGATAATGGGGTCTGCATCTATAAAAACACCAGACACCAGCTGGAGCATCACTGACACCAAAACCTATCTAAAGGGATTCCTACAGTAGGTTTATGTATTGTTTGTAGTCACACTGAGAGAGATTATATGGGACCCATTTCCCTCAGCGTACAGATGTGAACATAAAACAACCTCGTCTGCTGCATGGCTGACTTAGCTATAGATGTAAGGCATTAGCATTTTACATGTCCGATTTCAGGGAGCTAAAACAGCTCTGTTTTGCTTTCCCTATGAGCAACTGAACACATCAGAAGACTCTATTTTCAGTTATCTGTGTGGAAGTGTTGTGCAGAGGTATTTCTTTCAAACAGATGAAATACACAGTAATCTAAAACTGCACTGACCTCTTCTAGCCTAGTACCAGCTCAGGAAATCTAGCTGGCTAAACCTTTTTAGAAGCCCACACTAGCTATTATAATATTAAGGTGTATGTTATGAGGGTATGCTGTTACTTTTTAAATCTTTCTCCTTCAGAAAAAAAGTGATCAGTTCTTAACAGAATGAAACTTTGGCTGGCTTTATTAGTTCAGGGTCAGATGCTTCTGTTAGTAGTGAAACCTTGCTTAAATAATTGTTTCAGTGTCCCTTTAAAAGCTGTCAAAGAAGGGGGCTGGAGGGGAAAGGGGAAATTATCTGTCTGCATAGCTCACTCTCAAGCAAAATGCAGGCCCCTGTTCCATTTATCAGCACGTGTTTTCCAAAATATGTAATATTATGAGTTTACATCTAATTTTGTATGCTTAGGGTACACCTGTTATCTGCTATGTTCAAGGAAACTGGTCAAGAATCAAGTTCATTATTTTCACTTGCTGATAGACAAGGTGGTGTAACCAGAACTGAACTGGAGGTATGCAGCTTATAACAAAGAGCAGTTAGTGTATTTGCCTGTCTAAACCAGTTTTTTCCCACTACCCTGGACAAGGAACAAGTAGTGCTTATTTAAGTATGACTACGATTCCCTAGATATGTTTCTACAGGAATAAAAGCAACTTTCACCCATATCGACCCATTGAAGTTCATTTTTATATAACTATCAGCTTTTCCACTGAATTCTTGAAATCTGTAGAAGTATGGTCAGCAGCAAGATATTCTACTTTCCCTTTGCAATGTTTCCTCTCATCACTAGTGACTTTCTTTTGTAACTTACAAAGTTTTTATGCAAACTACTTCTGGGGTGTAGTAATGAACAAATAGGTGGAGGTTACAGTGCCAGGTACTTGCCTCTACAAGACTAGGCAGCTAATAGACATTTGTTAGAAGAAATGTTAGCTTGAAAACTTAACTGTATTGTTGCTTATATAAAGCAAATTTTCATACCTAGAAAAATTTCTATGCATTTTTCAGAGAGACCAGGAAGAATTGAGGGGAGAAAGCTGTCTCAGAGGCATGGCACTTTTTATTCTGAAGATGAAGGTGTTATTTGAGAGATGTGTCTTGTTTAGACTCACACTTGATAGTGAGAGAGCTGCAAATATGTCCTAGATGCAAAACAAAAAACTGAAGCTGACCAAAAAAAAAAAAATAGAAAAAAAAAATCACATTGCACTGGGAGCACTCATGCTCTCTGAAAAGGGAACACAGGCTGTCCTGTTGTGATTTATTTTCTGTGAAATATCCTATGCTGTTAAACGCAACTTTCTGACTGTAAGACTGAGTAACTGGATGCCTTTCTTTGTACAGCTTTTTTTCCATCATAGGCTTCATAATTTAATCCTAAATGGAATAAAATATTATTCACAGTCAAATATGATCTGTATTTAATACCTGCTGAATTCTAAAATCCACTGTAAAAAAATACAGGAACTGCTGTTACACTGTGTAGCAATGTACTATTTTCAAAATGCTGTTTATTCTAGCAGCTGAACGGCTCTACTCACACTCACTAGTGGAAATTTTAAAAACTCCATAAAACTCTGAGCATGCTCCCTCTAACCCTGCTCCAATAGGGCTCAACATGCCACAGGCAGTCTGTGAGCAGCAGAAATTATGAGTCATGTTTGCAACATCCTTTGCCCAAGCAGATTCCTGGAGTCTAGCAGGATAGGAATTCTTACGGTAGCTTTCCTTTCTGTGGGAACATTAGAATCTTTATCCTCTACATAACCACTTATTTTCTATACTGTTAATGTCTCTGAGAGATTTGGATGAAGCTGGACAAGGATTTAAAAAGTAACCAGTGGCAGAGCAGACAGCACATCCACACTGATTTTCTTTCTGCAGGGAATTGAACTAGAAAGTGCTCATGATTGATCTACTTTGGAGTATCTACCACTGCTAACAGAGACTGCAGCTTATAATTCACAAGTGGGGATGACATAGGTTGGGACGGCAGATTATCGACCCCAGCTGTCTGCCCAACACCCAGCACACAAAAGACTCTTCATGACACAGCTGTGGAATCACTGCCTCTTGCTGAAACGGGCAAACAGTTTACACCAGCATTCTCTGAATGGCATTCAGAGTATTCACAGAGCGTCTCAGCTATCCAGAAAAGTGATGTTGGAATGAAGAGTTAGGGCTAGTAACCTTCTGTGCCACCCCCAACGAGGGCACCTCTTCTTGCAGACCCAGCTGTGAGCTGCAGTGATGCCAGAACGTGATGCCATACACAGTTGTAAGAGACATGGCAAAAGGAGGGGGAAACAGGAGGCCTTTCACATCTGAGAAGGAGCATCAAAGATGCCACAAGTGTAAATTTAACACTCCATAATACTTCATATTTTAATTAAAGTTTTGATCAGTTTTATTGTATTAAATATAAAATAGCTTGGACACTGTGCCACTGTGACATAGGCAGGAGCATAGTTGGAATCCCTACTGAGGCAGTATGATGGAGAGTCCTTGAAGTACTGCTTCATGGTGACATCCCCTATTTTACAGCAGACAATAATCTGCAAAAACAAGCATTTTCCTCAGATGACCAACTGTAGGAATCATATTTATATAAATTCAATGTACATGACAGTACCAAACAAGGCACAAAACAGTTTTATGTCTCTGAATGTTTTGTCGTGAACAAATTGAGCCTGATATCCACATGGGTATTAAATTCACTGGGATAAAATTTTTAGTTAATCTTCGTGTAAAAAGCGCGACTTTGAGTGACAGACTGAGGTATACAGGGCTTTCCTGTATCACCAGTGAACCAACGAGATTTTCGTCCTCATTGTCCTACTTCCCCATATGTCCACACGTCTCCTGGTACGTCCACGTACCCGGAGAACAGAGGCTCGCAGCAAACAGTCCGGGCTGGAAGTCGCCGACACGGGAGAGCTCCAGAGGGGGCAAGCGGCCCTTACCCCCACTGCCCGCCGAGCCGCGGCCCGGGCGGGCAGCCGGGGGCCGCCCCAGGCGCCGAGCTCGGGCATCCGGGCGTTCGCTGGAGCCGCAGCGGCGAAAAACCGAGCGGCGGTGCGGCAGGAGGGCACAGGAGGGCACCGCCGCTCCGCCACCCCGGCCCTGCCCGCCGCAGCCGCTCCTCTCCTTCACCTCCCGGGACTCGAAGGGAGCGCGAACACAGGGGCGCTCGCCTTCTGCCAGCGGCGGTCTGGCTCCTCGCTGCTGCCCCGGCGGGAGGCGACTGCGGGCGAGGAGACAGCGAGCTCCCCGTGTGTGTGTGTGTGCGTGTCCCGGCGGCGGCCCCGTCGCGGGAACTCTCCCTCCCGCCGAGGCGAGCCGGCCGGAGCCCACGCGGGCCTCACCTGGCGCTGTCCCGCACCTTGCGGGAGGCGGGGCGAGCCGGCGGGCCCGGCCCGTGGCGCTGCCGCTGCCGCCGCCGGGGGCCGGTCTCCCTCTGGGCGCGTGGGGGAAGGCGAGGCGGCGGCCCCCGCCCGCCGTAACCGCTCCCCATCCCGCCCGCTGGTGCCGCCCCCAGCATGGCGACACGGTAGAGGAGCGGCTGCGCCGGGGCGACCGCCCCCTCCCGCCTCCTCGGCACGGGCACGGCGCGCCGCGGGCGAGCGAGCGGCCTCGGCGGCGCTGCTGCCGCCGGTGCCCGGCACGGGGCTCAGCGGCGGCGGACGAGGAGGAAGAGGATGGCGGTGACGGTCGCGGCGGCGGCAGGCACGGCAGCAGCAGCAGCGGCGGCGGCGGCGGGGCCGAGCGGCCGCGCGGCGGGAGCCAGCACCGTCCCGAGCAGCTCATGGTGGCGCCCCAGACCCGCCAGCAGCGGCCGCGCCGGGGCCGCCAGCTGAGCCGGATCCCGGCGGGCGGCTCTCCCCTCTCCACACCGACCCACCGAGCGACCCGTCCCCCTCTCCCCCCTCCCCGGCGCGACTCGCGCCTCGGATCGCCCCCGCCGGGGCCGGACTGCCACCACCCCCGGGCGCCGCGGGGAAGGCGGCGGCGGCGAAGGGCACCGGGCAGCGCCAGGCGGCGGCGGGACCATGGGCGCGAAGCAGAGCAGCCCCACCGCCGCCAATGGCCGCACCCGGGCGTACTCGGGCGGGGACCTGCCTTCCTCGAGCAGCAGCAGCAGCGGCGGCGCTAACGGGACCGGCGGGCGCTCGGCCGGCGGCGGCGGCGGGCGCTACGCGCACCTGGCGGCCGCGCCTCACGCTGCTCCCGGCGGCGCGGCGGCCGGAGGAGCGGCGGCGGCATCGGCGGGGAGTGCTGCGGGGTCGGCACCCCGGAGCAGATCCCTGGGGGGCGCCACGGCCTCCGGGGCCCGGGCGGCGCAGTCCGCCTTCAACATCCCCCACAGCAGCGGCCCCTACGGCTCGCAGGACTCGGTCAGCAGCACCCCGGAGGAGGGCGGCCGGGAGCGGCCCGCGGGGGGCGGCGGCGGCTCCTCCGGCGGGCCCCGGCTAGTGATCGGCTCGCTGCCCGCGCACCTCTCGCCGCACCTGTTCGGAGGTAAGGGGCACTGTCGGGGCGGGAGGGTTTCGCTGCCTCTCCCGGTGCTGGGGGGCCGGGGTTGCGGGCGGTGGGATGGGGTGTGGGGGTGTCTTTTCCCGGCTCCGAGGTGGGACGGGTAATGAATCATCACTCCGGGGGGAGCTGCGGCTCCTCCAGGCTGGCGGCCGGGTTTGGAGACGGGGCTCTCGGGCCGGCGTCTCCTATTGTCTGTAAGGAGAGCTGCGCAAGGGGAGGTTAAAAAATGAAACGAGCCCGGCGGCGGGGAGGAAGCGGAGCCTCTCCGGCCGGCGACTTTAGACTCTAATAGCTGTAATCAGTGCCTGTGTAAATACTCTTGCCTGCTACTTACATAATTAGAATTTAATTGGATCATGTGTCTCCGCCGTTTATTCTAAAATCGGGCCAAACCCCTCTATAGGCACTGATTAATGTGTGGCTGATGCTTGTTCCTCTTTCTCAGTTCTCGGGTTCTCTGTTCAGAAAGTCGGTACAGAAGAACAGAAGTTAAATTGAGTTTCTTAATGCACCCTCTAAAAGGTGAGCAGAGCCGGATAAGCAGTCCCTGCCGCTGGAGTACGGGCTTGCAGCTCCGGTACCCCGTAGCCTTGAGGATGGGCACATGTGCTCTTGAGGCAGGAGGAGCACTCGGCTCAACTCTAAAATAACAAGAAAGCTGAGGCCCTTTGAGAAGCACATTAAACGTGGAGCGCGTTGTAGGTTTTTTTTGTTGTTTTTTTTTTTTTTTTTGGTTTTTTTTTTTTGTCTGTGTTGCGCTAGCGAGATTAATTGGGCTGGATAGGACGAGCATTTTACTGCCTGTGTTTTTTACCTTGAAGCTGAAAATCATCTTGTCTGTTGGCAGCTGCGTTCAAAGTTGCTGACTCCTTTAAGTACTGCTGAAGACTGTTCATATAGGTCAAACAATGTGCAAGTTTTATTTTTAATGGATGTATTCTTCCACTCATATTTTAAATACATACATATACATTTATATAAATAAAGATAAGTATATACGTCTATATGAACTTAATACCTAAAAGCTTCTTTTTTTTAGGGGGAAAGAAGAGTCTAAATGTAAAATTTCTATGTTTCTGCATTCTTATTAATCCATTTGTGAATACTATTTCTAGCAGGTTGGCTTTCTTATTTTCTGTAATTCACCCAGATTTTAGTCAAAGCAGAGCTGTGTGCAGCCTGACCCTCGCAGGGTACACGAGGTTTCTGTCACATGGTCTGCCGCCTCTGGCATGGTGACCTCAAGACAGCATAGCTGTTACTTCCTGTATCTGAAAATGCCTCGTCCCAGTGGTTGAACATTAACAGAAAGCTGTCAAACCTTATTATGATAAAATAATATTTTCCTCTGAGAAAGAAAACGTAAGTATTTTCGTAGTACCAAGCTGCTGGACAGGAGCAGTTTGTTGCAAGGATTCTCATTACACCATCAGAGTACCTTGAGGGGGAAGAAGGTGAATATGTTTCTTCTAGTGATGAGAGGATGGGCTATCATGGAGTGTCGTTCAGCTCGTGCTAAGCACAAGGGAATCATGGAATGTGTAGCCAATTGCTGCTCAAAGGTGAAACTTGTTTTTCCCCCTCCTTGCTTAACTTGCCTCCCGTAACTTGCCTTGGTGCCAGGAGGGAGTGGATTGAATGTAAACGAAGTGATGAGGATTAATAACCTAGGAAGCTGTATTCAGGGGCAGGAAAGTCTCTTCAAAATAGCTCTGAATTTGATCTTACTTTTCTATGGCATGTAATAAGTTTTTAAATGCTGTACTGCACTGTAATTTGTTCTTGGTGTGATGCAAAGCTTGTTGCTTTTACTGGTGCAGAAGTGGCAGGAGGGGTACACTGTCTTCATCTACTCACTAGTGAAAAATAAGGGCCGCCACGTGTTAGGAGTATAACTGGCAAGTTTCAAGATACAGCATGATTTTTAGTGAAGAAGCAAATAGATTAATAACTATCTTATGACCACATAAAGACAGTGTATCTTAGTGGGATGAATAATTGCTTCATCGTAATACTGCAACACCTGTGAAGAAGGCCTCACTTGAAGCATTATTCTTTCTTTCAATTTAAATATTCTGTGATGTGAATAATACATTACTCCGCATCCCACTCAGCGTTGCCATCCTTTTTTAGTTGCGTGTTTTGTGTTTTCTTGATTCCTTATAGTAACGACATGCTTGGGAAAAGTAGCCCAACTGGATATCATACATTAATAGCATCAGCATTCTGAAAAATAACTTGAAGCATTGTTTTTGTCCTGATGGTAACTAGCTCAAGCTTGTCTAGGTGTGGTATCTGGCATTTATCTTGTATGTCTTGAGCATGCCTGAAGTCCCCTCCCTTGTTTTGTAACTTGCAAATTAGCTGAATTATTTTTTATCTTGAAAACTGCCAAAATTAATTGTGAGGATTAGCATAGCAATTCTGCGAAAATTAAAATAAAAAGGAGCAAGAATACCTTCTATAAGTTGAACTGAATCTCCAGCTATTTGTGTTTTTAGGCATACTGCTTGGCTTCGTCAGTCAGTGACACGTGGGTGTTGCATTTGTTAAATTACTGTAATTAATTTGCCATTAGTGAATTACGCTCTATTGTCACTTTTACTGAGCTGTTCTGCATGCTGAGGTAATGTATAAATATTAACCCTCTGATGTAAGATGCTGAAATCTGTACTAAGCTTATTAGTGCACCATTTGAATGGGAATATAAGAATTACATTAATGTATTGGTAAGTATGTTCAGTTATTGCCTGTGTTCCTTTAGTAGTAACTGTAGTACTAACAGCCTTTCCTGACTCTGAAGGTCTCGTGTTCCCATCTGACCTCAGGCTAAGGCACTTTTATGAACAACACATAGTAAAGTAAATACTGCTGTGTAGCTTTGTCTCATCTCAGGGGGAGTTCAGTTCACTCAATAATCAGGTCCTTGGTCTCACAAAAAAAAAAAAGTGTGTGTTTAACTTTGTGCTGTGAGCATGCCTGATGTAGGCTTAGAGCGTTAAGCAGAGTGAGACCCAAATTCCATAAGAACTTATGGCACTCCCAGAGAGGCCAAACCTGTGCGTGACATTCAAGAGCTTTCTTGCAACACAGTGCCAAGTTCCAGCTTCCTTTAAGGTGATAACACTTATCAGGAATTTTGACCAGTAGTTTCCCTACTCTATTCCTCACTGAATGGGACTTCCCCTCTCCTCCAGCCCCAAAGTAAATATTCTTACCTTCTGTTATGTGTAGGAGAGTTGGCCCTGAGGACCATGGGGCCATATTCACATTAGTTTTTCACTGTGTTTTTAGAGATTATATACTTGTCAGCACTGCAGCAAAGCTACCACTGTAGTTATACTATAGCTTGTTTTTGTCAGTGATGCAGTTGGTTCAGCTAAAAATGGACTTTTGGGATGGTCTATGTTTTGGGTAATTCCTGATGTGTTACTTCCATCACTTAAAGTGTTGAGAGGTCCTCAGAACCCTCTTCGTGTTTATGTTCCTGTTTCTGGGTGGTCATAATTGGGAGAATTCTTGGCAAAATTTGTAGTATAGGTATCCTTCTGGTGTTCTAATTTGGGAATGTTGTTGTAAGACAATAACACCATTAAACTCTTTTTTGTTTTGTTTTGTAATTAAGACTCTCTTAGGGAGTAATATATAAAAATTCATCTTAAGATAGCTGAAACTCAAACATACTGAGTTTTTAAAATTTTCAAAATTTAATCAGTTCTTCTTTCAAGATGATTGAGCAGAGACTGTACAGGTATTATACAAAATCTCAGTTTGTGTTGTATATGGTAATATACAATTTTATAGGATGTTTTTGCAGATAGATTTTTAAATATATAGTGTTGTTAGATACAGCTGTTAACAGCTTTCATGCTTATGTCAAGATTGGGAGAAATGATTTGGAGATGAAGTTGCATCTGTTCAACTTTATTAGGAAAAGGAAGTTTGTTACGTTCTTCTTAAGCCAAATAATGATCAGACTTCTTTCATGAAATACTTTACAGTGCAGGATTTATCACCAGCTACTGAATGTACATAGCACAGGATGGGTAGAACCTTGTAGGTATATTATAATAGCATCTGTTTGTAATAACAGTAGAAGTAATGAGTGAATTCTTCATTCTATAAAAGAAATTTTATGAAAGCCTCAGGTTATAACCTGAATTCCTAGTTGGATTGTGGGAAGCAGGTAACCATAGAAGAATGATGTGAATTTTCAGAAGAGTTTTTTTGTCTCTCAAACTGCCTAGAAGGCCACATCATGTTTTGTTTCCCATCAGATCTGTGTGGTTATATGATACATTTGGATGTATTTTTGAGTTTTGAATGTCCTTTGGGCACTTTCTTGCCCTTCTCTTCCAGTATGACACACGTACTATTGCTTTGAGAAATTATGAAACTCTGAAATACTTCAGACTTAATGCTGTTCTCATTCTGCCAGCCAAAGGGGCACTCTGAAGTATTTGCCCCCTGAATTGGGAGAAAGGTTGGGAAGTATGCCTTGCAACAGGACTGTTGGGCTGGTGGGGACAGGGGATAGATACGTTCAGTTATATGAATGAGTTGACTCCGAAGTGAGAGAAGTCACTTTTGCAGTCTCTGAAGATATGGGGGGTTTTTTAAATACAATAGTATCCCCTTCACCAAAACACAGATTGAGAAATCCCTTGTGCTAGGAGAGCAGCCCAAGGAGAAGTCTATTGATAATGAGCTTTAGGAGGTCTGTTCTGTCTGATGAGTTTGAGGTATCTAGTCCCTTTGCAGAGTCTCACTGTTACAGTGTTTAGTTGAGCTTCTCTGTTCCTGCATATATTTAATGGGCAATTCAGTTCCTGGTTTGGTAGCAAAGGTGTAAAACCTCCTGAGGAGGGAACAAGAAAAAGTAGCAAAAAGTCTAACCCCACCAGCCACCTGCTCCAGCTCAGTCAGGAGAGTGCTTATAGTCTCAAATGTTAAGCATTTGGACAAAGTGAGCTAAAAGAAGAATTGTTTTGAGTCTTCTAGTGGTGCTCATGAAATCCCTGGGAGTCATCTTTCATTTCCTTCAGCTGGAGACCCGTCTCTGTGATGATGAGTAGCTTGGGGCAGTGAAGTAAAGACTGAGGTGAGTGATAGGGGATCTTTGAAAGGCTTCTTTTTGAAGTTTTGTTTTTTGTTTTTTGTTCCCCTCTTCCTGCTTGGTAAACAAAAGGGTTTAGGAGAAGCCAAATAATAAAAAATGACAGCACTGCCATTTGCGGGAGAAATGTAAATAGTTAACCGTCTGAAGAAAAGGAAACAGCCAAATTGTAATGGCTTATATAAATATTTCTTTTGGCTATCAAGGTAGTGATAATACCTGACTGAACCTTTGCAGTGCCAGTTTAAACAAAGGCCTTCCTCTTATTTAATGTCTTTTGAATACCTATGTAACCCTGACAGAGTGTCTCTCCTCGTGTTCTGTCATACAATTGCAGACTAGTCTTCAGCAATCTCCCAAGTAATTTCTTTGTCTCATAAAGAAAGCCTTTTGTCACTGCTAGAAATTCAAAACTATTTTTAAAACATGTTGCCTATTCATCTGTTTGGGTAAGTTCTCCTCCCCTGTTCTTTCCAGCTGCTCATGGAAAACATAATGCAAATGTTCTTGAATTGCTCTCTTAGCCTTGCAGGAATCTTTTAAGTTTTGAATAATGTAAAAATTTTAGGGTAGGTTTTACTTGCTATTTGTGTACAAGCAATTTTACATTATTTTCAAGATTTTTCTGCAGTGTGCCTACTGCCTATTAATGGCTTAATTAGTTTCAGGAGAGGTGTATGGTCATTTTGACAGATTGTGTTCATTTACTGTGGTAATGGAGCATGTTGTTCTAGCAGATGTTTAACCTGTGAAAAGAAAGTGAGAAATCCTTGAGTGCTCCAGGTTTCTATTTTGGAGCATCTTGAAAGACATGCATCTTTCCAATCAAAGAAAACAAAAACCACAACTACCTGAATAAAACCAGAACTGCATATCTTAAGCATCTGGGGAGTGGTTTTTTTTGTTTTTTTTTTTTTTTTTACTACTATCTGGATAGATATTCCCTAGACAAGTGCTTATGTTCCCATCTTTGTAAATGATCATTGTGACTTTCATGAGGATATCCCAGTGTGCATTCAGAGGTATTAGACCTCTGTTGTTTGGTAGGGTTCAAATTCCTGGTGCTTACAAAAATGGGAGGGTAAGCCATAGAACGAATGGGCCTGGTTCTCCCTTTCACTCAGGACATGCTTCTATTTTCTGCTTGGAAATTGAATAGTATTGACCTGGAGAGATCAGGAAGCATGTAGGAAAATCTCACAGGGCTTGAGGTGTCTGACTGCCTGCCAAGCAGAATACCAAGTGTTGTGTGGGATTTGACTCTATCGCTCCTGGTTGTCATCTTCAGGACCTGTCCTAGCTGGGTTTTTTCTTGCTAGTCTGCTCTGTCTCAAAATCAGACCACCACAGCCTGTGCACAGTCCCCAAAGGGTGGGTGTGCTGCATACCATTGGGGATATTTTTAGTAGATTCTATTTGCTGACTGACTTAGTGTGCTATAAATACAGAGTTCTCATCTGGCATGCACTTTGTGTGTCTTCTAGTAACTTATAATAAATTCACCTAAGAATAATGGCAAGGAGAAGCAAGCTGTTACAATTTGTTTGGCTTTCCATACAAAGTGTCATTTATATAATGCAATTATTTAGTAACATTTTAACTGTAAATGGCTTTTAAAACTAGTGGTATTCCAAAACACTTCCTAGCTGGACTCCCATAATTAGTCCTTATGTCAAATTGATTTATACTTCATTTTCATTATGGTTTTAAAAGTTGAAGGTGGAGTTTGTAGATATGGGAGGTTACTTGAGCATCTGGAATACTGTCAGTACTAGTAAATTACAGTATTTTTTATGCCAACACTAGCATATTTCATAAAGGTTATTCTCTGGTAAAAAAATGAAGCTTAATTATGACTCTTCTGGAATTTTTTTCCCTGAAGTGTAGGTGTCTATGCAATTTCTTGAGTTGAAATATAGTTAAGGCATTTGTAGGACTCAATGCAGGAAGGGGAAGATCCCATGTCTTACTAAAATACAGATGCATTTGTCTTTGATTGTTGAATTTGACAGAGAATTGAAGGATGTGTTCTTGCTGAATTGTACTGAGTGTAACCTAAATGCAGTTGTTCTGTACTGCTAAAATAAAAAATATCATAACATACACTAACAGATGTGAAGTTTTCCATGTGCAGCAAAAGAAAAGACTGCTCAGAGGTGCTTTCTGCAGATTGCCTGAACACATAAGCAGTATTTTGAGAACCTTAATTTTTCTAATAACAAAATCTGGACCGATCTGGTGATAGTCTTTCAGAAAACTTACAAACTAGGCAGTCATCCTGTCAAGAATCTTAGTTCCCTGGAAATTGTGTTACTTTGAATCCTGATTTCCTGCAGCTATCAGAAGTTTCACCTATTGTAGAATGAAGATCATCACTCCTTTATTCTTCAGTATGAATGTGGATGCAAGTACCAGTTTGGGGATAAAGAATCTTGCTTTTCTCAGGAAAATGCTGTGGCCCTACAAAGCAAATGTCAGAGACATAATGGTGGACAATCTCCAGAAAGCAAAGAACAGTGACAATAGTAAAATGTGGTTCTCTGTGGTCATTTAACTGCTTCGCTTTCAATATGAGGCAGTTCTTTTTCTTCTCAGTGTCTTTGTTGCATCAGCAAGGATGACTGAAGTAGCCTAAGATGCCAGACTTGAGAATTTGCTGTCCATTTTCTTCTGTGTGTTGTTGTCCTTTGGAAAGAATGAGTTTAAAAATCACCCACCTGTTCTGAGTATTGGAAGGCATAGTTTGCATGTGTATGAGTGTCTCAGGGCTCCTATAATGTCTTACATTGGATAATCATGATTTAGCTTCAGAGCTGATGGTGATGAAGTTTTCTAAAAGGTGGTATGGCTGTGTTCAGGTGTGAAGTGTCCAAATATAGGGTTAGCTATGCAACTTTCCTTCTGATTTTTCAATGCTGTGGTTTTTGTTTTTTTTTTTTTCAAACTCAGTTGTAAATTATAGCTGGTTTGAGTGTCTGAGTTTTTAGGGTCTTTTTTCACTCTCTTAGCCACGTGGATATAATTGTTAGAGGCAGTCAGATCAGTTTGGAGATATACTTGTTTTATTTTTATATTGGGAGTATTGCTCAATGAATGTCAAGTAGATTGGCTGCCTGAGTACAAAGTAGAGCAAAGATGACCTGATTTTTTTGTTAAAGCTTTAGATTTAGATTGTATCTATTAACAAATTACAATTCCAAAATAACGATACGTTATTGTGAAACTATTTCTATGTTTTTAGAGTGCTGTGTAAAGAAATAGGATACCTGGTCCACCCATGCAATAGTGCCATAAAGCTGTTGCTGGCTGAAGAGAAATAATCTACTAAGACAGTATATGAATGAAAACAGCATGAAATTCCATATGGAGAAGAGCTGCATGCTCTCAAAGAAACACTCTTTGAATATCTGATTCAGATGTCCTAACATTTGCATACTAGAGGTCTAATATTAAGATACCAGATGACAAGTGTACAGGCATTGGCTCACTTCTTAAGGACTGAAATACAATTAAGATGAAGAGTAATGCATGTTTGCTACAGCTTGGCTGTTGGATAAGTTTGTACCAGTGTGCTGTGTCTGTGAATTTGTGTGTTACGTAAGTGATAACATTATCAAAGACACATGATACTGAACTTCTTCATAACCCTGGATGTGGAAAAAATGAAGTGTTGAAAATACTATTGGAATAAAATACAGCACTGAAATAGCTTCTGGTTTGGAGGAAATACAGATGCCATTGCTAGAATAATAAACTGTGTACCAAAATAAACTGGTTTTCATGCACTCGGTAAGATCGAGGTCCAGTGACAGCTTAAAACTAGGGAGTGGAGGAAATGTTCCTTGGAAATGTGGGACTAGTTTTCCTGCAAACAAAGGGATAAGGAAACTAATGCAAATAATGTGTTTTGTGTTGTGCAAGGTGGGGAATGGATGACGTGTTCAGCCCAGGCTATTCTCTTTGTGTCTCCACTTGGCCTCTCCAGTCATAGAGTACACAGTTGTGTTCAGCTGATGAAGTCAGAGGAAATGATGAACACATTTGGAGCTGGATGGCAAAAGTTCCTCCTAGTGGGCTGGGCTGGTATTATGTGACTTCTCTAGAGGTGTGCAGGCAACCAGCCTTTTACGTGTAATGGTTGTACATTTTGCTTTAAAGCTTTGTTTAGAATAAGTGTTTAAAAGCATTGTAAGCTTGGATGATTATAGCTGTTTAATATGTTGGGGAAATCCATTAGTTTGTGAAAAGTGATCTGGAATTAAGCTCTCTGAAGTGAGCTTAGACTGACAGCAGTGTTGAGATTGTTCCTATCCACACAGATTTATATGGTCATGGAATCTGAGGTCATGGAGTGATTGTCAAAAGCATTAATTTTTGAATTCTGGCCATTTTAGATTTGCTTTTAGGGACTGACTAGCCAGTAAGCAAGTTACAGAGAAAGGCTGCCATGTTACAATAAATATAAGGCAGGGAATACTTAGCAATGATAAAACTATTCAGAGTATAAATTTTTGCCAGGAGTTTTTTATCATTGTTCTGTCATGGATTTGCACTATCTCTGGGCTGTTAAATAGCTGTGTCCCATGGCAGCCTAAAACTTTGTTAGCTGTAGTGTGCAAGTGTTTTTTGAAATATGTTTAAAAACAAATATTTGTATTCAACATACTGCTGGCCCAGCACTATTCACAAAGATGCAGAATTGAAATGAGTTGAAAATGTGAGCACCCCAGGAAATGTTAGCCTCAAAAAAAATCATCTGGCAAGGATCCCAAATTTGTAAGTAAGAGAGAAGGAAAGGTCTGTATGGAATGGTGGTGTTTGTTGCATTCTTACTTAGAGGGAATCAGGATGCAAGGATATGAGTACTGATACTATTGTTTTCTAATCTTTTAAATTATGGTCCTGAGACACTAAAGCTCTGTGTCGCTTATTGAGAGCCTCTCCTTTTTTCTTCCTTTTCCCTGCCCTTTTGCAGTTTTCTGTATGGATGAGTCATCTTACTTGCAATAGCTTTATTAGTAATTGTAGTGCTATTGAAAACAAAGATAAATATGCAGAAATACTGCCTTAGCTGGATTTTAAAAATATTTGCATTTAAAAAGATGATGTTTGAGTTTAGGACTTGTTTCTTTGTTTTCCTTAAAGGACATAATTTAGGGTATTATATATATTTTGAATTTTAACTTTAATATCCTAGTTTTATCTAGCAGTTGTAATATCAGTAGTATTAATGGAGGAATAACACTGAAGGGAAACCTACTGAAATAAATAAATAGTTCTGTATGAAAGAGAAGAAGCCATTTTGATTATTTATTTTAGGGTATCTACTCATAGGTATTTTCTTGGATACAGAATTTTCTAACTTGCATTTTCATGAACTTCAAAATTGTGATGTAAATTTTGCTTTTTGCTAGCAGTGTTTTGAAGCACATATGAGTTAAAACTGATTAAACTTGCTCCTCAAAGAGCTAACCATGTAAATGGTCTGTACATTTAACACAAAGGCACTATAGCCTGGAATTTAAATGTCAACATATTAGATTATAATCCTATTGGTTTTCTGTTTATGCCTTAAGGATTTGTAAATCTACGAAATTACACACTTGTAATTTGATTGCAGACATTTGAAATTTCAGATAAAAGTAGAAAAGGAAGAAAAGCCTCAAGATAGGACCTTATTTTTCTTTTATTTTCCCTCCTGTAGTTTCTGTCTAATACACTAAGCCTTATGCTCCTTCAGGCAATGATGATAAATGTACTAGGTACAATGTTTTTAAGCTATTGGTACAGCTAAAACACTATGAAGACATCGTTACTCCAGTCAGTGAGTCTTGCTCGTGCAGAACTTTTTGTTTGCTTGCAAATCTACCTTGAAGGGCATAATCCCATTTGTCAGGAATTGTCATCTGTAACTGACAAGGATTTCTTCCTCTGCTGAAGGGGAAGGAGCTCTTTCTGCAGTCTCAGTATTCATGCTGTTATATTGTTAGATTTGTAGCCCTCTGCAGAATCTCATAAATTGTAAGCAAATTTTAATGGTGCTTTCCTAACCCTGGAAGTCAGTGAATATTATGGCAATTGAACCCTCTGAGGATTGCATATATCACCACAAGTACTTGTACACAGAGAGGTAAATATAGAGGAAAGATACTTTCCCAGCTATTTCAGTCAGATGTTGTAAGCAATACTTAAACATTGCTTTTTCCTTTCTCAGAGAGTGTTTTGGAAAATAATTAATAGTTTAAAAATTCATTTAAAAATCATTATCATATTTAGGTTATTATGCATACAATTACTTTTCTCCAAAAACTTTATGCAAAAGAGCTTGTAAGGACAGATTTAATTCTAATGAGTGATGTATGGGCAAAAGTCTCTGTGATGCTCTTAGAGCATGAGGAGACCTTGGGGATCCTACCAGCACTGGAATATTGGATCAGCTGGGTTTAGCCCATTCTGTGCAGATGATGTTTATTCTTTCTTAATTTCTTAGTGGAAAACCATCTAATTTCTCTGGTGTTTTATTTTGACAACTAATTTTACCATTGGAAAAATTCCTAATAAGCAAATTACTCTTACTGTTTTGCAACTGATTTCCAATTTTGAATGCAGAAATTTGCAATTAATGTGTTTTTAGCAGTTAGTTCTTTTCTAATTACAATCATGAAGGCTCTTTTTTTCTTTTCTAATTGTACTTGACTCTTGCTAGCTATTAGCTACAATTTCAATTATGCATATATAGCCTTGAAATGTAACTGAAAAGGCATTTATAGCACTTAGTACCTCTCAGTTTTTATAGCCTCTTACTTTGAATTAGATTTGTAGAAAGCTCTGGTTTGCTCGATGTGTCTGACAAAAAAAAAAAAAAAGGGACCAGGGTGGTAATGAAGAAGACAACATTAACCAATAAAGTACCTGTCTTTGAAAATGTAGGTTGTTTGTTTCTGTCAATGGCTGCGTGCCTAGTGAGATTCAGGAGGATAGACTGATAAGAGAATTCATTGAAAAGGCTTGTGTATAGAGTTATCTAGTGTTACTGTTTGTATGAGGTAGTAAACTTGAAGCTGCTGCTTCTTGTATAAACAAGAAACCCAGCAGCAATTATTCTTTAAAACCAAAAGCAGCTGTTTGGGCTGTAAAAAACCGTCTCCATAACACAGATGAAAGTACCACTGCGACTGTTTATACAAATTGGCACTTGTGCTGTATAAATAGAGGAGAATTTCAGGGCTTTTCTTACACTTGCATATACCTCATCATCCTGGTATACAAGCTGAAGTTTTTCTCTTTATTCCTTTTAAGCCATGAATCTCAGCCTAAGCCGACGGTAAAAACTTAAAGGGCTCGATCCTGGCATGGCTGCAGAAGGCAGACCTCATGTATTAATATGTTGGTGTCATTCTTGTGGTATTTGGCTAACTGCACTTAATAGCGGGATTAACGAAAGGCTGGTAATCAAGGATGAATTGTTTGGGGTAAAGACCCGCTCTGTGGAAGCCGAGGAGAGGAGAAGCCGGCGCCCCAGGCGAGTCCCTGGCCGGCAGAACCTGTTCAGCACCCGCGCCCTGGACAGCTCAGGCGGAGCCGGGTCCCGGCGGCCGCTCCCCGCCAGGTGCTCCGGGGCGCGGGGCTCCTACAGGGAGCTGTCCGTGCCGCCCGGGACTGAGCTCCTGGCTCGGCTGTTCCGGCCTATTTAAAACACCCAGAGTTCGTGACACTCTCATTTGCCCCAGTGCAGCGGAAAGCAGCTTTGCTGCCTTGAGGGTAGACCAGCTATGCTTCCCTGGAAGGCTCTTTGTCGTTCTTTCCAAGTTGGACTCACAGACCTGCACTTATTTTCTTTCTTTCTTTCTTTTTTTTTTTTGAATCAGAAGTTTATCTACTTGTTCACTTTTCTCTTAGAAAATAGGTTTCTTGTCACAGCTTTCCAAAACATTGCTAAATCATCAGCTTCCTTATTCTCAGTTTCATCTCTGTTGTTTGTTTTTCACGTGGTTTAAGGACTTTCCGGAGCTAGTTCTCATTTTCTGCTGAAAGTTTTGTTAGGCTTGTGGTTTCAACTGGACTTCTCTGCTTGGTTCCTCACAGTATGTGGAAGTAGAAAACTAAATGCGAATTATGCAGATCCTTGCTGTTCTCACAGTTTGGTGCTCTGTGACACCACCAGTGTTTTAAAAAGAGAGAATTAAAGTATTTGACCTTAAATGTTTGAAAACCTGGAGAAACCTCTGGTATGTTTTGAGTTAGTATTAAAAAGTTGCCTTGAGCAGTAGGAGGCTCACTGAAAGCTTTAGGAATAATAGTAATTTCTCTTGACAAGAGTATAAAGTCTACAAGGTGGTATCCTGGAATATTTGTTTTTGAAAAGAGATGGCTTTGCATCCAGTAATGCTGAGGTAACAAGACAAGATCTATCTTGTGTTTGGAAGAAAAAGAACAAAATGTGAATAATTAATTTCACTTAATGGCTTTCAAAGCCAAGATGGAAAACACGGTAATACTTTGATTCCTGTGTGAAAACAAGTTTTGTAAATACTTTAGCAAGCTTTTTCCTTTTCTTTCTATGACCCTGCTGCAGAGAGCTATGTGGTTTGAATATTTTTTATATTGTTAAGCACAGTTTATTTAAGACAGTATGTGCTTTTTTCCCTACTTGCTGTCATCTTTTTAGCAATGTCTTGCAGGACTTGTCTTAGGGGTGGAAATCTTAAGTAAATATGAATTCATTTTTATGCTGAAGACCTTTTTGTATACTACTATGTCATTGCACCAGGTTCTATATGAACATTGGCAGCTTTATTTGTTTTGCTGCTAAACAAATTAAAAAGGAACTCACGTGCATTTCTTGTACTCCCTGCTGGAAGAGATAAGGTGAATTTCAGGAAGAAAAGAAAATAAACTGGCTTTGCTATTTCAGTTGTTGGAATGTATGTTCTAAATGAAGAATGGAAATCCATCACTAAACAAAGTTAATATTGGAGTTTCCTTAGTGTCTTGGAAAAGATATGTTTCCAGATCACTTGTCCCTAAGTTATGGGTTACTTTGCTTTGTTTAGGTTGGACCCCTGCCATATATCTGGGAACTGTGGCAAGTTGTTGGGTGATTTCCAGGGCTGCATTCTACCTTTCAGTTATTATTTATTGCTATTTTTTTTCCCCTCCTCTTAATCCTGCTTCATTTTCGAGATGATTTACAACATTATTTTATTCTTAAGTCCTTGGTTTTTATTGAAGTCGTATTCTGGAAGTTATTTCCCTGGTATTTGGATTTCTTAAGTTTGGTATACAAACAGTTCTTTCTCCGCATAGTTACAGAAACATACAGTGACTGGGCAGTAAATTCATGAAATGCTATTTGTATTTGCTTGGTTGGGGATGGAACCCACCATGTACATTTACATCACATAAATTTAAGACCTACTTTAAGAGCTTAGCCTGTGCAAGACAAAAGTTAGTAGTTTTATAAGGGTTTTCCTTTCCTTGATTAATTTTGTTTCTATCTGTAAAATTGACCCTGAGGGAATAGGAATTGATAATACAAGTTGTCATAACTGGCACATTAGATGTTCCTGTATCTTTTGTGAATTACTTGTGTGCAGGCCATTTGTATATTAAAAATAAGGCAGCTTTGTAGCTGTCCATATTGATACATTTGAGATCAGAATTTTTGTCTAAATTGGTTTTAAAGACTCCGACTTGTGTATGCGTGTTCTTGCCAGAATACTAATAGCTTAGAATACTGTACTATTCTTTCAATATTTGGAATTGATTTCCGTAGGCTTGCTGTTTTATTTTGTGGATAGCCCTGCCCTCAGCTTTGTGACAAATCAGGCCAGGCCAGGCCAAGAACAAAAATAAGGTACTGCAGGAGTTACAATCCCACCTGTGTTGTAGGTCAGTAACACAGTGAATTGACACACGTTGGATTTTGTTTTTCTGAGCCTAGATCACCTGTTTCCCCTCAAAGCTGTCACTGTATGGCTCTAGAGTAACTAGGTGACTGTGTAACAAGATCAGTCCATGTCAAGTTTTAGTGCAACCCATATGAATTTTCTTGCAGGTAGACACCTGGTTAATGAGTTTTTACTTTTCTTCTGGAAGTTCTTGTGTATATTTTAAGTATTGTGGGCATCCTTCCTTAATTAAGAGTTTAATTTGCAATGTTTTGAATATCTCTGATGTCAGTAAGAATTGTCCTACTTACACAATAGTGAAGAAGGACAATTTTCTTGTTTTCGACTTCTACCCAAAGATGTATTCTCATGTATGAAAAAGAATTCTATTCCCATATTTTCGACATAACCCTTCCAACTGCATCTATTTTTTTCCTCTTAGGGCAGCTTCTGGACGAGTCTGATACAGTCTTAGCTAAGCACCAGTTTTAAACATGGAACAGAATTTCTGTCTGTCCAACCATGTTCTGGGCAAAGTACCTGACAGAGAGTGTACAAGGCTGAAGTCTTCTGTTCACAGAAGTTCAGCAATCATTCATGTTGCAGCCTGGAGCTGGAGGAACCCCGTGAAGAATTAGAGAGATGTTAGTTTTCTGTAGCTTGCCCACTGCCCTGCAGAGATGTCTTCCAGACCAGAAACTGCTGTTGTAGGTTACAGGATTAATAGAACAACTGGTACAATGTCTGCACAGTTCTGGGAAGAAGAGACATAAGTGGTTTAAATGGCATTTGCACTGTTCAGAGCCAGGAATTGTATTGAATATTGCTTCATTTCAGGGGAAAAAAACAATAAAAATAGGTTTCTCTTTCTCTTAGCACATCTCTTGGTTTACTGGTCTCTGATTTGATACAAATACTTTAAAGGACAGGTATGGCAAGACCTCCTTTAGAGAGAAAAGTATGCTTTAGGGGAAACTTGCAGGAATACCAGGCTTCCCTTAGGAGCTTTTATTAAGTGTCCCCAAAAATGGTAGTTAAAGACAAGTTTTAAAAAAAAGTTACTTGATAAACCTGCAAAGCTGGGAGGCAGAGGCTGTCTTTTCTGTGCCTATGACTTATTTCTCAGAAGTCTTCAATACAGATAGAATTTGCTATGGAAGAGCTGGAACAAGGCAGTCTTTTCACCAGAGCTCGTGACTTACACCTGGCTTAATCTCACTGTTGTATGTGTGGCTGTACTGTGAAATTTATCACAGCTGCTCTTACACTCACCTATGTGCAGTGGACGTACCTGCCTTCTGAGGGCTTCTTCCACAAGGAAAGGAGAGGATTTAAACCTGTGTCCATGTGGGAAACGGCTCCTTTGCTGTCTCCTAAAAAACAGAATAAGAAAGCCTTTTAGAAAACTGATAATCATTTAAGTGTGAGAGATTTATTCTTCAAGACCATAATGGGGATTTTTATTTCATAAGACACTGAAAGTATATCTACTTTGTCAACTACTACTACATAGTATATCTACTATGTCTACTGAAACAGAAGTATTTTTGAGGTACTAATGTCCCTCTTAGATAAAGAAGATTTAATTTGAAAAAGTAAAATGCCTTTAAATTGTTAAGTGTTAGAATTAACAATGTGTTCAGTGCCTGATCACTTAGCAGTGTGAAATTTCTATTGCTTGGGCAATGGTTTGCTTAAGTAGAAGTGTCTTTTGAGAGCTATTGTTCCCTTCACAGACTCTTTTTGGAAAGTTACGAATTTCAGCCTGGAATGAAAGGCTACCATGGGAAAATAGATAAAAATCTGTCTCTAATTATTTTGATATTGGGGTAGTAATAGTAGTAGTAGTTGTCCTGAGTAGTTTACCTCAGGGTTTTTGATGTCTAATGTGTGAGAGGCATTAAAAAATAATTTATGAGTGCCTCTCTGAAGAGAATTAAATCCCAGGTGTTGGGTTATTTAATGTGTATTGTGGAAGTTTTTTTCCAAGAAGTACGTTGTTTGCTGGTAAAGTGTGTCTACAATACATATTTGTGACACATTTTCATGAGCTTGTCTCTTGTTCTGCAAGTCCATGGTTTTTTGGCATTTTTTTTTTTAACTGATTGGAGTTTATATCATGGAAGGGTTTATTTGGATGCACCTTATTGGTCTTTGCCCTCTAGCTGCTGTTTTGATCTTGTCAGTCTCCAAACTGGCTAATACAACAGAGAAGGAAGGTGAAGGGATGAACGTATAAATAAGTTGGGAGGAGTGCAGGCTCAAGCTCCAGCATTTTTTATGCTGCCATCCAGAACTGTTCTAAAGAGCTTTTTAATTCTTTCAAAACACAGGGTTTTTTTTTTTTCCCCAATGAGATTTGTATTATTTATGCTTAAACTACAGAGTCATTGGATTTAGGGCCCTGTGGTGGGGCCTTGCTAACTCAGTAGGTAAGGTGTTGGTTAAGAAGGCAGTGCTACATAGAAAGGCAGAGCAAATGTATGTCACTGATTTACTTTTTCTATGACCCTTGTCTCACTGTCATTGTGGGCAAATAGGCATTTTTATATAAGGTAACAGCCGGAGACTTAAAAGACTTGTTTGACTTTCTGTGGAAGGTAGGACCAATTTCTTACTGCCTTTCTCAAGTATATAATGGAGACACTGCTCCCATTGTAACTACTGCTTGTTCTTGTCTCTTTTGGAGTGTAAGCTCTTTGGAGGAGGAACTAATACATATTTGTGAGCAAACATATTTTTACCACTTGGCATGCTGTGATTCTGATCTAATAAGGACACTCCTGAAACAGGAATACTAATTATAATTGTTCCTTAATCCCTTGTGAAAAAAAAAAAAAAAAAGAAAAAACCACAAACCTCAACAACCTTTCTTATTAAAGTATAATTCATTAGCATGTTGCAATTTCACGCTGTCTCAGTTTTCAAATTCAAGACAGTGTCTCCCTTTTTTTATTTTTTTTTACATGTTTTGCTTTAGTATATCAAAGGACAGGTCTCTGATATTCTTTGAACAGTGAAGAAAAAAGCCATACGTCTTAAGCAGGTGTAGGTTCTCTTCCCTTCAGTAGCCTTATGGATGAGTAAAGCAATGAAGGCATGTAACACCCTACGTGAAAGGTGAAATTAGATAAGTAAAAACATTTGAGTTACCATGTCGTTTTTTCAAACGGCTTGAAAGTCAAACTATCATTCAGTCTGGTTTTTTTCCAGGTGCAAATCCCTGTTAAAATTTGTTTAGAGTCTGTGCTCTGTGTGTATGCATACATATGTGCATCTTATTAGCATGATCTGGTTAATGTAAACAAGATGTTTCTCTTCTACACATGTTTAAAATGGGTAACTAATCAAATTTCTCAACAGTTTGACTGATAGACTAATGCACCAGTTATAAACAGCAAAAAAAAATAGGAGATGCTTTCTTTTTTGTAGCATTCTTTACAAGGGACATTTAAAATATGAGTGATACAGAAAATCAGAACAGTTTGTTCAAATGGTGATGTCTTAGCCATGAAAAGGCAAGAATTACATTTCTGCCTTAGTTGTTGTGGTAGCAGTGGTGTAACATAATTTGAAAGTCTGGTTGGTTTGGGATTTATGGATGTTCTTAAAGATTTTGCAGAATATGTTATGGGTGCTGTGTACTCTCTTAATAGAGGTGATAGACTAGATATAGACAAATCTCTCATTGATATGTTTAAAGCATGTAACTCAATAGTTTTTTCTTCACTTTTTACAGAAAATAAATAGTTGGGGGGTTATATCTTTTTGACTTCAGTGCTGTCTTTTTCTGAACTAATTATGCATCTCCTTTACTGTTCCTCTTATTAGACATTTTGGAGGCTTTCTTCACAATGGCATATTCCCAAATGCTCTTAAGAGGTTCTGTCTTAGACGTAGGAACTTTAGCAAAACTAGGGGTTGCATTACATGGATGTGTGGTTTTGAAACTTAAGCAACACATTTTCTCAAAACACATTTTCCCAAAATTTGTATGTTATTCATGTTAAACACGTAAATTATGTTAATACTGAGGAATTTGATGTGGAATTTAATGAGGAATTTAATTACATTCCAGTGTATACTTTTGAAATTTACATGTTTTGTACCCAACCCTTGGATGTCTATATTTTGTAATGCTCTCTTTAATTGTCTTAAATGTCTGGCTTCTTATGAGCCAACACCCTAGTTTGGCCAATAGCCCATACATTAAGGTAAATATTCTCCCAAGTTGGAGGAGTAGGTGAGTCAATGTAGAGTGAACTTTTCTTAGCTGAATTTTCTATTTAAAAACAAAAGGCTGCTTTATGATAAGCAGAGAATGTCAGTATTTCTAAATAAAAAGTTAATCCTTAAAGAAAATTCCTTTGTTCTGACAGTGGATGGTATTTTTAAGCCAGACTTATTAGAAAAGTTCTGTTCTTATTCATAAGCCATACTCCAACTGGAAAAAAAAAATCAAGCTAAATGAACCAAAACCACAAAAAAAACATCCCCAAAACACCCAAACAACCTCCCCCCAACAAATTAAAATAACCAACCAACCAGCCCTATTTATTCAACTCTCAGGCAGTTTTAAGTGAATGAAAGTAAATGAGTGCATTGGTTAGATATTTCCCTGATGAGCTGATAAATGATGTTATCTATGGAGGACTGCTCTTTTGGAGAGATAAAGAGGGAAAATACAGAGCATAATAATAGAAGAAATTCTGCTGCTGTGCTTAAGTAATAAAAATGATTGTATGCGTTATGAGAAAATAGATGAAAAGCACAAGAAAACAAGTATGCTTTGAGACCTTTGTTCTTGACTTTCTTGAAACTGTAATAGGTAGAATTTTCCTGTTATACTGAGTAATAAATGTAATAATAAGTACTTTTGGTATATAATTTAATTTTGCTGTAAAAAATGAATCATTATTCTGTTTAGAATTAATATATAAACTCCTGGGAACATCACACATAATAATTAAACATTTTACTTAGATATATTCTTCCCAGATGTAATCTTTTAATTTTGTACTCTGAATTTTTTTGTCATTGATTGGTTTTCCCCTTTTTTTTTTGTCACTGCTACCTCTATTTCTGCAGGAACAAGTAGGTTATTGGTAAGTATTTTGACTAAATCAGAATTTACAAAGTTTTACCTTGGTGAGGACTTCTCTTTATTTTTTTTTACCCTCACTTACTTTGGTAAAAACTTTGTAGACAGCAGACAAATTGTCTGTAAATGCTGTGCTTTCTCAGGTCTCCATTTTCGCCTTGTTTGTGTAGTAGAGTAATAGTTCTCAGATTCTCCAAGAGACTTTGTCTTCTGCATGCTTTCAAGCAGCATCATTATCTGTGCTGTCTTCTAAGATGCTGCCTTCTCCTGGGGCTTGCTCCTTTGTTCCTGTCTGCTGCGTTTCAAGTGCAGTGTTTACTTTGTCTCTCCCATTTCTTTTTTCATAAGACCTTGTATGCATTTTGGCCAGTTTGCTCAGAAGACTTCTCTGCATCCAACAAGATGCTCTGTTTCACCATGTTCAGTTTAGTCATCCTTGTCAACCATTATTCAGCCATTTTCACATCATACCTCTTCCCTTTTAGCTATCATTAAATATATTCTCAGCATGGTATAGCCACCCTCTCTTGTTATCATGTTTCATGTAATTTTGATCAGATTTGTTGCGCTACAGTACAAGTTTGTGCAGTACAAGTTTTCAAGACATTTACACCTGTGCATTTTGAAAAAGTAGGACTTGATTCTTCTGATCTTGGAGCAGCTCTTCTACACTCTCTTTTCAAGGATGCGATTTCTAATGGAAAATTTTCTTTAACTCTGGTATGTTTTTGAAAGTAGTGACTTTATTGACAGTGTGGAGTAGGGCAGGGGAGTGTAGACAAACTGGTTCCTCACACTTAAAAATTTGTAGTTGTCTTGCCAAATTACTCAGTTGCTCAAGAACTGCCTTCTTCTGACGACAGAACAGTTTTCCTGTCTGTCTTCTTCCACTTGTATTGCGAAATGATGAGTGGAGAGACCTTTTTCAGGTGTTTGAGAAAAATGTTGCTCCAGGCAACAAGAGAAAATTGAGGGAGTAGCAAAATTCAAGAAGAAAGAAAAAACAAATGTATAGGTTCAGGAGAGACTGGGAATGAGAGAGAATTCTTCCTCTTTGAACTGTGGTAGGCGAGTTAAGAAGAAAAAAGTGATGGGAGTGTGGGGTATCTCTGAAGTAAGAGTGTTCAGGTACTTCATTTGCTCAAAAGCTTTCACACATCCAAGCTGGCCTGCAGTGAGTTATTTGTCATCATAACTGAGCTAGTTAGACAGGTTGATCTTGCCTGCCAAGTGTAAATAAAATACATTTGTGTTCTGAACCACTGACTGTGCTTTCTGGCTAGTTGCTTTCTGAAGAAGGTAGTCAGTTGGGCTCAAAAATGTATCCACCCTGGCTGAACTTCATATTCAGACAACAGCTCAGCTCCACAAGGCTTCACCCAAGTGGCCCCACTTGTGTACCAGAAGCATCTGAAATGGTGATAGGGTTAGTTTCTGCCCATATTCCTTATGTGACCCTGCTGGTGAGGCTAGAGGGGGACCTTACTCTTGCCTCTGCTTGCCAAAGATCTGATGATGGAGAGACATTAGAGAGAAGAAAAGTGTCTTTCCTTTCTTGTCCTTGAGTCAGATTTTGGAAGGGAGTCTTCACACCTACATGAAAAAGAAAAGTGTGTTTCATTGGGTTCTCTCCCCTGTCCCTCTCCCTTTGGAAAATACAATGGAAGTGAAAGATAGTCTTCTGGGCAAAGTTTCACTGTTAAGTGGAGTTTTTGGTTGCTAGTTGAAAATGTGCTTCTTAAGCATTATACGCCAAAAGCTAAAAATCTTCTGTGTTTAGGGTGTTGGTGGTACCTTTTTTATATGGAAACCAAGGCTTGCTCCCAACTAGAGTTTATATTCATGCTTGTCAGGCTTCAGCTACTTCAAATCCGTTGAGAAACTTGTATGGAGCTGTGATGGGAAGGGTATGATGTGTCTAAAATGCAGGTGGTGAAGTAGTAAGTTAAAGAGTGAATTAATGGCTTACAAGTCACTTGAAAAACTGTTCTTGTTTATGCACTTGTCATTTTGAAAGTGCAGGTACTCTAGGACTTTGGATGACAGAAACTTGAGCAATGTCTCATTTAGCTTAGGTCTGACTACAGATCCCTATGGATGAAAGGATGGATGGGGGAGTACCACTGACCTGCAAAACCGGTGGAGCTAAAAAGTTCTTTCCTTCTCCCTTTGTTGGGTGCTTGCATTGATCTGAAATGCCACTCTTGAAAGGCTGTTCTCTAATAACACCTGTTCTCATTTTTCTATTTAAAGTTAATACCAATCTTTCCACAGGTCTTTCCTGCCTGTAATTTCATCTTCTGGTTTGCAAGAGCTTTTTGGGCTTTTTTTCTCTCTTAATGGTTTTGTTCATTCAGTTTCTAAAACTGTGCAGCTGTCAATTCTAATCATCATCACATGACACTTTTACATTGATATTAGACACCTGAAGTTGTGAAATTGATAAAGAATTTGTTTATGAGTCAGAAAATGTCTTGTTCAATTTCTCATCTTCATTCTGTACTGCATTATTTTTCAGTGATTGGTACAGAAGATCTAACTTTCCCACTTACCAAGATGAAGGGAGCTGAAGAAGTTATGTAATAAGATTCTGTCTTTCATAACTTTTTGCTTAGGAGATGAAATATTATCCAAACATATATTTTCTAATTATTCTGTGGACTCCTTAGCTAAAATAGTTCAGGGGTTTTGTTTTATGTCCCCCACTTTATGTATCCCCCTTTCCCACTGAGTTCTGTGGGACATTTAAATCAGAAAATACAAGAGAAAATCCATTGTTTCCCTCAAGGAATTTACAGGTTTGCTTACTTCAGTGTTATTGCACAAAAGTGGGGAAGAAAATACTACTAGATTATGAACCTGAAATCAGTAAGTGCTTATTTGTTCTTACTGTGGCTCAGTTTTCTAGAAAAGACAGACCTTAGAATGTTTGTATTGTGTTCCTTATTTCTGTTTGATTACATATTCTCTCCTAAAGTGAGGGGAGTATTTCTTTATTTCTTTTCTTCTCCAGAAGTCTTTCCAGGTGGTGCTGTGTTCTCCTGGCTTAGACAATTGAGAATATAAGGAAGGATGAGAGGTAGAGAAGTAGATGTGATTTTTCACTGAGACATTTTCTTAACAAAAAACTAATGTCCATAAAATGGCAAATTTTCTCTGGGTAGCCATTTCTATTGCCAGCTGCAACACCTAGAAATTTTCCTCTAGAAGGTTCCCTGGGAATTGGTAATGCTCTTTTTATTTATCTTCTTTATTTCTTTTGAACTTAAAGACTTTAAAAAATGTTCTTTGTTCTTGCATTTAGTTTGAAATAATTGTAATATTACCTTTGATGGTTAGGTTAAATTTGCCAGGCAAGATATTAGCTGTGTTAAAGCAATATGCTTTCATGATTTTGAGCTTACAGAATTACTCATTCTTTTTTTCTATTTCAGCTGTCTGAGGAGAAGAGAGAATTGTGTCACCATGTAATTCTGATAGACCATGTGGTCTTTACTGGACAGCTTTTTTTTTTTTTTTTTAACTTCAAGTTTTACAAATTAGTTTACAGTGGAAGGGAATAATAGAATTTTATCTTGACCTGGACTGTTACTTCCCTGAGAAGCTGAATTATTTCTGTTTATTTTTCTGCTGTTCTTAAAATTTTGCTTCATGGTTTCTACACAGTTGAACAGAAAAGGAAGAAGTGGAAGAAACAGAGGCATTATGCTTCAACTTTAAAATATTTCTGTTATTTTGATGTATATTCTCATAAGCCAACTTAGAGAATTTGGTCTAGGTGGAAAAGGTAGATGGATGCTGAAGTAGTTGGGGAAAAAAATCCTACAGCTGCTTTAGGAAAGCAGTTCAAATCAAATATCAGTGATCTGCTTTGGGTCTGTTTTCAGTCAACTTTTTTTGAAGGCTGGGCACTTGAAAAAACTAAATAAAATGTTAAACTTATAAGCACTATGGAAGGCAAAATTTGTCTTCATAATTTTTGTTAAGTTACAGGATTCAAAAAAGACAAATGAGAGTTAATAAACGTGAGCAGAAATATAACACTAAAAATGGACTTGGCTAGCAACAGTTCTGCTGAAGTTTTAGGGGTTGTTGTGAGACATGAGAGGAATGAGCCAATCATTCATTGGTTTGTTCAAAATGTGCCTACCTATATATACACCCATAAGAGAGATATTGCTGTGTATAGATAGGTCTTTATATACTAATACCTTGTGTAATGGAACACTGTAATAGGTAAGTATTAATTTCTGCTTAGGACTTGTGAAGTCTTAGCCTGAAAGCTCTGCCTGGTTTTTGGCAATGCACCACGGTAAGGTTGGAGAGAGGCCCAAGGACAAGAAGAGCAATAAAAGGTTTAGGCATCAGGGGATGTGAGGAAAGATTAGAGTAACCTGGAGTTTTTTTCAGGCTAGGGGAAAAAGATAAAGAGTGCACACTTGCTAGTGTCTACAAGTGTTTATACAGAGTAGAGTTACTGGCTGTTTCCCATGTGTACTGGACACATAAGAAATAACCAAATTTTTTTTGGTCTTGTATTTTTTCCTTTTTTAGCATCATTATGCAGGCTTTCTTTGTGTGATAGTCATTTTTACATACCACCCTTACACCATCAAATTTACTGGATGCTGTGTTTCCAGATTGTCTGTATATCTTTTTCTAAATACCACAAACATGTGTGCATGTGTAAGTAACATAGGCTTTTGTCAGGCTTCTTATTTTCAAATACACTTTAGAAAAAGTGCATGGATGCAAGGATTTCTCTTATGACTTCTTTAAATGCAAAACAAGGTGAATTTATCCATATTATTTGAAAACACAAGGATACAGGCTTAAAACAGTAATTTGCTGCATGCTCTAAAAGAGCAGCTGCTCCCATTCTACTTTTAGTTTAGCTTTGGCAGTGCTCCAGTTGATGTTTTTTGCTAAAAATTACTCTGATCAGGCTGATTCAATCTTTTGTGTTGATGCAGGTTTTATTTGCGCTTACTTCTTACTACAACTTAATATTTACAGAAAGGATCCTCCAGGCTGTGCAAGTCTAACATGTTTCTTTACGTGCAATTTTGTGACACTCTGCACTATGCTGTCTGGAAGCTCTTAGCAGTTCTCTTTTTTTGCACTGCAAAGTAGTTATTCCAGAATAAGTGCAGGCATGATTTTGTAAAAATCTTAGCAATCCAGGAGTTTGTTTTTCATTGGATGTTTTATGTTTGCTCTACTGAAGTGCAAATGAAGCGGTCTGATGTTTGCAAAGCAAGGCCAACACAGTAAGGTATCACTGAAAGATTGAAATTGGTGCCGATAGAATGAGTGGCCACCCATCAACCTTGTCCTGTGGGTAGTTCCCAAGTCTGCCAAAGATGAAAATTATGAGTTTGGTAGATAAATGTGAGAGAAGATGGGATTTCTTGGCTAGCTAGAGATTCATTTGCAAAGGATGGAAGAGCTTGAGGAAAGTGATACATTCAAGAGAGAAGGAGACAGAATTCACCTCTGATACAAGTCCTGATACTTAAGCAGGTTATTTCAGATTTTCTCTGTCACCTTGGGATTTTCTAGTAGCTGTATTGAACTTTCTGTTCTGTTTCTGTTTCTTGTAATTGTATTTTTTCCCCCAGAATTTTGGTTTTGTTTTAAGTAATGTGTTACTTCCAGTATTGTAGTTAGGTTTGTGAAACTAGATGGTAGGAGTTTGTAAGAATTGGGATCCCTGCCCTCCTAAGGTTGCAGTAGTAAAAGTCAGCTAGAGGTGTGTGCTTGCTCAGTTTTGGTGCTCAGTTCTTTAGTGCTGTACTTCTTTATGTTGGGAATGGGGTGAGGAGTAGTCCTTCAGCTGATTTAAGGGTGTCACAGGCTGAATTCTCTATTATGGGAGAAGGAAGGACAACTTTGCAGAGATGTGGCAACAGTGGCAACACTAATACAAAGGTGATAGTTGTCATCTGGGGAAAAAAAAAAAAAGGGATGGTGTGAAATCGACACCTTCCTAAGAGCTGGATTTTTACCTAGAACTGTATGTTACCTGTTGTGCTCTCCTTGTAAAGAGAGTGAGAAAGTAGTTGATTGAGTTTCATAGCATCGCTTCATGTGATGCTACCTCATCTGATAACTGCTTCCATGATTTTTTCCAAATGTGAATTATCTACAAAACTCAGTAAAAGAAGTCATGTAGAGAGCAAGTTATTTCTGACCCGTTACTGATTGTTAAAGTCATGTGAAACTTTCTTAAGGTACTGGACTTGTTCCTTGAGAAGATGGTAAAAACAAACATAGGCTATAAATGTTGTTAGCCTGCTGGGCAGGGGTACAATAGAGTCTTTGTTCTTACCGAGTACTTAATTGTAAACTGGGTCATGAAGCTATTGCCTTCTGATTTGAGGAAAGGTAGGAAAAGACGAGCTTTTTAAAGGACCTTCAACTGGCTTGTAGACAGTCTAGATTGTTTACTTATTTATATTTTCCAGATACAGTTAGGATAGAGTAAATATTTTGTCTACAGTTAAAATAATAGTTCTTTGGGGTTACTAAAAGTAGTTGGAAATGGTAATTTCCTTCACACAAAACTTAACTATGTGTCTCTTGGGGAAGATGGCTAAAACCAGGAGCTGGATTGCAGTGGAACATTGTGAAGGAATGAGAAATTTCACTGTATTTAAAAAATGTTTCAGCAAGTGTTGTGAGCCCGAGGGTCTTTTTCGGCTATTATGCTAATCTCTGGCATACAGCTGATTGTGGTCACTGGAAAAACATATTTTCCACAAATGCACCTTTTACTTCTGTCAACTCAGTTGTTCCTTAAAGCTTAGTTAAGTGATCTCCTCTGTTCTTTAGGTTCTTCAGTTCTGCACACTGAGTAGAGCTACAGCAGTCAGGTATCCCAGACTTGCTGTGTCAGGAGGATGTTTGTAGTTGTTTAACCATTACCTGCACATCCCCCAAACATAGGACAAGCCATAACACAAATGTTTTGTTAAAATACTTAACTGTATTGCTAGCATACAGATTATTTACTCTGTTTAAGGGCAAGTGCATGTTAGTAAAAACATATTCATCTGAATGCCCTAGGTGGATAACATGAATGATTTTTCACAGCTGTCTATCTTCAAACGTGGTTTTAAGTAAAAGCAGTATTATTATTAAATTATCATTGTTATGCACCCAAACTCTCCCCAGTATTTAATTTGGATTAAAATATTTCCTCCAATAATTCCTGGGATATGTATTTTCTTAACACTGTTAACTTTTCCAGTGTTTTTAAGGACCTGTTGGTAGTTGTCCCTGCCCTCTGTCACTCCCAATTACACATGCTCATGACTCTAGGAAATAAGCTAAAAGAGTTCTGCCCTGAAAGCAGAGGGAACTTGTTAATGACTGTCTCAGTGCTTAACTAGCCATGAACATAAAAGTTAACTTGCTGTAGTGCAAACACCCCCTTCTGTCACAGCAGGACTGGGTCTGAAGCGTATAAGGAAGCTAGAGCCTTTTTCACGTCAAACTTTGTTGTCAATTATGCCTTACAGAAGCAAACAAATGAGAATAATGCATGGGTCTTAAGTCTAGTCAAAACCTAGTAATCAGCAGCAGTAGGGTGATAAAGATTGAGAGAAAGTTTAACCTGGGTCAGTTTTTGAAGAAACTGGAAACAAAACACTAATGGGTGGGTTTGGGTGTTTGGAGGACTGAGAGACTAATTTTGATTTTAGTCATGTTGAGGTGTAGCCTGCGTGAAGGAGGCTACACAGTGGGTGAAAAGTCACTGGATGAAGCTTTCAACAAGTAAATTAATGCTTTCAACTAGTTTTTTCCAAAAGAGATGTTTGGCTGTTCTGTGCTTATTGATGTGTTGTTAGTAAAAATGTGGCTTGGGGGAAGAGGAATAAAATTAAGGAAAGAGCAATATTTAAACTGAAGTGTAAGATTGAAGCAAAGAAGAAATAGCTATGACTAAAATTGAAAGAAGCAGAACCGTACTTTATCTCAGGAAGTGGTTTCCAGCACATGTTCGGCTGCAGCCCTGAGTTCCTCATGGTTGTTACTAGCTATCCTCTTTGACTTGCTTCCTATGAGCTGCCTGTAAGAAATAAATAATTTTCTTGATAAAGGAAGTGCAGTACTTGTATCAAGTGCTAATGCTTTGAGTTAGTTGCTTGATCTACATCTGGATAATAATTAACAGTAAAGATGAAAATTCTCAGGCATCAGTTACTTGAAAGTGCAGCATCAAGTTGCTTGTCATCCTTGACTGACTTGGTTTATTGTGGACTCCTAAGGTTAGAAGTACAACACCAAGAGGCAACAAACTAAAACGTGTGGGAGCAGGCCCAGATGCATGCTGGTGGAAGGTGCAGTGACCTTTTATACAGTCCTGCATCATTATTCTTCACAGCTTCCAAGTTGTGCCCTTGTGCTGAGAATGGATGTAGATTAGGTATTTTTGCCAAATGTTGTCTTGTTGGACAATCTGCCTGCAGGTGTACTCCTTAACAGCTACTGTTCATTGAAATCCCTGTTAGTGTTTTTTTGTCTTTCACTTGTGTGTTAATTATTCAGCAGATCAAAATCAATCAGGCCCTTCTATGGACTGTAAAAGTTGTGTCCAGCTGATCTTGTCCTTTAATTGGAAGACTGCTGTCTTTGGCAATGACATAAATAAAGGTATTAAGCACTTTTGTCATAGACTGTTATGCAGTTGCATCACAATGCAGACTGTCTTAATTATTCTTTACCCCATGTTGCCTGAGGCGGTGACCTCAAAAGCTAAACAAGGTCATGCTTGGCTGGGATGAGAGCAGTCAAACAAATTCAGTGCTACAGGAAGTATTAGTGATTCAGCAGGTGAGGCAACACCCCTGAGTTAATATTTTCCCAGTGCCCCAGACTGGTAAAAGATGCTGCAGCTTGTATGATGGCATGTAAAACCAGGATCCTTGGTTAAAGTTTCAGTGCAACTCTTGGTAAAAATGAACATGTTAATTCAGGATTCCTGCCCAAGTTCCAATGTTAATGTCTATGTCCTCTACGCAGCTGCAATTTCTATTTTAGTAGTCATATGATCCTCTTGTTCCTGCCCTAAACTAACTGTTCTTAAGTTGTTGAGAAAGTTTGTGTACCAGAGGGGCTGACAATGTTTACAATTGTCAACAGAATGATTTCCAGAAACAATGGTTCATTTTGAAATCTTTTGAAACCAAGGGAATCGTATTCATATAAGAAATGTGAGGTCAAAACTGAAAACCCTGCAGGATTTCTTTTTTCTTTCTTTTTGTGTGTGCAGAATAGCTTTTTGGCTTGAATATATATATTTGCTACATGGTTGAGTATGCTCACACTTATATATTTTTATTTTCCATAGGATTCAAGTGCCCTGTATGTTCAAAATTCGTATCTTCTGATGAAATGGATTTACATCTTGTGATGTGTTTGACAAAACCAAGGATAACCTACAATGGTAAGAAAGAAGTAAGCTGATAATTATTTATTAATTTTAAACATTGGTGTGATGATAATCCTTTACTTAATAAGACATTCTGGTGCCTAGTTTGGTGGACTCAGGAATTATGTATTTTTTTTGCTTGTAGTTTATTTTTTCAAATTAATTCCTAAGAAGTTGGTCTTTATGTACTGCATGCCAATATAATTTGCCCTGTGTCCTGCAAGTATAAAATTAGTCTTACTTGAATGTGTTTATTCCATTTTTTGACCACTGGTCAGTGTGTGCTTATTGTCAAGTTGAGGTATGTGTGGCTTACACATCCTTTCATCTAATGACATCAAGTAGTGAGGTGGGTCGATCAAGTCTCCTGAGGACTTTATTGTTACTTGACATGCTGTGCATTTGAACATTATTCAGGAAAATTACACTTTCTGGAAGGAGCTAAAGAACTATTTCTCTAGTTGATTCCATATGTGATACTTTGTAAAGACTGGTTATATGTTTTTGCTATTTTAATCAAGCTAGCCAATATCAAATGAGTCACCTGTAGTAGTGCTGTTTTTTCCCCTACTACTAAGCTCTCCTTCTAGGCAAGCTTTAATGCAAGGCAAACAGGACTTTTGCCACTGAGATCAAACCTTTCTGTCACTGTGGCTTAACCTGACACTCAGTTCTATGGCAAGCACACCAAAAGGCTTGAGGAAACCAGGAATTAGAAAATCTTACTGAAATTTTAGTGCCTGCTTTGGCAAAAAATATTACTGTGCATCTTCAATGAGATTATTGCTCACCAGTCATAAAATGTCAGAACAGAATGCAGTTAGAAAGAAATTGTAGAAAGGAGAGAGAGCTAGACTTTGTTTGGAGGGGAACAGCAAGAAAATGAAAGTTGATGCTCACAAGTTAGGTTAGGGAAAAATCTGATTCAGTGTTGAGTAGCAATGTCACATAATGAGGGGGGTCAAGACACTTGAAGAGGTTGTGCAACCTCCATCCTTGAGCAATTCAGTCTAACTTGGCCATGATTTGAGTAAGGGGCTAGACCAGAAGACCACCAGATGTCCCTTCCAACATAAGCTATTTACTACATAAATAACCTGCAGTGTCATGGGCTCTTTGACCCTCCTGGCACCTTGCTATTAGGGTATTCTACATTGGACCATTTTATTGAAAGAAGTCTTAAAGAATGGTTTGGCCCATCTTGTTCTTTGGATAGCATAATGCTATCCAATACTACTGGTCCTTAATTGCAAAAATAATTTGAAATCATATGCTTAGAGTTGTGAAATCCATTTGAAAGCACAGTACTTAGGAAAAGCAAATATTTCTTTTTTCTTCCTGGTTTTACCATACATATGTTTGAGAAGGTTGACTTGGTCTAACAGAGAGGGCTTTTTCTCTCTTTGTTTTTTCTTTTTAAATTCAGCTCTGAGCATTTTCCAAGATAAGTTGTGTGCTGAGGGATGTCAGACGTTGGAGAGAAGAGAAGCAGACTAGTTGCCCCAGTCAAGGCAAGGAAGTGCACATGGGATCAGTTAGGGTGGAGCAGGAGGAGGCAGACTGGCAGAGAACAAGCTCTGGCACTAATCCATCTCATGGGCTGTGTGCAAATTTGGCTGACTGAAATCCTTTTCCCCTGCTGCTTCCTACATGTACCTATGAGTGCACTCAGCTAACTAACTTTTGTTCAAAGATATGGCAATTACATGATGTAACCTCTCAGTATCATTTATTATGTTTGAATCACAGCAGTGCCATATTCAGACTTCTTTTTCCTTCTTGGATTGTTTCAGTTTACACACTGCTGGTTGGAGCTCCTTTGGGCCATCTTGTTACCTTTGCACAGTTTTTTCAAGTCAACAAATTTGCGGAAGTAAAACCTGTGAGTGGCAGCTGAAGCCACTCTGGATAATCTGCAGCATGACAAAGGTGGTTGTGGGCAATGCAATATGAATTAACAGCAGCATGTCCTCTCTCAGTTTAGGAGTCTGCTGTACAGTGAGCCTCAGAAACTGATTCTAGGAAATGATTATGTAAGTGTGAAATAAGGAAACTATCAAATTAGGTAGGCTGGCTTGAGAGAGATACTTAAATGTATGGTCTCATTTTCATAAGTACTTCAGAGAAGTGTGCATTGATCCTTGTGGCTCCAGTTGGTTAGCTCCTGGAGTGACAGACTTAATCTTAAATTATAGCCTGTAGCTGGCTGTTTAAATTACTGCAGCATGAAAAAATTGAGGATATGGCTTCTGAGTTGTGCAGTGCTCAGTTGGTATTTTGTGTTATAGTTGTGCTCCTTTTAATGAGGCTAATGAAAATTAACTAGCAGATTGGTAACTTAATGCAGCCATGATTTCAGGCCCAGACCTGCATATGAATGTCTTTATGCATGCATTTTTTTTCTTGCCTGTTTTGCTGTTTGTCATCATGAGATCAGTGATGACTCTGCCTTTTTGCCGTAGGCCAGGGCATCTCAAGTTTTGTTTGAGAGAAGAAAAGGTGCTGCTGTCAACTTTTGATACCTACTTCTAAAATGGAAGGCATTTCTTTATGCTTTACTTTGTCATTGTTATCTTGGCTCTGTGCCATATATACTAGACAAGAGTCAACCAGGCATCATTTACTTGTGTTGGTCACTGATATTTCTCAATCCTATTACCACTAGAAGGAAAAATATATTTTCTTCCGTTTTTTCTCCTCATCTTCTTTTATATCTGAGTTTTCTATTGCAAGTAGTTGAAGTGAGCCTTAGACTTTGCAGGTGCAGAAATACTTAGAGACTGAGCAGTTGGATTGAACTGTGCTTATGTCTAGTTCTGTTCTAGATGTGTTTCCTCATGTAAACGTATTAGCTATTCTTTCTAAGAAACACCAGGGAGAAAATTGTATGTCTTTTGTCATTCTGAGAAGACAAACCTTTCTTTTTAAATATGAATCTGAGGCATACAGTCTCCCCCAGAAAAATGTTACAAGACTACTTAGCTGCGATTCAAAGTTTAAGTAAATTAATGAGTCCTCCCAGCCAATCTCTAATTGCTTTCTGAGCTACCTTTGTGCATTGCATTTGGCAGTTGAAAGGGTCAGTGAACTGCAAACTTGGGCAGCTGTCTGATTTACATGGGTTTTCTGAAAGAGTGGTCACAAAAATGCAGTTCTATGCTGCAAGTTGTGCTGATTTTCATATAAATATATCAGTACATTTTATTAGCCTTATTCTTTCAAAATCATGTGACTTGCCTGCAACAGAGATCTGATTGCTGACTCAATTAGGCGTTTAAAAAGAGCTCTTTCTTTTTTTTCTGTGGAACTTTGTTCCACATTTCTTAAACTACTTGTTCACACATGAACCAATATCTAGTCATTTTTATACAAAAGCTGGTTAAATAAATGGTATTGTGCAAAAAACATTGTGGTGTTTGGTGACATTGTCTTTAAAAAGCTTTCCTAGCAATTAGCAAATACTGTTACTTGCTGAGTTGCTGAGGAGCCATAGTAGGTTCTATGCACTGGTTAACCACAGGTTGCCAAAAGCCAGTTTTTGAAGAAAGTGGGTTACTCGTTAGTTGACCGGGTGCTTTTTTAAAAAAGACTTCTAAAATACTGTGTAGCCATGCCTATTCCTTTGAGCTTCTCCAGAGTGTTAAATGAGGCCCCTTGCACCATCTTGTTCAAATTTGTCATGGTGACAAGCTGGGAGCCCACTTAGGGACTGCTCTGTGAAAGGTGTTGCTTACACTGTAGCCCTGTGTTTTGGTCAGATACCGGCATTTATGTGAATTTCCTTGGTGCTTTGGAAGCCACTTACTTTAAACTCTTTGCTGATGATTACAGGTGCCTGGTGAAGTTTGGATTTTGAATATAATTATTGGTTATTTTGTGTTGTTGCAATATTGATACAGCCTTTTTCACAAGAAGATGTTTCATGAAAAATTGAGGGGATGCAGGAGAGACTTGTGACTTTAGATGCTTTTCAACAAAAGTACCCAATTCCTTCTGATGAAACCCTGCAGTTGGTTCTGAAATAATTCTGGTTTGCATTTTTAAGTTCTTTTGTTTGTTTCTCGGCACACTTTGTAAGACTCCATTATTTTTATTATTATTACAGGGCCCCTCAGAGGGCAGGGAGAGCAGCCTGGCCCCTGGCCAGATGGGGAAGCCAGTGACCCTGGAGAGGGGGGAGAGCCAGTCAGCTCACTAGACTGGTTGGCTGGCTTGGCGAGCTGGCCTGTCCTCTTTCAAAAGTTTTGATTGAATTAGCACATTCCTGTGGAATATTTTGGGTTTCATCAAGTCAGCACTTTCTGTTGGAATGGTGTTCTACTGGAAACTTTCAAAGCCCATCTCCTCAAAGCTGCTCGCTCAGGGGTGGTTCTGCTTTGATATCAGAGCTGCTCTCGCTCAGACCGCTCTGCATTTAATTCACGTGGCAGTGGGTCTGACTGTTGGCCAACATAGTCACTCAGGTTCATTTTAAGGGGAAAAGCTTTCACTAGTGTAATTCAGAGAGGAGGAATGTTGAGACATCCAGTGCATGAACTGCTGAAGGTTTTTTCCTTACTTAAAGCAAGGACTTTGTAATTTTTCTGTTTAAATTACAATAAGTGAATTTTTTAGACTTGCAATATTAAAAAACACCAGGAGATCAGGCATCACAGATAGCAGGGATTACAGATATGGTTTTATATTAAGAGTTTATCCAATTTCTTTGAAATGGAGAATTACTATGTGGACAACCATTATAGACAGAATATTAAAAATTAAGGTATGCGTATCAGAAGAAAAAAACAGGAGTGGAACTCAATGTGCTCTTCCTGTCTGGCAATGTACTTTGTTCTCTGGGGTGTTTGGTCCATCACCAGGCACAAATTGAGGAATGTTCCCATGCCATCTAACCAAATTCACAGAATCACAGGATATTCTGAGTTGGCAAGGACACACATTGATCATCAAGTCCAACTCCTCTCATGTGGTGCATGAACCACACAGGGATTGAGCCCATAACTTCAGTGTTATTAGCACCATGCTCTGACCACCCGAGCCAATCTCAAACTGACTTGGGCCAGAACACTGCAATTGATTCAGATGAGCAAGGATGCAAAGCAGGGTTTTGTTGTGATTTAAACACGCTGATTTTTGTTCTAAATCAGTTTAAGGTGTCAAGTTCTGTCTTGTGAGGAAAGCATTTCTTGCTGGGACTGCCATATGCTGAGGCCTGCATGTGAGCAAGTGTCAGAATCTTGAGCTGGAATCTGTGTGGAGGAGTTGTCAGCATTGAAATGATGGTCCTAACATGCATTTTGATCAAGAGCAGAGACTTAAATACTAGCATGAGTCACCTAAAGGACTAAATAAAAATACTTTGGAAACATGCTTTGTGAATGGGGCTGACCTAATTTTTAATAACAAAAGCTGCAGCCTTTGTTGATTGCTGCCTGTTTCAATGGTTTTGGGGCAAGATACTTATGCCAGAACTTGTTGAGTTCGTACTGCTAAGTAGAAGGAAAGAAAAACAGTGCACCTTAACCTAATACATGAAGCACCAAAATGCATGATTCTGGTAGTCCTGCCCACTGCAGTGACTTGATTTGCTTGGTCACTTCTGTGTACCAGGGGAGAGTATTTTATTCAGCAGGACTCATGCTCTCAACTGTTTTGACTGATGCACTCAAAACTTCAGGAATGAAAAGAATTATTAACTTCAAGTTAATTTCTCTGCCAGGGTTCCTGGGATCATACCCTGAAAGACCTTGCAAAAGGGCATCTTGCCAGTCTGCCTGGAAAAGCTTAAGCCTTCCTCCTTGTCCTCATCCTTTAATAGGACTAGACTTCTAGCAGAGCAGTACAAAATAATGCTAAGGCAGATCAGTTGTTTCATTCCTCTTTATCTAAGGTGTAAAATTCTCCAAGAATTTCTTTATTCTTTCGTTTTAAAAGTTCAACAAGATTCTTGGCTAAAAGTTTCTAGCTTCTTGCTCTGTCCTCAGGGATGCTGGGGAGGCAGAAGAGCATACTTAAAAAGGTAGTTTAACAGAACGTGTGAAAAGACACTTATCCCCTGCTTGCAGTTAAACTAGTGGTATTTACTCTTTCTTTTGATCTTATGTACTGGTGAACATCCTCCAAAGTATGTAGGAGGTTCATTCAATTTCCCTAATGCTTTAAAACGGTTTTCTTCAGTAGTTCTTGAAAATATAAAGAACTGTTGAACTTTGAGATTTTGTTTGATGTGGTGACAGTAGAGCATTATTATAGTAAATAAAATTTTAATCTCAGACATTTACACAAATGTTCTTCTGTGAATTAATATAATATTGGCCTAGACTTTTCATAACCTGTCTTGCAAATAATCGTTAAATTTGAGGAGAGGATTGTCATTTTAAGAAGAGAAATTGTGTTTGAAGTAATGTTTGATTAAAATATGATTGGTTTGTACTTTCTCCCTTTCAGAATTGTTGATAATGTTAGAACAAGAGCAAACTTACCGATGTCTACCAGTCTAGACCAAAGATTTGTACTTGTCCAAACCAGATTGCCAAAAGGAACAGTGGCAAACTTAAATTTCTTCCTCCTTTTGTTCAATAAAGCTGTATTTCCTTCTCACCATTCCAAATCTCTCTCTCAACAGTTTTTGATACCTCACAGAAGAGCATCACTGCAAAAGCAGCCTGTTACATTTCAAGTTTGTTGGGAAGAGAGGTTGTTAATCTTGAAGAGTAATGCTGATAAATGTCACTAAATAAAACCACATTCTAGTTCAACTTGTGCAACCTGTGCCTTCCTCCAAGAGGGACGAGGTAGGACCTGCTTCAGTGACCCCATTCCAGCCTCAGTCACTGGATGAACTGGGTCAGTCTCTTACAGTGTGGAGTTGCAGCACTTTTAGAAGCTGCAGTCTCTTATCTCTCCTCCACACCCACAAACTGTCAGCCCTTTGCTGTGGAACCAGCAAAGTATGCTGTGTGTTTGTAATGGTGTGGTTGTGAAGAAAGCTCATCAAATGGGAACACAGTGTAGCTGACAGGGAAGTACTTTGAATGTCTGGAGCAACAATTCCCAGAACTGCAGACTGCCCCATTTATGTCTGCAAGATATACTCATGGAGATGTAGTGGTGATGACTGAAGTATCAACATTGCTTATTATTTTACTTTTTGTGCAAGAGAAAGGTGGAATATAGATTCGTAAAGAAGCTATGACAGCTCACTTTGATGGTTCAGGTTGGAAATGCTCAACAGATGATGCTGGATTTTCTTTCTACTGTAACGAAGTAAAGTCAACATGCTTGGATCCTGCCAAGAAGGACACACTACAGAGATCACACCTATTAGTATCTTAAACTTTTCTCTGCTTTGTTGTGCATATGACTTACTGTTTTAACAAACCTTTGGGGGAGAAGTATTTCCTGCATACTTTCACTTCAGCCAGGCCTTAATCTGCTGGACTGAAACTTCCTGTGACAAAGCCAGGGCAAAACAGCTTCAGTGTCACCTCATACTTGATTAATTTCTTGAGAACAGGACATTTTTTTTTTTTTTCTCAGTACACTGGAATTGCCTTTATTTCAATTCATACCTGTGCCATGTGAATATTTTATATGTGGCACTGGATAAATACAGTAAAGCTTTTGACAGCTATAGAACAAGCCTGCTTGTTTCTGAAAAATAGAGTAAATGGGATCATTCATGTGCTGAATAGCTCAAGTTATTTCTCTTCCTTATATGCTACTCCTTAACCTCAGATACCGCTGTTGTCTTGCTGTTGCACTGGCAGTGCTGCAGAAGTCAAGTGACAATTTTTGTCCTAGAAAATGACAGCTGCACCTGTGAAGCAGTGCCGCAAGGAGCACCTGCGGGTGACACGAGGAGAGGGTGCAGCTGGGGCGAGGAGGGGACCCGACAGCTGCGCTGCCGTGTGCGGCTGTGCCTCTGTTCCATAATGTCGGTAAGCAGAAAGCGGCAGAAAGGCCGGGGACAGCTCGGGGCGCTGGCCGTGCGGTGACTGACTGACTGCGGTGCATCATGTGATGCGGGCAGACAGGAGCTACCCTTCCCTGCCTTGCGCTTTAATCAGTCTTTAGCTCGGAGAGGTCATTCAGAGGATGTCATAAATCGCGTCTGCAGCTGCTGCAGTCTTGTGACTGCTGGGAACTCGGCTCCAGGGGAAATAGCGTTCCTACTTTTTGCTACTTTTGTATGGTAATTCTGCGGTCTTTAGAGCTGGTACCTCCAAAACCTTAACATTTTACTCATTTGCTAGCAGCGGTCTGCCCTTTTGTTTTGGTGTTCTTAGTTGCCCTGTGGAGAGAAAACCTTGGAAATACCCCTTTTCTAATCATAGAAAATGGGTTTCATTTGCTGGATTTTAAAATAAAACTACTTGAAGTCATTAGGTTTAAAAAAAAATGAATGCCAGAATACGTCTCAGAGATTGAGTGATCTATGTAGGAAATTAATGGAATTTCCTTTCCTAAATTTCTTACTGTTTTGCAGGAACTAATACAGATTATTTGCAGATCAGGACTTTATCTTTTCTTTTTTTTTCCCTAAAAAAGTATAAAAGAGTAAGAGGCACTCCTTGTGGCTTAGAAACTGCCCCAAGGGCAGATCAATTTGAAAGTACTGCCTGAAATGTCATTTGTAATTTATTTGTTTTTCTTCAGATTAAAATCTTGCTTTAAAACCTGCTACCCTTTGATTACTTAAATAGTCCTGTGCTTCTGGGCTGCAGACTCAGCCCTTCAGTGTACAAAAGAAGTCAGTCCAGCTTTTTATAGGGGATTTTAGTGGTAAAACAAGCCAAATTCTTCAGAAACAAGCTGGGCAAGAACACTGATAGTGTGATAGAGAACTCTCACTTCTAAACTGGGGATTATTATCATTATGTTTACGTAGGGGAAAATACTGTTTTATGGTATTTTTAACAAAATCTAGTGATTCTAGAACAGGATGTAAAATACCTACTGACATAGGTAAAAAATCTAGAACTTAGTCTAGACTAGCCTAGTCTATCCTCCCTGGGGGACCCGCCTTGCTCCCCAAAGTTTGCTAACTTTGTCACATGTGGCTACGGATTTGTTCAGCTTCAGAAATAACCCCGAGTTCTAACACACATCTGAAAGATGAGAAACTTCACTGGTGTTCAGTGCTGAATTATATTCACACTCAGGAAACCTTGTTAAAATATCCTCAGAAAAACCTCAACTTCCATTTTAATCCTGCACTAACAGCTATCTGTAATTTGAAGCCATATCAGATTTTAATCATTTTGACCATGTTCCTCATGCCCTCCTTCCTTGTGTGAAGTTTCATTAGCTACTATTCATGTGTGATGTTACGTATGTGATAGCCTGTATGTAGCTAATCAAGAATGTAGTATTCACTGTTAATTTTAGCCCGTAAATAATGTTTATTTGTTTGGAATAAAGAGGTTGAGGAAGGAATAGTTTGGTTAGCACTTACCTTTTTTTTTCTTCTTCTTCCAGTTCCAAGGAAATCTATTTTAACCTGTGGCTTTATTAGCTGAAATGATGTCGTAATGGTGTTCAATAGTTTTGGTAGCCTCTAAACTGAAAAAAAAAAAAAGAGGAGAAAAAAACAATTTTAATATGGCTGTATAAATATACTGCCAGATTATGAGCATGTAACTTGGAACAAATACTGGAGAAGTGTCTTTGGGGACTTTTGGTTTTTTTTAAACACATCTTCCATGTTAATCTTTTTGTGTTATTGTTCGTGAATGATCATGATTGCTGAGTACTGTTGGAATTGTGCTTGTTTTTTTTTTATTCCACTTAGTCGCTTTAAAGTTAATAGGAAGGTTTATTGATGGTTTCTCTTTTTTTGGTTGCATTTTTTTATCCTCTTGCAATTCAATACTTACATACTCAGTATCTCACTGATCTTACTGTAGGTAGCTGTTAGCACCAGAAATACTGTATCTCTGTGCTTGCTGCAATAAATTATAATACTGGATAATGGGTTAGAGTAGAGTAGAAAAATGGAGATAACTTTGAGAACTCGGACTGAATAGCTGATGTTATCAGAACCTTTTGCATTCAGGCATGTTTTGCATTCCATCTATATCACAAGGATAATTGCATTTCAAATAGGAATAACTTGTAAAAAGCAGTCTGTCTGCTGCAAACAGAAAAGACAGACAAGTAAAAATTATGTAGTGATTTATATCCTTGTCCCGTGTATGCATGTTAACACTAGACACTGTGTTAATCTGGAGAAGGCTGATCTGGAGCCTGCTGGGAAAATTACCTTCTAGGCCTAGCACCTGGCACTGGGGTTAATAAGCCAGACTTCATGAACACTGAGTTTTGGCACCAGTGTTTTCATTGTGTGTTGCCTGGTAATGCATCCTGTCTTCCCTAAGAATAGTGTCTTAGTCACACACACCTGCTTTTTCTCCCCACCCCCCCCCCCCTCCTGTTTTACCTTAGGCTCTTAGTTTCATCTTTCATGCCATCTCCCTGTGCACTCATTTTGCATCAGATCAAACCAAACTCCTCTGCTTGCAATGAGTCAGTTACTTGGCCATTGTTAAAAGACTGGAAAAAAGATTGGGCAAAACTCATTGTGCTCAGGGCACCTGTAGGAAGCCTGGAATAGGAACCCGAAAAAGGACAAAGTGAACAGAACATGAAATCAAATCCTTCCTCCAACTTTAAAACAAGTCACCATTAAGGTAACCCATACTGCTCAAACTAATATAATAGATAATTTCATCTGAGATGCTTCCCTTCATTCCCTCTCTCTGCCTCTGTTGTTCAGGGACACTTACTGCCCTATCCTTTCCTTCTGTAAAGTTATCTAATGTGGTTGTTTTATCTGCCTTCTGTCAGGTGAGAGTTCTCCCACGTTTCATTAGGCCAGCGTGTCCTCATCACACTCCTAGTTCATTACAGACCATGAAGAATGACACATCTCACTTGAAAATCTTTGCAAAGCAAACTCTTTGGCTTCTGGCTGTAGTTTCAGTGATGGTGAATGGTTGAAGACTTGCCATTTGGAAAAATATTCTCTGCAATCTTTTAGGTCTTCTTTTGTACTGGAGATAAAAAAATTTAGTCACTTAAAAAAGCTGACAAAGCAAAAGGGACTTCCTAAACTCAGTGGGGATCTTTATGAGCAGCCACATCAACATCCTGCACTTGCGAGATCTTGCCCAACTCAGATCTTTCCTTCAGCTTGATCAGACAGTCATCTTCTGTTGTTTCCTCTGCCACATCCGTGCTCCGCCTTACCTGCCAAGTTTTTAAGAATGTTGTTGGTGATAGCATCCAGTCTTGATTTGGAAAAGTTCCTCATTTTAACAGACTTACAGCATCTGAGCAAAATCTTCTTTCTGACTTTAAAGTTATAGGAAGAGACCCGTCTTTGCACTGTATTTGGAAGGAATTCTTCACCCAAGTGATTTATTACTGGAAGAAGCTTTTATACATAGATATTTTCCAGGTTATATGCTTTGATTGAGTTGGGTTTTTATTTGTTGTTTTGGTTAGTTGGTTGAGTGGTTGGTTTTTTGGTGGGTTTAGGTTTTGTTTTTTTAATATTTGATAAGTTACCTGTTATGCAAGACAAGCTGGTGTTCAGGTCTCTCATTTTTCATGTGTTACCCTGCTTGGTAACCCTGCATATTGCTTATGTGGAAACTGTATGGTTCACCTGCCTTTTAACTGGATTTCTGGATTGCAAGTTTTTCAGTTGCAAGTTTTCAATAGAACCTAAGTTGATTTTTCATCTATCATAGAAGTTTCTTAGTACTGGTGTGGATTGGTGGGTACACATAAGCAGCACTTAAATATTTTGCTTTGTTTTACTCCTGAAGAAACAAAAATGATAAAAAATCTGCATGTGTGGATGCCTCTCGTCTTTCTTGCCTGCTTCCATAAGTTTCCTTCATCCCAGCTGTATCTCCAGCTCCCAGTAGAAACGATCCTCTCTAAATGCAACAGACTCTGTGAGCAATACATGCTGGCTGCCTCTGGCCATTTAATCAACCACTCCTCCTTTTGTAGCATACTTGTGGTGTAGGATCCTTTTTTATGGTAAACTCAGCCTTGAGAAGTGTAAATCATTCTTACTGATGGAGCCAAGGAGGATGAATTCCCCATGTGATCCTTTCTTTACCCTGTTTCCTAAGGTATCTTGTTTTGCTGCTGTTTTGTTTCTTGTGGGTTTGCCCCTTTACATGCTACTTTTAACTCCTGACACTGAAGATTAACACAGGATAACCTGAGAGGTCATGTAACGCTTATGAAACACCAAGAAACCAGCCCAAAGGCAGCTTCTTTATTCCATGTGCTGCAGTGAGCAACTTTGTTTCAGGCAGCATGTCCTAGGGTACACCATTCATGGTGGGATTTCACCCTGGGGCAGAAGTCCACTGTGGCTTCTGTTCAAGACATTTTCACCCAATCACCTCCTGAGAAGACAATATTTAGAAGTATTGTCTCCCAGAAGCAATGTTTTTCTGACAGGAGCAGGGTAAGCCTTGGGACAAAATACAGAATGCCAAGGAAGACTCTTCAAGAACAAGGTACCCCTTGGGTCATTCAAAAAACAAACACGTCAGTTCAGTTGGAGTGGGTACTTAGAAGAAGATGGGTAAGGCTGGCAAAAAGTCTTTTTACATCATGTTCTGGAGGACAAGAGTCTTTATTCGTGGTTCATTTATGAACAGGTGCAGCTCTTTGGCCCATACTTAGACTAAAATTTGACAATTAAAAGATGTGGTACTTACAAGTGTGGTAAATGGAACTTATCTTTAGAAGTCAGTGCAACAGGAGAAAGTTATTTAGCTACCTTGAGATTATTTAATGTCCAAAGGCATCTTAAACTGCAAACTGACTGATTTAACAGACATTGGAAAGACTTAAGCAATAGTTTTAGAGTCAAGATATGCTCTCAATACAGTTATCTGATTGAATTATTGTGGGAAGGCAAGTCACTGGCAATAAATCTCAAGATGGGAGGACAAGACATTTCATGGCCAGTTGGGCTAATAGAATTTATCTAGTATGAATTTCACCCCAGCACTTCTGCCAGAAGTGTAAATATGGACTGAGAAGGCTGGTACACAGATAACAATACCAAAGGAATGACTGTGGCTGTTGATGCTTGGAAGTGAGGAGCTTTATTTCACTGACTACTTGGCCTTTTTTGGAAAGCCTAGCTTTTCACTGGGGGACCTGAGGTGCAAACTTTACTTTGTCTGCCAGCAAAATACCTTACTTGGACATTGTATCAAACCGGTGTTATTTATACTTGGGAATTAGTTGTTTTGGGTTTTTTTTCAGAACCATAACTTGTATTGGCATCCTGTATCATATAGCTCCAGCTGGGTTTCCCATGTGGTTGCTGAAGCTAAATCTCTCTACAAAAGAACTCACTTAAGTGTTTCTCAGTGGGCAAATGCTTCTGCCTTCTATATTGATTAGCTACCTGGATACAATTCTATTTAGGTGAACTATGACTACACAACACAGCCTTTTTTACTCCTGCTCTCTAAAATATATTTCTATCACTACTATTTCAGTTCTATCTATTTCTATCACTACTATTTTTTTTCTTTATCTAACCAGAAGTTTTTTTTTTCTACCATAGACCCGATTGTTATCTGTCTGAACAGGAAGTACCTAGCAATTTCTCAGAATTTACTAAGCTCAGAACATCCCACAAAAATTTAAATCCATTTCTTCAAATGTGGGTTAGCTATGAAACAGTGAAACTTCTACAGCCATCTCCTTGCCTCTCAACCTGATGTTGCTACACAAGTATTGCCACTTAAGCCTAATTCTGCAAATATTTTTCTTGTGTGACTTTCCCTTTGTTTTGTGTGCTCCCTTCCCTTTACTTTTGTGTTTTAAGAAGAGGGAGCACCAAAGACTGTAGACAATGTGTGTGCAGGAAGTCTTTCATGATGGATATCTGTTTGTACCTAGCTGTCTCAGTCCTGGACCAACACTGAGCAACGTGAGAAGGGTGGGGAAACAAGGATAACGCTTGGACTTTGAGTTGAAATCGTAATGGGCTGCCGTGTTGCAAGGGGTGAAGAGTGAGATGCTGAACAACATGACCACACACCCCAACCCAGCAATTCATCAAGTACTTTGTCAGTATTTGATCAAGTGATGCATTTGTTGTAACTTGTTAGCTTGCTTTGGAGAGGTTTAGCTTTTGTATATTGTGGCTGGGAAGGTATTTGTGGATCACTTAAGTTGCATGTGTGCAGTGGGTTTGGGGTTACTGCATGCACAAAAAGTTACCACCTGTGCTTGTTTGATTAGCACAAGGATGTTGGGTTTTTTTCAGCAGCAAAAAAGGGAATTTGGATATAAGTAATTCAGGGGAATTTGGATTTAAGTTATTCACCTGCTCAACTTTGTGGTGTTGTAAATCCTGAAAATTCCTTAGCTGTGGTACAAGTTAAAACAATGGATGCTAAATATCTTCCCTTTTGCATCTGATCCAGAGCAGGTGGCCTATATTAGAGCAAAAAATGTTTCTAGTTAGGAACCTACTGCTTCTTCAGAAGGTGTGTTCCCTGATGAGGGTAGTGAAGTTCCACTTCTGTCTGTGAAGGCACAATCTTCATAGGTGAACTAAGCTAATGGCTTCAGCTCTGCCTTGCTCAGTCTGCTGACTGACCCTGTAGTTGTGAAAGCTGGGTGGTAAAATAAGCATCTGCAGTGACAACTGAATGATGTTCTTCCTTCTTTTGAGAGCTCTGAGCACTTAACAATCATCTCTCCTTCAGAGCATCTTTCTGCCTCAACTTTTGAGCAGCAGTGGGTGGCTGACCTGGTCATCCAAGAATGATCCCTAGACGATCAAGAGTATTCCTCTTGTGGCAGCCAGAATACTGAAAAACAGCTGTATTGTCAAAGAAACTGTTGGCTCTCCTAGTGCTTAGGATGGACTGGGAAAGACAGGTTTTGCTTGCACTCAATGCCAGTTTGCAAAGATAATCACCGAGCTATGTGGAAGAAGCACATCCTGTGCCTAATGGTTTTCCTTCCATTCTAGTGTCTACTTCTCTCAAGGACATTAACCCCATATAAGAAGGCTGTCCATATTATTTGTATCAGATAGTTAAAATACTTCCCTCTTCCTCCTTCCTCCAGTGTCTGCTTTGCAACAGAAAATTAAATGAAATAATGGAGGGTAGGAGGAGTGGTAGAAAATACAGGTCTAGAGAGAACACATTTTAGGGAAAATGAATGTGAAGAGGAGGAAAGCACAGTAAGAAACAGCCAGGGAGAAAAACAGATGTGACAGAACCTATAAAGATCTAGTAAATCAAGTCAGTAACATTTAGTAGGTGTGCAATCACATACATACGTGCTTCCTGGCTGCCAAATAGTAAGGTACCTGTGGAAACGTGTAGGTCCTCCTTGACTCCTTGTCAGCAGAGGTGATAGCAATAAAAACGTAAAATAAATTCTGCAGTATGGATGAATGAATGAATGTTCTACATGTGAACAAATATATTGGTTTCTAGATGTCTAGACCTCTACCTACTCCATTTAAAAACAAGCAGAGACAGTCTCTAGTACTTTACTAAGACAGTTTTTAGTCATCAGCTTCAAAGTTGAATGAATGTGTAACAGATACTATTTAATAAAGTTTCATCAATGTTTTTAATGTCTGTTGTTTTACCAGTTTTAGTGCCAATACTGTTCAAAAGGCTATGTTTCAATTAAGTTCCAGTGTGTTCCTGAAGGAGTTGACCTTTGTGGTGTCCTTCACTAGTAAGCTAGTTGTGATGGCAGCTTCCATGGACATTTAAGGTTTTAAATTTTAGAAAAAATACAGACATTTTGAAAAGCTGTCATACAGAATTGGGTCAAGGTGTTTCTAACCTGGTATTCTGTTTCCAGTGAATGCCCAGAGAGAAGTAACATACTGCAGCTATGAAGTGATAGCTCCCAAAATGTATTGACTTCTCCATGATTTGTGACTTCAGGTTTCTTGAGCCTAGGGCTATATCTGCTTGTGTTTTAAAAGGAAAAACAAAAAGCACCAGCACAGATTTTAATTACCTTATCTAGAAGATACACAGTGCATATGCTTTTGCAGTTCTCAGTTTAAAGACACTTTAATCACAGATATTGCCTATAATCCTCATCATGGCTTCTGTAATTATTGGATGTATTTTCAAAGGTTCTAGGAAAAATTTTTGATTGGTAAAGTATGTGCAAAATTGTCAGAATGCCCGCTTTTTAATCCTCTACTACCTACTTTGCTATAAATGCAGACATTTATTTTCCAATGAAGATAAAAGCAGAGGCTTAGGAGGAAAAATTACCGACAACCTGAAGTTAAAACATTAGTAACCAGGGATAGAGGAGAAGAGGAAGAAGTACTTGAACAGACTCGGGAGCTCTTGCAAGCTCCTTGCTCTTTTGCAAGATTTCATCTTTGACACCAGTCTTTGGGTAGTGAATATTTGTTCAAGTAGCTGGGAAGGTGGAGGAGTGTGTCTACCTCCTATTAGGTGCAGTGCATGTGGATGTGGGGGTGTGGTATTTGTGTATGTACCCACATGTGGGTGAAATGGAAAAATGTGGTTTGTTTCCTCGTCCCAGTTCAATTTAGGTAATACACTGATATGAATGTTTTAATCATAACATTGGTGAAGTTTTAAGCTGCTTTACTCTTTCTTTTGGTTTGTGTGTTTTGTTGTTTGTTTGGTTTTTTCAAAGGGAAAATTATAAAATAAAATGCATCTGCTGAATCACTCTGCTGCAAGAAAAAATGTAAACAAAAAACCTTTTGAGACTGCAGTAGTTCTGTGCAAAATTATATACAGATTTTTCTGTAACAGATATGTTTAAAAGTAATTGTTAAATGGCCCTTAAACTGACTTCCATCTGATACAAGCCAGTGTAAGAGAGTGCTGTATAAAACAAATACAGAACAAATTCTGACCGGATCCAGGTCTAGCAGGATTATTCAGTCCTTTTTCTTTGTCTGAGATTGATGATCCAAATCACCTAAAATGGTCAGAAGGTGGTCAGATCCAGGGTGTCATAAGTCTGTGAAGGATTGGTTTTGTTGTCGGTCACTTTACGTGTGTAATTAATTATGAGCTTAGTTATATGGGTTTAGAGTATGTTAATGTGCAAGTTACACATGGGCATTTACAGCAGTTGTTTTTTTGTACTCATACCTTCAGTATTGATGCACAAGAGCCTTAGGCAGGATTCATGATTCCTTACTTTACACAAGTAAGGAATGTTAATTCCTCATTATTCCAAAGGAAGAGGAGCATTGAGACCTGTTAACATAACCTCTTCTGCAGGGGTGGCAAAACTGCACTGTGTTTCTGAGGTCCAGTCTGTGCCAGCTGTCATTTGCACCAGCTCCCTCTGCCATGATGGGGCAAAGCCCAGTGTGTGCCTGGTGGCTCATCCCAGTTGGAAAGCCTGGGGTGAAGCCAGGGAGGGGGCCAAGCTGTTTGCCAGGGACTTGTGCAGTAGGGCCAGTACTGGCAGGAGGGAGTGTACAGTACTGGAGTGAGAATAAAAGGAGTGTCAGACACAGACCAGGACTGGTGGGAGATACCAATGTTTAAATTGGCATCATGCCTTAATGTTAGCCAAAAGGTGCAGAACCTTGTTAAATTGCTCGGTGGGAGTTCGGACCCAAGCATTATGCAGTCTGGGGAGTGCCGGATAAGCCAGACATGTACAACAGAGAACAATGGGAAAGCTGTCCACAGGAATGCTTTCTTTTATAAACTGTATTTTTATCGAACATCTTTTTAATTTCTGTTACCAAAGCTTGACTAAATGCTTCCCTCTCGAGAGTGCTTGAGGGAGTCAGACTGGTATTTAATTCACTAGGGATATCTTAGTCCCATTTTGGTTTGGGTAGCAGCTGCTGCAGGGATCTGATAAAGGGACTGGAAAAAGTTACTTTTATTAAGTATGCTCTGTATGTATGATACATGCTTGAATTATTACTGGTGCTGCTTCCTACAACCTAAATGTGAGAACTGCTCACAGGAATTCTTGTAAAGCAAAGAGGTGATCTAGGAGGATGAAGTCTGACAGCATCAGACAAGTATTGATATCTCTGTAGCTGGACAATATCTGGAGAGTATTTGCCTCCTGGCATCACATATTAGAATACCTTTGTATTAAAAAAAAACCAACCCAAACAGCCAAATACCAAAATCCGACCTCAAGGAAGTATTTATCCTTAGCACCCTCTTCTGGGCAAGTTGACAGGTAAGAGCTCTTAAAATCTTTTTGTGTTGTTTTAAATTACCTTGTCTCCTCAGTATCTCTGATGTTCTGAGAAGCTTACAGGTTCTGATTGAACAGCAGTTTACTGTGCGTAAAATATGTTTTAAAATTTTCCTTGTTGTGGTGGATGTATTTTGTTTTGAATATTTTTCTTTATAATAGTTCACACTAGATATTTTTCACATCTCCATGAGGGTTCTACACACATGGCATTATACAGTATTTTTAGCATAACCAATGAATATAGTGGAGTCTGAAATAAGCACCTGCAAGACAGCTGGCTGTCATTTAATGGAAACAATGTAGACCTAATTTCTTTTTACTTTCTTGCTGCCAAGATAGCTTTCTAGTTGTCTGTCATTCTCTGTTTTTGGAATGCCAGTGTTGGGAGTCACAGGAGAGAACAGCACAGAGGTGCTGGTTTCTCAGTCATAGCTGCAAAAGATATGCTCCATAAGCACTTGAGGTGCCTTTTGGCAAAGAAGGGGAAGCTTTTCCCATGAAACCATGGAAACTTGAACATGTGGACTTAGCCCAGGGTGCAGCCTTCTCATCTGCCAGTTTGGTTGCTGCGTGGTCTCTTGTTGGGAGTGCCCTGTGGACTGTGTGAGGTTGTGTCTGACAGGAACTTCTAATCTGCATCTGGCAAACAGGGCCTTTTGTGATCTTCTGTTCTGCTTCGTGCTAAGGCTGAATTCTGCATCCCACATTCTGGCTGAGAGCAGTGTCCAAGAGAGAAGGTTTTTATTAAAAATAATATGCTTTCCCAGAAACTTCTTAGTGAAAGCCAACTCTTCTGCATTCCTAGTAATTTACTTTTTCTTCTTTTGTTCTGGGGCTTGGTAATGCTGTAAAAAATTCAGCATCTTCAGGAGTCAGTGGAGCCATACAGCAATGATCTTTCCTTCATGGTAATCTCACATTCCTTCATGGTAATCTCACATTCCTTCAGTTAACAGTTTCACACTTTACACTGAGAAAAAGGTGGATGGGATGAAGAACATACTAATGTGGTGACAAGAGGTTGAAGGTGTGAATTACGAATTACCAGCAAGGCTGGTCAAAGAAAGCCAGATGTATAGAAGAGAGATGAGTAGGAGAGTAGAAAAATCAAATGACAGGGTAAGTGTTTAGAAGCTAGGAAGAACTTTACCTAGTTACTTACCTATAGTGCCCTGCCAGAGAAATGTTACATGCAGGCTTGAACTTAACCTCCGTGTTGAAGACTAACATGGGCTCTCATCATGAATGTTCAGTCATCTGGTGTGTCACTGATCCTTACCTTTCTGCAGGACAAAAAATACCTTCTTCTGTAGCTGTCCTTGATGTTCTGAATAAAGAACATTTTGCTTGTAGTAGTCTGATTCTTAACCATTTTACTTTGTTCTCCTTCCTAGAGGATGTGCTGAGTAAAGATGCTGGGGAGTGTGCAATATGCCTGGAAGAGCTGCAGCAAGGAGATACTATAGCACGGCTGCCTTGCCTCTGCATATATCATAAAGGGCAAGTATTCCTTAGGATGGATATAAAATTATAAAAGGTTCTATTTGTGGGATAACCCTTCTTAAGGGGTGCCTAAAGAAGTGCTTAAACTTAGTTGCTCTTTGTACTTAGAAACAACAAAGAAGCAGGAGTAGCAACCATAAAGATATTTTTTAAAAGACATCTTTCTGCATCTCTACCAAATGTATTTGAAGTTTAATTTTCCCTGCTACAGGCTTCTCATTCTTGGAAAATCACCTGGATAGGGAAGGAATGTGTACCATTGCTGAGAAGCTTAGGTCACAAGGGCTTAAGATTTGTGAAATGCTAATAGAGTTGGGCAAGGAGAGGGGGGGATGGTTTTTTTTTATAAGTGTCTGTACTTTACAGAAGGTAAAATGTCAATGAATGAGATATGCAAGATGATCATGTTAGTAGTTAGTTAACCTGTGTATAAAATCTGTAATATGTAAAATTACAAAAATCTGTAAATCTGTAAATTTGTAAAATGCTTCATTAGAAAATTTTAACACTTAAGAAATTTAGGTTTCAACAGTGTTTAATACCCAAATATTACTGTGGTTTGGGATTATTAATTTTTCCAGTGATGTGTGTATATGCATATGCTTCTTTGTATAATATAAAATTCTTCTTGTCATTGAAATTGAGAAATCAATTTATATTTATAACCTACTGCTAAATGTTACTGGTATTCATGTCAGTTGTTTTCATTTTTTGTCTTGTATCCAACAGCTGCATAGATGAATGGTTTGAAGTAAATAGATCTTGCCCTGAGCATCCATCAGATTAAGACAAGATTCATATTTTTAGGTAATATTTATTTATGTTCCAACAATAAATATCTTGATTATCTGAAGTAACTGTACTGTTAGATTGTGAATTTACTACTGTGTCTTAGAATTTTAATCAGTAAGGATTGATGCATATTGCAATATAGGCAAAAGGTTTCTACATCCTTACATGGCATGGGTTTTCCATTTGTAGTACTGGAAAGTGGCAAGTCAGTGTCAAGAAACCTTTAGCATTAACTCTCCAAGAGTACTTTTCCATAGAAATGAAACAAAATTAAAATAATACAATTATGTAATTTTGGATTGTTCCATTACTACTGGCATGTATTTCTGACAAAAGGCTTTTGGAATCATATGAAAAGGTTGAAGCTAGTTATTTTCAAAACTACTTTAATGTTAATGCTTTCCAGAATGTTTAAAGCATATAAATAAATAAATAAATAAATAATGTTGACATGTTTGTTTCCATCCCATCTCACAGAAGTTCACATTTTCCAGCTCATGTTTTGTGTTAATTATTGCAGATCTGCAATCTGTGTTAAAAGTTTAAAGGATAGTATTATTCTTTAGTTGACTAACTCGGAAACTTTATCTTACATTAAACAATTGTCCCATAGCATTGCAAAGCACACCAACAATCATATTTCTTAGAGAAATAGACGTATCTGAAATTCTCTCTGGTAGCTGAGAGTTGATTTTCTTGTTCTGAGGGAAATTTAAAAAAAATTCCGAAGTATTCATGACTAGCATTTATTTGTGCGCTTGTCTCATGTTGCTTCATGTGTCTGCATTGTAGGGGTAGCAAAGAAAACTTCAAGGAAGCTATCCTGCTACGGAGATAATTGTTTTAACCTCAGGGCAGTGTTAGCCAAATTAATAAACAAACACATTTTCTATATTGCCCCAATCTCTTGGTTGTGGCAGAGGGCTGCATGCTGTTTGTGAATACCTCTGTCTCTGTACATGCTCATGGCTGTCCATCCTCATGTTAAATTCTATTTGCTTTTTCCACAGCAGGGATGGTGATAACGTAGGAAAAAAGGGAAAGGAAAACTCAGTGGCTGTGCTCCTGCTGTTAGAGTGGTTTCTGTACTGAAATAATGGTATTTTGTCTTCTGCTCTTCCAACAGCTGCTTCCACTGATCAGAAAACATAGGAGATGTGAGGTTCCCTTGCTGAACACAGCGTGCCTGGCTTGAGACTTAGTTCTTTGTGGCTGAAAAAGGCAAAGATGGACAGTGACACAGACGAAGCATTGCAGACACTGTTACTTGCCGGTAGTGCTCGGTATACCAAACAGTCATGCAAAGGACACACAGGGATTTTGAAAATGCTGCACATCCTGTAACAATCTACTCCCCAGAGACATTACTGACACTATTTTGTATCGAAGGCCAAAGTTCCTAATTTCAGCCTAACTTCTGGTTCTGTGAAGAAGCGAGTTATTGGACATGTTTCCTACCACCTCCAGTGGAAGCGGAGACGTTCGATACGTGCTATCTGAGACCCTTGCAGGGGGACGGCCCCAGATTCGAGTGGGAACATTTTCACCTTCTCCTTGGCTGAAGAACAGTAAATGGCAAAATAAATAAAATCTTAACAGTGTGACCTTAATTTACTGAATTCACACCCTGTTTTACGTTCTTCACTTTTTTCAAGAACAGAAAACATAAACCGCTCTGCGTAGGAATACTGTACGTCAAAGTTTTATAACTAAACCTTTGTCACAATGCAGTCCAAAGAGTAAAACCAAGACAGGTAACTAATTTATATTGATCAAGCTATAGAGATTGTTGTAATCTGCACATTGTATTGCTATTTAAGTAACTAAAACGTCTCTTTTACTGCTTATGAGTCAAAACAACAGAAAGAAATGCAGCAAAGCAAAATCTTACAGCTATGCAACTTTTTTTTAAAATAGGAAAAAGAAAATAATTACCAATTTTAAGTGCTGCCAGTTAAGGTAATTTGTTTAACGGGTATTTTTTTAAAGATGTTTCAGGTAATTATTTTATTGTACTATTCTCATCTCCAGGCTGCCTCCTGAAGTGTAAATGAATAACTGCAAATGTGGGCACAGTGTGAGGTTTTTATAGGCATGGGTGAGATAACATCGAGGTGGGATTTGTGTTTATTTCTCACACATGCGCAAGTTCATGTTTCCTTATTTGAATGTTTTGGTGGCAGGATCTTGCAGTACTTTGTGTCTAAACCCTTGGTGTGGAGACCACCATTTGACAGTATGGGTTTTTGTTTAATTTGTTTTGGGGTTTTTTTGGTTTTTTTTTTTTTTTTTTTTTTTTTTTTTTTTTATTTTATTTTTTTTTGTTTTTTTTAATGCATCTGCATTTGTTTAATTTATTGTTACTTTACTGTATTATATTGGTATACCAGAGCTCCAAAGAACGCAGGATGTATCTGGGTGGGTACACCAAGTAAAACTGTGGATGTGTATTAGTTCCCACAAAATATCACAGTTAAAGTATTTTTTTTTTTAAAGTTAACAAACTGGAACTTATATCAGGGTTTAGAAGCATACTTTTTATATCAAAAATTAATCGTAGTAGTTTCTGAACATCACAACACAGGGAAGAGTTTATGAATATTTATTAGCTACAGTATTCTTAGTGTGTTTCAATAGTTAAGTTGCACAACACTTCAGACTTTTTTTCTGTACATAAATAATTCTGGTTGATGGTTTTCTGTGGGTTTTTTTGTTTTGTTTTTCAGGTTTTTTTGGTTGGCTATTTTTTTTTTTGTTGTTCAAGTATACATTTCTCTCTGTTGCTGCTGTGATTTATATCAAAAAGGGCAAAGAACACGAGCAACTGCTGCTATTTGGAGAACAAGTGCAGTTTGTGTTCCTAAACTCTCCCATCTTGTTTAAAGAGCAGTTCTTCCCTGGAAAACATTTTCTCCTGAATGTTGCTCTGTAAAATGCGTTTGTTACGCTGCAAATCTAAAGGAGTCCAGACTCGATAATTGTCGTAATTGCCAGTGCAGTTTCTACACTTTTGGGCTTGCGTCTCTGGTTTCAGCTGAACCTGTAAGCTATGGGGCCCTGTTGAGTTCTCTTTTTCAGTGGGAGCAGAATCATTCTGTCACATGTTCAATTCTGTAGTCACATCAAATGTACAGTCATTCCCTGTACAGAGTCCTTTTTTCAATTAGAATATTTGTGTTGCCTTGTATTATCTTAGGGGAGGGAGGGAGGGAGGGGATGAAGAATTACAGCACCTGTAATACTCAAGTAGTGGTGTTGCCTGCAGGCCCATTTTCCCAATGTTTTAAACTCCTGATATCTTCTGAAAATAAAACTTTTCCATTTGCATTGATTTAATGTTTACTGTTGGCTTCATGCCTACAGAAACTCACGTGTAGTCATGTAAAGGGGGTAGGTCAGTGTTTTGAGTCATAGATAGTCTTTGGCTTGCGGGTTAAGTAGGTAGATACAACCAACATAAATCTGTTTACAATCTGAGCTTGGTTTTGGTAGTTCGTACTTCTAGTTCACTTACTGTTTCCTCAAAAACCTTCATGTCCTGTATTTGGATGGAAGTAGCTGATTTAAAGACCCAGCAGTTAGGACCATTGTCCCATGTCTAGGAACAGTGTTGGAAAAGCAGGTTGCTAGGCATTGCACTGGTGATGCTTTTGCAAGCAAGAGTCTGTTGCTGCTTCCATCAGCACAGTAGAGCAGCAATTCCTTGGATTATTTGAGGAATGATACAAGGTCAGCCTTAGTTTGATGCTCTCAGTATCCATAAATCTCTTCTGAAAGACTATGGGAGGTTTTCTTGTATCGAAACCTGTAACATAGACCAAGCCTGGAATGACCCTGGAAGCATGAGATGATGCTTGGGTTTGAAAGCACTTGTGGAAGCTCATCTAGGTAAGCTTTCTGTCACCATCAGCTGGTGATGTGCTGTAGGCACAGCTCTAGTCACAGACAACACCTTCATTCTGAAAACGTCCTCACAGGGGTGTCAACTCATTGTGCTTCAGAAGGGAAAACAAACACCAAACAAGTCCTGTGTCTCAAACAAGGAGCACCACACTTGTCCACAAGAAGCAATAACTTCAATTTCGGTGCGATATGCTTCTTTGCCTGTAAATATCTCGAGATTGCCAATTCTGTGCTGTTTCACAGTATTTTCTGTCATCTGGCCTATATCTTCCCTAAGTATGTAAAGGTGTGAAATAAGTCCCATACTCAGGTCTGCCATAAACATGCTGCTTGCCAGCAGGGGAAGAGTAGATTTGACACTGTCTTGAAATGTGTGATTTTTCTGAACTTGTAACATACCCATGTCTCTTCAGTAGCAACTCGTGTTTTGAAGTTCATAGTGGAGGTGGCTGTGAGTTGGATTGTATATAACCATACCCTGTAAAATAACAAGGGAGTCAAGACTGCTTTAAGCACAGGGCACCCTTTGTCCTGGCTCTTATAAGTCAGTATATCTATAATAATGCTTCCCTTTGGAAAGAGGTAGCTCGTTTTCTTTCAGTGTGTACATTCAGCAGTGAGTTGAGTGGGATGTAAAAGTAAAAATACAAAGCACACCACAAATTATTGGTATTTTATTTTTGGGAGGGATAAATCCAAAAACAGATGGTCTTATTTGTAGTCAAGTTAGCTGTCATAATCAAGGGTAAGTGTACTGGGGTATTTTGGAATGGAAAACATGTAGGCGATGTACAAAAATGTGGGTGGATACTTGTGACCTTGTTTTTTTTCCCTGTTTCCCCCCCTTATCATGTAAAGGGGGTTTATGACTGAATCTCAAGATTCGTTCATTTATCCTACTTCTTAATTTTAGGAGCACTGGGTTTTTAATTAAGCATTGCTGAAAGGCTGGAGAGTTGGTAAAACAGACTCACAGGAAACTAAAATCTCGGCAAATATGGGAAAGATACTTTTTATTCAGAAACGTGGATCTTTGGTGTTTCTGGAGGGATATGTCTAATGTGCAAGACGTGCTTAAAAATGCTTTTAGCGCACTGCCTTTTGTGTGTGAGTGCTTTAGAAAATTGTTCAATTTTCTTCAGTGTTCCTCCAAAAGCAAGGATCTTGGCACTTGAATGTTACTGTTATCTCTTTGTAAATGGTGGCAAAACATGTTGGTTTTGATACAGGCAGTTGTCTCTCTGAGTTTCTGTGGCTTTTAGCTGCTTTCCTGTATTGAAAGCGTATTTGTGTGCAAATTTGGTACTAATTCTGCTGTGCACTTGGGAGTTTCCTGCTGAGAGACTACCACACACCTGGGAGTGCAGAAGTGCTACAATGAGATCTTCCAGCTCACCTTTGCCAGTAGAGGAATATCTTTTCTGATGAGTGCTATAATTGATGATTCACTTTCCACCCTTCCAAGCTTAAAAGTCATTTAAAGTATCAACTTCTTCTCTGCCTAGCTGAAGACAAGATATATGTTAGGCCATATTCCCATATGAATAGGCTTTCCACTGGCATCAGCAAAAGTGATGTAAGAGGTTGTAACTGTTAAGAGAAGGCTTGTTGTGGATTTCCTACAATCCAGCCAAATGTGGGTTTTTTTTCGTGCAGCTCCTACCACTTAACTTTTTGTCATTCAAAACACTCTGCATGAGAAATTCACAACAGAACTATGTCCAGGATTTGCTTCCTGAATGGAAAATGTGATGTTTCTGTTTCTCCACATAAATTAACCTGCTTCTAAAATCCAGCTGGAGATGTTTTAGCCTATTCGGGGTTAAAAAAAAACAGCCCCATCCATACTCTCAAATTATATTTGGTTATCTTACTCTGCAATGGTAGGCTGGCTTCCCAAGCTGCTTGTGTTCTGTAAAGTCATGTCTCAATTAGTACATCAGAGTTGATGATGAGATAAGCTGTAAAATGACCTCACTGTGGGGCATTATTAGTTGTTGAAGACTTGGTGAGGTAAACCACCATAGGAACATCCTGCACCTGAAAAAGGCTGGACTTGGTTCTGTCTTGGATCTAGGAAGTTGCCAGTGTACAAGAAGGCAACCAGCCCATTCACTGATCCTTCTGGCAGCTTTTAATCTATGTGTGTTTGTTTGAGAGACTTTTGCCCTTGGGTGTGCTTTGGCAAAGATTTTACAACGATAAGTAGGATTTGCTCAATTTTGGCAGAGTTTCAAGTGCAAGTAACCCGACATTGCAAGAACATAATCTGTTGCTGAATCCTGTTCCTCTTGTTTTCCCTCAAATCTGTCCCTTTTAATGCTGGTATATTTCATAGTAAACACTTCTTAACATAACTGGTCACAGGCTCTCAAGGTGTGAAATTCTAAGAGGAAGAGACATCAAAGCTTGATTCTGTGTTCTTGTATATATTAAGATGAAGCTGTAATATTTCTTACCATCCAGTGAAGAATTTCCCCCTAGCTAATATTGCCAAAGCACTGTAACTTTCAAGGAAGAAGGGAGGTGGCTTAGCTGTAGAGGGGATGCTTTAATGAACTACGGAAAAACTAGTAACAAATTTTAAGAGCTGCAGTGTTGGCACTGAGTGAGTGGTGATCCAGCGTTAACCTTTATCCGTTGATTACAAATCTCATTATGGCTCTTCCTACCCTTTGGCAGATACCTGCTGGTAGGGAGCAGAGTGTGTACTCCCTTTTTTTATATGCCTCTTCCTTACAGAACTAACCTTCCCCCACAGTGAGTTAGAGGGAAGCCCATGCTAGCCTCTGAAATGCCACCTGTACATGCAGTGGTAATGGACAAGATACCTTCCTTCATTACCCGGAGCAGAAATTGGAATGTAATTTGCAATGTATAATGTAAATGTAAAACATACTTGTTTGTTTTGTTGTTTTGTTTTGTTTTTTTAATTGAGCAGTATGATTGCAAGTTGAGTTAAGTTGTTCTAAGGTACTCTTTTCAGTGGTTTGTCAGTACATAATCACGAATGAAAATATTTTTTTATTGATTTTTAGGCTGTATGTTTAACATTCCATTCATGTAAAATATGTACAAATATATGTAATAAATCTTTTGAAGCACAGTTTTCCTCATACTTTCGAATGATTTATTATTTTTTTATAAGTATTGGTGAAAGAGGCATTGCTGTGGAACAGAGCTTCTGTGTGTCTGTGCTGCAGTCTGAGCTGGAGCAGAGGAAATAAAAGCAGTACATGGTTTAGAATCACAGCCAGAAAAGCATCTTGGTATCTCACCTGTCTCCAGTCTTGCAGGTGGGAGTGCTACCCTCTGGGCTAGCCTCTGGCCCTTCTGAGTCCCTCTCTCTTCCCACAGGCAGTGATGTGACAGGCTTGTATCTGTCTGGCCAGGGAAGGTCTTAGCAGATGAGAGATGATGCAACTGCTGTTTTGTGGGGGAGGCTGGAGGTGAGAAGTCTCTGGTTAGTGTGTCCTGTGTAGATCTTCAGCAAACATGATGGCTTTCAAGGTCAGCCTAAGTTAGAGTTGCCAGGTCAGGAGGCAAGAAAACTCATGGATGGTTTCAAAAGAAAGAAAAGAGGAATATGAGGTGAAGATGGTAGCAGACAGTCCTTTCTCATCACCTGGAGTCTGGGAACCTCCATCAGGGGATCAAGGTAACTTAAAGCTGCTCTTCCCTTCAGTTTCCTCAAACCCAAATACCACTTTAGCTTCCTCCCAAAACACTTCCTGGTTGCCTCTTTAAAACTGACTCCCTGACAGCATACCTGTGGCTGGGCAGTGCATTGGTTTCTTTGCCCCTGATAGTTACTAGCACTCTCATCTGTCCCTAAACCGCTGGAAGGAGGCTACTACAGCAGGCTCCTGCAGCAATGTGTTGCTGGAGGAGGGAGTTTCTGCCCAGAGCCACTGAGGGTGTTAAATTGTTCTCCAGTGGAGCATCCTGGCAAGGGCAGAGCACTGATGCTGGCTGCCTGGAAACTTCCTCCTGGGGCAGCTCTGCAAGTCGGGTCACCTGCAGCAGGTAGCTGTGCATTGTGAGACCTGGCTGACTGCGTTACCTCTCCAAACCTTCCTGCCTGGCCTGGCAGCAGCTGGGGAGCTGTAGCCCTTGTGCCGAACATAAAGTGAGATGAGGACAGGAGCACAGATGAGCCGTGTGGTTTTGGATTGTGTACGGGTAAGTCTGCTGTGGGGAAGGTGTGATTTTTACACCTCTCCCCCTACACCAGCTGGGAGAGGAGCTGTGGGTGCTCTGAGTAAAATCAAGTGCATTTCGCCAAGGTTATGTGGAGGATGTGGGGGAAAACAAAAGGAGTTCACTCTCCAGGCAGGAGATGCTTCTTGAGTGCTGCTTCCAGCCAGGGAGACTTCTGCAGGCTGGTAATAGCTGCTGATGGAATGTGATGCATGGATTTATGGCACAGGTACCCCCAATGCTGTGCATCTGTCCTTGCTTGCTCCACTTTTGAGATAAGCCTTTTTGGTGTGGCTGGGGGTAGCTGAAGCCATTGCTAAAGCACAGTGACAATTGGACCAGTGGACAATTCTCTGTGTGGGAGGTGAATAGTTCTAAAGCATGAATTACTTAAGTCTGCAGTTGGATGTAATAACTGAGGAACGTGTTCCTATAACTTGTTAGAGTAACATTTTTTCCACAACCCCTCCCCACTTCCCCAGTCACTGCTCCCAGTCGCCTTTTGGAAGGCCTGAATTCCATAACTGCTGGCTATTTTTGTGTTTTCCTCCTTAGTCTTGAGCTATGTTATAGAAGGAATCAATAACTAGCTAGAGCCAAGTTTGGCTTTGCATCAGAAAAATCTGCTGGAAATCATTCCAGTTCAATAGGTACAGGATTTAATGTGTGAAATTTAAATTAGTGGCATCTGTTGGTACCACATCCTACCTCCCTCCCTATGGCTGGGACATGGGACATGACACCTCTGCCCAAGTGGCTTGTCCTGTAGGGTGAACTGGGATGCTGTGCTGGCCCCAGGATGTTCCTGGGAACTGTCAGCAACAGATGGTGATGCTGTACACGTATGTGTGCATGTGTATTTGGTACAGCCACTGGTCCATGACTTCTGGATGCTGTGTTGTTTTTACCAGAAAGAGGGAAACAACACAGCCTGCAGCAAAGAGAGCAGGAAGGTGGGAAGAGTCCCCTGCATCAACACAAGCCAAAGAGGAAAGTTCCTCCCCTGGCTTTTGAGCACCCTGTTCTGTAAGGTCTCGTTCTCTTCCTGAGGCTAGGACACCTGAGCAATGTCTATGCCTGGGGCGTGCAGGCTGGAGCCTGCTGGTGTCTGCAAACATCCCCCAAAACATTTGTTCAGTAGAGGAGGCTCCCAGCTCCCTCCCATCCTGCAGGGAGAGGAGTGCTGGTGTCCAAGAAAGCAAAACAAGAGCACACTGCCTGTGAGGGGCTGTGCAGCTCACTCCTGCTGTCTCCTTGCCTGCCAGCCAGCCACTGGGAAACAAGGAGCCTCAGCAAGCCAAGTGAGACGGAGTTTTCCAGCCCTCATGTAATAAAGCATCTGTTTTCTGAGGGGGATGAGATCAGGGATGCGTGGTGGCAGGGAGGAGGGTTTGACATAAATAAATAATTGCATAAAGCCCATCCTCAGTTGACGCAAGATGACTCACTCCTCGTGAAGGCAAGAGCGCAGGGGAGGCAGGTCTGAGGCGCGGGGACAGGGCCCCAGCGGAGCCCCCTGCAAACGGCAGGTGCTTCGTGCGGCCCCGCACTCGGCCCCTTATCTTCCGAGTCATGTTCTGTGTCCAGCTTCTGCCCTGCTTTCGTTTCTTCCTATTTACAGATTGCTGATTGTTTGAACACGCGTTTCCATTTTAACAAAACCTCCCCCCTCCCTTCCCTCGCTTCTTCAAACAGAGGGAAAAGGAAGCTACCAGGCCTCTCCCGAGCCCCATCGGGCTGTGTCACTGAGGGAATGACCCCGAACCCGGCTCTTCTCACCCGCTCCCTCCTCAGAAGTCACCCGGGCTGGGATTAACACCTTCTAGACTCAGCATTGTAGTGTCTGGCAGGTAATGGGAGCATGAAAGCGTGACAGCTTCATTTGCTCCAGTCTGTGAGGTCCAAGTCTCCCGCTTGAGAGGCTTTAGCAGCTAATTAAGTTGCTGCCCGCAGTGTGTCAGGGGAATCCCCAGGCAGGAGAGGCTGGGCATGATTTAGTTGTTTGCAAGGGGTTTGCTGGAGCTCTGGCTCCCTGCCCCACGGGAGCAAGGGGGACAGCTCTGCCCCGAGGCTTCTTTGCTGTGGGGCACAGTCGGAGATGGAAGCGGCCCTTGAGCCGTGCCACCTCCTGAGCCAGCTGTCCGTCCTGGGGCTGGGATGGGCAAGCATGGCACCTTCCTCAGACCAGCCCTCCCCAGTGGGGAGTTGGGAGCCCCCCTGCCAGCAGCCCTGGTGGCAGCAGTAGCTGCAGGCTCTGTATGCGTGGCAGGAATTTATGTATCGCCACCCTAAAGGGTTGCTTGAGCCCTGCAGGTGCTGACCTCGAGTGGGTGAGGTGGCATCGGCACTGCCCAAAAACTGCTGTTTTCCAGTGCATCACCCAGGGCCTCCCTGTCCGCAAAAGGCACAGGACATTTCCTGCTTTCCCAGTATAAAGCAATGACTTTAGTTTTTGCCCCTGGCTGAGTAAGACCAATTTTCATTCCTTAACCCACCTGCTGTGACCTCTTATGCCTTGATGCTCCTGAAGCTGAAGCTGCTGTTTTCTCTGAAACATCATCCCTTTTCACGTCTCCCGATTGTACCTGAGGGCAGCTATTTCAAGCGTCTGCAGCTGGTGCCATCAGCTCTCATTTACCTCTGGGAGTGGAGAATGAATAGCGGCTGACCTCAGTCCTGTCGAGATTCACAGGGGGATTCGATCAGCAATTTCCCAGGATGAAAAAGGGGCTCCTCTAGCACCTGTGGCACTCCCTGCATCTCACCTTTTGTTCGCACTCTGGCAAGTGAGGAAGGACTCAGTTCCCAGTTGCTCTGCTGTGTTTTCAGAAGGCTGACCTATCCCACAGAGCAACTGAGAGCCTCCAGCAAGCAAGGAGTCTCTGAGTGCAGCTGGCAGCTCCCAGCCTGGCCTCCATTTTCATCTAACATAATCCTGCTGTTTTGTTTCTACCTACTAAAGCAGCAGTTGAGCCTGTATACAGGCCTCTGTATACAGCTGCAGCTTTTTCGTGCTGAGATTACTCGTTCCATCAGTTGAAAACCGAGCAGTTTCTGCAGTGACCTCTCCTTCCTCATGGCAAACCCATCCCTCACTGCTATTCACCTGGCTCTGATGCAGCCTGACTGCAGCCATTTGTACAGCTTTGCAGCAGGCTCCCATTTTTGTCTGCTGAAACAAGGTAAGGGAGCAGAATGAAGCTACAGAAAAGCAGATGTGGGTGTCTTGCTGTATTTCAGCATCAGTACTGCTCCCTCAGCATGGGATGATGGGATTGGGATCCCCTGCTGGCTGTGGTTGAAGAGCAAAGGCTGCATGACCTTGCACCACCCTGCTAGTCATAAACTGTGGTCTGGCACCTGGACACACATATGACACCAAGTGAGACACCAGGCTCAGACAAACACCCTTTCCTGAGGACATGGCAGTGTGTCACTGGAGTGGGTCTGTACTGTGTCATGACAGGGCTTCCTTGAGGGTTGCAGTGTCATCTGGCACCAGTAAACACACACAGCTTGCACTAGCCAAATACAAGTAGTAACATCTCAAGCCAGCAAGTCTTTGCCCCCAGCACAGTAGATGGAAATGCAAAGAGCTCCTGCAGTCAGTGTGGCAGGAAGACTATAGGGGCACAGCGCAGCTGCAGCACATCCCTGAGGTACCACTGTTCTTTCCCTTGCTGCCCCTAACTGGACTGGCACCTTCTTCTGGAAAGGCCCCTCATGGGCAGTGGCACCTATGAAAGGCCTTCTCCAGCTGTGCCATCTCCTCTCTCTTGTCTGTAGCCCGAATTAATTGGGGTGTCACTATTCCGTCTTGATCCAGCCATGCATCTCTTTAACAGGGCTTCAGCAAAGCCCGAGCACTTGCAGGTAGCTTGTTCTTTAAAAGCTGTTTATTATCACAGTGGATGAGTGGAAAAACATGACACAGTGTACAGAGGAGGCTTCAGCAAATTACAAACAAGGCTTTAAAAAGTTACAGTTGTCTCTGAGTAAACAAGGCTCTCCCTGCAAGCTGCAGAAGTGTTGCTCCAATGCCCCTTACAAACAGGCCGGCAAGACTAGGAGGAGCTTCAGACTGAAATGCAATACAGATAAACAAGGGACATTTGGCTGCTCTCAGAGCAGCAACCAGTTTGCCCAGCATGACTCCCAGAGTTGTGATGTGCTCTGTGAAGTAGACCCCCTTCTCTGGGTGAGCTGGGAGCAGGATGCTATGAAACCCCTTGGTTCTGTCAAATCCAGAGTGAGCTATGCTCAGACCTTCAGTCCAGTCCAAACAAGTGTTTTCTGCCCAAAATCACCTCTGGAAGGATTGACTGTGACTGGCTCTGTCTCTGGAACTGTCATCTATGGGAAACTTGTTCTACATGGAGCTTAGCAAACTCTGTCCTATGTGGAGCTGGGCTTGATCCTGCTACCACTTACCCTGAGGCTGCATTTAGCTGCTGCAGCAGCCCTGTAAATGCTGCTGTCCCTGAAAAAAAACAAAAACCCCTGGATGCCCAGCTTGTAACAGCCAGGTATGGAACAAAATTTGCAACAGGGCTGATCTTGTCACTACAAACAATGCCAAAGGCTGCTCTAGCCCAAAAAAGGGGCAGATGTGACTGCACTAGAAAGCTTGGGGGGAGCTATTTTAGTCAATTAGTGAAATGAGGACAGGAACTGTAGTTTTAAACATATTTTCCACCTGGTAAATGAACAAATAATTCTGTGATTAGAGCAAAATAGGAGCACACTTCCTCAAACACAGGCGAATTACTTCTCTGGTGAAGGCCCTTCCTTACACCAGTATCTTCTCCCTTCCATCAGAGTAGGCTGGCAAAACACAGTTTGACAAGGTGCATGAGTCTCTGATTTGTTAAAGTCACTGAGAAGTCTTTAAAGGCTTTGCTTTGGCAGATGTTTTGGCAATTGAAATCCAGCTCATCTGTAACTGTGTGCCCTTTTGCTTCGGTAAACAAATGGCTCAGGTGCAGAAATCATTCAAGTTAGCCGAGTTCCCTTTGGCATGGTTGAAAAACCTCATCTGTCTCCCTGTGAAAAATCAGGCACAGAGGAAGAACCACTGAAAAATAAGTAAGCTGGTTTTCTTCCCCTTTTTTCCTTCATAACTGCAGGTTTTGTGAGAAGCCCTGTGAGTATTTTAAAATGTCTTAGGGAGCTGAAGGAAGTAGACAGAATTGAGGGCTGGGAAAGGTTTGCTACCACATAGGAAATGGAGAAACTCTGGCCTGCAAAGCAGGCATTTTCTTTACTTCATGGGGCAGATTTGGGAGATGGGGAGATGAGGGTTCACTGGCTTGGCATTTTAGCTGGAGGTTCTTCTTCCAACCTACCAAGGTTTTGTGGGTTAGTCATCAACTGGATAATTGTTTCTCAAAGTTTGGGGGGATGGTAACATGGAAGAAGGAAGGAAAATGGCTCACACTTCTCCCTTTTAGGTTTATAAATTCAAACTCTGCCCCCTACACTATGCGGTAGAGTTTGAGTTTATAAAGCTCCCACAAAAAATAATCAAATAGCCCACTCCTTTGCAAACTGGTTTCTTTTAAAGCCTCTCAAGTTACACTCCCTAAACAATAATCATTGCAGGGAGGATAGTGTTTTCTTGCTGGTCCTTATTATTTCTACTGCCCCTTGCCTTTCTCTGTCCACTGATTCAAGCACAGACTAAAAGCTTTCCAAGCCAATCTCAATCCTCCCGTGTGCTTGCCTGTTGCTGGGAGAAGGGATTTCTACTTGACGCAGTTGATTTTCAATCGTCCTTTCTCCCCACTTATGCTGGGCAACGTGATATTGGTATAGTGCCACCAGCACGGTACCTAGGCCAGGAGCCAAGGCAATGAACAGCCTGCTAATTAATTGTTCACATTTCTCTCCAGACCCACTCCCCAGAACAAACACTGTGGAAACAGGAGGCAGCCGTTTCTATGCGGCCCTCTGGAAATCTGAGGCAGACATGGTTTCCTGCCTGTGTTATGGTTTTACAGAGATGGCAGTAAGGACTTCTGGTTGCATGGGAAAAAAAGATTACTGAAAATAAGCTGAGTCTGATGCATCCATTTCTACCCATCCAAAAAAAAATTCACCACCAACAAAAAAAAAGCAGTGTCTACGATGCTGCCTGTAGTCAGTGGAGAAATAGGGACTTAATTTCTAGGCAGGAAGAAGGAATACATGGTCAAAACACTGGCACCAAGCAACTACTGTAGATATAATTTCTGGTAAAGCTGTGTATATATTAATTTTCAGTTCTGAGGCAGGTAATACTCAGAGCTGGTGGAGTTTGTGCATCTTGCACCCTTTCTTGTATAGGTATACTTGTGTGTCTTTATTTATGTATATAAATAAGAGATTATTTACATCACTGTACATAATAGATCTAAACTCAGTTATCAAAATGCATACACCTGCCAGCGGATTTAGTCTGTTAACACTTTGCAGTTCATCTTCAAAGCACCAAACAAACATTAATTATTTAACCAGGCAACTTCCCACTCACCAAAAGGACTAAGAATAACAGGCAGGGTAAGGGATGGAGCTGAGGGAGTGCAGTGTGTTCATAAAAAGGCAACTTATTGTGTATCTCTCTCCTGCCATGAGCACTGTAGATTTATGCCTTTATAAAGTCTGCAATCCAAGTGTAGGAGCAACCTTTACCACCAACTTGGCAAAATGGGAAAGTCCTCATTCAAAAGCAAATGATCCGCTCTTCATTTTCAAAAGCTTTGGCCTCTTCTTGGCTTATTGGGTTCCCATTCAAGCTGGAGGAGTAAAACAAAAGGGATGTGAGTGAAAGTAAGGTAGTGACTGTTGGCCATCTTGTGTTTTTCCAAGGCTTTGGTGAAGAGGTTTGCAATGCCACATGGGCTGCACACTTCTCAGCTGGGGATGGGTGTTAGGGCTGGATACACCACTTGATGTTCCCACTGCACATCTGAGGAACAAGGCTTCTCCCTCAGAAACAAAACTTGAACACACATACCTAAGCATAGTAACTGACCTCGGCACTGGAAACACAGCTGCTTGCATTTCAGCAAGTAGCACATAGCTGACAAAGGTTCTTGCTATGTGGTGGGCTCGTTTAAAGACATTTAAAGTCTCCAGAGCATTTTAATGTCTTCCTTGACAACATGGAAAGAAATTTCTGTGAAGTACTCAGGCATTATTAACATGAAATGTCCAATAGCAAAATTTTCAATTCTGGCTACAAAAAGATAATCTGCATTGATACTTATACCCCTGAAAATGAGCAGCCTGGTTAAGAGCTGCTCTTAGAAATGTTGACATCCATTAAACCATTCAGATTTATGAAATTACTTGGGTTAATTAATGCCTCTGAACATTCAGGCCAGAATCAAAAGACAGATTTCAGTCTGAAGATTCAGAATGATCTGAGGGGGAATTGATGCCTCTTCTATAGATGAAAGCTGACAGTGGCTTTTCAAAAAAGTACCTCTTCCACATCTCCAGGGAACACACTAGCCAGACAGTGAGTCATTGTCTTTCTAAGCAAGAATTCAGTGTCCTTTCACTAAAACAAATACATATATTTAAAAATAAATTTCATGTTCAATAATAAAGCAGCAGTGCTAAGGCCAGCTCAGTTCTATTGACTCCTGAGCTCCCTGAGGTAAGGGAAGGAATGTGGTATTTGGTTTTCTACCTTAAATGTACACGTGTGACTATGTGATGCCCACCTAATCTAGAACAAACAAATCCTACAAAAAGTGACTCTCCTTGTATCTTAGCACTTTCAGTATGTTTGGAGCACCACCCAAAAAAATCCAAGCACAATTTGCAAACCAGACTAGTAATGCTGAGTAAAGGTAACCACCACTTGCTTGTTTGCCATCTAGGTCCTGAAAAGCATGAACGTGTTCAGAAGTTTAAAAATAAAAACAACAAGCAATACTAGGTCTATAAATTCTGGCTCTGATTCTGCAAATACACACATTCTGCAAATCAGTGGTACAGACATAGTAAACCAAGAAAATGTTTCAATGGCAGTGGCTTTTTACCTGTTCGAAATCCACAGCTGGAACTACAACTCCTGGCTCACATAAACTTGCTCAGAATTTTTTATGCTGTGAAGTAGCAAGGCCAGTAGGGTTTTAAAGGGAAAGAAAGTTTACAAAGCGAGCCTTTGAGAAAGGGACCTTTACCAGATTTCTTGAATAGTCGTGTTCTCCTTGAGAGCTTCACTGAGGCACTTCACCCCTTTGGCTGTAATTTGATTCTGGATAAGCCTAAAAAAAAAAGGGATTTCAAGTCAACCTAACAAGCAAACTAATTTGCAGCATATGTACAACCTACACTCAGCTTGACATCAAGGAGCAAAGCTGTCTGCCACAAGAAAATTACTGTGATTTTATCTGTGAGAATGGTACACAGTATTGGTCAAATGCCCCACATACACTTTCAGAAACAGAGCTTAGAGTATTAATCTTTTCCTTTTAATCTTGCATGTGTTTGCATTCTGGAGATACTGATTCAATTTTAATTACACAGCTGACAAATTTCTGCTATGAACTGTTCACTAGTGGTATGGGATTGTGCTATTTGGACTGAGACAAACAAATCTCTCAGCTTTGCTTTCTTACTAAGAGGACTGTGAGACATTTTGAAGTGATGTACAGAAAATTCTGAGTACAGACCCTGTGTAGGCCTAGTGTTTTAGCAGTTATGATCTAGAAGCTGCCAATTCCTCCAGTGTTGTTTATCAGACCAACAAGATCTTTGAAAAATAAAGCACTGATTTTGACTCTGGTATGTGCAGATGCAAGTCCCAGTGAAGCGAACTTACCAGCTATAAATTATGTCTCATCTGATCTTAGGGAAGACAAAAAAACATACATAAGACCCTCAAGCAGTGAAACTGATGAAGCAGTAGGTAACTCTTACTAACTGCTGTAGACCATCCCACTAGCTGAAGATGAACACAGGCCACTCATCTGCATAAGTATAAAAATACTTATCAGCCTAGCTTAATTCAATACTCACCTTTCAGTCTACCATGGTGAGCCCCATAGCTGAACCATTCCATGTGACTGGTTGCATGAATCCCTCAGGATTCAGGATGAGGCTGAAAATTGGAGTGTATTGAACAATCTCTTAGGGGGAAGGGAAGGAGGCATTCCCATTAAAGGAGTTTCTGCACTTGGTATATGAATCAAAATGCGAAGGGATCCAGTAGAATCTTTCAGCTACTGGAAAAAGACTAACTCAGCCTGAAGTTTAACTATCTATATAGGTCACTACCTTTTGGAGGCATCCACTGGTGTAATCGACAAAGCAGAATATAAATTTGTCCACTGGCAGATACCTATGGACAATAGTGAGCCATGACAAAGACATTTATCTCGATTACTATGCCTGCTTTGGCTGGGTAAGTTTTATTATGAATTCAACCCAGACTGCTCAGTGAATTATATCTGCATCTGTGCACAAATAAATCAAGCACTTCCCCCCACTGCCTTTTCATTTTCAGGGTGATGGGCACCACAGGTTCTGCTGCTTTCAAAAGAGGCTATGAGTACTTGGCACCCATGACATCCAGCATGCTTCCTAAGGGGCTAGAACTAGGATTAACACAGGGAGTGTGCTAGTGTGGTCAGCCAAGTCTTTGTAAAGCATGTAAAGGGATTCCATGGCTGATATTCCCTTGATCACTTGAAATTATTGGCTATTTTTTTTACAGCTCACATCTGCCCAACCCCATCCATTGGCAACCTCTGGATTAGAAAAACCAACACTGCTTTTCCTTAGAAGTGTAAAAAGTCTCACTGTGATTGCTAGAAATAATCCCTGGTTTCCTGGGGATTGATGCCTTGGAGATGAGTGTCTTGCATCTGTGTATTGCTAGCCCAAAAAGAAAGCATTGGGCAAACGTGACATGTATTTAAGTGTCTGTCATGTAGCTTCTTAGCTGAAGAGTTATTTCCATAGCATGATGATAAACAGAAAGAATTGTAATAACCTTATTCTATTCTAGCTGTCTGCTTGGTGTGTTTTTTGGTTTTGTTTTTTGGGGTTTTTTTGAGACTTTTGATTTTGAGGCTGGTACTGTTCCCCTAATGAGAGATGAAATCAATCATTAGTTTGAAATTTACCAGAAACAGCTTGAACTTTTCCATGTATGAAAGCAGGTTCCAAGTGCTAGACAGCAGCTTTATTAACTTCCCGTTAGAACTGTCTACAAGCAGTCAGCTGCATCCAGACCATGCACAGAAGCTGTTACTGTGACCTACATAGACTTGGAAGGTGAAGTTTTAATGTAGTGACTGCCAAAGAGCCTGTGCCACTGTGGAATGTAACTCACCATAAATGCACCAGTTTCTTGTTGACCTTCAGCATCTCTGCAAAACTCATTGCTGCCTCATCATCCAGCTCATTTTTAGTCAACCTAAGTGGGAGAGAAAATGTTCACTTAGGATGCTGACATTATTTTTCAGCCCCCTGTATTTGCAGCTTGTCTGTGACTTAGCTTTAGACAGCCAAAGGGGGATGTGCTGTTCCTGCCTTGAGCAATTTGTAAAGGCTGGACACAAAGAGATACTGAAGAGAAGCCCTGGAGGTAAAAGAGACAAGAGTATCAGATCTTTATTTCTCTGAGCAGTGTTCCAATGATACTTTCTCATGAAGCTTTAGTGTCTAAAAGGTGGATGAGGTGTGGTGGGAAAACATACCAAGAACACTGAAGACGTGCAAAAACTGAGGACAAAGAACTTGACTTCAGATGATGAAAAGGAGAGAAGATGGGGAAAGCAAGATGGAGGGAGCAGAGTGAGGCATGACACTGGGTCACTGGAATGTATCCCAAAGGACATGTGCTGCTGATCTATTACTCATGTCCACATTCTTCCTAAGGGATATCTTATAGCTTGCTGATAGTGAAAGCATAGGGGATGAGGGTAGGGAAAGAAGAATGAGGGGAGAGTAGGAAGGGTGATGGCATTGGTATTTTGCTCTGGAAAAGGAAGCAGAGGAGAAAGAGACCACACTGTCAATTACCAGAATATCCTCACGGAATTGTTGTGTTGCATGGCTTCAGCAATACTTTTGCCTCCCTCTGTCGTGATGCCATTGAATGCGAGACTGTGAAGTAAAGATACAAATGTCTAAGAAGCAGCACCACTTGGCTCTCCCACTGCCAAATGCAAGGGAATATCCTGGATGATCTGCCTCACAGTTGTACACCTCAGCATTTGTGTGTTTCAAAGGCTCATATACTTCACAAACGACTGAGCCCTTACAACTTTTACAAGTGGGAGCAGTTCACAGGCTGCAACCTGACTGCAGATCTGTCATACAGTCCACAAGGTCTGCTGTCAGTGAGTTGTGCTCTTGGGGCTGACAGCAGAGTTGCACCCAGTACTTTGGAGAGTTGAGGCTTTTAACAAGGACAAGGACAAAAGTGTTGTGTGTCATCCCTGTACAAACTGGGCACTTTGTCCTTTAAGTCCTCCAGTCATCCAAATTCTTAATTCTTCTTCCAAGTACAACACCTTCTGTTGTGTATGGAGTGATGAGCTTGTAAATGCTTTCCATTACAAACCACAAACACTTCTTAGTCTGCCCTTCATTCTTTGAACATACATTGGCAAAACCATCCAGTTAAAGTTATGGTCTGGGCTTCTGGAGTTCAAAAAGCATCTCTCCCCTCAAAATAATGCAAGGCCTCAAAAAAGGTAGAAAGGGGAACCAAGTAGAGCAATGGCACAAATATGTATTGGCATGAGTCCCTCCTAGCTTCATCTTAAACTAGATATTCTCTGCCCATCATGACTGGGCCTAAAAATGGCAAATAATGTAAACTGATGTAGTAGGGATTATCTTCCCTTGTGGTCTTCACATAAAGCTACCACAGGTGCTTACTATGGATTCAAATCATGGTGCAAGATTAGCCAGTGGGAGATAACAAATGAAGCCAAGAGTAAGTACACTGCAGAGCAGAGGATTCCCCTTGCACAAATGCCAGCAAATCTGAGCTCAAGACAGCACAGTTACCCCTCTTTATTTTTGAAAACACATTCATCAGCATATTTGCTCTCATCTGAGAATCCCTGAGCTCTGATTCAAGCTCAAAATGTTTTCTTTCAAGACTGACGTGTCTGGATGGATTGTGCAATTATGGCAAGATGGCTATTTCAGATGTTTTTTTAAGTTTAAATATATCTAGGTCACTGCACCTGTTCAGCTTTTAATTTTTAAGCTTGACTACCCGCCTGCAGAAGAGAGGACAAGGCACCAGCCCTGAAATCCCTGGATCTGAAGTGGCAGCAATAAACTCTCCAGAGATCCCCAAACTCCCAGAGTATTTCTGAAGAAACTAGTGGCATGTGCCACCTTGTGGAGAAACTAAGAAGCCTTGCCTGTTCCCTCACTGTGGAGGCCAGTGAACTGGGAAATGGAAAGGGTCACCATGAACCCAGTGCTCCAGCTGTGTGGAGAGACTCCAAAACATCTTTACATCTTTAAATCCCTAGCCAGCATTTGAAAGTCTATCAGGGAATGGACTGTTTAACACTGCTGACTTCTGCCCCTGCTGGGCTTCGAACTTCACCTGTGTTATGGCTTCCAGAAGGCTGGTCTGAGATCCATCCCTGAACTCCAGTGAGGACAACATCTCACTAGCACTGAATGTGTGGTGGTGTGGCTCCGCTGGAGCACAGGAGGAGCCCAACTGTAATTATGTCCCAGTCCCTTCCCAAACATGTTACCTCCTAAAAAGTACTTCGGTAAGAGCTGCTTCACTTTCTCAATAGAAACTGTTAATAATGAACTCACTGGGAACCCAATCCTGTGACAACTAGTGCCTCCTTCTCCTAATGCTCCCAGATCAAAATGGCACCCACTGACCATGTGCCTTCACAAATGCCAGAAATCTGTGCAGCATGAGGGAAGGAGGTGCACATAGAGGAAAAGATGCCAGTCCTGTGGTATTTCTAAGTGGCCTAAAGCCCCCTAAAGGGCTTTTTGACTTGCTCTCACCAGTAAAGGCTGCAATACCAGATGGCATTCCAAGACAACACTTGGTGGGAAAAGTCATTGCTTCACAGCAGGATGGAAAAGCGAGCACTACACCGAGCTGCTTGGCTCTGCTGGTGTTTTACCTCACATTTGTTAACCTGGGGTGGTTCCTCAGGGCCTCTGCAAATGCCTTTGCTCCTTCGTCTCCAACTTGATTACCCCACATCCTAGTGAAGAGAGAACAGGAGATATCAGTTGTGCTCCCTGCTGACTCTTGGCAATGCATTCTTCCTGTTTCTCTCCCCTCCTTCCTGAGTACTTCACAGTCTTTCAGGCTTGTGAGAAAACTGGCAGGTACCCTCCCCGCTGAGGCAGGTATGTTCCACTCCCTGCACATGCACCAGTAACCTCAGCTGACTCACCAGCACCCTCAGGCCACAGCACAGAGGCAGCTCTAGGAGACAGCCTGCTGCAGCAGAAGTGCTTTTGGGATCACCTTGCTGCACACTCATAAGGAACAGTATTTCCAGTTGCAAAACTACCCTTGTTTACACAAAGGGGTATTTTATGAGAGAAGATAACATGGTACAAGCTGGAGACATTTGATCAACATTTACTAGGAGTATCTGGTCAAATCCTTTCTATGCAGACTAACCACTTCGAAAATTCACCCTGTATTATGAGGGTTGAAAACACCTCTGCTGAGGTCTAAGATGTTGGGTTTTTTACAGAGATCATGGTTTGATGACTCAGAGCTACACTCAGCTTATGGATAATTGGTTGGCAGCTCTTTTAAAATCTATTGAGCTCTGTGGTATCTGAACACATGGACTTCCAGTAAGTTCCTTGTCCATCAGAGCTTGCTATTTAAACATTCCTGTCCAAGCTATCCTAAGTCCATTTGGAGTGATCATTTCCTCCACAGGAGAAAACAGGAGTCCTTCACTGAAACTACAATAAGTACAGCACAGCAACATGGAATTGTGCAGGTTGCTCACTGTATTTGTGAAATGTTGTAAAGCAACAAAATAAAAGGCCAAAAATCTGATTATACAAATCCGATTTTCATGTTTCCCACCTACTGTGATTTTCACAATGGCCAAGCAGAGCTTTTAATTCCAGGTATTCAAGTACTAAATTTTAAGAAATGTGTTCTCCTGTAGAGTGAAAAGTAAAACTGGGATTTGCCAGAAAGGGGGAAAAAAAAATCAAACCTAGCACCTTTCCTGAGAAACAGGGCAGGAACTAAAGGTTTGGAGTACATTCAGACCTCTCTCCAATAATAGCACTTTGCAGTTGAGGACAGCCTAAGAGAAGAGGATGATGTAAATTCTCTTTTATTCTCCCAACTCACAACTTTATCAGGAAGTAATGCAGAAGGTTTGACAGTTGTAACAATGTCACTCAGTAACTAGATGCAGTGTCAATTGTCATAAAACCACACAGACTTAAAAATAACCAAGTATCTCTAGAAGAGTGTGCTACCATAAAGAAAGTGGCTAACTCTACATACTGTCTTCTTGTTTGTTTGTTTCTCCTTTAAGGTTCTCCTTTAAGAACAGTGAAAAAGAAAAAAAGAAGATGCCAAAACGAAACATTGTGTGAACTGAAGAACAACAAAGCAGCCTTCCTTTTCCATGCAAAATGTGGCTATGCCCCTATACTTGTTTGTTCGAATGCTGCTGCTGAGGAGGGAAGGAATAGCAGGAGAGAAGGTAAGCATGAAAAAGAGGAATCCTAAGGGATTTATAAGTGCCTGGCCAAGATCAAGCCCTAAGTTGTGCTCCTCAGCACTGAACTTACCCAATTTCAAACATTGTCTTGCTCTTCTGGATGGCCTGGGCAAGGCACTTCCCTCCTTCACTTGTTATTTTGTTTGCTCCTATTCTGCACAAAATACATAAATTGATGAGGTGTGTCACAGTTGTGCAGCTATCAGAACACCAGTTCAGAAAGCCACACAAGTATTTAGGGCGTATTAACTCTGGAGGCTACATGCAGTTAGCAAAGATTAACCTAGAGTGAAAAAATACTGCAGACACTTGACCTTTGACCAAAAGACATAATTTTATGTTATCTTTACATAGTTTGCATGTCAACCCTCCAAATCAGAAGTAATGCAGTAGAGTCTTGGGTTTGGCGCTCAGTATGTTAGAATTGAGCTTTAGGAACTGATCCTCAGGGCAAGGACCCCTGGCTTTGTTTTTAATATAATCCATGGTATCAGCAATTGCTACAGAGCTCAAGAATTGCATGCAGCATGTTTTATGATGCCACAGGGAACAGAATATTTCTTGACTCTGTGTTTCCAGAAGAGACTGCAGGTGATAAGCACAGACTGCAGTAATTTCAAGTCTTTGTGTTGTAAGCACAGGCTCTGGGCAGTTGCATAGGTCAGTGCAGCAGTCAGTCTCTGGCTGGCATTTTACACAAGGCCTCTTCTATTTTTGGCCTATGTGGATATCAAATGGCTGGAGTTCAGGGGAGAGATAATTGCATATATATTGATTTAAAGAACAGACCAAACCCCCAAGCCCCCCCAAGCCACTACATTTACATAAAAATGTATTGTTTGGCTGACTTTAGGCATATGAATGTGCACTCTATCTCAAAATAATCTCTAGAGTTACTATGCAGCCTGAAAGCAACCATCTCTCAACAGGCTTTTTTTTTTTTTCTGAAAGCTGCATTAAATAAGCAAAGCACTGTCAAAGCAGTGAAAGAACTAAGTGGTCCTGGGTTTCAAAATTCTGCAAAAATTTCAAGTAGGTAGGATGTGGCTAGAGTGGGGTCTCAGACCAAGACAGTGGTAGAACAAGGACTAGAACCCAAGAGTCCCTGGCTGCCTGTTCTCACCAAAAGCTGACATTGCTGCAGTTACCTCTTGTTTCTGCTATGGTCACAGTTAAATCATTGGTTAATGATCTACCTTTATGTCCAACCAATGTGCATAGCCAGACACTCTTATCTGAGGAAGTTCCAGGAATTAAGGGAACAACTCACCAAGAGAATTTGGGGAATTCCAGAGTTGAGGTATGACACCAGCACAGCCTGACCCCAGTGACCCATAAAAGATCAGACACTAAAAAGCTTGGTTCTAAATCCAAGGGAATTTGCCTGCTGGAAGCAGCAGCATGGTCCATGCACAACTTAAGCCTTGTTCAGGTGCTCAGACTGGATTTAGATAAAGAACAGGTCTCATGCACTCCTTTAACTCACTGCTATATTCCAGAAAAGATTATGGATTCAAGAGTTTGACCTCCTGCCATCCACTGCTAGACTACTGCAAAACACATACACAACTGCAACCTAAATTATATTTTATTTCAAATACAATTTTTGTCTTTTTTCTACTCTTTCTCCCTTTTCAAGTCACTTTACCTTAATTAGGATACTGTAGAAAGGAAAATAAATCCAACATACTTAACATATTCCAGGCTTGAACACTCTTCAATTAGTTTTGCAACATATTTGGCTCCAACATCAGTGATTTGGTTGTTGTATAAGCTTCAAGAAAAATCACATTGGTAAAAATAGGTTATTACTGCTGTTAAATATTTACAACTTGAATGCTTTATGATGCACACATAGCATCCATCTTTTCTGCACGGCTTTGTACATATTCACAGTTGCTTGTACTTCTGTTTTGATATATAATTCATATTGTGATGAGCTAGATATAAAATACAAGGAGACCAGACTGCAAATAATGAATATTTATAGAATTTTTAAGATAAATGGTCTCCACAAGCAAACAAAGCTTCCTTTTATTCATGTGCTAGTACAGAAATAATATTTCCATAAGATAAGTCAAAAGACAAAACACCATAATGTACTTTTGCCCTTTTAAAAGTCATAAAATCCCCTTGCAAATATTACTGAAGAGCAGATACCTGAGCAGTTATACTTACGTTAGGGCACTGGAAGAAAAAAACTATTCTTGGTATTCATGTTCACCTTTCAAAAAGTCATTTTTATGTAGCTACTTAGCCAAGAGAGGAAGTCAGAGCTAACGTGCCTTCCAGCTTCAGCTTCATTAAGAACTAATTAAGCTCTTGAGAGAAACTGGTATCATGAACATGACACTTGAAACTGCATGTTCGTGACACCAGTCTCTACCAAGCTGTATCTGCTTTGCATAGTTGAAATAAATCAGTTTACAGTAGAGGAAACAGCAGGGTATAACTACACAAATGCAGAAGGCTTTTGGTATAAAAATGAGCATGCTCACACAGTTCAGTAACCTGACAGTAGTCCATACTGTGTCACAGAAGGGTTTGATGCATGCAGGAGGCTGTGAGGGAGTGTGATGGGAGAGGAAGCTGTGGTCCTTGTCCCATTGAACTATTACAGAATCATTTCTGACACAAAAAACTGCTTTGCTTAAATGAGGAGGTAACTGTAGCTTCCACATCACCTCTGCTGTGTCAGTACTGACAGCATTAGAGTTTTATTTTCTAGTGTCACTGCTGAGTGTTTAGCTCCCAGCTGGGTACATACCCCAAGAAGGACACAATTTGGTACTTGGAGAGTTCTTCATACAAGATCCTTACGCCATGATCTGTGATCTGATTTACGCTGAGCCTGGAAAGAAGGGAATGAGAAGTCTGAATCAATACATCTTACAGATGTTCATAATCAGTGAGTTAACAAATGACTGGAGGCCTATGCATTTTTCCCTGATATTTTAACAGGTCCTTATGCCACATATTAAAAGCTGTTAAGGGAAGTGTGAGCCCAGCTTCATGTGGCTCATTCCAAAACCGATAAAAATCAGAAAGCCCCAGATCTCCTAGGTAATGCTCTGGAAGCTGTCCATAGAACTGAGAACAATAAAATGTAGGAAGTCAGACTCTAGATAAACATCTCACCCTTCTCCTGTGCTTACTGTGATTTCAGGAAAAAGTCTGCTTAATACCCTAGCAAAAGCAAGCTGTCGAAACTACTAGTCTTGCAATCTTCTGAGTACACAGTGAAAGCCAGGCATCTTGAAAGTCACAACACACTCAGCCTTCACCAAATAAAGGTTGTGAAAAGCCCTGGCCAGAAAATAAAACTGCACTCCCATGGGTGTGCTATATGTTTCTAATTTTATTGTCCCAGCCAGACATGAAATAAATCAATGTCAGTCATCACAGAATAAAAATGCTTCTCACAGTTGTTTTGGAGTCAGTTTTTTGTTGTTGTTGTTGTTTTCGGGTTTTTTTGTAACTTCTCAAGCTTTTTCCTTCACTAAATTCACAGGTTCAAGTGAAGCTTTCCAATTGCCACGAATCATATTTTCTGGGTAAAGCTGTCCCAATGAAAACATTCTGACCACAGTTAGTTTGCACACAAACTCAGTAGCTGAAGATGCTGAGAGTCCCTTATCACCAACAGCCTCCCTAGCCTTTGCTAGTTAGCAACCTGGTCCCTTTGGAATGCACCAGCACACAGGAGACATCAGCCAGTTTCTACAGGTCAGAACAGTCTGCTTCTTTAAAAGGGATAGTTAAGCTGTTGGAAACAACATTTCCTGGCCTGCAGAAATTGCTCACTAGAAATAAAGACAGAAGGGCAACCTAAAAAACAGTTTTGGTGCTGGGGATGGTGCTAGGATCACATTGTGTATGGTATGATCACATGATAGGCACAAAGAATGAAAGAAAGAAAGGCTGGCCTTGTCTTCGCTGTCTTGTCTTAAGTACTTATACATTTCTCCCAGGAGTTTCCTTATTGCTTTCTGCTGGGAGGTCAGTCAGTTTGCAAATAACTGGGAAAAATCCAAGAGTCACTGGCTTTGATTTATTCCTAGAGGAAAACAAGGCAAGGCACAGCCAAACACGAGGAATAAATCCAGTTGTTAAAAAAAAAATTCTCATGCAGCTGAAGGAGCTTTAAAAAAAGATTTATATGAGGTTCCTGATTTTCTGCACCTGAATGTTTGGACAAGTAAGATATAGCTACATGGTACAACCTTGAAGGGCTGGAGGTGAAACAATCTGGCCTGTGATGTTTGAGGTGGAGCTAGTTCTCCCTGTTCACACCAAGCCATGTCCTCCCTTCACATCACCTCAGGGAAACACTGCAACTGAAGCTGTCAACTACATCCTTTCATGGATGTACATGATAGCTTTTGTCCTATGAAAGTCAGTCAGTCATCATTTTGACAGGATGCAAAAGCAAGAAATTCAGATCTTCTCATCAAAGGTTATTGTGAATAGGAGATCCTCCCTTATCTCTTATGACCAAAGGTAGAGACGGCCTCAGGCAACCTTCAGATAATGGAGGATGCCCTTATGTTTCCTTTTTCCCTTAAGCACCTTCTCTCATAGAAATCCTCTTCTGAGACAATACAATTTGAGATGGAGCTAACTAAACCTACAGGTTTAAACAGTCTGTACGTCTAAAGCCTTCTTACCACCCTTTACATTTTGGTTTCCAAATTCACAGCTTATCTCTGCTCCTGTGGCTAAATGAACAAAGATTTCAGAAGATCTGAAACATTAATTTCCAGCAGACTAATCCTTGTCTTTCTTCACTTGCGAGATCAGATCCTTCAGCCCACCAGTTTGTGGAATAAACAAAGAATACACAAGGACCTGTTTACATACAGAGACTCCTACCTGATCACTGCAAGCTTGCTGAAACAAGGTTGCAGCTGCTTTATTCCATAGTCATTGATGTTGTTATTGTCCAGATCCAGAGCCAGGTGCTTTTGGAAGTGGTGCACCACAAAGGAAATGGCGCTGCAGTCGGCAGAGTAGGCATTGCAGTAGGCCAGTTTGATGTAGTTGGCGTGCATACGGCGGGCTGCCATCCTCCCCACCTTCTCACTCTGTGTCTCGTACAGGCACCTCAGCATCCACACAAAGTTGGGCTGCACCTGCACCTGGTTGTAGCTTTTAAGCCTGGACCGAGTGTAGCCTTTCAGGCGGGATTTCATGCTCTTCCCAAGGTATGTAATGAGAGTTTTTCTCTTCCTCTTAATGACCGCAGGTGAAACTAAATGTCTGAAGAGCTTCTGCCTGGATCCAGAAAGTAGGCCACAAAGAAACATGTTGGTAAAATTAAAGTGTTCTTTATTTTGGAAAGGATCCTCCCCTGCTAGTTGTTTCTTCAACCAGGGGATACGAAGGCAAGTAGGCTGGGTGGTCTCCATGGAAGAACATTCATTGAAAAACTCAAGTAACTCCTTGGTACCCACCTTCTCCTCCATAACCAAGAACAAAGCTGTGAAAAAAGACTGAAGGGTTAAGTGCAAGAACTCATAAGTAGCCTGACTGTCACAGCCACTGTAACCTTTAACTGTCCTGAGAAAGCCCAATTGCAAATCTTCTTCAGAGATGTTTGCCAATGAGACTTCCTCCTGCTCAAAGATAAAGGAAGAGTTCTCCATCCCTTTGTATGCCATTTTACCCAAAGCTAGAAGACTTTCCTTTCTTGATTTGAACATCTCAGCTTGGCTTCTGATATTGTTCTTCAGCAAACTTGTTTTCACAGATCGGTTCAGGTGGACTTCAATCATGAGCAAAAACACATCTGTTAATGTAACAGAACTATCTGGAAGCTCATGGCTGTCAAACATGGAGTGGAAGTGCTCAAAGCATTTAAAGATAATCCAGCAAAATAAAGGCACTGAACACAAACTGCAGAGATTTGGGTTAGCTTCCAACTGGTTTGATACCAGTGCTCGTCGTCGCTCATCTTTGAAAAACATAGCTGTGTATTCCTTCAGGTTGTTACTGGAGAAACCACGAAGCAACACTTTCTTCCTAATGATGTTTTTTTGGATCTCAGTTCCTGTCCTGGCAGTAAGAATTTTCTTGGATCCCTTAAGAAGCTTTCCTCTGAGAAGGCTTATGAGCAGTGCCAGGGGGTGGATGGGTTCATTGGGTGAGCATATCTCAGGTACGCTGCTGAGATCAAAGTTGGAATAGATCTCATCAAAGCCATCAAAAGTGAAAAGAACTGTATGGGGGAACTGCAAGATGTGATGGAACACTTCTGTGGGGTCCTGGTCTGGGTAGCAATTATATTTGAAGAGGAGGTCTTTCAAACATATGGCTTCATCTTCCTTGAAGCAGCTAAACATCCTACACCGAAAACAGAAGAAAAACTTGGCCCCTATGTCCAATTCTTTTCGGGCCCAAAGGCTTTGTATCTTTTGCAGCAAGATGGATTTTCCAATTCCTGCATCTCCATAGACATAAACAGTCTCTCCATCTTCATTAATTAGCCCAACTGCATCATCAAAAAGGGCTTCTAATTGACCCACCTGGCCAAGACTCTCATTGGTAAAACTGACCAGCTCCATAATACTGTTGGAGTAGATTTCTTCAAGCAGCATCTCCTCCTTCTGAGCGTACAACATAACAAACTTGGAGTCCCGTCCCAGCTCATGTCTAAGTTTCTGGCAATATCTGCTAACTAAAGAGACAGTGAACTACTATTAAAGAGACCATTATTTAAAAACCTATGCAGACAATGACCCACCTCTTCGAGAACTCAGAGGGGGTAATAAACAAAAGTAATTCTAATGTGAAAAGGGTTCTTTGGCAGATTAATTCTATTTGTGATGCCATCATCACTCACTTTGGAAATTCAGGTACTAAAAAAAGGTCACATCTGAGCCACCACTTCCTGAAAGCCAGTACTGAAGCTGCATTGGTTTAAGGGACTGCTGTCCTTCAGCTGAGACTCAAAGACAAGCCCCTGGCCCTTTGTTAAAGGCTGTTTAACTCTCTGCAAAGACTTGTTGGAGTTGTTGGTCGCTAATTTCACTGTACTTATATTCCACCTGCAGTTCTCTCAGGTGGGTGGTTATTCTTTCCTAACTTCTTTAGTAATTTATATTATTGCAAATAGAAGCCATGCATTTTAGAAACCAAGTGCCAGGCACCTCAAAAGATTTATTCTGGTTGGAAGTGACTTCAGAAGGTCTAATCCTACCTCCTGCTGAGTACAGGATCATTTCTGACATGAGGTTCCTCAGGGCTTTGTCCCCGAGCATGGAGACTGCACAGCCTCCCTGGGCAACCTGCCTCATTGCTTGACTCTTCTTATCATGAAATACTGGCCAGCCCATAGCCAAAACATCACAGTGCTGCTAATAAATTGTAGTAGAGGCCTAGAAAATACTACAGCTGGCACAAGGTGGTTCTGCCATTGTGTTACATACCCACAAACAAATGAAAGAAAGTGCCTGAGTCTAACAAAACAGGGCGTAATTTATCAACATCACCCTTGTGTTATACAGTGTGCCTTTTAATTTGGCTACCACTGCTAGCAAGCACACATTTATTTTTCCTGGCTGTGCCTGCCTAAACACTTACTCTCCTGTCACCTGGTTGGAGCTTCCTACATAGCAGGACAGTTCTGTGGGAAGGGATAGAGATGCATGACCTTACCTGGATCTGTATTTACCACAGGCTTACTACAAATATTCTCTGAAGGCTCGTAACCTATTTCATCCAGCCAAGGCTGAAGTTCATAGTAAGCATCAGTGACTTTGTGCAGGACATAGATGAAATATTCCGAAACTTCTTCTCCCTTGCTTTGAACCAAGTCTAGAATTTTGCGAACCTGGAGAAACACCATGGGAAAGATCATTGACACACAGCATTTTATCACAGTAATACTTGTCAACTGCTTTAGGACCCTTTCTGGACTGGAGCAAGGGGCCAAAATCAAAACTGGTGCTTCAAAAAGGTGAAATCAAAACCTAGCTCTGAATTGGAACCATCACAAAACTCAACTGCCATTTGTGTTTGAATGCTGTGAGAGAGTTGGTTCTGCAAGTTAAGGTCTGAACTTGTAGCTCAATCAAAATAACCAGAAACAAAATGGATAAATAGCACCCCTCAAGAGGGAACATAAAGGATTTCCTCAGCTTGGCTAGATAGTGTATTTTAAGTCTTGTGCTGTTTAAAATGAAAATAGAGGTGGTTTCTCTGTGCTGCAAATTCACCCTCTGTTCTGTAAATACTCCAGTCACATCTGGATTTACCTCAGGATCCAGCCAGGTCTAGAGCAGGGTAGGCTGAATCCCTCCCTGTATCTTAGCACTGAACCGAAACCCTACAACTTCTCCTTCCAACACAGCAGCTCAATTCTCCCTGTATACAGTGGCCCCACTGCCAGCAGTTATTACCAAAACTAATGGCTACCAGGCAGTGGCTGGAGCTGTTCACCACAAAATGTCACCTCCACAGGCAAGGCAGAGGGTGATCTCTGTGCACCAGTACAAGGCAGTCCTAGCACAAAACCCTCTGAAAGACAGAGGCACATTTTGAATGTCGTGATCCCCTTGCTAGAAATGAAGAATGCAGTTCTAAACTAGACAAAGGGTTTCCAGAGACTGTGGTCTCTTGTGAGCTTAAATCAGGGTGATGTACATGCAGCACAGCAAATACATGGAGCTTTTTCTGACAATTTGTATGCTCTAAAAAGCAATTTTATGCCTTCCAGAGAAGCTCCCACAGAGTCCACTTCACTTACACTACTGTGGCCTGCTCTCTGTCTCTGCTTAGACTCCTGATGCATGGCCTCCTCCTCAGCTTTGGTACAACAACCATGCATATTATGCTGAACAATAAGAAATTGAGATAATCACACAGTGTGCATTTATTCAGCTTTGACCCTACAAACAGTGTGAGCACTGTGTTACCATTTCAACATGCCAGTTAAGAATGATTATTTTATGAAAATCTGCACTGTTGGCAAAGTCCAAGGTTGTTGAATTTTTTATGGTTTTCCTGCCCCTAACTGTGACAGGGTTCTGAAGCTGCCTGATTGGTTGGTCTGGGAAACAATCTCCTCAGCTGTTTCAAGTTATGATGCAAAGACCAGCTATGTACACAGTAATTTTCTCCTAACAAAAGGAAATAATTTTTGCTACTGATGTCCAAATATTAATTAAAACCCTATATATGCCTGGATACATGAATCTTCCATAGAAACATTCACAACGTACATAGGTCTTTAAAGAGAAAATAAAGTGTTTATACAGACAACAAACAGTCATTAACTTCTAAAACAACATTTAATTTCTGTCTCTCCTAAAGGATGATCTGTCCCATAGCATCCTAAAGCAGATTTTCCTTGCTATACTCTAACAACCATGAGGCCATCTCTTTATCAGAGGACAAAGCTGCAGCTGGGAGGGACAGAACAGCAATTATCACCCTACTAAGTTCTTACAGCTGCCAACGGGCATAACCATCAGTGCCAGCTGTGTTGGAAAGGGATGTGCTGGAGACCCTTATCCAGGAAGACTGGGGTGGGAAAACTCCAAAATAACAAAGATTAGAAAACATACTAGATGTAAAATTGTCAGATAAACCCTCAAAATCTGGTGATAAACTGAAAGTAACCAAAAGCTTCACTGGCTAGAGAAAAAAAAAATCAAAAGTTATACCTTATCTGCTTGAGTAGGAAACTGGACAACGATTTCTGCATCTTCAGTGGAGAAGTAGTCATTCTTAATCAAGTTATCAATCAAACACTGTGTGTTTCGGATCCTACCGACCAGAAGCTCGCGGTGAACCTTCAGCAAAGCAATGAAGGATCGAGGGCTTGCTCCCGGAGGCTTTTTCACAGTCATGTCCACATTAGCACAAAGTTGGCCTTCCATAATTGAAACACCAAGAAGCTGCTCCACCAAGCCTCATCTTTGAAAAACCTTCCATTTGTAGTAACAGGTCAACTTGGATTTATCTTCAGGCAAGCAAGAAAACTGTCCTTCAAATCACTGAGCCTGCAAAAAGTAATTGCATAGAACCTCAGTTTAAACCTTATTCTATGCACATACATCCTTCAACTAGACATCACAGAATACTCCCAAACTCTGTGTAGTATCATGGCCAACTTTTTAATAATGTTTCTTCCGTAGGTACTTCTATTCATTTGTTCAGGTTTTGAAAAATAAAATATCTACAACAGACAGTCTCCCTCCTGTACCAGTATTTTACTGTAGCTTGCCCCAAACACCACCACTGGCATCTGCTTTATTAAGTGCCTGTTCCTAGTGCATAATTTAATATTTTTTATTAGCTTTTCATGTTTCGGTAGACAAAGCAGGGCATCTGTCCAAACATAATCTGGACAAGGAAATAAATGGAATAAAATCATACTTCATAGCAATTAATTTTGTAGGAGGAATTAATTTATAGAAGCAATTCACTCTGCTTTTTCGTTGTTAAAACAAGAGACTGTATAAAGTGCTGCAAATATAATACCTGTTCCTGAAAGCAACACCTTGTGAATTCCGAGGCAGTTTTAGCTAAACTAGAGGAAAGAGTTTAGCTTCAGGACACAAGGTTCACCAACACCAAGAATGATGTTATTTTGAGACCGCACTCTTTAGCATGAATGCTCTCTCCTTGTCTGCAAATACATAGACATTGTATGCCCTCATTCTCTAACGCACCTCTTGGGAGCTCTGTTTAGATGTCCACTTATTCCCACTTTACAGGGCATAAAGCAAGAGTAATCAGGATCAGACTGCTCTCTATTATATTACTAAAGCAGGGCTTTGTGTAAATGTAGTTAATTTGTCCACCACATAGTAGGCATGAAGTTATACTGTAATTATAATTCAATAGTAAGTTTGTTTAGGTACTATTTAAGTACAAACTTGCACATACAATTTTCCATGCAGGAATCTATTTTTTTGCCAAGAACACAACTGAATCACCTCCACATAGACAGTGAGAATCTGCATGATCAACACAAATGACTGACAACCCCCAGTAAGAGGTAAATTATACTGTTGTTTCAGCAGGTCAAGGGATATCTGGGAGAATGTCATTAGATTCTGGTTACAGTCATATTAACAAAATCAAAACACAAAACCCTTCAACAATTCTGTAAATGTGCCAACTCTGCTGCTACAAAATTCTCACAATTTCCCAAGATATTTACAGTGATGGCAAACTTCTTCAAATGCTCCCCAGCACTCCCCTGTCAAGCTATAACTGAGCCCTGCCAGTTCACAGATTATTCTAAGTGACCTGCTATTGGAACAATCTTGCTTCTATGGGTTTTCTATATCCGAAGCCTGCTGTCGGCATCAGTGAAGCTTCTCCTGCTTGATGCTGGAGAAAGACACAGTTTGTGTTACTGCATTTTAATGGTATTAACTATCTACACTCAAACCAGCAGGGCAAACCAGCTTAGCTACTTGGATTTCCCAGCAGGTCCCAATTTACGGTTGCTGACCTGCATGGATGCAGATAACGGCATTAAGATTTGGGATCTCCAAGGGCTGAGACCTGGCAAATCCCCAGCACAATTGTGCCACGTCACAGCCAACTCCAAAAATGGCAAAACTATTTCAAACAAACACAATGTAACCAAGTGATTTGAACTTCTTACCACACTACTGGAACAGATCAACCTTTCATCACCCCATTCAGTTGACCCACCCGAGGAAGTGGCTGATTTCTGAGTCACTCAGCTTCCTAGAAGCCACATTGGCACATCTCTTTCTTTAAAAAAGTTCATTCCGTAAATGAAGACCAAATATGATGAAAACATCATTTAGTCTTGAACTTCTGTAGGCTTTAGTTAAAGAGCATAATCTTAAAACATGCAATAAAAACATTAACTCTATTCTTTCAAGATACTGCATCCACCCAACATTCCCTGCTTGCTTTGGCTATTCTAGGACCACATTATTCTAATGCATTTTCTTTCTTCCTAATTTGTAAGAAGAACTGAGACAAATATTCAGAAAACCGTAAGAATGAACCAACATGCTGTCAAGCATACAAACCAAATAGGAGTATTTTCTTCACTATTTCAGTTGAAACTACAAAGAACATAAGAAAGAAGAAATACAGCAGCAGGACACAACATGAAAAATACGGAATGACCAGAAGGTCTCAAAGATGTCTGCTCTGCATCTAGCTACGTCCAAGTCAGTACAAATCATGGTTGCTACTGAAGGGGTGTGCATACAAGTGCTGCAGGACAGAGCATGTTCTGTTTCACACAGGATGATCTGCAGGAGAATGGAGAAATAAGAAACCAAGCAAAAAAAAAAATAAAGTGAGGCTAAACATCAGGGAGAAAATGAGAAAGAACAAAAATGCCAAGCATGGAAGTCAGGATTGACAATACAAATTCTGTGCATGATGACGTACTCAGTGATATTTTCAATGAAAATATTAAATTTAATGCAGAAGCACACACCATCCAGTACTGGAGTACTTAGTACTTTTCATCAGTCCTTTTTAGTAAGAAAAAATTGAAATTTCCATCATTCACAGACTAAGAAAATCCATGCCAGATGAAGAGCTGAACACTTTAAATGCTTCCTGCTACATGTATTCATAGCAAAGTGTATCAGCTGTATGAAGAAACATGACATATATGATTCTGTTTCATTAGGGCTTTCTTTGTGTTGTTGGGGTTTTTTTGCTGTTGGGGTTTCTTTGGTGGTGTTTTTAAAAACATGAGGCCTGTGTGTGACAACATGAAGTCTCCAGTTTATCTGCAAGCCCATCACCTCTCTTTCAGGAAGAGTCCCAGCTTCCATAGTGCTTCAATATGAGTTTTTCAGTGAAGGAACACAAGGTTACTAAGTCTCTTGTGGAAGGATCTGTCAGTTTTATAATGCAATCTGGTGTATTTAAAGGCAAATGCTTATGCAGCTTATAAATAGGTATTAAAAGCACTTCCTTACTAGAGTGCATACAGTGTTCTTTGCCTTATCTTGGACACTCCAGATGCTGGATTCAATTTCAGTGCAATTCGTGTGACTGATGTTCCATCAGTCATGGAGATGCTGTTAGAAAAGACTGAGACATTCATTAATGTGAGACACCTCAGTGTACTGCCTTCCATTTCTGAAAGGGCTAAAGTGAAAAATAATTTTTCTCTGAAAGACACCTTAAGGCTCTTACAAGTTACGGTCAAAACAGACCACCTATTCTAAGAGCAACAGCTTGTGAACACATCTATTTGGAGAAATGAGCAAATAAGGGAAAGATTTGCAAGCTTGACAGAGTAGCTGAAACACCAGAATACCTAAGGAGGAATGGAGACAGAAAAGACAGATGATACCTGAGTGAACCAGGAGTCTGGTATGGGGAGACAACAGGAGAAACACTCACAGGGAAAAGCTTCCTATCTGGGAACAGAACGGACTTCTTGTTCCTAAGAGGAAAAAGAAAATAACCAAACAATTACTTACTGAAGAGGCTCCCAGTGATGTTGGAGAGGAAATGCAGTTAGCCATTTTGAGGACAGCAAAGTCCATCAGGTGAAGAAGGCAGTAAACAGACTAGAAGGAATTAAAAAGAACCCAAGAGCAGAATTCTTACCCACCAGCTGTAAAAGCCAGTAAGAAAGGGAAGACAGGGTCTTGGACAAATGAAATGTTGATGGGGATTGAAGTGATATGAGAAGCAACAGCAAGTGTGGCAATTGATGCTATCATAAACCTGTGCAACTGAGAATAAAAAGAGGAAGCAAGATCAGGCCAGGAATAAGGAGGGAAATGAAAAAGGGAAATGAAATTTGTCATAGTAAGAGGTACAGTAAAAGCATCAGTACTTCCAGCAAGATTTTGTACAATCCATGTCAATAAGCAGCAGTTGGTGCCGATTCCTTCTGCATGAAGGCACTGGCACTTCTATCTAGTGTTTGCTCTGAGTTCCTTCTACTCTTTAGCATTGTGCAAGCATATACACATTTGCACTTTTCCTGGCCCTGCCCTCCTCACATCCTCTTTTTATTAAGATCTCCTAGCTCTTTCTTCTAACAAAACTGCGATGCCTGTTCCACTTCCAGTGCTGCAAGACCCCTGGCAACAAAGAACGTGCTGGTTTATTGCAACAAGGTCTTGTCAAAGGTAAATGCTGTAGATAAAGGGGCTGAAGGATCTTACAGAACAGCTAAAAAACACTTCAACTTTTGGGTCAGCTAGGGATTTGAGTCCTTATTGAGCTGGCTGCTCCCAAGGAGACTGTGTAGGATGATGCTGTAAAGGCAATACAAAGAGCAACCTAATTAACAACTATCCCCTAAAGCAAATGATTCGAGACCAGTCTAGAATATTTCTGAATTGCTGAAAATTCAGTCAATACTACTTCTCTTGCAGTCTTGCTGTTCTGACAATAATTGTTTCTCAAAATTGCCTGTGAAATAAAATCCTGTGCTACTTACCTAGTTACGTGCAGCCAGTAGCTGGAATATCTTCAGGATTTACACAGCACTTAGTAGCCAGCTCTGGCAGGACAACAGTGAAGCACACAAACCTGAGTGCCAGCCCAGGGTTAGTGGACTCCCCACTAGCACAGCCTTCTATCTGTAGCATTCAAAACACAATCACTTTTCCAGAGGTGGCTGCATGAACACAGTGCTCCATTTCACATAAAATGGAGTCCTGTGCCCTTTGTGTCTCCAAGTCAGATTTCTTTCCTGAGAAAAGCTATTTTATAGTGCCAGTTACTCACTACCAGAGTTATTACAGCAAGAGGAGAACTGGAAACTTTGTTATGCTTGGTAATCTGGACTCTGTCAGGCCAGCATAAATTCAACTTTTTGTTATCACTGAGAGAGACAGAAAAGGGACTGATTTTCCACATCTTATGTTGTGCGTGCAAGAGCAGTCAGTCTTTGACTATGACAGATGAATAAAACACCTATTTCCACACAGCAGCTCTCACATTTAAAAGAACTTCAGCTATTTTACTTAGTTCAAGAACAGCAAAAAAAATGCAGAGATCAGAACCAATGGGCACATATGCTACACAAAAAGTCTGCATATTTGATGAGAAGCGATGCAATGTGTTCCCAAAAGAACTAAAAAGCAGCCTTTTGTTATTAGAGCAAAAATGGTGCATTGGTAGAGCTCGTAGAGAGTTCCTGTGCAGATCTTAAATTATTCTGTTTGTATGAATTAAAGCATACTCATCACACCCCTTTTCACAATCTCTAACTATCATCACTGATGCTACATATGTCAATAAATGCCCAGGGAGCCGTATGTTAGCATCATGTTCCTGTAAATCCATTACAACTCATGTGCTCTTGCATCGCTCTGGGGTCACTGAGATCAGCATCCTGCAGTGGTTTTTCTTCCCTCTTCTCTGTCTCTCTTCTGATTGTATCATAAGCTTTTGTAAGCATCCCTAGTTATCTGAAGAGCAACAGATGTAAAAGAACACAGGAGAAATTATTTCTGCCTCCATCTGGTAAAATGACAAGCTTTTCTTTAAAAGGCACAGTCTTTGACAGAAATATTCACATCCCTCTCAGGTTTTGTTCCTACACATCTTAACAGATTCCTTTTTATAGAAAGAGAACTTCATATATATTGTTTGGATGCATTAAGAAGGCCCTGTCAGGAAGACTTTATGCAGCTTCCTTGTAACTTCTTCTCGGTGGGAAAAGATCAATAAATAATAAGGAGTCACTATTAGAAAGCAAAGAAACTTTCCCCAACTAGAAAAATCTTGGGGATTTTTTTTTCTTGTTGAGAGACAGAGGATGAGGGGGGCAATTTACTGCTGTCTATAAACATGGGACTGCTTTTCTACTGTCAGTTACCATTTTCACATGCAACCAGCAGTGAATCCTACAGGGAAAGAGGCAGCTGATGGAATCACGGAACTGATGGAATCATAGCCAGCCCACGGGACTCCATCCTTCCCTGAGAGCTGCTCCCGCCTCCTTCTCTTCCAGCTCCTTTCGCGTTAGGTCAGCAAAGCACCGGGGCCTAGGCAAGCGCCGCGTGAAGTCCGCACATGGATTGGGATCTCGGCTCCGGCTTTCAGGGAAGCGAATGGCTCATTGTGCCCCGCTCACGGGGCAGCGAGGCGGGCGCCAGGGCAGCAGGGAGGCGATGCATTCCTCCCACCTCCTCCGTCGCCGGGAACTCGCCACCCTTCTCCACCAGCCCCCAGGAACACCAGATCCTCGCCAGCAGCCGGAGCACCATTTTCGCCGGGCAGCGCTGCTGTATTTCGTATGGAGGCTGTCCCCACGCCGAGGCGCTGCGGGCGCTGCTGCCCGTCCCCGCTCCCAGTCACACAGCGCCAGCCGCCCCCTGCCCCGGGCGGGACGGACCCTCCTCAGAAACACGAAGGAGCCCCCAAGTTTCCAGCTCAGGAGCGGCGCAGCCCTTCCCCTCCCACATTGCAAAGCCTTTCACGCGGTACCACGCAAACTTCGCTTTACAGAAAGCAGACATTCGAGCTCACGCCCGCTGGCCCTCTCCTCCGGCTGCCCGCCCGCGCCCCGGCCCGTCCCCGGCACTCACCGCGGCGCCGAAGGGACGGAGCCCAGGGGAGGAGCCCACGGGCGCTTCCCTCATCCCATCCGCCCCACACACGGCCTCTCCTCCCCGGCGGGAAGCGGCTCCTCCCCTCGCAGGAATGGCCCAAGGCTTCCCCGTCACCAGCATCACCTTCCTCTCCGGACCCCCCTCCTCCCCCGAGAGGTGCCAGGGGTCCCTCGGCGGCGACCCTATCCCTCAGTCAAGTTCCCCCCTCGCAAGGATACTACCAGGGTATCATTTCTGTTTTCTTCACCCATTTAGAGGTTGAAAAGCCCAAAGGTGCAAGGTAAAGGGAAGGCAAAAGTGGTGCGAATGCACAGGAGTGTTTCATGCATAGTTTTGTACTCCCTACTGACATTACATCCATTAAGAAACCACAAACAGCTAATGGAGGCTTCAGCTGCATTCCCACATCACCAGTTTTCATTTACATAGCAACAAAGTCTGCACAGGGAGGTCGTGGACTCTCCCTCTCCAGAGACATTCCAAACCCACCTGGATGTGTTCCTGTGTCACCTGCTCGAGGTCACCTTGCCTTGACAGGGTGTTGGACTGGATGACCTCCAGAGGTCCCTTCCAACCTTAACAATCTGTGATTCTATGATATTCTTGAGGGGCGCACACTGAACAGGCATGGCAAATGTTTGGTAATCACAATTTTATTTACTCGAACTAGACAGTTCTAATACAGAAAGTACCATGTTTTATAGCAGTCACTGTGCCCAACTCTGGAACAGGCATATTACATCAGAACAGCAGCTACACACACCTGGCAGAAGTTTATAGAAAACATTTTATATAGAGAAGACATAGTCAGTCTGTTATTTTATCCTTTGTTTATCTAAGTAGTCACACAGTGACATCAATTATATCTTACACCTCTTTGTACATCAAGAGAAAAAAATACACTGTAGAGAAAACAAATCTGTGTGATTTGAAGTCTTCCAGGTTGTCAATTTTTCCTCATCCCCATAGACTAACTGCAGGGGTTGCAAAGTATCATAAAAACAAATACTCTGTATGTTACAAAAGCTTCCAGTTTTGCATTGGATTGTCAAACCTGTGGGGAGAAAACCAAAAAAAATACAGGAGGCCAAGTCTGTTCACTTAGGGTTTAACGGATTAAAAAATCCCCCACAGAATAAATGTGCTAGGGCTCAAAGGAGACTTTCTGATTTCACTGAACCAAGGCCTAGATAGGCAAACAAGCCAGTCAAAAAGTTCATTAAAAAAAAAACAAAACACCTTGGAAATATCAAACTGAGTTCTTTAAAAATCTCTTGGTTATAGCTAAACAGTTCACCTATGATGATCACTAGACATTGAAACAAGGAAGCTGTGATGGTTTGAATGAGATGCTTGGCTGTATGTTGTCTTCATGTCTAGGCTGCCTTTCAGACTTATGCTTTAAAACATGTAAGGAGTTAAAAAATGCTACTTTTCTTTTTCTGTTAACTATAAAATAGGAACAGGAACTCCATGGCATCAGATAGGTTGGGCTTTAAACCATTAAGAGAAGTAGCAGAGAAAAAGGTTTAGCCTTAGAGTTTTGAGTTTACTTTGCATCTAACAAATGCAGTCATGTATAAATATAACTTCTACAAACAGATGACTTGATCCTGCAGCCCTTATTCCTCAAAGGCAACAGGTGCCAAAATTCATTAAGATGGTCTTTTTCTCTTAAAAAGTAAACTGGACATGAAGCACAAATTTGCATGCAGCACTGCATGACAGCTACAGAAAGATAATTTTTAAATCTGCAATGTACTTCCAGCATGTACTTCAGCATGTATTCAAGCTATACATACAAAAAGAAGTTACCAGTGTCAGTGTGTCTTCAGACTGCAAGTTATGTCTAATGGTTTACTGTAGATGCATAGCAAACTCATCTTTTCTTGATAAATAAAGAAACTGCTGATCAGCACAGTGAGGAGAGGTGTCTAAATCAAGGTGAATGGCCAAGCAAATGCAGAGGTATTCTATGCAGAATTTATTTTCTCTGCTTTAATAGCAGCTTCAATCTCTTCCATGATCGGCACCGGTCCTGCATAGTTATTAGTTTCAATAGCTTCCAATTTCTCCTGATAATCAGTTGGCAAGCCATTCTGTTTTGCACCCATGCAGATAACCTATAATTAAAAGGGAAAAAAAAAAAAAGCCTTCAGTAATAGAAAGGTCAGACCCCTCCAAACAATCACTTGAGTAGGAAGAACCATTTATGTTACCCAGAGAATTTATCTCCATTTGTACCTAATGTTAGCCAAAGGCTTCTGGGAGACCACTGAAGACCAGAGCACCATGAACAAAATTACTCTGAAAAGGCTTTAAGAGAATCTAATGTGTTACTGAGGTGCACAAGATTCTGTAATTAAGCTGCTATTCAGTTATCCCATTCTTTCTTCCAGACAGGATGATAACTTCATTAATACATGCTGCTTCTCACTCAGGTGTGACATTGAAGTTGGCCAAAGGTTTAAAAAGTAGTTATTTTTAAAACTAAGCTGTCCAAAGGACAACAGTGAGTACCTAGACAGGGTACAGGAGTAACAGAAACAGACATTTAACTCAGTGAAAAAGCACATATTCCTTAGTTTGCTACTGCAGCTTTCCTTCCATACATAAAATAAAGTGAAGTATTGCTGCAGAAAAGATGCTACAGTAAGAAGAAAAGAGGAAGTTGTAGGAACACAGCTTGAAGGAGACACCAGCAAGCTTGCATATAGAAATGAACATTCTAAATATGCTTTCATGCATTTAACAGCATGCATTTCAAGGATGAGGTGTCTGGAAAGAATGAATTTTGCCACAAAAAGAACATAACAGTAGATGAATGTAGTTCAACCACTGTGTGCTAATGCAGTCATCTTCTAAGTTTTAGCTCTCCTGCCTGGTTAACTTAAACAACAACAACAAAAAACTGGGGCAAAGGAGAAGAACAGAACTAACAACTGCTCCTGACAGAACCAGGAGGGAATGATAAAGTTGATAAAGTTGCCAGTAGTGGAGGTCTGCATTTACAGCATACCAATGAGAGCTGACACACAGCAGCAGACATTGTATTAACTCCCTGAAAAGCCCTAAAGATCTGCCTTGCTACCAGGTGGGTTGGCAGGGAAGAGGTTTGTGCAAAAGCAGAGCCTACTTTCTAAGCAAGCCCTCTCTTCAGCAGTCCCACAGTAGCTGGCCTTAGCTGTGCTCCTGGAAGTCGATTCATAGGAGTGAGTTCCTCAGTTTGGAGTAGGCGGCACACTTGGGATTTAACAGGCTCACTCCTGGTTTCTTTACTTCAGGTAGGAAAAGTCAGCTGCAGTGATGTCTGTGTAGGAGCACTAAAGCTGCACCACTCAGACACACAGCCACACCACCCCAGCCTGGGCCTGCATGGATCTCACAGGCTAAGCAGGTCAGGCCTGCTGCGTGACTGGATCATGTGTCTCCACAGAGTCAGTGTTGCAGAACAGTGTTGAAACACTTCTGCCTCACCAGCCATCAAGGGGGAACCCTGCAGTGCTCTGCGATTGCTGCTGGAGTCCTGTGATGTACTGGGGATGTCTCTGGTAAAAGGCAACAGGTGCACTCCTGTATAAAACCATAGCAAGTACTTCCCAAGACACTAAGGATAACCCACATCCTGGAAACTACAAGCCAGGTGCTGTATTTTCCTCCACAGAAGCTTCCCTCTGTTCTTTCATTGGAGTACATTAATTTTTCAAGCAGAGAATTGCCACATACATGTGAACAACATCCTCCAGAAATCCTTGTGCCAATCATAGCTCATTCACAAGTATGGGGGCTTCCTGTCAGGTGTAACTAAACCAAAAACCCCAAACTGATTTAATAGGCCTGTAAGAGCTAGCAATCTCCCATGAGCATCATTACAGCAGTACATTGCACAAGGACTGTTATACCTTTACACTAGTCATGCCTTCCATCCACTGTAATTAAAGTACTTACTAAATAGCAGAGAAGTACTACATTATAAACTGCTGTACACTCTTCCAAAATTAAAGTGACGAAACACCTACCTTTTTATACTGTGGAGAAGGGGGAGCAGAGACATAGTCCTTCATCTGGTAGCTTCGACAGGTCAGTGCCTTTCCTGCTTGAGTGTGGACATTAACTTCTATTGGGACATAAATGCCATCCTCAACTCCCTCTTGCCTGTAAAAGACATATATTCCTTTCATGTCAATTAACCAATCCATCTTTGAAACCAACTATGCAATTAAACATAGATTTATTATAAGATAATTCAAAGCAGGACTTTAATATACTTAAAAACAAAAAAACATAAAACATTTTGCAATGCTTTTTGTGCAAATTTGTTTCATATTAAAAAACAAGTGTTTCCAGAGAAGCAGTAGCATTCACTTTTATCATTTTGGCTCTGTAAGAAATGACAACTTGTGGTTAACCTGCAAAGTGAGAAAGAGAATACTCCTAAAGTAATTACTGTGGAAGACAGGTAGTCTGAAAGAGAAACAGAAACAAGATTATCAGAATTAATGAGGCAGACATGTTCCTTAACTGCCACTCAGATAAAGAAACAATTGCAAAGTTTTACCTTGCCCACTGTGTTACATTTTAATAAGGGGAAACTTGCACAACTTGCACAATGCACTTTCCAATGAATAATCCAAGACACCTTTTAACTTGCACAAGACATACACGGCAGTAACGAGCTAAGTCAGGGCATTTTTTTTTTAATTAGTAAAATCATGCTTCAAAAAACAAAAACTCTAAACCAAGGCTACTTATTATAAGTCCTCAACCACTGGCATTCAGCCACCAATAAAAACCTGAGGAAACAGTAAGAAGTAAATTAGAAGCTTAAGCAATACAAGAGACTTTATAACACAATTAACTTTAGATGTACTATAGGTAAGAGTCACAACATGGTTTTAACCCTGCTTGTCCAATATAAATTTGACAACTCATCTTTTTACCAAAGACTTGCTACCACTTCAAGTTATTTCACATACATAATGTGGGCCATGTTAGGTGAGTAACTCGGTTAAGTGCAAGTACAGACTGGAAGCTAACTGCAGATTCAAGGCCAACAGACTACAAAGTAAGTCACATGATTGTGTGAGAGCAAGAAAACTGTTTAGTAACATCCACTGCTAGAAACTCTGAAGGAAAGTCACTATTTAGTCTGTAACTTATTGATTTGTGAAGTACAGAGGACAAAAAACCCTATAGAAGTGACTGTGAGACAGCAAAAAAAAAGAAAAAAAGAATTTGAAGCCAAAGAGTTCTGCCATCTAAGCAAAAAGTTCCCCTCACATTTTTTTTTCTATATATTACATTGTTTTGTTAGTATTTCAACTAATTTCATGCAGCCTCAATTACACACTCCCTCCTCTGCCTCTGGATAACAAAGTTCAGACAAATTTATCCAGATTAGCAGGGGTAAAAAAAGGTGGGCATTTTTTTTTTTGATACATGTAATTTTGGTGGACAACCTACAAATATATCAGTGTGCACACAGCCAAATGATCCCAAGACCTTCAGCAGGAGTACCTGCAAGCTCTTTTGAATGGGTTAGGAGCAATTCTCAGTTGACTATGATTATAAAAGCCAAGAACTCATCCCATTTCCAGTGCACCTCCATGGCATCAATGAGGCAATGGAAAAAGTAATATGTAGTGCTAGTGTCCATGCTGCAGATTTTGGTGGTGCTATAGTATTCAAGTCTCTAGTACCTTAGCAAGTATTTAAATTTATCCCTTGTCAAACAAATACCAGGGATGTGCAATCCTACACTATGTCAACTATAAACAATGTATAAACACTTACAGAAGTCTAAGTACAAAATACTGTTCCCATGGAGGGGAAACACAAAAGCAGATGGTGTCAGTCAGGATCATCATACTTAGGAAGTTTATGCTTCAGGAAAGCAAGGTAAATCAGGAATTTTAAGTAACGGTCAGCAGAATGGGGTCAGGATGTTTAAGTGCTACTGTAAGCAAGAGCAGAGGAACTTGGAAGATCATAAAGCAGGGACATGTGAAGCTGTCCCCAAGCACAGGCATGACAACTAGATGCCCTCTTGCTTGAGCCTAACACTCCCAGCCAGGACAAGAGTACTCAGAGTAGCCATTACCATAACCTGCTAACAGAACTTGGGCAACAGTTTCTGTTGTACTTCAGGTTCACCACAGGCAACAAAAAGCACATTGGAACCAAGTTTCACAGACAGGGTTTTAAGGACATGTTTACACAGTGAAATTGCAACAGTACCAGTGGCAGGAGAATAGTACTGAGGTATTGCTTTCACTGGATTTACTATGCCCTGCTCCCTTGTTTTCACTAGCCCAGATTTCTGCTGGAATTGTCAGTGAACTGCTCTGAACAATCCTTGTGTACCAGAAGCAGCATGCTGTGTAGGTGCTGTTGCACCTCAAAAGGTGCAACAAGCACATGGCAATAGGCAAAGTTTTTGAGATTACATTCTAAATCCTGTCTTAGACCCTGCAAGAAGTCATGCTATTCCTTGGTTTGTTTAACCAGGTGGTCTTTCAGACTTCAGCCTGGGAGCAACTTGCTCAGGGCTCCTTGAATGTCTCTTAATTACCAAGCACAGGTAAAACATTCTCCACCACACATTGTAAAGATGTAGTCAGGCTCTCCCATTCAAAGGGGGAAATACTAACACCCCAGCTCCCTGCTTGGATGTTCCTCAAGCTCACAAAAGTTTACATCCTTAGAAGAGAAGACATATTAAATAACTTCCTTAAAAGGTCCCTTTGCCTGTATTAAAGATCTCTCTTCTGCAGTCTTGTCCTTATCCCTTCCTTTTCTGCTACGACTGGACTCTACAGATGTACACAGACAGACATTGATGTCAGTCTCAAAGGAAATTCTCCCTAGAGTAATGGGAAGAACACCATAGGACAAATACAGATTTTAGAATCTTGTAAGAGACAGGAAATGGTTAAAAAAAAAAAAAGAGTATGACCTATTGACTTCAAATCAAGGTCCATGGATTGTTAAAATATCCCTAAAAGTAGCTTTAGCTTGAAAACAAAGCTATTTTAATCACAGATGTGTCCAAAGTCAATACACATACTGTGAAATAGAATTAACACATTAAAATCAAAAGCATCTTCTTGATTCCAACACCATAGCTTCCACACAGCTCTTTACCAAAAATTAACTAAGTTTCAATTGTTCTCTAAGGTAGTAGAAGACAGCAAAACTTAAGTCACCTACTTATCCAGCGAACTTAAATTGCAAGCGCTCATTTTCCACACTATTCCCCACACTTCATCTCCAGGGCTTTGAGCAATGGTAGCTGTACCTCCATGCCACACAGAACTTGTCCTGCCTTGATGATGGCCAAACTCGAGCTTAAAATCCTGCAAATGAAAGCAACACAGAGAATCAATTTCCATTTAAAAGAAGAGTTGTTGGCTATTCTTGATATGAAAGGGGGCAGCCAAAGGACAGTGGTACATGTAGCCAGTTGGAGACACAGAAGGAAGAACAGACAGGTGCCACCTGGTGCCAAATCCTTTGTAGGTTTTTGTGATAAGACTTAAATGCTACTATGCAGGATCCAGGAAAATAGTAAAGATAAAGATATCTACAAGATGATGAGCTCTGGGTCTTGTTCTCATGCACTAATAAGACTACACACTTATAGAATGCCATCCCTTGTATTTTACAATGTTTTTTGCCATGTCACCACTCATCTGGAACATTCTTGGGTATTTTTAAGTCAAGGTGTATGTCTCCTTCAGTGAGCTTATTCAGATTTTTGCAAGTAGAAACAATCTTTTAGAAAACAACTATCCCTTTTTCTTACAAGCAATATCAAATTTAAGTATATATGAAAAAGAATAATGGTTTATTCAATGGTATCAACGTCATTTCTCACCTGATTCAATACACTCAGTATCCTCTCTTATATTAGCCAATTTGTGGATCCTTCCCTAGCAGTGTAGAAGGGAACCCCCCACCCCCAATGCAAACCACCAGGCTTTAAGGAAGACTACCTGCTTAACAACAACAAAAATAAAACCCAAACCTATGCAGCCCCACAGCTTTGTGCATTTCTTACAACCACCCTCTTGAAGCTATGAATTTGATTTGAAACATACATATGTACACATTAACATTCTCTCCAAGACACATCATTCTCTTGTAATATGTCCTAATAGACACAGGAAAAAGGTTGCAAAAAATAAAGCAGTTAGAGGCATATGCACAGAAAAACAGTGCTTTATCAGAACACCTATCATTTTTTGTGTGTGTGCAGAAGTGACAGCAGCCTGGCAAAGCCACACTGTTTACTCCATCAACAGTTACCTTCCTGCCCCATAAAATGTCCCCTATGTAACCAGTTTCACTAGAAAAAGGTTTACTTGGACGCACCAAGTTATTTGCACAAAAGTCCAGTCAAGTCACAGACTGAAGTTAAAGATGAGGACAAGTGATTGCAGGGCAGCCCCAAAGAAGGAAATACCTCAATAGAATCAAGTACTCTCACTGCAGTCTCATTAAAAAAAAAAAAAATTACTTTATTCCTCCAGTTATATTTTCTTGGACCTGACCTGCACTGAAGAGCTACAAGGAGCTGTATAAAATCATCAGGCACCACCCAAAAAAACAGCAAGAGAGATCGCACAGAAACAGCACAGCTGACTCTGGTTCTGGAAGCAGGAAATTATTACACCATGTGTGCAACTGCGTCAGGTGCTGCTGGGAAAATGGGAAAAAACACAGTAAGTACTTTCTTGGGTCAAGAGATTGGTCTTTGGTCCTTCTCAGTACCAGTGTAATAACCTTTCTGTGTTTGTTACACATCCCATTTCTTAACAGCTTTTGGCTGATTAACAAAGCTTCAAAAAGCAAAATTAGAGGGAAGCTTAGCTAAACTTTAGTTAAAGTTACTTTAGTTTAGGATGCAAAGCTCTCTGTTTACAGGCTGTTTCTCATTTTTTAAGCCCAAGTGGCACTATCACAGAGCAATAAATAGGAATCAGCTCCAACCTTCCTGCAGTCCCTCACTCCCTAGCATCAGTGATTTTCCAGCTGGAAGCAAGGGAATGAAGCCACCCGCTGTCAGCAGGGAACATAGCAATCAGTCAAAGGCCAGCTACAGAAGGCAGCCAAACTGCAGTGGGGCAAGATGTGCTTACTGGCTAACCTGGAAATCGACCTGAGGGTGAGGAGAGCTGAAAAAGCTTGCTTTTATTCAAAGATAAATAAGCACACATTACTGGTGCCTTTCTCCCTGCCTTCAAGGTCTGATCCTGCAAGGTGCTGGGCTCTCAGCACATTCAGTGGAGGGGTAGCTGCAAGTTCCTCACACTTTACAGGAGCAGGCCTCAGCTGCCAGGTTAGTAGTCCCTAGAGTGTAACCTACCAGTTACTCCAGGAGAACCTTCAAGTTATCTTTAAGTGGTATCAGGTGATGCTCTGCTCCTCCAAGCATCCTTCCAGTTGCACAGATCTGTACATTAACAGCTTTATTGATCACAAGCTCATGTTTCCAAGCCTACACTAAAGTCAAGCTGATACCACAGTATCTAATAACCCTGGCAGGGAGAGAACTGTCCTGTAGCGTGTATGAAGGTGTCAGCTGCAGATGTGCAGAGCTGGGTGAAAGCTTCCATCTGCCCATCACACAGTGCGGGGAGAACTCTTGCCTGTACCAGGGACACATCCCACTCGGCTGGTTTGCTCAAAGCCCCATCCAACCTGTTCTTGGACATTACCAGGGATGGGGCTTCCATAAATTCTCTGGGCAACCTGTTCCAGTGCCTCACCACCCTCTCCATGAAGAATTTCTTCCTGTTACTTTATGTTTCAAACTCCGCAGTGCTTTAGACACCGGGCCATGGGTCATGGCTGGCAGCTGGGAAGGTTAAGCCCTGCCAGATAACTGCAGCAGTGGGACTACCACCAACATTCCTTCTGCTGTGGGCAGCCCCGGCTGCGGGTCCTGGATCAGGAAGCACAGGATAGCCAGGGTTGGAAGGGGCCTCCCAAGATCATCTGTCCAAGCCCCACTGCCAAGGCACGGTCACCTGGAGCAGGTGACAAAGGAACGCGTCCGGGAGTGTTTAGAATGTCTCCAGAGAGGGAAACTCCACAACCTCCCTGGGCAGCCTGTTCAGTGCTCTGCCTCCCTCAACATAAAGAAGTTACTCCTCATGCTGAGGTAGAACTTCTTCCGTTTTAGTTTACGTGCATCTCTCCTTGTCCTGTCACTGGACACCACTGTACAGAACCCGGCACCATCGCCTCGACCAGGACCCCCCGCCTGATCCGTGCTGGGGCCTCCACCGTGGGAGGGACGGACGGGCCGCAGCACCGGACCGCAGGCAGCCGCGGGAACACGCGGCTCCTCGGGGGCACCCGGGCTTCCTGCAGGAATGCGGGGCTCCCCGCAGGAATGCGGGGCTCCCTCAGTCCCCCCCGCGGCCCCGCCAGCCGCCCCCTCACGCACCTGCAGGCGCGCCAGGGCGCAGAGCGCGGCCGAGGGGTTGCGCAGCAGCAGCCGCTCCCGCAGCAGGTTACTGCCGTACGCGTAGTACAGGAACCAGCAGCCGCTCTCACCGCCCTGCTCCATCAGCACGGCCCGACCCGGCTCGACTCGGCTCGGCACGGCACGGTCCCGCCGCCGCTTTAACACCGCCCTCCCGCCCCGCCTTCCCCGCTGTTTCCGCCGCCGCGCGGGCCGTGACGCAGAGCGAGCGGCAGCGCCGGGGGAAGGCGCCAGGAGGGATCCCGGCGGGACAGGGCCAGGGAGAGGTCCCGGTCCCGGTCCCGGTCCCGGTCCCGGTCCCGGTCCCGGCGGGGAAGGAAAGGCGCTGGGCCGGATTCCCCGCGGCGGGCAGGGTTGCAGGGCTGAGGCGCACTAACCCAGCCATGAGCTCGGGGGCTCGGTCTCCCCGTTCATGCGGCTTAGACGTTGAAGTATCGGTTTGGATAGCATGGAAAAGTGCCCAGGTTTCAGGAGAAAACTCTCACCTTGTTCAAAATCTACATGCTCTTTGAAAAATCGTCACAATTGTTAAAAATCTTTGAGTGTTGAGGAAAAAAAAACGGGGTTGGTTGTTCTTTTGGTTGGTTGGGTTTTTGTTTGTTTGGGGTCTTTTGTGTGTAGAATATCGAAAGTTCCAATAATTTAAAAAAGTGTTACGAAAGGCTAGTTGGCTTTCTTTTAGATGAATGTAATTTTGATACAGAAGAATAGCAATTGTTACATGCTTCATTATAATCCCTACTTAAGATTTTTTTTTGTTTAGAAAGAAACATCCACCTCAGCTGGCAAGGAGCAGCTCAGAGAAAGCCCAAACACAAAGGTAACACAGCACGCACTCATTCCTGGAAAACCCTGCCTGTTCCAGCATCTCAGGTGCTTCCTGAGGGGCATTCTCTGTGGGGAGGAACAGGCTGTCAGCGAGCAGGGCCTGTAGCCCCTGGTACAGAAAACAGCATCCTGGCCACCTCTGAGATAAACAGTGAGGATTTGTAAATACATTACGTGAGAAGCAAGGCATAGCAGCTTTTCCCAGCTGGGAGTGCTCACAGCAGAGTAAGATGGGAATGTGCAAAGGTAAAAGGTGAGAAGATGCTGGTGTGTGAGCAGGCAGAGCTGGACACCCATGCACAGAGGCGCTTCCACTCCTTCCCTGACATAAACAATGCTGGAAAGGGGCAGGAGAAACCCTTATTGCTGGCTGCTGAAGCAATATATAATATATAACGCAGGCATGGAAGGCTGTAATTAACAATAGCGTAACCATTAATGATGAGATACCACTCATTAATGTTGTTGGAGTAGCCCTCAGCACAAGTTGGCTTCCTGAGCACAGGCAGCTGCTGCAGGATTTAGCACAGGATCCCTGGCAGGACAGTGCCTGGCCTCTCTTTGCCTCAGATGTCTCTGGGCACATCCTCATCCTGCATTATAGAGGGGAAAGCAGCTCCTTCCTTCAATGATGTGCTCAGTACTCCATTCCAGTCCCTGCTTTAGTTTTCCCAACACAGGCATTGGGAAAGACAGATTCATTGTGAAGCACATAAAGTGATAAAAGTGATTCTGATCCTTCCTGACTAGTACCTTTCTATTTTAAGGGATTACTTTTCTTATGTGGGAAGCAAGTATTGTTAAGTGAGAGGGATTACACAGGTCATAGGAATATACAGCAAAACTCCCCCACTCTCATTCCTTACAACAGCCAGTAGCTGAGCCTCTCTTTTGAAAACCTGCTTTTGGTATATGCTTTTAGTCCTTTTTCCCTAAGGACATGCAAACTCCATGAGAGGTGTCTTTCTCTCTCTCATCTTCCATCAGCTTCTGGCCTGTTGCCTAATTTCAACCAGAATGCAAGGGGCTTCAAAGATATCTAAGTTTCTGCTGATCTCAGGGAAAGAGTCAAGAGGACAGCTGTGAGACAGCAGGGATCCAACGAGGGAAGCTTCCAGAGGGGCCTGTAAAGCCCAAGGGACTAAGCCTGCTGATGAACAGGTTTTCAAGCCTAGCTGCTTGCTGTACCGCATGTTTGGGCTTTATATGTGCTGTCCCTTGTGAACTAAGATGGATATTTCTTTCTAAACAGAAAAAGCTTACATACAAATTGTAGTAAAGTTTATAACAATTGTTGCTCTTTAATCTCAAGATTACTTTAAAAAAAAATCCCAACCAGCTTTTCATAACGCTTTTTAAGTTAATGAAACTTTTGAAATTCTGCTTATAAAAAGCCATTCTTTTTATCAACACTCAGAGTTTCAACAATTGTGATTTTTCATTCAAAAAAGCACGTAGATTTTGAACAAGGTGAAGCTTTTCTCCTAAAGCTTTTATTCTTTGCCACGCTTTTCAAACCAAGACTTCAATGTTATGAACTAAGTCAGATGGTTGACAAATAAGGAGATGAAGCCCTGATCTCATGGCTGAGTTTATACACCAGAAAATCTCTGTTAGAAGAGACAGCTGGAAAAATTACCATCAGATTTATGGAAAGAGAATCAGTTTAAAACACTGCCACTTGCAATTCCAAGTATTTAATCCTTCAAAAAGGCTTTTTCAAATTAAAATCTTTTGAGGTTTTCATTTTCTGCAGTCTGTACTGAATACCAAGCCTATTCTCTTATCAAGAAACATGAGCCAATATTTCCAGGAGTGTGGTTTTTATATGCATGTTAGACGTAACATGATGCTAACTCAGTTGCTATTTGAACTACCTAGGTCAACCTCTCATCTATGGTGATTGTTTTTCTGAAACTGATTCAATTCATTTGCACTTCCGAAATCCATTTCTTCCCAGCTGCCCAGTCTGATGGGAAGGCAGCATGGGAGGGAAGTGATTTTGCTCTGGAGTGAAAGCTTTTCAAGTCTTTCTGCTGACATATGCCCAAATCATGACCAAATGGCTGTATGTGCACTTGGGCACTGCAGGCAGGCCTTGCCTGGAAACCAAGTTTACAACAGCAAGAACAGGGAGGAGGACCTTTCCTGTAGGAATTTGAGTAGAAACCTGCCAGGCTTTGGTGGTACTACCAGATTTCAGTCTTCTGCTGCTTTGGGGCCTTTTCAGTTGAAAATTAACTCTCTGAGAGAAGCGTGCATTAAATGAAGTACTATGTGGTTTTTTGGTTTTTGTTTTGTTTTTTTTTTTTGAGGTAAGTCAGTTCTAGGTGGTCTCCAGAGCAGCTGACATGAGACCTGTGTTAACCTGTTTGAAGCCCCAAACAATTTGGAAGCATTGTTTCCCTACAAAACCTGCGCAGAGTAAGCAGTCAGGAGTACGCCTCCTGTTCGGGACCTTCCCAAACATGGGCGAAAGCTCTGGATATCCACAGCTATTTGTACATTGTCTGTGGAGGAGATCAACAGGGTTATATACTCAAAGAAAGCAGGAATTTGTTTCTATCAGGTTTTTTCCTAGATGTGATATATTCCTAAGCAGATCCGACATAGGTTTTATAGGGAGGAGTAAAAGGAAATTAGGGGAAAATAAGGAATTAGGGAATAAATTAGATGCAGTAGGATAAGTTAAACCTTCTGAAATGTCTGCCAGTCGCTCAACATGCCTCCCTATCACTCCCTTTGCATCCCATGGTTGTCACTGCATGAGCCATAATTGATATTGCAGAAAGAAAAGAGAACCTGGAGGAATAATAAGGACAACTGATGCAAATGAACTGTGTGTGCAGTCCTCCCCACAGCTTTTCACTCCTCCCTGAGGAGTCCCAGTAGGATGTGCTCTGCAATTAGTATTTCATCAAAATGATACCCTTTTGCTGTGAGATGGTTACAGCTGGTGGTAACTTCTTAATACAGTGTGCAAGGTCTGGGGGTCTGCAGAGATTTCATGTTCATGCAAATGAATGCAAATTATTTTACAAGGTATCATGATGTTGCTGTGCTTATTCCTTCTCTACAATACAGGGACCATGCTGTCCTGCAGAAACTCGGCCTCTTTCCCTGCCCTGCTTGACAGAATAGCCACTAATCCATATGTCCTGTGGCTTGGCTCCATTGACAACCAGGAGAAATATCCATTTTGCAATTCTGTTCTCACATGTTTCCACAAATAGTGCAGTCATTTAGGTGAGGAACTATTAAAATGACTTTGTGCATGTATTCACCTGCCTTTTTTTTGGTTCTGCCCAATGCCAGTGTGAGTTTTGGGCCCATCCTGGGGCAGCCCTGAGCTCTCCCTGGCTGCTGCACACTCGGTGTGGTTCTGAGATGTCACTGTGTGGTGGATGCCATCTGAGGTCTACAGGTACTTGCATGTGTGACTTCAGCAACTGTTTAATAAATCTTGCCAAATACATCTTGTTTAAAAGGAAAAGTGCTGCACCGTACTACAGACTGTACCTGGCACCCAGTGTTTTTATCTTGTGTATGAATGTACAGTGGGAACAACTTAATAGTGGGAACAATAAGAAAAATCCCTGTGTTGCAGAAAAAGAGGTTGACCCTGATCATCTTCATGGAAGTACATTCCAAATCATTTTTTTCCTAGGATCTAGTGTTTAACTTCCCTCATTGCAGAGCTATGCTGAATGATAGCAGTTCTCTACTGATACAACACAAATGGTTGCAGGAGATTTTCTCAGTCCCTTGATAATGAAATCTCTTTGTTTGCTGTGTCAAGAGGATTTATCAGCATGATATTGCTGTGTCCTGTTGTCTCAGGGTGCATTATCTTCTCCCACCACAGAAGTGATTGCTCCTTCCAGAGGAGTAGTTCACATTGCCATTTGCCTCTGTCTCATCAAATACCAAACAGGTTTTCTTTCAAGTCTATCAAGTACTTGTGCCTTTTTTTCCACATGAAACTTATGACTATCAAAGGCAGACCAGCAGATGAAAAGGCTGTATCCTGCTGTCTTTGGGCAGCTTTGCTATTTAGTGTTATTTTTACCATGTGCTTCTGGGTTTTTTTATTTGTTTGTTTGTTTTTAAATTATCTTTAATACTTAGTATTATTTACAGGTTAATGTTAATTTGCTTAATTTCCATCCTATTACCTTCTGTAGGTTGAGGGCACTCTTATTTATTTCTCCTTTTATTCTCTTCCAACACAAAAAAAATATCAAAGTCAGTTCCAGATGATGTTTCCCAGTCCTGTATTAACCCTACATCTTTACTGCAGTGTATTTCACATGAAGTTGATACTTCTTCTTCTGTACTGCCATGTCTGTAACCATTCTGTGCTGCAAACCTTCAGCCTGCAGAAGACATCACATGGCTCCAGCCACGATGCAGGAACATGTCTCACAGTCACATCCTTTCCCAGAAGCAACATCACTGAACTTCTTGAACTCTGAGGGCAGCTGTGAGATGTTGGGATGGAGAAAGGCAGTAGTATTTTCGTTTGTAAGAGCAGTGCTAGAACAGTTGCAGGAGCATGTGACACAGATGTCAAAACAAGCCCTGGTTGTACTGTTTCTCCTAGTTCTGCACAGATCTCACAAAACATGGTACAGATCCCCACCGAGTGATTGTGGGCAGAAATGTAACAATTACTGGTAAATCCAATTCAGTCCTTCCACTGGACTGGTGGCCTGTGTGGATGCTTTTGTTGCGGAATAAAGGTGGCACTGTTTTTTTTTTTTCATTTGTTTTAAACTCATTTTAGCATGACATAAGCTAAACCAGAAAAATCCCTGTGTGTCAGAAATAGAGGGTGACCCTGAACATTGCATTGGTGGGACAACAGCAGTTTGAGCTCACACTGTGGCTTGCCATTGCTCTGCTCCTCTGTGTAAGCAGATCACTGAACCAGTGACAAGACCTGGTCCAGCTCTGCTGCACAGAACTTGACTGGGGTTAGGGGGTCGGCAGTATTTTCCTCCCTTCTTCACTTGTTGGAGCAAGTCCAAAGAAGGACCATTAAGATGATGAGAGGAACAGAGCGCCTCTTGTATGAGAAAATGCTAAAAGAATTGGGATAGTTCAGCCAGAAGATGAGAATAGTCTGAGGTCACCTTATTGTAGTCTTCCAGTACCTGAAGAAAGTTGACAAGATGGAGAGAAACATTATACCAAGAGCGTGTAGTGACAGGACAAGGGGGATTTGGGTTAGAGTTAGGTTTAGATTAGAAATTAGTAAGAAATTCTTTACTGTTAGGGTGGTGAAACACTGGAACAGGATACTCAAAGAAGTTGGTTCTCCATCCCTGGGATTGTTCAATGCTAGCTTGGATGGGGTTTGGAGCAACCTAATGTAGAAGAAAGTGTCCCTGCTCATGGCAGAGGATTGGAACTAGAGGATCTTTTAGGTCTTGTCCAACCCAAACCATTCTATGATTCGCTGATGATAATGATACAATGCAAAACCAAGAGGGGAAGAGAGCAGCAAGCTCTGTATCTCTGGAGACATTGGGGCAAGAATATTAACGCTCCTCTGCCATCTACGGGCACATATCAAAGAGAAACAAGAAAGAGTAAATCCTTTGTCTCTCAAAGCTGTTTTTCTTTTCATCTTGCACTTCTACATTGCTTCCTTCTAATGACTGTATTCTTAGCACTTGTTCCCAGTGACAGAGCACTTTGCCTGCCACCTCTCTCCCCTCATTTTGCTCTTTCTTCCACAGCCTCTGCCCTTGCATCAGGGATGCAACCCCTGGAGTAGAACAGGAGGAGAAACTTGGTGGTGGGAAAGTTGCTGGCACTTTGTTGTTTTCTTCATCAGAAGAACCTTCTGGGATGCATCCGAGATACATCATGTACCGTTTCTATTACCTTGAGAGTCTTTCATGTTAAAAAAGCCATCTTCAGGCTGTACCTGCAGATCCCACTCGTCATTAAAATGGATAGCAGTGTTCACATAAAGTAACCTTTTCTCCAGTTGCTGCCTGTGCTGGAGCAGTGCCAGATCGGTGGACATCCATCTCTGAATGCAGTTATGGTGCTTGGGAAGGTGACTCTGGCCACCTTCCCATAGGAAAGCCAGCCCTGATGGCCTCTGCACTGTGGCAGTTGCTATATAATTGGCTCATCTTTGCTGTTATAATTTCTTTGCAGAACAACAGCTATAGAGAGATGGATTTTGTTTCATTCAGTCCCAGGCCTTGTAGTCTGTTTTCCTAAGGAAGTGCAGCTCATGCTGTCACAGCATGTGCCCACACCACCGTGTGCATCCTTCGCTGCCCATCCTGGTGATTGCTGAACATGTTGGGCAGCTCCTACCTGCAGACAGGTACCAATCTTTGAGACTATGTGTTCCTGTGAATTCTAGGAAAGGTGTAGCTGGGAAAAAAATTAGTCTCAAGCATGGAAAGGCAGCAGTTTGAGTAAGCTGACAAAGACACTGCCCAGGATAGAGAGAGGGGACCACCTACATAAAAACTTCCATAAAAACTTGGTTTGTTAGAAGTAAAGAGACAGACAATCCATCAGAATCTGATTTCTGGTGAAGCACTCACCCTTCATTCATACAAAAATCACTTAGCCACAAGATCTGAATTCAATGGAAACAGGTTGTCTTAGGTTCAGTGCTTTGTATGGACTTATTTTTCTGTTCATCTCTCAGAAAGAGCCCTTCTGCACCAAAAATTCAGCTTGCTAGACAAGTTAACAATGTAAGGAGCAGCCTTGGCAGAAGTTCTGACTCTGAGCACATCTGTTATTCACAGGGTTTGCAGAGTGCAGAGATATACAGCAGTCATGTCCTGCCGAGGCACAGAATGTCTCAATGACAGACAGAAGGAGAATAACAATATTTTCTTTCAAGGCACATGTGGCCCCGAGCATCTCTAGGGATGTACATTTGGAAGCTGATTGGAAACAGACTTATTTTATTTCTGCCTGCATATAAAGCCCTGATTATTTTTTAAGAAGCCAGAAAAAGAAAAGAAAAGAAAAGAAAAGAAAAGAAAAGAAAAGAAAAGAAAAGAAAAGAAAAGAAAAGAAAAGAAAAGAAAAGAAAAGAAAAGAAAAGAAAACATGTTTTCAGCAAGCTAGGACAGGTCCTCATTCCTTCCTTTCCACTCACAGGAGCATAATGAGTGAGCAGGGAGGCTCGGACAGTGGGTATATTGTAAAAACAGTTGTGAATTGGCTCTACTTGAATGACAAGGGGCGATGGAAAATAATGAGTTACAGGACTAATTGCAGCCAGCGGTTGTTACTGATCTAATTAATCACGACTGCTTTATACCAAGTGCTCCTCTGTCATTTTCACTCTACCAAGCATTCAAAAAAACAGTAATAAAAAAACTCGTCTGGCTAGTGAGAGGGCGATGTGACCACCAGGTGCCACTCTCGCTCCACAGGGAATACGAGGAGCCTGTAAGGCTGGACACCGTTGGCAGGAAAAGCCAAACCGGGCACCTATCACTCATTGTGTCCATCTCTGGATTTTCATACCGGCTGTACATAGCTGGGAGAGCAGCTTCTCTCCATCCTCCAGTAAGGAGGATGCTGGAAAACCGTGAGTACCACTCACCCTGGTCTATATTTGTTTACCAGCAGTGTTTCTGCACAGGGAGGCAGGGATGTAGATGGAAAGCTGAAAAGCTGCTTCTTGAGAAGGCTGCAGCCTCTTTGACCGTCTCCTTATTTTGAAGTTGGTGCTTCCTCCAGCCCCCGTTCTGATGAGCACCCTGTGGTCTTGTTTAGCACTGAACAAAGATTTTGTAGTTGCTTTAAATGCAAGGGCTGCCCCTTCAGTTTTGGCCATGGAATTCAAGCCTGAGGTTTCCACCATGTAGCCTTCCTGTTTTTGCTCATCTTGAGGGTACAGTTTTTGAGTGTTAAGGAACAGGGTCCTGGCATTTCCTGGTCCTCTTATTCACTCCTGAATGAAATCAATGAATTCAATGAATTCAATTAATGAATCCCTTCTGGAATGACAGCCACTGCCAGTCTCTTGGGCCCCAATTACACTAGTTTTCATGGGGAGAAGCAGATTTTCCTACCTGCTTGCCACCATGAGAGCTGTCCCAAAGGTGTTACCAGTGGCTACAGGGGACAGCCTGTGGTGGTGTGCCATAAGCAACAACATTTTTTAAGATGAAGGGGGTGGGAAAGAACAGTTTGCATTTCCACTCTTGATTTTTTGCTTTATTGATCTGGTGATGTTTGAGTGCAGCAGTTTTTTAGAAGCAAAGGGCTTCGAGAGCTCTTAGGGTCAGATGGGCACCAAGTGTACTTCTGATATAGCCCCAGTCCACTTCAGTAAGTCCTATTTTGCCTTGTCTTGCTTCTGTCTTTCTGCAGATCTCCATTGTGTCCTGCGCTCAAATGACTCATTAGACTTGTTTTCTGAGGTAGCCTGTAACATGCCAATTCACTTCTCTAATCAGATCTCTTTCCATTTGAGTTCCCCATGGACTAAACAAGCCTGACATTGCCCTTCTGGTCTACTGGTTTATCCTTTATGTGTTTACCTTTTCTCTTCCTAGTTCATGAATAAAGATGTTAAATACAAGGTCACTGGGGGCTGCTGATTTCCAAACCCAGGAGCTAGTGATATTTCAAGATCAATTCCATTATGTGATTATGTTTCCCTTACTGAGTTTTCTCAGGCAAATCATTTGTCACAGAACAGCAGGCTCCAACTTCCTGCAACCCTCTTAAATCAATCCTACAATAATGCAGAAACCTTATTTTGATATAATCCATTGCAATTTTTAAATTATTTACTTGAAGGAGCCTTCCTGATGTGTTTAGTAGCAATCAGTTTTTTAAATAGATTACTGTTTTTAAACAAAAGAGCTAAAAATGCCACCCCCCATCAGCAAAAACACACAAACTAATCCAGGTTTTCTGGAAAAATGATGAACTGAAAAATCTGTTGAGAACTGTCAGTCTCATGTTGATGCTGGCCAGCTCTTTGGGGTCCTTCATGTAGTGAGTGGGGTATCTAATTTAGGGCTAATAGGAGTTTACAATATTTTACAGGGTGAAAAGTGGGGAATGCAATGCCTTTATTTGAATCTGGGGTGATTATCCCCATGGAGGCTTTTACAAGCATATTTTCATGTTCTTGTTCTGATATGCTCCCTGGAGAAAACTGAATAAGCTGAACTGCAGAAAACTTAAAAAATATTTTAATCTGCTGTCTTATATTTTACATGTATGTCCTGCAGAACCTATGCTTCTGTTAGGACAGTATTTGTTGCGCTCAAAGTGGTATTTCTTAGGGAAAAAAAATAGTCTCAAGAAATCCAAGTCATTGGCTTGGGGTCCTGCTTCATATCTGGTATGAAAGATTCATGTCAGGGTGGGAAAAAAACAAGTATGCTGTGGCTTTTTCAGCAATATTCAACTGCAGCTGTTTGTACAAGAAGGAGAAGTTGCTGCTATTTCTAAAATAATGGTATTTTGTTGGGCTTGGAGGCCGCTGTTATCTGCACATCTGTGCCAGTGATAAGGACTTTATCCTGACTGTGGCAGTTTTTGGTTAGCTAGAACATTTCACTGTAGAGTAAACACTTTGATTTTAGTATCTAGCATCAAAATCCTTCTACGGGCCAGCCTAATGGTGTGTTTCAGTGTAGAGAGCATTCTTTGGTTTGTCTGCACCTGCAGACAGACCTACCTGTTCTGCAGAACAAGTTCTTCCTGCAGTGATAAACACACCAGAGAGTGTAAAATGCAAAACTATTGCTCAAATAATCACAACGGCTGATCAAATTTTGCACTTTGTTTTCCACTCTCATCTCTGTTCCCAAAAGAAGTGTGCTTGTGCAAATGAGAAAGCAAATACCTCTGGTTGTTTTCTGCATCTAGTTCAGCTTGCCTCTTTGGAAAGGCTCTTTGCCCATTCTGAATCAGGAATGATCTGTGGAATTAGCCCTGGATCTCCTGTTCCTTCAGAGGCTACTGATCTCATTTTCCACCCTTGTTCCCTGCTTTAACAAGCTGGGTGAGCCCGGTATGCGCCATCAGTGTTGGTTTTTCACACGTGGTGGCTCACTGTGGTGAAAGAAAGGAAGTAATGGAAAGAACTGCTCATGCCTCAGGGCTGGGGGAAATGCAGTGTGCCAGCACTGAAAGGCCACAGCCCAGGTTCTTTCTAGTTTTTGTGTCGTATGAAGACAATACAGGGTTGTCAAAAGTATCTTTTTTGTCCAGGCAAAAACCTATCTCTGATCACATCATGGGGAAAAAAACCCCCAGTGACTGTAACTCCTGAAAGGACAAACAAGCACTGCCCATAAAACAAAACAAAGCAAAACAAAACAAAACAAAACAAAACAAAACAAAACAAAACAAAACAAAACAAAACCTGGTGCATTTAAGTGACCAGCTGTGCATCCATGATTCCTCAGTGGTAGGGTTGAATACCTTTCCTAAAACAGAGCTTTCCCTCATCTATTCTGAATTAACTGCAGCCATTGTTCTTTGCTCTCTTGAGGGCTATACCTATTCCTAGATCTAATTCAAATTATCTGTCCCGATTAATTAAAGCATCTTAATTAATGGAAAAATACAGAGTCTTTCTCAGACACTCCTTGGCTGGAACACAGCCTAAGATACCATAGCTGAGCAGAGGAGAGACATTTTCTTTTATGCTTTAAATAGCTTACCAATATGAAAATGTGGTTATAACCAAACTCTTATGAGAATGAAGTTGTTTTCCCACAGCTATAACCCAAATGTGGACTGTTATTCCACTTCCACTCAAACTCCCACTGAAGGCAGGGTAGTGTTGCCCAAGGAAGAGCTGTTTTTGTGTGGGAAGACTTGCAGAGGAAATGCAAGCAAAGATATAAGCAGGGGAGAGTGTGAAAACACTCTTACTTCCCTGTGAGAGGAGAGAGGGGGTGATACACTGGAAGTGGTTGGTATTCTCCCCCTCTGCCCTCCCGGCCCTGTGGTCATCGTTGGGATCAAAGATGGCAAGGAGGAGGGCAGGGAAGAGCCATGGTCCTCCTTGCTCAGACACCTTGCTCCAGGCACAGGGTGTGACAGCCAGTGGAGCCATCCAAACAATCCCACATGAGTCCTGCTGCTGCATGGGCCAGGCAGCCGAAGCTGACCTTCCAGCAGGACACGCACAGTTGCCTCCTCATGGAGACAATATTCTTCTCTTGCTGTTTCCAGATTCACCAACTGAACAGGAGAATTTTATTTGCTCGCTAACTTCCTTCTCTTCAGGTTTCCTGGGAGTTTCTCTGTTCCTGACTGGTGCTTGCAGCTTCTCTGCTCCCCAGGGTCATCTGGCTCCCAGCAGAAATGGGTCTGAGCAGCAAAGGATGGAGGTGTTGGAACCCCTAGGAGCTCCCTCTGAACAGCAGCAGCAGCAAAAAAAGCGAAGCATTTTATAAGCACTCACCAGTATGACAAATACAGTGGTTCAATTTTTAGAGGACACATTAAAACAAGCAAGGTGATTACTATGCCATTTAATTAGCTCAGAATTTAATCGCCCTTGCAATTGAGAAAAAAAGACCAGAGTCTGTCTGTTTCTAAATCAGGCAGTACAAAATTTCTCAGTGCCTGTCCTGGAACACCAAGTAGGTAAATCTATGTACCTTTTATCTCTCAAGCATGTGATACAATCATCCCTTTTATTCCCCATTCCATCAGTGATCCCAGTGATCCACTGGATCATTTAAAACAATTGGTAATAGACAAGAGTGACTGTGTAACCCTCTAAGTTGCAGTTTGTGCAATACTTCTCCCAGCACTTATTTTCTTCTGTTGCCACAGATAAAAACGTACTTGGCTGATCAGGACAAAAGAATCACATTTTTATTCCTGCAATGTTTGCAGGAGAATGCCCCATCCATTTTGGTTTAGAGAGGGAGAGGGATGAGAAGCATTCCCCTTGTGAACACTTTGCTGTGCAAAGGCCATGCAAGATGAATAGTTTTTGGTATGTTTTATCCACAAAACACATAATTTCTTCCATTCTTCTTCAAGCTGTTGTGAGCGTCTTTATGCTTGTCTCAGACCAGATCTCTCTCTTCCAGTTTGCCTTCATTTTTCTTTCCTATATTGGTTTTGCTGAGACTGGGAAAGTATCTGATAGTCAGCTGGTGCCCCACTCAGATGCATTAGGAAAAGAGAGAGAGAGGATTTTTCCAAATAGCTGAATTGTTTTGCTGTATTGTATACAATGTCCTGGAAGGTAGGAACAAAACTGCACTAAGGTGTTATAGGCCCAGCTACTCTTATGGACAGCTAGGCAAGATGAGTGCATTGAATGAACCCCAGGGATGTGAGAATAGAGCTAAGTTCAAATTCAGATCTGAAGAGTGTAGCAGAGTTAGCTGGAGCTTCTCTGAATTTAAAAAAATAAAGCACGAGTTGATGAGGGTCATTAATGTAAGGATCAGAAAGTTGTAAGTAGAAGTAAAGTGGACTTCAGCAAAATGTTAAGAAGAATGAGTATAATGAAGGATGAAATAATCAAGTCAGAGATGATTCAACCCAAGAGAGATGTGTGCAATACTCAGCTTGTCAGTGTCTGCTTCTCAGTATTGGCCATCATTTAAAGTGTCTGTAGCCATACTGTTAATATGCTAATATGTCCAGCTATTACAATGAAGATTTATGTGTCATGCATGGAATCAAGCACACTACTTCAAAAACACAGGTGAAGATACCCAATGGACACAGGAATATATATATATCTATCTGTCTGTAAAGAATAGATATATATATGTATAAATGTATATGTATAAATTTTAACATATATAAATGTGTGTGTGCATGTGTTCATATATGTATGAGATTTATATGAACTATTCTCTTATATTTCCAAGAGGTGTTGAGAGTTGCCTTGTCTCGAGACCAAGTCAAACAAGCACAGCCACCCAGAACTAGTCAGCCTGTGTGAATGAAGGAGGAACAGGCAATCTCCTTTTCCCAAACTCTTCCCAGGAAGAGGTAATCTAATTTTCTCTCAAATAATTGTTAGAAGCTCCTTTTACCATGCTGGATTATTTAAAACTTGCTCAATTTTGCAGTGGGTTCCCTGGGATTAATATTTAAAGTGCTCTCATAGCAAGTGTTAACAAAATTTGGGAGAGGTTGTTGCTGCCTTGTTGGATATTGATTTCTGTCCAATAACAAAGCATTTTAACTGGGTTGCAAAGTGTTCTTCTCTAAGATGCTCAAAATAGGACCAAGGAACCATTATGATATAAACTTATCTGCTGGACATCAAATTCAGAGATGATCCTGAAATTGTTTAGACATCGATCCTTTGTTATCTTTTCCTGTGGAGCATATTGCTCAATTCTGTTACTATTGAATTGCTGTCAGAAGGAAATTTCAGTGAGCAGCAGCAGTACAAAAAATTTAAAATTTATCTGCTTTTCTTTTTTTCTACAGAAGACTTTGGTCTTTTTGCTATTTTAACAGTAGGGGTGTGTAATCAGAGAAATTGCAGTTTTTGTGTATTTTTACTGCACCTCAATGGAACAAGGTTATTGCTTATGGTTACTAAGCCAGTTGGGCATGACAGAATGGATGTTTCAAATGTGTCACAGTGCTATTCTCACAACCATAAAAAAGATATCAAATTAAAGGACATCAGGAAGTAACCTAGTCCCATAGAATTGGTCCATGCAAAAACAGGGAAAAACTGGGACCCTTCTTCCCCTTCTAAGTTAATTCCAATTTGTTTACTACTTTTGAGAGCCTAGAATGAGAGGAACAATCCACAGCATGGGCAGTGTAGGCCTTAGCCAAAACCCGTAGAAATCAATTGGAAAATATCTTTCCTGGGAGGTGAACTAAGCTTGGTATTAATCACAAGCTGCCAAACCTTAAGTAGTTGTCTCTGCTAATGCAATGTTGTATTGCATAACAGGCCCTGTTCTGATTTAAATCTTCTCTTTCTTCCTGGAAGGGGTAGGTTTTATATTTTAAAGTGCCACTGGCATGAAGTTAACAGAAGCTTCCAGGAGCTGTGGGAAAATGTTTTGGGATCCTTTTTGTATCTGAATATGGTCTCATGAGTTTCTCAGTATTTGTTCATCTGAGAGCAGGTTTCATCAGGTGAATTAGAGCCCAATTGGAACCAGTGGTTCAATGCAAGATGTGGCAGATCTTTCACCTGTTGGGAACATACGAAGGAATTTTTTTTTCAAACTGACCCAAACATCTCTAAAAGTCTAAAACCAGCAAGGAAACTACCTGGAAAGAAGCAAAATCTTTGTGTTTCTTAGCTTGGCTCACCATCTCACCTGTGTTTGTTCTTCTCCCTTGAATGCGTTAACCTTTTTTCTCCCCCCATTTCCATCCCCAGCCTGGCAGGTCACAATGCAGGCAGTGTTGTGGATAGCTTGGCTGTATTCTAAGCAAGCTGGAGTTACCATTTTAAAACTCTTCTTCTGATTCACAAAGACTATGAAATAACTGGTCCCCTAGGTGTTCACAGAGGCACAGCTCTGTCCTGGCTGCATGTAGTCTCATACTGGAGGTCTAGATATAAAGCTAATGCATTCATAAAGAGACCCTGGGAAGAAATGCTTGTATTTTTTAGGGGACAAAATCTTGTTCACTTTTTAAAAAATGGATATTTTTTCCTCTTTGCTCAGACCACGTTATATTGTCTTTCAGGGTGGGATTAGCTGGCTAAACCAGACTAACCCAAGAGTCTTGACCACAAACCCTGGGAAGGAAATGAGGTTTTGCCATAGCTATTTCCTTGTTACCTGTATCCATAGACAAGACACTGTGATGAAACTTTTAGTGTCCTTACTCAGTCGGTGGTTAAGGGTAGAAGTTCAGACCTAGCAGAGAAAATAGGTATCTCCCACACATTTATCTCCTGATGAAGAGCACAGCCATCAGCTAGTCCCTGTGGCTCTCTAGATTGTGCATGGTAAACAGGTAACTCCATGCCATCCTCCTCAGAAATGACAGCCACAAAAAACACAGAGGAAAATACAGAGGAGGAAATCTTAGTTCCTGTTTGCCTCCAGGAGGGAAGAGCCTAACCTCGTGTCACATAGAACCGCCTTGTTCCATTTAGGATGTCCTCCTTCCCTCCAAATGGGTATCAAGGTATTTTTGGAAACTGGTAAAGGAAAATCACCCTTTGAAGCTAAGCAGATGGCAGGTGTTTTATTTTTTTTTGCCAAAAAATAATGCCTGTTAAAAGCTCTCTTCCATAGCATGAGAGACTCAGATCCAGTTACTGTCTCCTTCAGTGAGGATTGACATAGACACTTTCCATTTCCCACAGCAATGCTGGGACCAACGGGCAATTAACTATTGTGAAGGGAGGGCTGGGGAAGCACTTTCAGTCTTTCCTGTTGAACTCAGCCCATTCTTGCATTTTCACTGTTGTGTCTGTGGACTGATTTAATGTCATTTTTGCTGAAAAGGATATTTTCGATTTTGAATGAAAATTTTGATGGAAAAATACCAACCCTATTGACAAATTTTCACCTCCTAGCAGCAGACTGTTTTTTAAAAACACGTTTAGGTGAAGAGGTTTTTAAAAGTCTCTGCAGAAAGCAGAGTCAGTAATGAAATTTTCATTTTATGAAGATACCACAACATTTTTATTCAGAGTGAAAAGAAGAATACATGAGACTCTTTTGAGTGGAATGAGTGTCTCTTTTCCAGCCTTAGGGAGAGAATGTATCCAGAAGCAGCTTTTGACTATTACTACAGAAAAAAAGAGTTACATGAATTTGTTGCATAAACTAATTAGTTCACCCAGTTACCTTCTGTGTATGAAAAAAAAAATCTGCAGAGAATGGGAGACTTTTGTCTGTGAAGTTTAGCTTTGTAAAATTTCTGACTACAGAATTGAATAAAGTCAGTAGAGTTGAATCAATAGAGAACCTGACTTCAAAAGAATGAATACCCCATGGTCTCAGCAGACCAGTTTGTCAGTGGGCTGTCAGTTCCTAGAAATCAACTGCATTTGCTCTGGAAAACAGGGATAACTGTAAACAATTCTAACAGAAGCTTTAGAAAATATTACATTCTTTAATGTTTGGGTTTTCTGTTTCATGTACCCACATCTAAATAAGGCAAAATTGCTACTTATTTGGAAAGTGTGTTGGGATGTCTCCAGGTAAATGGGATGAGATGGGTATTGTTGGGAAGTGGAGTAAAAACAGCTGAAATAACTGAGAGCAACAAATTTTGCTATGCATTTTCTGTCATTTTTGTCTCATAGAAATATGAGGTGCTTAATGAGAACTACTTCTCATAATACCATATTTCCATGTCCTTGGCAGCGGTACAGAGGTCATATCTTCACAGGACAATTATTTGGTGATCTGTCTGATGTGCTGGGCACAAACATGCTTTTCTTTGCCCTGGGCATGCTGTACTACTTCTATTCCCACTTTCTTCTTCAATAAACATACGTATTGTGTCAGCAATGGAGAGCTGCCACTGGCCTCATTTCTGCAAGCTGCCTCTGAGTATGACTCAGTGTATTTCACTGGGAGCCTGTCGATTCAGGAGAGCACTTCTCATTTGAGCAGTCCCTTAGTTTCCAGTCTGTCACCTTTGGTGAATAGTGGCATAAATGTGGATGATCACTGCAGGCATACATGACAGTAGGTGTCATGTTTCTTAATACTCGACCTTTCTCAGGTGACAGCAGCAAGATGCTTTTCTGAAGGAGACCAGGCTGGAAACACTGTGGGTTTGCTTGAATGTTTGCACTTTCTTTCTCTTTTTTTGGTTGGTTGATTGGGTTTTTTTGGTTTGTTACTAGGATGAAGTAGCACTAACAGTCTAATTCTCCTGCTAGATTTTTCTTATCACTGTATTCAGGAATGGATCCAGTTTCCTCATAAGATCAGGTTGTTCTAAAAGTCTGTGAAGGGTCAGGCAAATGTATATAATTTAATGCAAAAGTGAATCTTATGTCTCTCAGAGTGTATAGGCTGAGACTTTAACTCTTGCTGGTTGTTAAATTCTGACTCTGGGAGCCCCTAATTCACATGGTTTTCTCATGTGTTTTATTGTCTGAAAGTCTCACAAAATTATACCTTGTGTGAATTAAAGTCTGCTGGAAACATGAAGTCAGAGGGACCTGAAGGAGGTGGCATGTGGGTCACAGATCAGGCTCAGGACAAGTGCTGACAGACTCCTGGAAATGTAAGAAGTTTGAAATTCACGTTTGGGTCAGAAAGCTCTGCTCAAGTATGACTGTAAAAATGATCTATGTAATTAAGCTGGTTATGAGATAATTTAGCACTGATGAAATCCAGCTTATGCAAGGAGCCAGCAAAAAGCCTCTGTACCCCATCACACTCTAGCTGAACTCTCTTTGCTGCTGTATACACCCCATGAAAAGACATTTCACACACAGCAAAGGTCACATACAAACATTCAGATTTTGTCTGTGATGCTGTTGGAGTCCAGTGTTCTCTGTTATCCTTCAGATAATCCATGAGGGGGGTTTGGAGTTCAATATCCAATTATTAGTGCACAGACTTCTCTAGTCTGACTTGGGCTTTCACAAACAGATTCAAGAATTTAAAACAGTGACATTAGAGCAATTAATGTTTTCATTTTTCATCTGTACACTGAAACTAATAACCCTACCATAAGCTGTAGGCAAACATTAATATACCCTAAAAAAACCCAACAGTTATAAAACTGGATAAGCATCTAAGAGTATGAAAGAATTAAGCATGTCTCAGATAATTTAAAAAAAAAGAAAATTTTGGACATGTTCCTCTGTATAAGTCTGGAGCTTGCTGAGACAGCCAAGCTGATTAAACCAGATGCCTTCTGACATTCAAGCTCCATTTGAACCTTTAAAAAACAGACAGGCACCTTGTGGATTTGCCTGCTGCACAAGCATTTGCTCAAAAAGCCATCAAATACTTTCAGGGGCAGAGAGGTCCGTGAGGTGCTATTAGACCAGATATAACATCTGGCTCAAGGGGTCTCTAAGGCCTGAGATGGCAGAAATTGAGAGGGTATTTCAGAGGAATTATCCATATGTGGTAGCCCTGTCCCAACAGTGTTCTCACTTACATCTGCTCCTACTGATGCTTAAAAAGAAGGCACGTCCACCTTCTGTCTGATCTTGTACATCTGTTAGTTCTTTTGTATTAGTCTTGGAAAGCAGGATTAAATTACTGTGTTGAAGAAAGAGAAGCAAACTGAAAAATACAGTATTAAAGTAGGCAGAGGCACACTCCTAAAATACAGCTAACCTTGCTCAGAGATAGAACTCAAAATGAAAATGTCTGTCTGGCAGCCTATCACATGTAAAACCTTGCATATACAGGTTTATGTAAAAAGCTGTATATAGAGAGTGCAAAATGAAGCTAATCTGTTCTTGGCAAATAAAATAGATTGGAAACCATAGAGAAGTGATTTGTATTTCTGTGGGTGATAATTGCTTGCACTGATGTGAAGTGACCCCAGGAAGGTCAGCTTTTGTGCTCGTGGATGTTAATCGAAGTCACCTCGACTAAAAGCATGTGTTGTTCTATGGAGCCCAGTTTCAGTTTTAGGATGATTAATGTACTTTGTCACAGTTCTATCCTGTACCTTGGTCAGGAGGGCTCCACTATTCTTGGCACCATTCCTCTGCCACTTCAGAGATATTCCTTCCCTCAGAGAGCTCTCTGGATGGACTGTGACTGGGGGAAGATCAGAGTGCTCTGTCTGTTGGCGTAGATTATTCAGTGTATGCATATGCTTTTTCAGGGAAAGGATTTTTCTGGCCCTGAATTTATTTAAAGGAATCTGGTACCACTGGTAGGTAGGAACACTTTGGAGAGAGGGCTTACATGTGTGAGTCATTCAAGGAGGAAAACCAGAAGAACAAAACCAGTGGGAAGAGCTGAAGAAACCCGAGAGAGGAACAAAGCAAGACAGGTAAGATGGTGCAGGATGGCTGCCATGCTGAGGGGCCAAACCGTGGATTTGGCTTTGGAGGAAGAATGGTGGGACAGGATACCTTTAGGAAACCTGACTGGGGGAGGCAAAGAAACAAAGACCTGGGCAAACTGGCACCAACTTTCAAAGCATCCATATGAAATTATCACCCTTCTTATTTTTGTGCTTATAGGACTGATGTGGCCAAGCAAGTAAATTTAGTGTTTGACAGAGACAGGACTCTCATGTGGGGCTGGCCAACACAGCAGATGCCTTTAACATGTATTCTGCATGCTGAACATATCCTGAGGCTGACAGGGCTGACTGCTCAGGACCACCATAACAGACTCGAGTTGCAGGCAGGACCTTTGTTGTTTAGGTGTTAGATTGCTTCTGGCACTCACTTTCACCCAGGGCTGAGTCAAGGCACAAACCCACCTGAGGCACTCCCTGGAAGGTTCACAAAGCCATCAGTCAATGCTAAAATGGTGTGTGTGTGTGATATAACCTTCTGCAGGTCATAAACACTCAGCACCAGAATGGAGACAAAAGGAATGGAAAAAAAAAAAAATTAAAAAAACCCCACAGATATACCAAAACCATTTGGTATTTTGGAGGCATTTTTCACACCAGGTGCATTATTTATTATTATTATTATTATTATTACCATGAACTTGAGAGATGGTGGCTGTACTTGTGGAAAAGTGAATGAAGATAATGAAACACAGTCAAGGTTGTAGGAACATCCCAATCAATGTGCACTTCATGCCCTCCACCAAACTCAGTGCATTCCATTTAGCAAGAAGTTCTTTCCCCCCATACTGGATAACAAAAAGCTTTTCAATCTGTTGGAATCAAGCCAGACATTTAATTAAGTGTCTCTGTATTTGTTCAGTTAGTGAGAAAACAAGCTGTTTAGTGCAGGCTGTTTTTGAGCAGGAACTACATAAGTGTAAGTCTGCAAATTAGGAATGGTTGTTAGAACCACTATTATAGGGATAATTCCACTCTTCAAGTGTGCTGCTTGTTTCCTCTCACAGGCTTCTTGTTCCCTGCAATTGACTTTAATGGCTACAGTTGCATTTCTGAGTCTGTCAAAGGTCCCAAACAACTTCAGTTTGATGCTGGTGAATGGAAAGTGAAAGAATAACTTGTTATATTAGTTCTGAGTTAGGGAACCAAAGCAACAAGTGAGTACCAGTACTGGCAAGTGAACTTAGAAAGAGCTGTAATAGAACTTTTTTTCATCCACAGGTCTACTCCAAGAGATAACCTGACCTGTATGGAGTTGCAATGGAAAGGATTTTATGTAGGAATTCTAGAATTATTTAGCTGATTTGATCCATTCCTGGAAGACCACAAAAATGTGACAGTAATGTTGCTACAAGATACTTTTTGAAAACATGAGGAGTGAGTGTCTTCTCCTCAACCAGCAATTTGTCAGCAATTACTTCTGAGCCATGGAAAGTGAAACATTTATGTAGAGTTGTCGACTGCACAGAAATCTTCCATATTGAACAGTTTTTCACACAGCAATTTTTACAGGATTAAATCCTAAGGAGTAGCTTCTGTAAATTTATCAGGTGGTGCGTGTCTTTGAGTCCAATAGTGAATTTCTTGCAAGAAAATGCTATTTCTTTATCAGATTTCTGTGTCTGGTTTTATGACAATGGGATATATAAGTCAGAACATAACATATATATTCGCAGGCATGGCAAAAAAAAAAAAAAAGGGACAAGTTTGCTGAAAAGCTCCATGAGCTGGGCTTGCAGGGAGGAAAGGAATGGAGTAGCCACTGTTACTCCTGGAAAGCACCACTCCTTTCAGCAGCACAGCAGGGCTGGTACTCACCCTCTCCTGCTGCTGCAGCTCGTTTGGCTTGCTAAAACTCAGGCATAGCAAAATAGACAAAGGGGCTGTCTTTTTCTGCTGCCCCAGCAATCTGCTGCCCTAATTACGTGCCTACAACTTGTGCTGGCTCACAACCATGTGATGAATGCTGTTCCTGAGGGTTTTTAATTGGCTGAAGCAGCTCTTGATTTTTAGGGCAAGGTACAAAGCTCTAAGCCTCAGAAAGGGAAATAAATAAATAAATTTGAAAATATTTTGTTTCAGCCTCAGAATGAAATTTTTATTTGTTTCCAGGCCTCCCAAGATGATGTGGACCAGAAAATTGTTACTACAGTACAGAGTCATATATATGAGGCAGAAGATTCAGAAACTAAATCTAAGACACATCATTAGCTTTAGGGGTCCAGTAAAGGAATAAAAGCATAAACCAACAAATAGCTGTCTAAGCTATTTCAAAGAAGCCATCAGTGAAATGCTGAAAGAGACAAGGCAAGGTCTGTATCCAGCCATTACTCAAAACAATGAGAATATCTCCTGAGCAATGTGTGAGAATGTGTGAGCACTACACAAACTGAATTTCTCATGCCATAGCTATGAATTTACTTTATGGGGTCTTTATGAGGGAGTGGTGGTGGTGTTTGTCAGTAATGATAGAAAACTATAGGGCAGGAGATTCTTCAAGACTATTAAAAATCAGTTTTGCAATGGTGTAAAACAAAAAAACCTGCATTAATGGTGTCTGAAAAGCATTGCATCTAACATTCCTCTAAATGTAGAGTCCACGGGTGGTTTGTGACTCTCTTGCTTGAAAGCCTGGAGAGCTATCTTCCTAAACTTGACAATTCACATGGTATGCTGCTATAATCATAGACTCACTCAGGTTGGAAACACCTTTAGTATCGAGTCCTACTGTTAACCCGGCACTGCCACATCCACCACTAAACTGTGTCCCTAAGCACCACATCAACAGTTTTTTTTTAAATACCTCCAGTGATGGCGACTCAACCACATCCCTGCACAGCCTGTTACAATGCTTCACAGCCTTTCAGTGAGGGAATTTTTCCTGTTATCCAACCTAAACCTCCCTGACACAGCTTGAGATAATTTCCTCTTGTCCTATCACTTGTTTCTTGGGAGAAGAGACCAACCTGGCTACTCCCTACTTTCAGGTAGTTCTGGAGAGGGATAAGGTCTCACCCTCTTTTTCTCCAGGCTAAACAGCCCCAGCTCCCTCAGCTGCTCCTCACAGGACTTGTGCTCCAGATCCTTCACCAGTTTTGTTGCAATGCTTTGGATGCATAGTATGTAGAATGTTTGTCTGAAACAATTAGAAGATGTGCTTTTTGCCTTGGAATAACATGTCAGTCACAAAAAAAGCCTGATTTTAAGGCCCTGACTCATGTTTGCCCAGAGGACTCCAAATTCTTTACACAGCTCTGCCTGCATTGCCCTTTGTCACAGCTGATCCTTAGGTGAAGAGGTGAACATGGAGATAGGAGGTATTTTCTGCTCTTTGAGAGCAGAAAATGTGCATGAAGGCTCTTAGTTTACAGTGAGAAAAAGTCCCAGGAGGAAAGTATCCAGGAAGATTGATGGAAATGATAAGTCAAAGGGCATCAACCAATGTGCTGAAAGGCATCACACCAACCTGTTGACAACACAAATGGTGGAAAAGGCTGTGCAAAAAGCAACACAAATGGTGCAAAATGCTTAGGATGAAGAGGAGAAGCCTTTTGTTTACTGTACCTTGCAAAGAATGCACAGAAATGAGGAATGGCTCTTATTCCTATGAACTGGCAAAGTACCATGCAAGGAAGCAAACTTCTATTGCAGCCACCAGTGTCTTCTTACCTTACCTATTTTTTTGCATCAAGAGTTCTCCCCATTTCACCCTTTGCTGTCTCGTCAGAGGATATTTTGAGGCCTCTTGATGTTCCAGCACTCAATTCTGGATGAGCATTTCACAAGGAACAGATGCAGTTCCATGGTGTCTTGGGATGTACAATCATCCATCCCCTTTCCTGATGTTGCTGCTGTCACTCCATAGGGAAATGGAGCAGTATCTGCTCTGGGTCCTGTGTAAACCAGATACCATAAATGCATTGCAGAAATGTGTCTGTAACAAACACTTTATTCATATCCATAATGTTTAAGTTTCTAGAGACTTGCTATTGATCATAGACACAGGTATTCAAATAAGAATCTGCCAATATCAGTAATTGTATTTTTACTCCACATATTCATGCTCAATGGGAGCAAAAGCAATAAATTTTTCCTTGAGACTGTTGGCAATCCAGCTCATTTGTCATTTTTAAATGGACATCTGGGGTAGATTCTGTCCAAGCAAAGCAAATCAATACAGTTAGTTACACTTAAGTGCATCTGAAAAAAGATATTTGAAGGGGGAGAAGGAAAAGGTGCTGCAGCAAAGAAGATGATGGAGAGGAGAGGTGTGTGTGCTGCAGGCTGAGAAAATGACACCCAGCTTAATCTATGCCTTGGGAGTGAAGAGGGGATGGAGGATCGGGAGGACTATAAAAGGGTGGACCAGGCTGAGGAAGACACTGAAGAAAAAGCCAAAGAAGAAGGCTTAAGAAAACAAGGAGATGAGGTCATGGACCTAAGGTGGGTCCCCTGGGTTGCAGCAGAAGAACCAGTGAAACACAGCCACTGAGCATGCCTGGAGAGGAGTCTTGTTTCTGGGCTATTTGATTTTGGAGCAGAGTCCTGGACTTTGAACCAGCTGGGGCATTTTACAGCCCACACCACTTTTGCTGCTAACATGATTTTAGCATGGCAATAATAGTCACAAGAAGAGCAGCTTGTGCAACAGCCCAGCTCCTGGAAATGGCACAGAAAGAAAACAATCTTGTATGTCTGTTTTTATAGATGTAGATGATATAGAAGGGAGGGTTTGCTCTCTTTGCAAGCATTAAATTTTAGTCACTGGTGTAGGACTGGTTGACATTTTATTTCAAAATGTTCATGTTTGATCATATAAAAATAATGATCTTTTCTGTGGGGTAAGCAATCCAGCTCATTTGTCATTTTAAATGGACTCCTGAGCAGATTCGGGTGACTGATCAATGCAGTCAGTTGGACCAAGGGCCTTTAATACATTTGGATGGGAGAAGAAAAATATGCCACATGAATGGAAATAATACAAAAGAAATAAATTACATGCAACAGACAGGCAATCAGGAGGGATGGGAGGCTTTGTCTTCATGTGCTAGAAATAACTGAACTGATTTCCCAAGATCATCATTAAATCAGCTGTAATAATGTGTTGTCATCAAAAAGAGAAAATTGCCTTGTCTCCCCAAATGAGTAGATTGTGAAAAGATGCTTACAGATGGTTCACAAGGCTGCAGCTGGTTTCTTCCTCTCCTTTATTCAAAAATCAAAGATGCTGTAATTCTTCAAGATCTTTGTAAGAAAAAGAAACAGAGAGGTGCATTTGGGTCTTTACATTATGTGACTCCAAATCCTAGAACAATGAGCAAATGGTGGCAAAGCAGCTGAAGTGTCTCACTGAAGTTCCAGAGCTGGTGTCCCTGAAAAATCCATCCTATGGAATGATCCTTGGCTGTAGTTGATCACACTACAGGTTGGACAGGGCAGAATCTGAGACTCTGCATCTGGGAATGTGCTAGGTCCACAGAGCAGCCTAGCTTTGGCAAGAACTCCAGTAAAACTACAGTAAAAATAAGTGGTGTCTGTATGCTAAAACCTGTATGGAAATGTACCCCTAAGGGTGGAGGGACTGCTGATTTCTGGGGTCTGAGAAAGCACCTGTCCCTTTTAGAAGACGCAGGGATTCTTTCACCCACCTCTAGACAAACCCCTTTCTGCCCTCGCTTTGGGAGGGAACTGAGGAATGTGATTTAGGGGAAGCCAGTAACACCCTACCGCACCAGCTGCCGTCAAATCCCGAGCGGCGTTTCCGGAGAGCGGGGACCCGCAGGAGGAGGGAGGGAGGGAGGGAGGGAAGGAGGCACGGCCGTGCCAGGAGGGGCTGTGCGGCGGACACTCGGTGCCCTCCGAGCCCCGCTCCCGGGCGCATCCCCATCCCCATCCCCATCCCCCGCCGGGCACAGCCCCCGCCGCATCTCCCGCTGCGCTGATTCCTCGGGCGCGGCCACTCGCCGCAGATCTCCTCCCTCCACTTCAGTCAGTTCATCCGGATTTTTCTTTTCTTTTTAACCTGCAAGTTTTGTTTGTTTGTTTGTTTGTTATGTTGTGGGTTTTTTTGGGTTTTTTTTTTTCGTTCGTTAGTATTCCACCTGTTTGGAAATACAGGAGTAGAGGGCGGGCATCAAGCCGGTGATTCTCCCCAAATCCCCTCGGGATTTGCTCCGGGGGTGCAGCCGGCTCCCGTCACTCCTCATCCCGGGGCCCGGCGGGCAAGCCCGGCTTGCGGAGGTACCTTGGGATTCGGGAGGGGCCGGGATGCCCGGAGCGGGCCCGGCCGAGGTGAGGGGTGGCGGCTGCCGCGCCTGTGTCGCTCTGTCTCTCCGGAGTTATTTTGGGGGGATAATTTGGTGTTTTCTCGAAAATCACGATCATCGTGTGAAGCTTTCTCATCTCCAGGCGGTGAGCTGAGGGGAAGCTTCACCCGCAATTTCGTGTCCGTGCGCTTGTTTTCACTTAATTTCTCCTCCGAAGGGAGGCGTGTGAAACTTCCTCTCAGGTTTTCATCGTGGGGTGTCGGGGTTTTGGTGCTATGGGATTTGTGTTTGGCTTTTTTTTTTTTTCTTTTTTCTTTCCACAGAGCTCAAAACATTCACCTGTCCACCTCGTATGAAGTAAATGGTAGCATGTTTGTGTCTCTCAGGTTATAGTGTAAAGAAAGGTGCATGCTTACCCACCCCATGAACAAACAGGTCAGTGCCTAGAAGAAGTGGGTTTGGTGTTTCAAGTGACTTGGGAAAAGGAATTTCAGCACAGTGATTTTTACCGGTGGGCATTTAACTTAGTTAAAATGTTGGTGGCATAAAGAAGTTGAGTGTGCTTTCCTTTGCAGGCAGGAATTCCTTTTGCTTGCAGGTAAGGTGAAGAAAGCGATCCTTCCAGTGTGCTCACGTGTGGCCCAGCATAATTAACTGGGTGTGGAAAATATGTATTTATGCTGTTTCTATCTTCATTGTTTAATAATGGAATGCAACTGGGTTTTCATACTCAGTTAGCACCTTTTATTTGTCTTTTTGCCAACAAGTCCACAATGGCAGCAAGAGTTCTTTGCCTTACAACTCTGTTTAAACTGTGGAGTGAATGCACTCCTCTCTGATATCTCTATAGATTTCACAAATGTGACTGTATTTCCTGGCGTGTGAGACTTAGATCTGAGTGTAGTTATAGGTAAACACAGCCTTGTGCTTCTGATCCAGTTATGTGGAAAGACAGCAAAAGTGTTAGCTGCGTGATGGCTTCAAGGGGTCACAGAGTGTAAGGTGTCCTTTTGATGCAGAGGCTATTGTGTAAATCAGGATTTGCAGATTATCTCTGATGAAATTGTACTGATTGCTGATGGGACAAGATTGTATGAGGAATGTCTTATGAGATCTGCCTTTACTTTACATGCACCCTCTCAAAAAGGTTTTTGAAAAGAGAAAAATCACCTCTTATGGAGACAAATCCCAGTACCAGGGAAGCACATGGGAAATTCAACAAACCAAGATTTCTGTTTTCCAGAAATGGGAGCAGAAAATATTTAATCATTCAAGACTTAAGTGTTAGGAGTCTAATAGTCATTATTGCTTTGTTTTTTAGTAATGCTTTGGTTTTACAAAGAGTCATTTGTCCTCCATGTTTTTTCCTTGATGATGACTTGTTTTCTTCCAGCACTGAACATCAGTGCTTTGATACAGGAGTGACTGGTATATATTAGGTTATGAGCAGATAGTTCTCTTTCAGTCACTTTATAATATTATATAGATATATCCATTTGAAATTGAAATTGAACAATTGAAATCTAAAGAAAATGACTTTTTGTCCCCCTAAAGTATTTTTCCAGACAGTTATTCATGAATATGTAGGTAAGAATCTTCTCTCTCCTTTCAAAAAGAAATTGATCTGTATAAATACTTCTAATTAATATGTTCTGACATTATTTGCAGGTTACAGTATAGGTGTTAACATATTTTGTAATAGTAAAATAAAGATTTCATTTTTTCATTTGTACACTCTGCACATGATGTTTCAATGCCTCAGGATAGTAAAGCAAGGAAGAGAAGTAAATAGATCACCAAAGTGGATGGTAATTTCCTCTTTAAACTGACTGATGATTAAGATGCCAAAGTTATTACCAAGCCAAGAAAGGAAGTACTGGAAGAGTAGATAGGCAGTAAACAAGGAGACCATAAGGATTTAGAAAAGGGAGTTAATGAATGTAAAAAATTATGTTTTGGAAATAAGATATGTCGAAAGTATTTCCAAAAGCCAATCTGAGGTAATTTTCACAGCAGAAATAACAAGACAAAGAAGGAAAGTAGTAGCCATAGGCAAACCTCAGTGTAAAGCTAGTCCCAGAACAAAACTATTTTTCTTTCTTATCATTTGAACATGAACATAGATGTTGGGACATGGGTACCCATGGGGTTTAGAAAAGGGAAGCTGTGTGAGAAGCGTTTATTCTGTTTTCTCTCTCAGCCGTTGGGCTCTGGTTGGAGCTAAGGACAGGACCATGTGTTGCAGATACAGTGGGGCTTACCCAGTGTGCTCTGGCCATGGACTGGAGACCACTTTTGAGCTCCTGTCCTCAGCACAGTTTGGCACTGGTGATTGCTGAAATAGCAGGACAGTCCTGAGCAGCCACTGTTCAGCAATCAGTATGGAAGAATTACGAGATGTGACTCAGGATAGATCACACCAGGCTACGTTGATATTTCTGTGCCAAAACAAATGGTTTCTGAAATAACAAGGGCAGGCAAGTTCTCCCTGTTGTGCTCCTCTGACACTTCTAAGCTTGCCATATTCCTCCAGCTGCCTCTTTCCTCCTCAGCCCCTGGGGAGCAGAAGGATTTTTGTTATGTGGATTGTCAGTATTCAGAGGTACTGAATGATCTCTTGGGGTTAAGAGATGTCTGGTCAGGGACATGGAAAAGGAAGAGTGGAAGCTCCAGGAAACCTAAACCACATTTGAATTCTAAGAAACTTTTCTAGAGGATATGAACATATAAATAGCCTTATTGTTAGTATGCATGTTTCATGCTACCTTGGGGCTGGTCCAACATAACCGTGTTAGATTTACTTAGATTTAGCAACTTTTCATTACAAAATCTCTGAGTTCAAGTGCATATTTTGTATTTTTTGTGCAGTGCAGAGTGATAACAATAGGAATACACCCCCCCCCCCCACACACACATTTAATCAGCAGTTAAAGGCGCCTACTTTAATGTTCTTAAAACCTCCTTTTTTATTTTTTATTTTTCCTTACTGAAGAAGTCTGTATCTCTTACAGACACCATCTCTGGCAGAAGCATCCAGCTGCACTCAGTGGAGCAGCCTCCCTCAGGTGTCTGCGTGGCCGTGGTTGTGCTTTGTGCCAGTGTTGTAGGAGCCCAGGGGAGCGCTGGGTGAGCTCCAGCCCAGCCTGCCTGCTCACAGCCTGTGCTTCCTCAGGCGTGGCAGGTGGGGAGCAGGCACCTACAGGTAGGCACCACCGTGGAAAACGGGCAGGCTGAGAGTGAAGTCTGGCATCGTTATAGTGGCAATACAGACAGAGACCTTCCAGACAATGGAAAGTTAGTGGTTGCAAAACACCAGGTAGTTCTCAAGGAGGAGATGGAATTTCCACTAAATAATCCGGTTGGTGAAATTAGATTTTATGAGTTTCAACTGGCTCAGGGCTTCAGGCTTTAAGAGAGAATAGACAAGTCCTTTCAAATTCCCTAAGTATTTCCCACTTTGTTGTTTCAGGATGCTCACCAGAACCCCAAGTGTTGTTGCCCAAGTGCTCCTTCTTCTAAGCATAGTCCTTGTTATTGCTATTGCAGTGATTCAGATAAATCAGCAACAGATCCTCTCCCCAGGGCTTAAGGTAAGTCTTAGGATACCTCAGAAGGGAAAACTATGTTTTGAATTGATATTTAATAATGTGCCTTTCTAAACTAATTTTTTATGGGATGATTCAAATGGACTTACCAGCCATAAATTAATGTTTAATCATATCATCATGGGAAAACTGAAGCTGAGAGAAAAAGATAATTGGTCAAGAGTCAGTGGCGAAGGAGGAAAAGTATTTCTTGATTCCTTCTCTGTGATGGCTGTCGCACAAATGGGGAGAATATCTCGCTCCTTTTTTTTTTTCTTTTAGCTTTAGAGATTGGAAGTCATTTTAAAATAATTTTGAAGTGGGAAATACCCAGAGTTTAAATTCTGCCTCCAAGCACAGCTGAGAAGTTTATACTGACATCTTTGCAAATTGCTCCTGTGTATCAAAAGCATTTGGGCTCTAAGTATGCACTTGATCGTTTATCACATGCTGGGACTCGCTGGATGTTAATGGAAGCAAACTAACTTCACTGGGTCGGGCAGAGCAAACTGCAAAAGACAAACTGAAATATTCTGAAGATCAAGCTTTGCCTTCTACTGTGGAATATGTGTGCAGGTTCCTCAATGAGAGATATACACAACTGAGGAAAAACTCAGGGTAGAAAGGAAGGGTAGAAAATACCCTTCTAAGAAGCCATGCAGCCTGGCATGCAGAGTTCTGTTTTCTTTTATTCCCACGATCCTCTTGTCAGATGTTTCTTTGAGGTCCCTTCTACCTTTCCACCTGCATGTGTATTTAACTGGATAGTTCACATACTGATAACGATAGCCTAATGCCTCGTTGCACTTCATGGGATTATAAACACCTTTGGCTTTGTCTGCATCATTTGGTGGTGTGTGAGTCAGGCAGTGGGTAAAACTGTAATTCTGATTTTAAGTTTTTATGTGTCTGTGTGGTGTGGCAGGGGGTGTGTGCTGGGATTGTGCATGGGGCCACAGTGCCCCAAGTGTGTGCTCTGTTGAGCCCCAAATGGCTGCTTGCAGCAGCCTCACATCCCACCAATTTTCATGCGAGGCAAGACTGGACTGACATGTATCCCAGCTGAAGCCAGGACAAGGCTGAAGCTACTATCTAAAAGCCAGCCTACACACCTCTTGTGTTAGTCATTAATTCAATTTCACATTCAGAATGATAAAACTGTTTACCTTATTCTTTGAGGAAGCACTGGAACCACCTGGACTATCTGGAGCTGGTTTAAGTGGGGAGGTTTGCTTACTGAATCACAGCAGCCTCACAGCTGCTTCTGTAGGAAGGTTGGTGTTTCCTCTACTGTGTGTGCCTTGGCTTTGGATTTGAGTTTGGGCTGTAAACCCATTAGCTGTAAACCTGCTAATGCAGGTGATATGGAGGACCCTGAGTTTGATTCCTGAGACACTGAGTCGTCCTCAGTGAGTAATTTACATTCACAAGAAATTCACAGTAGAAGGAGGACCTTGGTAGGCCAGTGAAGCCCTCCAGTACCTGGCTGATATGATGGAGCCTGGAAACAACAGTGTCCTGAACTTATGGTTGACTAAAATTAATTATGGCAACAACATGATGAAAGCAGATTTATTTTTTGCAAATGGCCTTGTTCTTCTGTTACTACTGTTTATGTTACCTGTGGCATAAAAAGCTCTTTCCCAAGATGTACATTGAAAGCATCCATTGTGGCCCAAGAGATAATTTATATACTATGCCACTGGTGTTTTAAATTGTTGCAAAATTGAATATTTTGGATCCTTCATGGTTGGATTATCTGAAGACTGGGCTGGTGATTACTGAAGGAAGGGCCTGCCCATTGCATGAGTCTGGGGCATTGAAAGAACTCATGACCCACTGTTACACACCATGAAGTGAGAAGAGTGATGAAGAAAACACAAGCATCCTCAGGGGAGAAGTCTGTAATTGTAAACAATGATAGTGCTGAATGTAATAAGCCTTTGTACCAGTCAAAAAAAGAAAAAAAGTCTGTCTATTGCTGTTTTGTGAGCCCTAGAGAAAAAAGACCCACTTCATTATTGTATTTCTTTAACTTGCCTCTTGAGGTGCTTCAGTTTTCACTACCTAATTTTTCATGTCTCTTTTGTTGCTTAGGAAGTGTTTTGCATTGTTTGTGGATGTAGTACTTGATTAAAAGTTGTCCAAACCTATGTAGCTAAATTGAAGCATGCATCTAGCATAGATCCACCTTTGTGACCTTCATCTTCCCGTAACTGGTTTAGCTTCTTAGCTTCACTTGGCATTTTCCAAAGTGATTGCAAGGCAGGTGACCCATCATAACTGTGCCTGCTTTAAGGGTCTGTGCATCTTTACATCCTCCTATTGGAATGATACTCAGGCTGAAAAGGTGATTGATCCTGGGGCTTGTGGTTGCTTATCTGTTAGGATTACTACTCTTCAGGATGTAGCTACAAAGCCATATTCCCATAATAAGCATTTTCCTTCAAGTCACTTTGTTTCCCCCCTTTCTTCTTTCTTTTTCCTTCTGGAATAGAAAACAGTACTCTGAAGCTTTTCTGGATTAATGTTGTCTCCCTGTCTTGTCTGACTGATCTAGTCCATTGAGTAGATGGTGCAGTTCTTGGATATTAGGGAATCACCTGGCCTTTGAGATGATGGAAATACTCAGCGAGATAGTTGAAGTAGAAAGAAAAGAAGGGAGAAAAAGTAGTTCTGTTCTTAAATAGCTGCTAGCCTGGGATAAGAGTTTGCCTATGATTTCACAGTGCATTTCAAAGCAGAAAGGCATTACTTGTCCTTACAGGCCAGCCAAAGGTGATCCAACATGCAACTTGGACAGAAATCTAGCATCCCTAGAAAATTTTAATCCAGCCAGTTTGTCTTTGGCAGCCAGCTAAGACAAGACTTGTAGAATTCTCTCACGTTCTTAAGATGGAGCATACTGTGTCACTTCTGGATTTTTAATTTAAAGATTAATCTTGGTCCTAACATGTGTCACAGTTGTCATTGATCACCCCTTTTTGAGGCTGCATGGGCCAGTGTGCACACAGTGAACTCACACAAGTCCTGAGGAGCTTCACAAGTCATCTCGAAATGGGCCCAAGAGACCTTTTAAAAAATGACCATCTCTTTTAAGGAAGGAAGAGGCTGTTGAGGAAACATAGAGGAGGAAGAGGGGGAGAAAGAAAATTAAAAAATATTGTCAATCAAACATTGATTCAGCTAAGTGTACCACTACTCTTTGGGATGGAAATCTCTTACTTCCCGAAGGAGGCTGGGAAATGCAGGGGAAGGAGGAAGTAGCTCTAAAACCCCACAGTTAACTGAGGTAAAAATACATCCATTATCTTCCAGCTCTCCTTGGGCATGATAGTTAGCTCTGAAAGTGGCCAAGTTAAAAGCTTATATTTGGCAGTTTAAACTGACTGAGACTATACTTAATTAGTAGTCCTTAAGCAGATTGACCATTACTGTGTTATGTACCTCCAGGGTACTCATCTCTTCCAAGGAGAGGAAATACACTCAAATTATCTTTGCTAAAGTAGTTACTGAAATAGAATCTGATGATGTAGTGGTTTGATATTATCTGTGAAGCCTTTAATCTTTTAGTGGATCAGGGCAAATATTGTCTGCATAAATAGAAATGAAATTTTCATTGTCTAACAGTGCTCTGTGAAACAGACTAACCTGGTATTGCTGGTATTCTTTGGGGGCCAGAAATTTTAAGGATTTCAGTAGAAGCTGGGAATAATCAAGTGTGGAAGCTGAATGGTTTGCCATCTGAAGCAGTGATCCTTCCCAGTCAGACTTTTTGGTCTCCCAGGGAGGCCAGTGGGATGAATTTTGTCGGCTTGCTACAGGGGCTCTTACTGCTTTGCAGACAGATGGAGGCTCTCATTTTTCAGTATTGTCAGGCTCCTGGGCATCTGTCTGTTTCAAAAGAAAGAAGCTGACATAAAAATTAACCGTATATTGTGTGACTCCTAGCAATTAGATGACTTTGGAAGAGCTAAACATACTATCAGGGATCATAAAGAGAATACCAAAATTGCATTTTGCTTCCCTTTATGAGATGAGATTGCCTTCCCAGTTACTACAGTTTTCTTCTGCCATAAGATATGGGAAAGGAGGAAAGACTGGTCTGGTGAGCAGTGGGACAGGATGGAGAAACCTGTGGTTTAATCTCAGAGTCCAAGGGACCTAGGGCAAGTAATTGAAATCTCTCTCATTTATTTAATAAATAATAATGGGGTAATATTGATTCTCTTGCCCTCTGTGTTGTCTCATACTCTGGCACAGCCTGTTCTCAGAGGCAAATTCTCAGGTGGACTAAACCACTCAAAGGGAGAGGTTTATGGGGCAATTAGGTGAGAACCAGACTTGTTACATCAGTCTTACTGTCGACTATTATGTACTTTACCTCTTTGCTCATAGCTTTATGGATCCCTTGTGCATCCTTGAATCTAAAGCCTGTGCTTAGATATCAAACCCTTCAGTGTTCAGGGAGTGCACTGGGATAAAGTGAAATGAATTTGCTCCAAAATCAGGTCCTAATACAGTGTTATCTATTTGTCAGTGTGGGTTTTGAACCTGATTCTGAAAGGAGATGAGCATTCTCCATCCCCACTGAATTAATTATTGAAGATATGTAGTATGTTCCTTGGTTTTCAGCCAGGTGCATTCCGTGCCTTGCTGTTGGATTCATGCCTAAGTACCTAACACTAGAATTAATCTCTCTTGTAAATAATACACTGTACATGCATTTTCTAAATGTCTGGTGATGCAGTGAAGTGCAGCTGCATACGGGCATTTAAGCTGTCATTGTTTGTTTCTTCATCTAATGTATTCTTTTTTAATCCTCAGTATGGAATAGTCCTTGATGCTGGATCCTCTCGGACTACAGTCTATGTCTATGAGTGGCCAGCGGAAAAAGAGAACAACACAGGAGTAGTGAGCCAAACCTTCAAGTGCAATGTGAAAGGTGAGCTCAAAGGAAAGTTCCTTAGTTGTTCTTAACCGTGTTTGTACTGTATTGTTTTTAGCCTTGTTTGTACTGTTTCTCTTCTCTTCTCTTCTCTTCTCTTCTCTTCTCTTCTCTTCTCTTCTCTTCTCTTCTCTTCTCTTCTCTTCTCTTCTCTTCTCTTCTCTTCTCTTCTCTTCTCTTCTCTTCTCTTCTCTTCTCTTCTCCTCTCTTCTCCTCTCTCCTCTCTCCTCTCTCCTCTCTCCTCTCTCCTCTCTTTTCAGTGCTGCGGAGGGAAAACTGTCAAGACTATGTCTGTATCTGTCAGCATTAGTTCTTCTCCTACTGATACAGTAATGTACTCTAATGATTACACCAGAGAAAGAAAATTTTATTTACTCCATGCAGTGCATGATTGGTGCAGACAGAATTCAATCTAAAGAGTGTCAGGATCTGTAAATGTTCAGTCCTTATGTTTCTTTCAGAATAAAAGTCTTGTATATATATTTTAAAATAGCTTGGAATAAAAAGAGTTTTAGAAGAATGGGCATCTAGCTTGTTAGATGATAGTTGTTAATTAAGCTTCTCCAGACTACAGAACAAGGAAGTAGCTAATAAAATTATTGAGTAAAATAGCTACATTGGCAGAACTATTTCTGACAGGGTGTCATAGTTTTATCAAATACGTAGGTGTGGCCTCTGTCTCAGGAAGACCTGTGTCTGTGCACAGCTAGATGTCCCACAGATACCACTGACTATCTGCCCTGTCTTTTGTCTCAGGTTTTGAATTGATTCCTTGCAGACAGACAGACAGACTAGGCTGACTTCTGATCACACTCCAGTATGGTTAGGTGGTTGTGGATTCCTTCATAGAAACTCTTAGTCAACTTCAGTGACATCTGACTCAGCTTTCAAGGTTGTGAAAATGCCACACATTTTCTGAAGACAGATGGCCATGTAGGGGAGGAAAATCAGGGATTTTGTTCTCTGATAATAACTGCTGATACTGCTAATAGTGTTGAAAGAGAATCTTTTCCTTCTCTCTCAGTCATGATCTTGCCAAGTCTTGTGTCACTCTTTGTGTTTGGAAATAGATGCTGGAGATGTAGCCACAGAGGCCTGTGAGTAGCAGGGAGTAGAAGGCAATGGTTGCTTAAGAGCACCAACATTCCTATCTTTAGTGTTAAACATATGTGTGGACATTCTTACAGTTCTAGAACAAGGAAAGGAAAGCAAGTGTAACATGAAGAGAAGCAATGCACTGTCATATCTCTAATGATGAAATGTCCTTACAAACTGCTGGAATGCTGGCCAGCCTGCTGATATGAGTGGTACACTCTGCTAATTCATGTCTTGACTCATTAGGAATGTTTCCCTGTAGGAATTCTGGTGAGACAAAAATGCACAGAGAAACTGCATTACTCTTTGTCTGGAAAAAGCAGCAGTGCTTTGTGATTTGATTGAATTGGTTTAGATTTTGTTTTATCTCTGGGGAATACAAATAAATTACAAAGCAGAGGAGTCCAAATTACTGTGAACTCTCTGGGTTCATGTCCTTAGCCATGGTCAGCCAAGTACTCCTCATCCCTGAATGTACCAAATCACCAGGGTACACTCTTCTAGTCTTGGATAACTCTGCACTAGAGGAGACAGAGGGCTGGCTCATGGGAGATGTCCCCAGCTAAGCTGTGAGTGACGGTGGTGAACACATCTGTCAGTGTTTCTTTAGTGACCCTCTCTAACCATAGTCTTCAGCACTTAAACTGGGGGGTGGTTCTGGGCATAATAAAGGCAGATTTGCACACACCTACTGAACTTGAAGGTCAAATGATCAACTACTCTGTGAATTCTGTGGTGGTTTTATGATTTAATTTCTGCCTTTATTAAGTACCTCTATCTTTGTGTTTAGGAACCAGTCCCAAACCCAAATCTTTTCTTTATAGTGCAGTTAATCTGAACTGGTAAGGTTCTAAGCATTGGTAAAAGAGGCAGCTGTCCAGAAGAAAATGGTCATTGCCTTGTGATCTGCTCTGTCTGAAAACTGGAGGATGGGAAGTTGCAGCACCAAAGAAGAGTGAGGCAATGGCAGCTGCTGAGGATGTTGCTGTTCTGTTTTCCTCCAATAGCAGCTTTCCTTCCAGCTTCAGAGGAAGCTTAAGCTGGAATCTTAAGACTTCCAGAAAGTCTTGTTTCAAAACCAGGGCTGTGAACATCTAATGACAACATGGTAATGTTTATGCTTAAATTCACAGTCAAAAAAGGAGTTTTGGAGTGTGGAATCTGTAAAGACTTAGAGATTTTTTTTTCTTCTGTTTCTATCAATGCAATGTGACTGAACATAAACGTTTTCTCATTTCAACTTGGTAAGATCCACCTTTTGCTTAGCTTGGGGCCAGGTTGTGCAAGACATGGCTGAGGTAGATGGCATCCTGGCAGTTGTTCTCTGAGAGGCAGTGGCTTCATGGGAGTGCCTGGATTGCTTCCTGTGCAACTTCCTCAGCTGGGGAATTTTAGTAAGGAATGTTTTATTTACATCCAGGTTGAGCCTGAACAACTTGAGAACCTGATGGTCCTTGGAGTGTTGGGCAAGGCAGGACTTTGATGTTAATTGTTCAAATATTCCTGCTCTTTGAAAGTTTTGGAAATTTGGAAAGCTGTTTACTAGTTCATGCACCAGAACAGGCTTGAACCTCTATGAATTCAAGAGCCATTTCTGTGTATCTTGGAATGCACAGGCACCACACTATTTATTCCACAAACACTCATAGTTTTCAGCCTTCCTACCCTTGTTTGCAGTTACAGCAGAGGGGGGGGGAAGGGGGAAATGTCTATCTCTTAACACCTGTTTGCTAACTGGGCTAATTTGTAGTTGGCAAAGTGGGATGAAATCTATCTCCTTGTTCTCTTTTAGGCCCTGGTATATCCAGCTATGAGAGTAGCCCTGGAGCTCTTGCCAAGCCTCTTGATGACTGTCTGAATAAAGTCAAGGAGAGAATACCAGTCCATCTGCATAAAAACACTTCTGTTTATCTGGGGGCTACAGCTGGCATGAGACTGCTGAGGTATGGCAGAAACTTGAACTATTGTGTATGCATACTAGTATAGCAGTCTGTGAAAGCAGAATGTGAAAAATGTACTGGATGCATTTTTATCCACTGGAAATTTGCCTTCTCAAAAGGAAATGGAGCCCAGCCAATTTAATTTAATTAACTTTTTTGATAGGGAAAGCATGTCTGCATAAAACCTCTCTGTTATGCTGTACTGAAAAGAAACTTGCTTTATTTTGGAAAAGGCAAGAGTTTAATTTTCTCTTTCACATCTGTCACAAAATACAGTGTTATGTAAACAGATAATGTTTGTGCACATCCATGAGCAGCAAAAGCAGTTTGAAGCTAGACACCACATTCTGAGCGTGGATGTGATCTGATGTGATGCAGCTTTGGGGGTGTGTCTGTGGCTTTAGCCCTGGCACAAACTGGCTTCATTATATTTGTTCTGTGGATAAACGGAACTGGGAGAGAGATTCTAGGACTGTTTTAACCAGCAGCTGTCATATAAACACTCAGTTCATTAAGAATAAAGATATATAGAAGGAGAAAAAAACTCAGTCATGAACTTGCATGAAGAAGAGTGAAGTTGGTACATAGTGGTGCTTGCTGAAACAATGCTGGATACTGGCTGTTCCTTATCATAAGCTTCCCCTTTGGGGAAACAATGTCTATTTCATTTATTAGGTGATTGCAGGAGTTTTCTTGAATTGCTGGTCAGTGAACAATAAACATGAAATTGTCTTTCCAGTTGCTCAGTGTCTCATGTTTTGTGAATTGCTTAGGTTGCAAAATGAATCGGCAGCTAATGAAGTCCTTGCAAGCATTCACAACTACTTCAGAGCACAACCTTTTGAATTTAGGGGTGCGCAGATCATAACTGGGCCAGAGGAAGGGGTGTATGGATGGATAACGGCCAACTATTTAATGGGAAATTTCTTAGAGGTGTGTGGAAAAAACTGCATGATTTTCTTTTCACTGTTTCTCTCTTATAAATGAGAAGTTTGAGAGGACATGCCTGTTAAAGTGTCATAGATGAAACTTCTGTTTTCCCCTGACATCTCTAACAAGGTCTTTTTGTGGCAGTAAAAGGGCAAATATAAATCAAAGAACATGTTGTTATAGGAATGGGATATGGCAAAAGTAATATTGTCGAGCCACAAAAAAGAGCTCTTCTCTAAATGACGTTGGGTGCCTTACCTAAAACCAAAAAATTAGGTAGCTCTTAAATGCATTGGTATGTTAAGTGTGACAGGTGTTGATTGTCTTGACAGTGGTGCCTGCTAAAGATCTTTTCTTCTGCTTATTTGCTGTCCCTGCCACCCTACTGGTGAAGGACCTGCCTGGCTTAGGGGTCTCAAAATTGTTTGGCAGTGTTGGCTCACTTGTCTTGAACAGGCAGGACTGTTTGAAGCACTGAAGGTGGTCAAATATGCCTCAGCTGAGCCACAAATCATTCATACACAGCTCATTCCGAGACTGCTGAAAAGCTGCAGGCCACAAGCAATAGGCTGTGACACCAACTGTCTTGTGCAGATCAAGTGATACCAATATAAACATACTCATGATGCTCTCAAAGTTGGAATAGGGTCAGGCAGGAGCCTCATAGCAGAGAGGGAGTCAGATGTGCTGGAAGTTCCCTTTTTGGTACAGGTATTCAGTGTGATTTCATTCAGAGTAAAAGCTGTACCAAGATGATCTGCAACCACTCATCTGCATTTGTGGCAGAAGTGTGCTGCCCTCAGCATTGACAGCACTTCTGCCAAATTGTCTTATTATGCTGAAATTAATTCCAACTAGTACTGCTGAGTATTGCTAGCTGTCCTGACTGAACAGCTCCTATCAGATCATGTCCATTAAATAAGAAAGAATGACTTGTTGGTGCTGTGAGTGATAGCTCATGGTGAATGTGCAATGTTAAGAAAGCAAATATTGGAATCATCCATTCTGTAGGAGTTTTTGTTGTGTGCATTTCATGCATCAAAGATGGCATCATGAACTTCAAGGTGGTGCCAGTCTTCTACCACATGAATTTTAATAACCCAAATATCAAATTCCATGACAAATTAATAAAAATGGACTGCAAGATGCTCTGAAACCAGTTTAGTCTAGAGAGTTCTGTGAAGAAATACATGTGGAATATCACTAGCAGAAGAGAGAAATTTTGACTTTCTTGTGACAACAAGCTAACAGTCAAATTGTGGGATGGTTTATGGGAATTTTTCACTGTATCATTTTATTGTGAGTATATCTGCCAGCCCATAACCCCCATCATTTCCCTTCTTGTGTATATATTCATCATGCTCATTGGGTAAATATTGACATAGATAATCACAGAAAATCTATATTTGGCACTGTGACTATGTAGATCAAATACAGAATTTGGGGAATATTTTGGGTAATAGGGAAAATGCCATCTGAATGGATTAGACAGGTGGAGGGAACGTGCAGATTAAGGGTCCTTGTTCTTTTGACGTTGATGGAGCTTTCATCTGACTTTTTTGCATTCTTCACTCTATTTTCAATCTCTTTTTACTCCCCGTCTCCATGATCTCTTAGTATGCTATTCCTTTAATATTTCTTCTTGGCTTGAAACAAGCAAATCTTGATACCATTTCCATCCAGATTTGCTCAAGTTCTCATGGGTATCTGAACTTCAATTCCCTATGTTCTAGGATAGACATTGCTCTGGCTAGTCCTATGCTTTGATCATTGTGCTGTCCTATTGGGTTGAACACTATGCTGCATTCGTTTTCCTATCTTTCAAGATCATTTCACTCTCTGAAAGTACATCCCTCTTACATAAAAACATCTGTGTGTTTTCCTCATTGTTACTTTTTTTTTTTTAAAGAGTGCAGGACAGAGAAGAGGGAGAAGTTTCAAGAGGTAAAGAGTAGAAAAGCTTGAGGAGAGAACATGCAGATGATATTCTAATTTTCTTTTTTTTTAAATTTTACATGTAGAGAAACCTTTGGAGGACATGGGTCCATCCTTACAGAAAAGAGACTATGGGTGCACTGGACCTTGGAGGAGCTTCCACTCAAATTTCATTTATCCCTGAGGACCCTGAGGAACACATCAATAGCACCTTGCAAGTGAAGTTGTATGGTTACAACTACAATGTCTACACTCACAGCTACCAGTGCTATGGGAGAGATGAAGCTGAGAAAAGGCTTTTAGCATTGCTGCTCCAGGTCTGTTTAAGAACCTTCGCTATGTTGCTCTTGGAAGTGTTCAGTAATTGTCTGAGCAGGGTCTTAGGCTTGTGCTCTCTTCCCTTTGCTGGAGTCTAGAGACTCCAGTAAGAGCTCAGCTGTGCTTTGTTGTGGCTAAATGTTTCATACAAAGAACTTCATATTTGTTAAAAATTAGTGAGAGTTCTGTGCCATTTGACAAAAAGGCCTTGCAAATATTTTGCCAATCTTGCCAATGACTTCTGGAGGAGTTCTTATGAATTACACAGCAGTGTTGTGCTGACCAGTCATGTCAGTAAACAAAAATACGTGCGTCTGCAGTTTAAAAAGATTCTTGTAGTTCATGCCAAATTAGGTCTTTCTTGCTCTTGACTAGTATTTATTGTTTTGGGTTTCTTGTTTTTTTCTGTTTGATTCTTTTTCCCCCCAGAAATCAAACGTCAGTGCCAGTGTGGATAATCCCTGTTACCCTCAAAACTATAATACAGCATTAACGATGAAGTACTTCCTTGGCAGCCTTTGTACACAGTCTCTGAGACCAGCAAATTACTACCCAAACCAGCTTGTGAATTTCCATGGAACAGGAGACCCAGGTCTGTGCCAGGAGATGGTTTCTTTATTGTTTAACTTCACTGCTTGCAGAGGCAGAGATGACTGTCCATTTAATGGAATACATCAGCCAAAAGCAAAAGGGAATTTTGTGGTAGGTTTCCAGACACAGTGTGTTTCTTCTTGAGCTGGCTTGCTTTGGATTTCTGTTACTTTCTGTTCTGAAAGTAACCTGTCATCCACTCCTTTTCAATAGGCCTTCTCTGGATTCTACTATACAATTAATGCCTTGAATTTATCTGGGCACTTTTCCCTAGACGACTTCAATTCAAGTATGTGGTTTTTCTGTTCACAGAGCTGGGCGCAGGTAAGTGGGCTGGTCGGTTGGTTGATTGGATTTTGGTGTTGTTGGAGCTTTTATTTTCTATTTTAAACCTCTAAAAGAGAGATATAAAATAATATGGACTGCCTATGTGTTCAGAACCTTTCAGAAGGTCTGTATTCAACCCAACATTTGCTTTTCCACTATGCTTCAAACCATGTAGTATTTCTGTCACACTTAACATTTGGAATAGGTTTCAAAATTTCATTTCACAGTTCTAACCGTGCTGTAGAGATGACATGGAAACTTCAGAAACCATAACATCCTCAGTCTTCAATGTGCAGTTTTATGTTTATTTTCATAGCTACATAAGCTATGTCACTTCTAGAATCTTTCTGAATTCCTGTATCTAGTCTCGACACCTTTACTTGGTGTTTCTGAAAAAATGTTACTAACTTCTAATTAGAACCCAAATATTCTCTAGTTACAAAACCCCCAAGCATTTACTTTCTCCATAATTAACACTTTTTTTTTAAAAAAAACAACTTTTGCTTCCAGCTCCAGTTTATTCTGCCTAAATTTGAAGAAATATATGCTAGATCCTACTGTTTCTCAGCCAATTTCATTTATTACTTGCTTGTACATGGTTACAACTTCAGTGCAGAAACTTGGCCACAGATACATTTTCAAAAGGAGGTGAGTAATAATAATTTTCTCTTTCTGTCATTTTAATCCAAAGAGGTCCAAGAGGAGACAGAAGATGCAGCAGCTTGCAAAAACTGAATGGTTATAAACAGCCTTATTAAATGACTGTCAAATGCTTGGCATAAGACAAAGCCACTTTTCAAACCTCATGAACAATCTCAGCCTGTTTTCAGAGTTCATAGCATTACTTGGAGATGCTACACAGATTCTTTTAAAGAGCTTTTAGCAAAGATCAAACACTTGTGTTTTAAACATTACCCCAGTATTTTGTTCTAGGCAGTGATCTGCCTAAAGCACCTCACCAGTCAAGGTCAGTTTGAGCTAATCCTGAGAGCAGAACTCTGCTTTGCTGTCTCCTGGCAGAGCCTTGGAGGAACTGTCAAAGTGATTTGTAGTCACTGAGTGGTGATGAAGCAACTAGGACAGTTTTCATCCTCACCCAGCTCATCCATCTGTGCCATAATCTGGATCTCTGGAATAAGAATGTATTTTGATGGGGTATTGCCTTTCAGTTGACAGATAAGGCTTACAATATCTGTGCAATGGATGCATTCATTTTCCTCTCTGCTACTGCACAAAGCCTTCCTCCAAAACCCTATCCCCAACTGTCTCCTAATGTCCACAGTTTGGAAATGCTTCAGCACTTACATGCAAAACCAATAAAAGATTAGGTTGTAGATCGTCATGGTGCATTCTTAAATCCTCTTAGATGCAGGGGATGCTGACAAGCTGTGAATGAGAAGTAGAAAGCAATGTCTTCTGAACAGTCATATCTATTACTCTTGCACTAAGGAATTGAGTAGGATTTTCTTGCCTTATTTTGACCTCTGGTGGATGATCATTAGCAGCTCTGGAGGTGTATCCAATGTTTAGCTGTTCCACCAGGAAAACAGCATAGAGTTTACTTTGAGAACTTAATCTGGACTGGGCAGGGGGGTGGGGGTGTGGATTTGTCTTGATATTTAAATATATATTGTATTGCCCCCAGCAAATAGGAGCAGCCAGAAACAGCAACATTTTCCTGTGTTTAGCCAAGACTATAAAAATACTGAGCAAAACAAAACCCAAAAAGCCTAATTTAAAATTAATACCTTTGTTGCCTAGATTTTACACTTGGATAATCATGAAACTCCAAAAGGCAAAACTACATTCTACTAATTAGATCTACCCCTACTAAAATAGTAAGATCTAATGTTGGCTGATCAGCTAAACTACCCCAGAGATAACAACACAATCTCACTATGACTAGAAGGTGGGTTTTTTGTTTATACTAGGACTATATATTTCCTTTTAATTAGTGAACACAACCAGTGAAAAGAATCTTGGCCTAATGCTGAGATCTGGGCAAGATCCACAGCTAGATGATTCGCAAAAATTAAAAGTTTTAAACCTCATGATGTGAGGAAGACAAAGGACACTTTACCTTTTGATCCTGAGCTTATCAAGTGCCAGGATGATGACTTAATAAAAGGGACAGTGGAAAGCTTGCAAACTCTGTTGCTCCAGCTAGAAGCAAGGAAAGACAGCAAAGCAGGAGGACCATGGAACAAACACAAATATACTCCCTTTGCTATTGTTTCATCCATTTTGAAGTAATTTTCCGTTTATGCTTATTTTTTAAATGGAGGAGCCTAGTTTTGGATCATTTGCAGGCACCAACCCAAACAAGGAACAAAGGATCACAAATAGAGTTCCTACTTTGGGGACTTTATCCTGGCTTCCTCTTTGTCCATGTTGGTGAGAATATTTGTGGGGTTTTTTTTGTTTGCTTGAACTCAAGTGACATCCTGGGATTTGGCGAAGGTGAGGGGCTAATTTTAGGAATTGGCATAGTAGTGATGGGGTTTTCTATTTGTTTGTTTAAAATGTGTTTCTTGCACAGAAAATTACATAACTGGCTGTCTGTGTATAGACCACACATCTCTGTACCCACTCGGTACCTGTGTCTCGCCTCTTTAGCCCAGTGACCAATTTTAATACCATCCTCTGGAATTACAGGAAAAGGGTAATTTAAAATGGTTCTGTATCTTCTTTGTATATTCCACTAAAGATTTCTCCTTGCTAATTTAAAGGACAGTTGCCATTAACAGCAGTTGAGCTTTTGGAGTCCACTCTCTTTGACTGAAAATTCCATGGCAATAGGACTCCTCTGTCATTATTTCAGGTTGGTAACAGCAGTATAGCGTGGTCACTTGGTTACATGTTAAGCCTCACAAACATGATTCCAGCAGAAGGCAAGCTGATCCAGTTACCTCTGAAACCTTCCCTGTTTGCTGGGCTCCTTGTCTTCCTCACATCTACGGCCCTGTTGTGTCTCCTCTTCCTCGTCTACTTGTGTATTGTATCGCATCATCGGAAGAACATCCCTCGCATTGAACATGTATTTATTCCAGAATGAATGAACCTTGCTGAAGACAAAACAAAACTTTTATAATGCTATTAAGCAGAATTTTATTTTGCCTCCAACTTTTCAAAAATAAATACAGCAAAAATGACTTCTGGAGCACAAGCATACATAGAGAAGAGGCACAAAGGAATCTGTGATATGGTCAATTTGGAGTGCTTTTGAAATATTTTGGTAATAGTTTCTGTAAACCTAATTTGTTCATTGTGCAGCAGAGAAAACATGTCACTTTGCTTTATAAGGCATTACTTGCCTTTTCCTGACAAGTATGCATTTTTCTTTGTTTTGTTCATTAACTCTGTGCTAACCAGCGAGCTCAAGTAGTGATGTTTTTTTTAATCCAGTGGCAATTGTTTAAGATAAAATTAAACAAGCCAGTAGCAACTGTGGGAGGTGGGAACATGTTAGCTGTCCTTGTGTGCACTGCTGACATTAAAAGCCCTGAAGTAATCTAGTTTCTGAAACTGGACCAAGCACTGGACAATGACAAGAACTGAAAGGAAGAGCTGTGATAGAGTTGTTTTCACTGTTGTCCCAAATGGATTGATCCACAACACAAAAAATGTAATAAACTGTCAACACTCGAGCCTGTCTTAAACAGAGCTATATCTTTTGGTACCATGGAGACCCCAAAATGCCTCTGGTCTTGTACATAAGATTTGCTTTGGAGGAATAACACAGTGCTTTCACACTTCAGTAGCTGAACCTAAATTTAAATATCTCATAGTTGACTCCAGAAGACACTGCAGTTTTCAGTGTCCTTTTCTGACTTTCAGAGCAATGCTTTTTGCAGGTTCTCATACTGAAACCCTGACCTATATACCCCACATATTGCTGGTCTCAGACAGTAGCAGTCCGTACTGGTTTGACATGTGTATGTTATTTCAGCTGTCTGGATAGAGTCTCAGATCTAAACATTCCATTAACGTGTTAAGCCCTTCTTTCAAGGCCAAGAGGAACAAGACCCAGTCTCCAGGCTGGAAAACACCTTTTTTGTGTGGGTTCAGGAAGGTATTGCTGGAGCTGCAGTCATGGCAGCCTTTCCCCTGTCCTTCAGCAGCACTGGGATCCACCAGGCAGGTGCTTCTGCCAAATATATTGACTCCAGAGCTTTCCTACAAGTGCTGCTGCCTTCATGCAGCAAAAAGCTGGCTTCCTTGAAAGCCCAGGCATTCTTCAGCAAACCTCACACTCCCTTAAATAACAGGACTATCTCAGCTTCATCTATTCCCAGTATTAATTAGGGGATAGATAAGAGAACAGTGGCGAGTATTTTTACCCATAAATGATGTTTTTTATTTCAGTCTTTTGTTTCTATATTGCCTTCTTACTTATGTTTGGTTGTGGGGTTGAGGTTGTTTTGTGTTTTTTTCATAGGCTGACAGATGGTTTGAAGGGAGCTAAATATCTTTTTCAATGAAAAAAAGAAAAAAAGTGATTTTTTCAAGTGGATCAATAGGGCTCTGTCCCTTCTCTACTGATATAATTCTAAGTCTTGTCAATTTTACTGGAGTAGCAATAAAGTAAAAGGTATTATAAGATGATGAAGAACTCTGTGGCATCAAAGCTATATCTGATAAAGCATAAAATTTACTTCAGAGTGCATGGACATTATAGAGACTGGCAGGAGGTATTTTGTGTGATGGATCCGTAACTGCAGTTACTGGTGAAAATAAGCCCAGACAGTTGGATGAGAGCATTAAAATGTTTCCTTTAGTTGCCAAATTTCTGTGGAAAATTGTGTTCTGGAATATTTACTTGCCCTACAAAACGTTTTGTGAGTGGCAGAGCCATTCAGATGTGGTTTTACACAAATGGAACACACTTGGAAGTCAGTCTCTGTACAGCTGGCAGCTAAAGAACAAGTAAATTTGTTCAAAAACCATTTGGACTTCCAGATGTACTTGGATAGGCCCAGTATATGTTCAAAGAATAAAATTCCCCCTGTGAACCACTTTGTTTGCTTAGTAGTTCCCTTTTGTCCTTATGTATATAGTCTCTCTCAGTGTCACCAGGGATATATCCACCTGCTCTGTCATACCTCTCCTGGCAGTTTCAGGTGGAAAAGCTGAGTGTGTTGAACTTCCAGCCAAGCAGCTTCAGTGACCACAGCTAACTCCTCCCCCAGGTGTGATCTGGAACCAGAACAACAGGCCAGATTCCTGTCCTGCTGTCTAGAACTGAAAGGATCTCTGGGAGATACAGGGAAGTTGACAACACTTGGAAATGTGTACAAACCAGAGGTTATCTTTTTCTACTCTTCAGTGCCTGCTTATGAACAACATTGTGAAAAGTTAAGCCAGGTGTACTGTTTATTTCTAGCATGTTTCCCCTCCCTCTACAAGTAATTTCATATTGGTAGAAAAGCTATTGTTAACAGAGGTAGGAAATCTCTGAAATGCTATTCTAGGGGGTGGAAATTTGCAAGGTGCAAAACTGATCCAGGTTCTGAAGTGGACAGGACTTGTTATCTCCTGAATGCCATGCTGTCAGCAAGAAAGTCCTGATGGTTAAAAGCAAGCCACTCTTCTTTTTTTAAAAATATATTATGTATATGTATATGTATATGTATATGTATATGTATATGTATATGTATATGTATATGTATATGTATATGTATATGTGCTGTCTGTTCCACTGATAAGGCCTCCTTTCCTGCTGATTAGGCTTGAAAGTTGTGGTCATTTCACCCCAGCCAGCAACCAAGCCCCAGGCAGGCGCTCATTCACTCCCCCACCAGCAGGATCAGGGTGAGAATGGAAGGGTAAAAGCTGGAAAACTCATGAGTTGAGATAAAGACAGTTTAATAGGGAAAGTAAAAACCACACACACAAATAAATAAAAAACAAATAACTAATTCATTGCTCCTCATGGGCAGGCTGCTGTACAGGAGAGCAGGGCTCCATCATACGTAGTGGTGACTTGGGAACGCAAACACCAAATCACTCCAAATGTCCTCCCCCTTCCTCCCCCACTTTATAAACTGAGCACGATGCCATAAAGCCTGGAATATGCCTTAGGTCAGTTTGGGTCACCTGTCCCAGCTGTGTCTACTCCCAGCCTCCCATGCACAGCCTCCCATGCACTCCCAAATTCCTTGCCAGTCCAGCAGTGTGGAAAGCAGAAAAGGCCTTGGCTGTGTGCAAGTCCTGCTCAGCAATAATGAGCACATCTCCACACTATCAACCCTGTGTTCAGCACAAATACAAAACACAGCCTCACACGAGCCACTGGGAAGAAAGTTAGCTCTACCAGCCGAAAGCGGCACGATGCACACATCCTCTTACATCAAAGAACATTCTGGCTTCAGACAATCTCGGCGTATCCCACACTTCGCAGTACAGGCTGGGCTCACGCTGGGCGGCGGAGGACCCCAGAGAGGGACAGGAAAGTGCAGCGCCTACGGAGGAGGATGGGACGTGCAGGTGGCTAGAGAAGAACTGATCCTTCTGGAAAAGACCTCCCGCCGCCGCGGAGTCCGACGGACAGAGGACACGGACGGGCACGGGAGACCACGGACGGCAAAGAGAACGGACGGGAACGCGCCCGAAGCCGCTGGGACGCCACAGCGCATGCGCGAGGCCGTTCCACGGCGGGGGTCCCCGCGGCCGCCCCGCCCCGCGCACGCGCAGCGGCGGAGCCGAGGCGACTTCCGGGCGCCGGTGGGGCCGTCCCGCCCTCTCTGCTGCTGCGGCCGCCATCATGGTACGTACGGCCATGCCCCGCTCCGCCGGCCGGGCGGCCCCGCCGCGCTCCCGCCGCATCCCGCCTGCCGCCCCAGCGCTCCCGCCCGCACCTTCCTGCGCCGGCGCCCGCGGCGGCGGCGGGGAGCCCGCGCCCGCCTCACCCGCGCTAGGCCAGGGCCGCGCTCCGCGTGTTCTGCGGGCTCGGGCAGGGCCGGGCTCGGAGCGCGGCGTGAGCGTGGCCCCATGGCTCAAGCGCAGCGGTTTCGTGCAGTTAGAAAGATTTCCAGGAGCTGGAGGGAACTTAGAGGAAAGAGAGGGCAGGACTATTCACGGGAGCATGTGGTGACGGGACGACAAGGAGAATGGCTTCAAACAGAGATAGTAGGTTTAGATTAGATAGTAGGAAAAAAAATCTTTACTGTGGGGGTGTTTACGCACTGAAACAGGTTGGCCAGAGAATTTGTAGTGCCCTGTCCCTGCAAGTGTTAAAGACCTGGTTGGATGGAGGTCTGAGTAACCTGATGAAGTGGAAGATGTCCCTGCCCGCAGCAGGGTGGTTGGGACTAGGTGATCTTTTAAGGTCTCTGTCCAACCCAGACCATTCTGTGATTTATTTGGGGAGCTCTTCTAAAGGCTCTCAGAGCCTCGAATCTGAAAATGGCCTTGGGTGTGTTCTTACCTAACTGTCCATTCCTGCCTGCTCTCCCAGGTGTTCAAGCGCTTCGTGGAGATCGGCAGAGTTGCCTTCATCTCCTTTGGGCCACATGCTGGCAAACTGGTGGCCATCGTGGATGTTATTGACCAAAATAGGGTAAGTTGTGAGTGCTGTGGCTGTGTTTCTTCCTTTCTGCCTTAACAGAAGCTTATGTACTAAGGCTGTGTGTATTGACTTCAATATAAATTTTGTTTTCAAATAAGTGATAGAAGAATAGGATTTAACAGCTGTTGTGTTGAAACCTTTAGGAGCATGCTTTTTCCCACCAGCAAGTGATACATGCCCTCTCTGCTGTGTTTCTTATGAATGGAATGGCATTAATGCATGTGTAAAGTGAATATTTGGGCTAGGGCACTCTTCCTGTGCACATCTTAGTTTTGTGTGCCTTTTTTTTTTTTTAAATTCAGTGTGGGTTTTTTTGTCAGAGGCCGGCTTTTAAAATTCATGTGGAGATTGGGTTTTACAGGCAAGACTTAACAATCTCCACTTTTGTTTGCATAATATGTGTTTCAGTTTTGGATCAGTGTTGTCAATATACCATTCATACATTAGGAAGCAGCGGTCTAAATCAAATGAAATGGGAAAACTGCAAACCCCCCACATTTGTTTCCCTTTTTCAGGCACTGGTGGATGGCCCCTGCAGTGGTGTCAGGAGGCAGGCCATGCCCTTCAAGTGCATGCAGCTAACTGACTTTGTCCTGAAGTTCCCACACAGGTGAGTTGGCATCTTTCTTGACCTGTGTAAAAAAACCACATGCTGTTACTTGAGGACTGATCCTTGCTAAGTCTAGAAAGTTCAGACAGTAGTGGATTAACAGTAAAAATCAGGCAGACTGTGATACCATAGTTGAATATGTTTAGGTTTTCATTGCCAGTGTTGACTGATAGCTGCTGTTCAGGAGCAAAGGAAGTCTCACAGCAGTCTCACAGGTAGTTCTGTGATGGGTGATGTGGGGGAAGGCAATGTAAATGCTGCTGCAGTTTTGCTTTTGCTACTGCTGAAGTCATCTTCAGGCATTAAATAGGTTCCCTGCCCGCAGAACTACACTGGAATTGCAGGAGGCTGAACTCATTCTGTTCTTTTAGCTCAGTTGACGTATGAACTTATGTAATTTAGAACCAAAAAAGGGCGGTGCTTCTGATCCTGAAGCAGTGCTAGATAACTGCTCATTTGAACAAGTGAAGTGGACTGGGAGCAGATCTCTGAGGTCCATGATCAGTGGCATGGAGTCTGGTTGGAGGTCTGTCACCTCTGGTGTCCCCCCAGGGTTCAATAGTGGGCCCAGTATTGTTTAACTTACTCATCAGTAATGAGTATGAATGAAGGGGCAGAGGCCTCCTCAGCAAGTTCATTGATGACACAAAGCTGGGAGGGGTGGCTGGTATCCCAGAATGCTGAGCTGCCATTCAAAATGATCTCAACAGGTTGGAGAGACAGGCAGAGAGGAAAGTTTGGAAGTTCAACAAGGGCAGGTGGATGGTCCTGCACCCAGGGAACAATAATCCGAAGCACCTGTACAGGCTTGAGGCCAGCATGCAAGAAAGCAGCTCTGCAGAGAAGGATCTGGGGGTCCTGGTGGACAACTGTCCACAAGCCAGCAGTGTTCTTGTGGCCAAGAAGGCCAGTGTTATCCTGGGGGCATTAGGAAGAGTGCAGCCAGCAGGGCAAGGGAGGTGATACTGCCCTGGTGAGGCCTCACCTGGAGTGCTGTGTCCAGTTTCGGGTTCCTCAGGAGAAGAGAGATGTGGATCTCCTGGAGCTCAGGTGATGCAGCACTGGAACAGGTTGCCCAACCCTCTGGACACAGTCCTGTGCCATGTGCTCTAGGATGGCCCTGCTTGAGCAGGGAGGTTGGTGCAGGTGACCCTGTTGTGGTCCCTTCCAACCAGACCCATTCTGTGATTCTGTCAGTTCTAGTGAAGCATTTATTCAGCAAAACTTTAATTAGGCCACAGAGATGCATGTGTCATTGACTTGAAGTAAGGTATCTGAAGGAATGTAGTCATCTTGCCTTGAATAAAATTTGGGAGGCCAGCATCAAGGAGTACCTCTTTTTAATAAAGACCCTGAATATGATTTTGTGACTGTTCAATGCAGTGCTCGTCAGAAGTGTGTGCGACTTGCCTGGGAAAAGGAAAATATAAATGAAAAATGGTCAGCGACAAGATGGGCGAAGAAGATTGAAGCCCGAGAAAAGGTAACAGTGTTTCGCTGGGTGAGGAGTACATGTTGCACTCCTGTTTTGTAAAATTAGGTACAGTCTAAAGGCTGCATGTTTTCAATAGCAAGCTAGGATTAAAGATAGACAAGGCATAGGTTTTTAACTTAACAGCTTAAACTTGTGTTTTAACACTGAGTGTGATTTTGTTCAGTTACTTCTATAGCCTCTTTTCCTGCATGTATTTTCCTGCATCCCAGGGTGGTGCAAAGGCCTTAGTGAGCTGGTTCCAGAAGTGCAGCTAAACCTCATTTGGAGACAATGAGTTACTTCTGGAATGCTTTGGAACACTGAGCTTTACTACTTGTATATATCAGTTTCATGACTGATTCTTTTCACACAGAAAGCCAAGATGACTGACTTTGATCGCTACAAGGTGATGAAAGCGAAGAGAATGGTAAGTGCTTGAGTGCTGCTTCTTTATGGAGTTAATGCTTGTAACTCTCACTTTAGAGTCACATCCAGTGTTAGTAGCCTTACTTCCACAGCTGGCTTGGGTTACAGGGTGGCACTGTGGGTGTGAATGCATTGAATTTTCCATGCTTCTTTGTATATCACCGCGTTCTCTTCTATGGTTGGTCAGACTTGAATGCGTGTAATCCATATGTCAGTCCTCCCAAGTTACAGCTAAGGAAGGAGTTGCCTGCTGATAAAATCAAATATTCTGGGTGGGTTGCTAACAGCAGTATTTTACCCTGTAATGAAAATCATTATGCATGAAATACTGAGATGCCTGAGCTACCAACTGCTTGGTAGATTGGAACAGTTTCAGGTTGAATTTGATATTTCAGATATAATACATGGTAATGGGTGGCAATAAAAGAGGCAGAATCTGAAAGCTTAGAATTTGAATTAACACACAGTATTTGAACTCTTCCACTTTTCGTTCTGATAAAGTGTAAACATTTTATTTTTATTTTTTTTTTTAACAGAGAAACAGAATCATCAAGCATGAAATGAAGAAGCTCCAGAGGATGGCTTCTAAAAAAGGCAAGAAGCCTGGGAAACCAGAGAAGGCAGCAAAGGGTAAAAAGCCAGAGAAAGCACCGAAGGCTAAGAAGCCAGAGAAGGCACCAGCACCGAAGGCACAGAAGGCGCAGAAATAAAATGAACTTCTCATTGTGTATAACTCTGTGTCCTCGTTCTGATTTTAAAATTACAGACATTTGATTCAAATTGTAATCATATGTTTGTTTTTATTTCTGACCAAGAGTTGTGTGTCTCTTTTTTTAATATGTCCAGGTTTTGGATTCCAGTGTTCCCCAGGAACATGCAGAAATGCTTTTGCCATGCTATGCCCAGTACTCTATACCTAATGCCAGTTGAAACAATTGCATTCCCAATTATTTGAAGTAGGTTAGATCCTGACATTTAAAAGCAGTCTGCTATTTGAATTGGTTGGGAGTTCAACCAATACAAATTCAGCCAAATACAAAACTACTTGCACGGTCTTGAGTGTAAAATACATGAAAATAATTACACTGATAGTTATGTATAAATTCAGGTATATGCTGAAAGGATGTGTTGTGGTTAGAAAACAAGAATGCCAGTGTTTGAAAAACTTGACAAATTGCTGTTCAAACACTAAATCGTTTTCTAGAAAACTTCCAACATTTTTAAATATTGACCTGGAGCACTCAGATGCTTCAGCTGTCAAACACTATAGTTACCCTGTAAGTGCAGTTAATTTGTGATGTATTAACAAGGTGGAAATTACCGGCATGTATTTCAGTATGCTTGCTTTTCAGAATGTTTAAGGGTAAGATTTTGTGTCAAGACCTGAGGTTAACTCCATTTCCTTTAACTGTGCAGCATATAATTTCCACTATTTAATCAAGTAGAAGAGAGCATGACCTAAAAATCAGTTCATCTGAAATACTGAACTGCTCAATTTAGTCTTTGCATCGTAAAATAATGTTTACAAATCTGTGTCAGCATCCATGTAATTTCCTGTGTTTCCTCCTTTAGTTTCTTTGCAGGAGATAACGTTTTTTTTCACATTGAATGGAGAAATCTTTTAAGTCTGAGGTGTCTGGTAATTTGAAAGCAAATTACTTTTTCAGCCAAATATAAATTGGAGTAGGAAATACATATTTTTAAAAATGAAGGCTGTGAGACCTTTATTTTGTCATATGCATACTCAAATATGTGTTGTCAACTAGACTGATAAGCGTATGTTGTTAAAAATGTGTGCTTTAATTATTTACATGGTTAGTGCTGCTTTCAGCCAGCGTTAGGCATACCCAAACCCTTAGATGTATACAGTGTTGTCTTGAGCTACTTATGTATCCTTGGAAATAGTGTTCAAGCACGTGGTTGATAGGAAGGGATATAACTGCTAAAGGGGAAAAAAATTCAGAAATTATGCAAATTGGGACTAAAAAGCCATGTTCAAGTATCTGGAGACCTTGATTTTTAACTTGGATTTTGAAGTGATTAAATCCACCTCCTCTGAAACTCTAACTTGAAAGTAACTTTAAAGTTCTATCAACCTGGAGGTCCTTTAAGGTGAAAGATTTGTCCCTCGCAGTTCTTGATTTTTTTATGTACTGCTGTTAAGCTTGGTTATATAAGACTGAGGGTAAAAGTGCCTGTACAGAAAATAGACATGCCTTCAATCATAAGAAGCTCAGAAATGCCTTTTCTACACCATTTAATTGTTTTTAAACACATCTTTGGTTATGACTGCAGCACTTTATCCAGTGTTTTATTTCCAGCCATTCGGCAGCTGCTGAGGCAGCTGTAACTTTTCCACAATACAAGGTGTACAGTAATCCTTGGGAGCTGGGATTGTCCTGAAGAGCAACCCGTTAAGCGTGTAAAATATGTAGAGGGTTGTGTTTGCCGTAGCACAGCACCATAAGAGCAGGACATGAAAGATTTAGGCACTGCTAGGGAGCGAGATGGTTCTGTGCCTTAAAAGAAAGCTGGGCTCTGCAACACCACACCTAGCAAGCAGTCAAAGTACTTTTATTTTTTTTTTACAATTTGTCTGCAAGGGGTGAAGAGCAATAACAGGTTACATCAGGTTTCGGTACCTGCATCGTGCATTTCTGACTGGGTGTTCCATGTTAGCAGCATCTGGTGCTCCTTTCAGCAACTCAATGAAACCTCTCTGAAACCTGCAGATCTGTACTGTGGGCGAGCCACCTTTCTTTCAGTCCAGCCCTCTGGGCTGGTTCTTCCTTTTTGTAAAGCTACAGAAGGGGAAGGCGAGTAACTGCAGGAGTGCAGTTTATTTCTGAAGGCTACCACACGATGGCAACGTTCGCTCTTCCTAAGGCGCTTCCTAAGGCCAGGCAATTGCGCTGCCTTCCCGTGCAAGGAATGGTGCCAAACAAAAGGGGTGGCACAAACAATTCGGCGCAGCGGACGTGCTTGACCAATTCTTCATTTTGCCTTTATAGTGGACTAAGGTGTACTTTGCTGGACTATGGATATGCTTCTTATTTTACTTTGTGGAGCTGAACATAAAGGAATGGGGTCTACTGTTTAGAAAGAGCTTAACGTGAAGTCTCTGTGTTTGTTTTCTCGTATCACTTCATGCAGAATGTGTAATGGGCTTGCTGGGGGCAGAGCAGGGCATCTACCACATCCCTGAGATCAGCAGGTAATTGCTGTATTTCCTAAACCAATATGAGTACTTGGCAAACCCAGTCCTAATCTCTGTGCTGCAAAGTCTGGGAGATGTGAGCAATTCTAGGAGTAGGATTAGACCACTTGGCATGATTTGTAGTTAAAAGGTGTAAAATCTGCTATTACCGTGAACCAGGCTCAGTTCTGGGCCAACTGATTTGCTGGTGATGCATAATTCTTCTCGAAAAATGCTGTATTTGCATGCTTTTGGTTCTTGACTAGCATGTCTGCTAGTATATTTGGCATCTGAATATTTCAATTTTTTCATTGAGATGTAATAGACCTGAAAGAGAAATATCTGCATTTACTGTAGGACTTGTGACAAATCTGGTCTAATGTATATCTCTATTTATTTTGTCTTGCTTCAATTATAGTCCCGCTTAAATATTTCCAACCCTACAAGGTTTCTCTGCTTTTCTCCTGTGCACACTGATAAAGTGTCTCTGAAAGCTCCACGTGCCTGCCTTTTATCAAGATGAAGGGGTGCTAATTTCTATTCACAGCATTATTGGTATATGAGTGAGTACAGTTTGCAAGGAAGTGGTAAGTGGAGCAAATTACAGGGATGACTGTGTGGTCTACTCATTTCAGGTCTTCAGTTTTTTTGTTATTCCAGTATGTAATTCTGGGGAAATGGAGGGGGGCTGGGCTGGTTTGTTTGGGGGTTTAATTTGGGAATTTTTAATGTTGTTTTGAGTTTGAAGTGGCATATACTATTGTCACACTCAGATACTTTTGAGTTTGTACTGGGATTTCCTTCAGTGAAGCAGAAAGATCAGCTTTTACTGGTTTAAACATGACATCCCCGCTGTCATGCAGTCCTTGTCCCTGCCTTGACACAGGCCCCGAGGGTACTGGTGATATAGCCACACCCTTTTCTCTGCACAAGCTTCATTCCTGGGGGCTGTGCCACTTTCGTAGTGTCACTAAGTGTGAATGTGGCCCAACCTTCACTTTGTGCACCTGACCCTGTAATTACATTCTTGTTTTGTCTTGTCAGACAAACAAGGAGTTGGTCATCTTTTCCTCGCCTCTCTTTCAGTCATGACAAAACTGAGTGGGCTCCAGGCAAGTCTTTCTGGCAAACTCTCCACCTCCATAAGCTTTCAGACTACTATATGCATCCAAATTGGAGAAGACTTCCACCTGCAGTCAGCTGTTTGTGCTGGTCACCAACATATAAATTATACCATTGCCACCAGCACGGAGTCACTTCCTCCTTCCTAAACTGCATTGACCCAGTAATTGTTACAGAGGAAGTACTTTTCAACATTTCCCTGGTGATGCCCAGTTGGAGGGTATTTTTCAGGATTATTAGTTCTGTAAACTGTTCCTTACACATAGTGAGGAGAGGCCCTGACCTGCTCATCACAGCTCTCAGCAAAGCCAAGCTCTTCCCTTGCATCCACTTTGGGCTGCTGGTGGAGCATGAGTGGTGTTTTGGAGCACTGTACCCTGATAAACGTTTATGTGGCAGGATCTTATCAGGAAACTCTGCTCTGATGAAAATGAGAGATGCTTCAAAAAAGTAATGGTTTGCATATTTAAATAGCATGAAAAATATTATCTTTGAGATTGGCTGGAGCTTTAACTAAGGATACACAGTGGGGAAGCACAACATCTGAATATTTTTCACAAGAACTCACCAGTCAAGACTTTATAGCCACTGTCTGAACTTCCTATTTATAAAAGTAGGGGCCATTGCTAGCTGTGTTATTGCCACAGTCAGGTGCTCTGTAAAAATTTTCTAAAGAAGAGATGGAAAATAGGCTTGAGGCTTTTTCCTTCTTCCTTCTCTCCCTCCCTGGAATCCCTGAATAACTTTACAGGGAGGGGTTTCTTCCTTGTTTATCTTTTATTTCTACTGCTTGTCTCATTCACATTGCACATGTGAGTCTTAGCTCATCCTGGAAGTCTCTGTGGATAATGTAAAAAAAATCCGAGTTCATGGCATAAAGAAATAAATTAAGTCTGACTAGCTGAAAGTGGCATCATTTTTGCTTGCTTGAAGCATTTTTCAAGGTCCAGGGAGAGGCTGACAAGCTGCTGCTGTTGGTGATGCATACAGATCTTCCTCCCAGATGTGAGCAGGCTTCCTCAACTCCTAGACACCTGAACGTGACCTTGGAAGGAAGGATATTCATACTGTACATGCCAGCTCTCTGCTGGCAGTGCAGCAGGTCTAGAGTGGGAGGCAGTTGCATTTAAATGTCAATGCAGGCAGTTGTTCCACAGGACAATTGTTCCACAGGAGACTGAAAAGCATCCACACCCTCCATGCTGCAAAATAATTTCTAGCATCCCACAGAAAATTTGAGATTGTGGTCAGAAGAAAGTCTCAGTGTCATGGCACAGGATAAGAGTGCCCAAGGTCACAGGCACTGCCAACAACCCTGGGTGGTCACTGCCCAGACAGGAAATTTGGTGTTTTCATGGTTCTTGGAAGGAGAACATGCCTGACAGCCTAGACCCTGACAATCTGACCTTTCTTTCTGGCCACTCTACTCAAAACTTCGGAGAAATTCGGCTCCAGGGCTATTGCTTTGTACCATTAGCAGATGATACAAAGCCATCCTTGGGGGCATGGACAGGATGAAATCTACATACCGTTCAATTCCCTCCTCTCTTCTCCTGTGTTGCCGTACTGGGAGTGACAGAGGTTCACAACCCACTCCCTCTCCTGTCTGAAAGTTCCCAGAACCTAATCCTCTGATTATTAGAAACCTTCTAATTGTCAACCTAAATTTATTCATTACCAATTTATAACCAGGAGGCTCCACTTCTTGCTTCTGTAACTGCAGGGCTGTCAGGAAAGATTAATGAGCCCATATGTTGGTCAGACCCTATTTTCAGCAGCCACAATTCAAAGGTCTCAGATTAAATACTGCCTGATTGCTCCATGTGTTAATGCATATGCTTTCCCCCATCCTGGCATCACAGTGGCAGAGGACTTTCCCTAGTGCAAAGGTATGTCCACAGCCAATAGAGTGTCTTTGTGGTCCCAGCTCAAGCATATACCAATAACTCCTTCCAGGAAAAGAAACAGATTGCTTCTGTCTTGTTTTCTCTCTCTTGTTTTTTGGGGGCTGAAAATGTTCCGTGCATCAGTCTGTGTTCATTTTCCCCTTGTTTCTCTGTGATCCTGCAGGTTAGAGCTGGAGGTTTTTGCTGAGATGCTGTGAGGAAAGTGAAGTCATATTCTAGCTTGATGTTCCCTGGGCTTGGGACACTGGCACGCAGCAAACCCAGGAGGGCAGGCTCTGCCGCCAGGATCTGGCCTGCTCACATGCAGAGTTAGGAACTAACCTCTGGCAAAGTCTTGGAGAGCCACAGTCACACTCTGTGGGGAGGCAGGGCATGCAGCACCAGTAGCTGCGGACATGAATCTCAGGCAGCAACACTGTGTGCTCTCACCTGGCATTGTCTGTGCTCCCTTCCAGGCTTCCTGAAAGCTGCCTGCAGTTTTAAGCTATGCAGGGAGCTCTGGGTGGTGCAGGAGAAGCTGTGTTCACCCTGGCCCTGCCTGTGAGGTGCAAGAGCAGGCAGGGATGAGCTGAGCTGCTCCCTGCAGATCCCCACCACACCTCCTTTTCTCTCCCCAAGCACCTCCAGAGCAAGATGAGCTTGGACAGCTCCTGCTCAGGAGGCCAAGGTAATCAGCCATGCATCTCTCTGAACCCCCATGATAAATCTTAGTCCCTCCAAGCCCAAGTAACCTGTGCACTAAATTTGCAACTCTTCAGTGTTGTCAATTCTTCTGTGATGATACAGAGTTTCCAGTGACTTTTCCTGGCCACCTTCCATGAGTGTGATAGCACTGATATCTTAAGATTTAGCTTTCATATTATCCAGATTCTATACTTCGTTAGTGTGTAACTCTGAACTTCATATAAAGTGTTAGCAACTTCTCCTCACAGTTTAGTTAGACAAAAGAATCCTTGTCCAGCCTGAGAACCAAGGACACTGTTGAGGCTTCAGGCCCGAAAAGTATAAATTGGACAATTAACCTCAATATGTAAATGGACAAAAACTTATAAAATTGTGAAAACTCGTGACTCAGAGTCCATCTTGGGTCCATCTTGGGTGTACCCTCGCCTGGGCTCTTGTACTATCCAAGGGGCAGCCTTTAAAGGCCTTTTAATAAATACCTACTTTATCCCTTCAACTCTGTCCAGCCTCTCTTCTAGGTAGCCTCTCAAGGCCTCAGCAGAAGTGGATGTCTAGGCAAAGCCTTTGTTAAGAAGAGGTGAGGAGCTATGAGTGTAGTGATTGCCAACTAACATGGTTTCATGGTCAGTCAAACTCATTGCCTTCCTGAAGAGAGCACAGCATCTGTGCTGGCAGGGTACATCTGGGTCCAAAGCAGCAGACACAGCACCACATGCCCTTTTTATTTTGCAAATGGTATAATTTACAGGGACTGCTTTTATATGATAGATGAGGAACTGTCTCAACAACAGATCCCAAAATGAGACATCAGCTTTTATATGCAGTGGGGTGGAATTGTTCTTCATCCAACATCCTGTATTTTCAAACAGTGATCAAGTTAAGGATACACAGATACACACACATTTATTTGCTAGAGAAGATTGCAGATGGTGCAGGATTAGTGGAATACTAAGTAATAGACATCTGAATCTCTTGATTTACATGGTAACAGTAATAAAACAAAAAACAAAAAACAAAAAAAGGATGTTCCAGATTCACTGGAGTGCTGGGGTTTGTATCTAGAAAGGAGAAAGGAAGAGGAAGAAAAGGCTTAAAAAGGGGGAATCCTTGCCTTGGGAAGGACTGACTGAAGAGGACAGAGGTGTCTGGGTGAAATACAGGTAGAAAGTCAGTGTTGGAGTTCAAGTTGTTATACCAGCTGCTGATGGCACCCAGTGGGATGGAACCCTGTTGGGACACCCATGTTGTGCCACCTGGAAGGTTCACCCTCTGCCGTGGACTTGGGATGCCACAACACAGCTGGGCTGTCAGTGATTGTTGTCACATGGGGTTGAAGTTCAATTGCTGGTGGAGGATGGTAATAATGGTAAGGTCTTTTTTCTTGCTGAACATGGGGGAGCTTTAAAAGTAGCCTGTAGAAATGAAAAAGTGAAATGAGAGCCCCAACTCATTTGACTCAGCTCATGCTCTGTAAAAACAATACTGTGTTCTGACAAGAAATTCAGAGTTTATAGCATTTATCTAAAATGTTAAATTGGAGGAATGAGTAATCACTTCTGAAGGACTTAATAACTCTTTGTCCCTTCCTCCATATGCTTGTGTTTGAGTCATGACAACAAGGAGGATACAATAGGTGTTTGTGGGAAGTATAAAGCCTGTGCACTCAGGGAACGTGTGGTTCCTCTGCAGATGTTATTGTTTTCTCTGGCATCTTAACCACTGCTTATAAAGGATTACTCTCCCTTCAGGATGTGACCTCCCTGCCTTCTGTCTTGAGTCAAATAAACTGTGACAAAGGCATCCCAGCAGCATTAATTTACTCTAATCACTGCACTGGGGGTGTGCAGCTTCTTCAGCATATTTATGAAAATTCAGTGCGTTCCATAAATGATTTGGGTGGGCTTATTTCCATGTGAACAATGAGGAAAACCTGAGGTACCAGAGTCATTCCCACACACAGTGAACTGAAAGAAATCACCCAGGTTTCTTCATTCAGGTTCTTCTCTGAGTTAGGGACCCTTGCTTGTTCCCTGTAGGGATACTGCTTGGTGAAGTGGGGCATGGGTTCACGTCATGCTTTGAAAGCAGATGCAAAACTCAGTTTTGCACCTTACCTGCTTCTCAGCATCTTATGCATTCCAGTGCCAGACCCAGTCTGAGCCAAAATCTCTCTTCATTCTGCTTGATCCCTACAGCCTTAATTTCCCAACTCTTTCACACCTCCTGCAAAGAAAGGGTGAATCACCAGGGTTTCCTCTGCAGTTCCTTGGTAAAGCATTGAGAACCATTACCAACAGATACAGGAGACAGTGGGGTAGGAAGGGAAGAGAAATTTGAAGGCTGTCTGAACAGCTTGTTTTTAATCAGTGCCTGATAGGTATGATTTATCTGAGCAGGGTTTGGGTCTCAGAAATTCATTCAAGCTTATAATTATCTTGGCAGATGTGTAAAGTCATATTCATAGCCCCTCAGACCTATTAGAGCCTCACACTTTTCTAAAAGGAAGAAAAAAACCCTTCAGCTTTACTTTCTGAGAGGCAGAATAGCTTTCTGTTCCTTGACTGCTCCTGAAATCTTCCCCCTTTCCACTGTCTGTCTTTAGTTCCCAAGGGAGAAATAAATGAAGGTCCACCAGGACAGAGAGGGAAAGAAAAATGTATTTCTGGGAAAGAAGAAAAAAATCAGCCTATTTACATCCTTCTGCAAGCAGGCATTTCTTTATGAGGACAAGCAAGTGGAAAGGCAAGTCAGTCTCTATGAAATGGAGTCAGGGTGCAACAGCACCCACAGCCTTCTTTGCTCTCCACTGGTTTCACTGGATTTTGGCCTGCTTATGGAACCCTAGGGAGAGGTTTCAACTGTCTTGTTTCAAAGTACTTGCTCCTTATTAAGCTGTATCTACCAGGAGATACCAGGAAACTGAGCCACTCACACTGCTGTTCTGTGCCTTGCAACAGGGACAGAACAGCTTTTCCTCCTGCCTAAGTACAAGGTGGGAGGGATCATGCTCAGGAAATCTTTGGTATTGGAAATTGTAGGTCAGCTGGCCTGAGCACCTGGTGAAAGATGTGCCCATTTCAGAGACTCACATTTTGCCTGCAAGCTGGGTGCAGTCTCACCTCCATGCCCTCCTCCATCTCCCTTTGCTGCCTACACCTCTTGGGAGTTTCTTGGAATGGGGACTGTCCCTCATCCTGCAGAGATGGTGTGTGTCTGATTGAAGGATCGGCCTCAGCTAAAGTCAAGAAATGTCAGGGAAATCTCCATGTGTGAGTATGAATGCTTGTGAGAATGTGAGCAGAGGAGGTTGGGATAAAAAAGAAAAAGGAGAGAAGAAAAGCAGTTTCCACTGTTCACGCATTCACTAATTTCCCAGAATGCAGTAGCAAGGATGCTACTTATGGGATCTGGGGGCTGCAGTGGTGGGCTTAGGACTACCAGCTCAGGTACAAGGTAGTCACAGTCCTATGGATTTGGGGAGTCCTCCTAAGGAAACTGGTTTACAATGAACTTGGTTCTTGGGTCTGCTTTTTAAAGCTGATTTTTGCACGGTGAATGTCATTAAAAAGCAGGGGAAGGAGGGGGGAAATAATTTTTTTGAAATTCCATAATGCCAAGGTTGGAGCGTTTGTTTTAAGGCCCACTAGATTTACCTTACTGGTTTGGCCACTGATCACTTAAGTCTGTTTGCTACAGCAGCCATCCAAGCCTGTTTCTGGTGTCAAATTCCTCAAATGTCAGGCGTGCATTTTAAAGGGTTATTTGTAGGGAGAGGCAATCCAGAGAGACCAGCCGGAGCGCTCGGTGTGTCAGTCAAGGTTGGCAGTGCTGCTGCGCTGACAGGAATCATTTTGACAGAAAATTGCATATAAATTGAATAATTTCAAAATTAAGAAAGGGAGATGAAAGCTAACGCTTCTGAAATGAGGTGTCACCGATGAGTTGTGATGCACAGGGTTCAGCCTCCAGAGCCCTGCAGATCCCTTCGCTGGCACTCGCTTTGTCTCTGGACAGACCATCTTTGTGCCAAGGCCAACAGTAGGTTATTGCCAATTACTTCATGTTGCTAATTGTATTAGAAGTATGAGGTTATTATCTGCCCCCATGGAACTGGCCTCAAGGGAAGTGTTTCAGGATGTTCAGTGCTGCAGTGTCCAGGAGAGGTGGGGTTAATGAGGTTGGTGGCAGCAGCAAGGAGGGGATGCAGGGCTTGGTTTCCGCATCCCTTCCTCATGCCCAAGGATGGCATGGAGTGGGGTGTGCTGAAGGCAAAAGCAGGCACACTGCTTTGGTGTGTAACCTTCAAACCACTTCTTTTCTTAGCTAGAGTTTTGAGTAGCAGTGGAAGGGGCAGGGAGACCTACCATACTAAATAAGATGCACTCAGTGAACCAAGAGGGCATGAAGGCCCTGGGGCACTGGGACTGGCACAAGAGCACACAACAGCACCGAGCTGCCATCATTGTTAACATCCTCCATGTTGCATCACCTTGTGAAATATCACTGTGGACTGTGGATGGTCAGTGAGCTGCATATAGGACTTGGGGACACAGGAGCCTCCTCCTGGGTCTGCCACTACCCTCCCACACTGCTTGGTCAAGTGACTTGGCCCAGCTTCCCTCAGCCTCATCCTCTTCTCTTTCTAGACCACCATATCATTATTATATCTCACAACAGCCTGTACTGCGCCTGTATCACATTTTTTAAAAATACAAGTATCGGTAAAGAACAATGCTCATCAATATTGTTTGTTTTATGGTTTCCTGGAGGAGGTAGTTGCACATGTTGGGGAGCTGGAAAGCCCCCACATCTGAGACAGAGGGTTTCCTCCTGTCCCAGGCTGGGCTGGTTGGGGCTGAAGCCAGTGAGGAGCTGCAGCAGTTGGCAGTGTCACCTGCCACAGTGAGGGACTGGTGGGTTTTGCTTGGCCACAGCTGGAAGGGGAAAGTTACATGAAAAGTAAATACTTTGCAGCCTGGCAGCTGCCTGTGTATCCTGCTTGGCCATGGAGGCCTCTTGAAACACACTGCTGTCCAAAGCAATGCCTCCAGACCCTCTTTTCCCAGAGGCCTGAGGAAATGGCACTCAGGATTCACCCTACACCAGATGCTGGGTAGGGGAACTGCTCTGGGCACTGCAGGGCTCAGCATGCTGCAGTCTGCACTGCTGGCTGTGGTGAGGGTCCTCTTCCCCCGTGCCCCTCTCCTGGCTGCCTGCAGGTGCTGTGTGCCCCAGAAAAGCAGGTACCTGAGCACCCTAAAAATGGTTGAAATGCATTAATGCTTTTTATGCAGATGAGAAATCTTCTCCCAGGTCTGTGTTCACTCCAGACACTGATGTGGCACGGCTTTTTGCTGGACCATTACTGAAAGGCAATGACCTGCAAAGAGCATTTTCTTGGGCACTCCTGCACAGACCTCAGGTTCGCTTTCCTGGCTCTGAGGTCTCTGTGGCCCCTGGGGCTCTAGTGGTCCCTCTACTTGGCTGGCACTGGGGTCACTGAGAACAAATGATCTTGGGATGAGCATGTGCTTCTTCATCTCCTTCTGGCTCAAATTTGCCCTTGGTATTGAAAAAAAAAATACACAGGAAAAAAACCCCAAAACTGCAAGAAGGGCTTTTATTGTGAAAAAGAGACTTTTCAAATGCCTGTTACCCCCTTCCCAGCCTCTCCACTCCCCTCCCCACAGGGAGGTGGGTCTGCGATGAGGCAGAGTTTGAAAACTCACAGCTGAAGTTTGAAGGGTGTCCTCCCGCGCAGGGAGGAGCGGAGGCACCGCTGGCCCGTGGTGGTGACAGGAGCCCTGCGGAGCTGGGCAGCGGGGACTGCGGGCAGCCCGGAGGGGCACCCTTGGGTGACAGCCCCCGGCCCTGATTAATGCCCTGCGGAGAGGAAGCGGGCTGATTAGTTGCTGGATAATTTTTAAATTTTTTACTTTTTTTTTTTTTTTTTTTTTTTTTTTAATTTTTATGTGTGTTTGCACGTTCTGTGTGGGTTCCTGGAGTGGTATGGAAGTGCCGCAGGCAGCCGGCAGCCGGAGGAGGTGACGGTGAGCCGTGTCCCCCAGGGGCGGTGAAACGCATGAGGAGGAGTGTGTCTGCTGCTGCTGCTGCGGGACATGGTAGGATTTTGGGGTTTCCTTGCTGAGCTGGTGGTGGGGAGCAAGGCTGGGTTTGCCCCACGGGATGAGGAATACAGCGGCGTGTCCTGGGTGTCTCCATCCTGGGGGCAGCTTGGCAAGGAATCGCTACAGCACTTTGCTATCCTTAAAAGCACTAGGGATGGACCAAGCAGAATGTAAGAATGCAAGAATGCATGAATGCACTAGGGATGGACGAAGCAGATTGCCAGGTTGCCCCTAAAGGCAGTGCCTGGGGCTGCTGTAGCTAAAGCACTGCTGTCACCCAGGGAGGAGACTACACTCCCTCAGCCAAAAATCACCTCTTTTAAGTGGCCAGGTGCCACTGCTTCAGGCAGGCGAACAGGGTGGGGTGTAGGCAGTGAAGTATAGATAGAGATCACGAAGAGCTGCTCTGTGCTTTCTGTTTGGTCCTGACAAAGCACAGCACTTCCATCAAAAAGCCACAGAATCGGCCAGTTTGGCAAGGGAATACTTCACGTCCCTCCCAAGAAATGCTGTGCTTCCCCAGCATCAGAGGGTATATCCGTATCTGTAGCGTGTTCCAAACCTTAGGGTGGTGTTTCATGTTGTCTAGTTTTAGTGCTCCAGTTTGGAACATCCCTTGGCAGACCCATCTGAGCTAACACACATCAATTGAACTGGGGTGGTTCCCCCATGCCCCATTACCCCTGCCCCACCAGGGGACAGAGGGGTGTCATGCCAGGGAGTTTGCACTGGGGCGGGGGGGGGGGTGGGGGGGCTCTGTCCCTGCTTCACCACCTCAGCCCTTGCCAAGCTTGTGTTGGGCAGGGCTTGCAAACCTGTGATGTATGAGCTGAGGAGGTGCCTAGTGCTGCTGCCAGAAACTGGTCATTTGTGTCACTGAAGCATTTTTATGTCCTAGAGAGTGTGCTGATGACTCAGAGCATCTCTGGGGACAATGTTGCTGTGCCAGCATTCACTGAGTGTGTGTGTTTGTGTACGGGGGACACTAGTGTCATGCTTTACACTTTCCATCCTACAGTTTGTACAGGCTGCTTTGGGTTTCTTAATTAATCAACTTCAGCAGCAGGAAAAAATGACAAGACTGGGGCTCATGCCACCAATTTTGTGTTTGGAGATAACTCCTCCCTGTCAGAGGGAAAAGCAAGACAACTCTCCCCATAGCAGCCTTTTGTCTGCAGTAACATTTTTCTGTACAAGCCTTCACTATGAAGCATTTCAAAGTTTCAGCCTAAGCCAGGTACCTGGTGTGGTCTCCCATGTGAGAGTGGGGTATTCACTTTTTGCCAGGATTTCCATTTTGCCTTGGCAAAGGAACGTCTGCTTCTGCAGTCCTTTCCCCTTTGTGAGCTCCTGCATTGACTGCTTTGATTTTGCCCATAATCTGGGCTTGGTCTGGGCACCTGCAGGCAGGGCAGAGATGGTCATGAGGAGTAAATCCAGGCTATGGTCCCCTGTTGGTCATCTTGCCGCTTCATTTGCAGCAAAACCCCAAACAAAAAGCTCAAGGTGATTTTTGACTCCTTTCAAAATCACCAGGAGGGTGACCCCTTGCAGAAAACCAGAGGGATGCCAGCTTTGAGCTCCCCTGTTGGTATGGAGAGCACACTTGCAGCCAGCTTCTTGTTGGATCCATCTGCTGCACACGCCTGACCTGCTGCAGCAGAGAGTGCTGGGGGATGACTGCATTACAGAAACATCTTCTTTCTTCTGGCTTCAAAATCTGCCAGTGAGTAGTTTCCAGTTGCTGTTGTTCGCCTAGTATGAGGGACTCTAAATACGAGGGGCTGATTACACTGTATTAATCCTCTGGCATAGATTCCAAATGCCTCAATTATTCCTTCTGTTTCCAATGCTCAGTAACTCCAGTCCACCTGCAGCTACTTGCCTTGCCCTGAAGGAAAAGCCCCTTTTCTCTGAGCCTGCCTGCACCCATGCTTGTACCACGTTTGCTCTGCTTGTTCACCCGATGAACTTTGGTAGGAGAAGAAGCAGGCTGGGGGTGGCTGCCAGCAGGCTTTGCCCAGGATGGGGTTTGCAGGACACAGGCAGCACTCAGAGCCAAGTGGCAAGCAGTTTTCTTCTGCTCTTTTTCCTCCTTCAGATGTAACGGCTTAACAGGAGGAAAATAGGGCTGCCTTTCTGTGGCTGAGGCCAGAGCTGGTATGAACAATTCTGTTTTGAAGAAAGCCCACAGGGCTGAAAGGCCCCGCTGTCTTCCTCCTTCTCTCTCCCCTTTGGAATCCCACGAATGCACTTTTCTGCTCTCCAGGAAGGGAAAAACCTGACAGTCAGCTCAGGGAAACTCAACTGTCTGACTTGGGCAACCTCCACTGAAACTCCAACAAGGGAATCCAGTGCTACTCCTTGCCAACACCCTAAAGAAGGGTCTGTGAGTCCTCACTGGGCACCAAGCAAGTATTCCTGTACCCTGGTGCTGGTCCACCAGTTAGAAATGAAAACTGAAAATAAGTGGCTCAAAATCCCTCCTCCCCAAAACACAGAAAAAACATGACCCCTGATAAAATAAATAAAGCTGAACCAAATGCCAGAATGTGTGAGTTTTAGCAGCATTCCAGGCACTCACAAGCAGTATTGGCAAACTCATCAAGAGCAGGAGGAAATAAAATGTGATTTTATTGTAATGTATTCCTCCCCATATTAAATACAGCCCAGAACACATTGCAAGAGGGAAATGGCTTTCTAGCATCTCTGTTCTTTGCCTCTGTTATGTGTGGAGGAGCTGCAGCAGCACAGCCCCTCTGGGGATATCAAACCAGAGCTGGTGAGCAGCCTAAAGGTGCAGCAAGAGAAGCTGCTACTGGGGTGAGGGGAGTTGTGAGGAAGAGGGTCCATGGCTCCCAGATTCCAGTTCTTATGTCCCTAGTTTGGTTTGGAAATCCCATAGGAGTCAGCTCTTAAGCTATGGTCTGTGGCTGGAACCTGCTGAGGAGCAGGACTGGCAGTTCCAGAATGTCACAGGAACAAAGTATATTCTTCTTCCCCAGAAGAAACTCAGGGTTGGAGGCAGTCTGTGTGTGGGACTTGAAGGGAAGGAGTCCAGCCCACGGGCCACAGGCTGCTGCCCTCCTCCAAAGCATCCCCCATACAACCCCTCAGAAACAAAGGCAAGACTGTTCAAAATGAGTGGGGCATGAGGCACAGATGTTGCACAAAGGCAAGCCACATCTGTTTCACTGGGGAAGGGGCCCCCTACTTGCTGGTTCAGCAGGCAGATGGGAAAGCAGGTCTGAAAACTTATGGAGCTGAGTGCTACAGGCTGGCTGGGAAACTGGGACGAGGGGAGGGGGAAAAGGGAAACGTGGCAGGAGCCTGCACGGCAGTGGTGGAGTGAGGGAGAAATAGCCTTCCAAAACTACTGCTCTCCCTCCTTGGCGTCCCTGCCAGGAATTTCTTGGTTGTGCTGCTGTCATGTAAGTGTGAGGGTTAGGGGAATGAGCAGAGGGAGAGGAGGGAAGATGAGGAGGACTTCCCTTGTCCCAGGAAGATAACAGGACAGTTGTGTATTCAGGGCTGCTCAGGTCCTCACTGTCTCCTGTGAACACGGGATGCTATTTCAGGTTCTCAGTGATTTGGATGGTTTGGGTGCAGGTTGATATCACTTCTGAAATCAGCGGTGAAAAGTAAGGGAGATATCTGCACATGTAAATGACAGCAGACCTGTGCATCCCAGTGATGTGTCCTGAAAGACTGCCATCAATCTCTTGGGAGATGTGTCTCCAAGAAGTAGAAGATCCAGCTATGTGCAAGAGTCTGCAGTAAGAACCTTGACTCTGAACTTAAACAGGAGGAAAACAAGGCATCTGAAAGCTTTTAGTTTAAGCAGAAATGTGGCACCCTGTAGACTTTTTATTTTTGTGGTGCTTTTTGTTGACTTCTGGGATTAAGCCAGAGTGGTCCTGAGCTGCACTGTGCATAGCACCAGGATGAAACACTCCCTGCCCATCCCACACAGAGCTGAGTATTAACTGTCTGCAAGCTGAGATTTACACAGTGGGAGTGAGGAGAATTATGAATCTTTCCTTTTGCTCAGTGGAAAATCACATAATTTTGGGGTAAGGATGGTGTCATCACAGGACAAGCAAGTTCCTGCTGGTACCCTGCAGGGCTTTAGTCCACACCAGGTGCAGGACAAGGTGTGTGTCCCCTCTGGGTCCCCCCAAGCAGCAGCCCGGACCGTGACTGCATCAGCTGCACCCCATGCTGTAGTGTCCTCCAGCCAGGTTCTGGTCATCTGTTTCCTTCAAGGTGTGTCCTCTGTCTCCTGCTCCAGGTCTTCCTTCTTCAGAGATATTGAACAGAGCATTTGGGATGCTGGGAGTCTTGCCACTCTTGTAAGCTACTCCTGGAGAGGGCAAGGGGTTTCTGCTGCACTGCTGCTGTACCACTCAACTGGGAGCAGACAGTGCAATGGGAATGGCACCGTTAAACAGAGCAATTTACAGCTATGGCTGAAGATTTTGTTCAAAATGGTCCTTTGGATGATGGATGTGTGAGAAGGGGCTGTGCTCAGCCTATGGCTGTGCAGAGAAGAACCTCAAGGGCAAGGAGCCTCCCAAAAACCAGAAACAGTCAGTCTGGGTGGGAGGTTTAGAGCAAGAAACAGTACATTTCATCCCTGGGAAGCAAAAAGCTCGAGGGGCTGATGCAAGGCCTGGAGCCAAGGACACGCCAGGTTATTACTAGAGAGAGCCTGTGGAGCTTGAAGGTTTCCAGGTTTTTATAATTTGCTGCCCCAAGGTCATAGTGATAACTGGGAAAAATTGTGAAGGCAACATTATTTGAGAAGTTAAAGGTGGTGTCTTAGTACCATCTCTTTGAAGTCAGTGCTCAGACTCAACGGTGCCAAGACTGTTCCATCTGTTTAGGCTGCTGCCAGAGCGCTGCCCTCTGCTAGTGCAAAGAACTCTTGTCTCATGCTTAGGCTATAAATGATCCCAGAAACTTTGCAGACTGTCCGAAATTTAGCAAATTACAGCATGTTTTAAGGTTTCATCTGAGGCAATTTAACTCAGTCATTATCTGGTTTGGTTCTGGACATGTTGGTGGGAGGTTTGTGTGCCAGCTCTGAGGACTGTGCTGACTCTGCAGGGAAGGACCCAGCACCATGTGGTGATGTATCACATTTCCATCTCCCCAGCTTCATCTGACCCAATGTTTGCTGTGACTCCATTTCAAAATGTTTATGGGATCAGTCCCCTTTCCCACCTTCTCAGTGCCTAGCTTGAGCTTCCCAAGCCACTTGTGTGGAAGTGGAGCTGCAGGAGCACCCTGAGCAGACAGGCATGGCCTACCTGCCACATCCCTGTCCTTAAGCCAAGCAGGATGGTCTTCAGCATGTCTGCAGAGTTCTGAAATATAGTGGGGTCATGGTTCTCCCCTCTGGAAGAGCATTTTTGAGGATAGAAACCTTCATCTCTGGAGGAAAAAGCCCTGGACACAAAGCTGGTGTGGGTCTGCCAGGAATTGCAGCCACTTTGATGGATCATGAGTCCAGATGAAAGGCTATCTTATTCTTCATGTCCCATGGTGATGTGGGTGCAGGTGTATGTTGGTGGAGCTGTCCCCATGTGCTGGGGGAACACAGCAGACCTGCCCTCCTGAGGAGCCTCTCTGAGCCAGAGCTACCTTTGGGACTGGTAGTCATCATTTAATAGCTGTCTTTAGTCAATTCCCACTCTGCTAGCCATCTATCTTCCCTGAGCAGGATAATATAGGAAGGCACTTAGGCACTTGAATGATGGGCGATGGATGCTGCCAAGCATTTCCTTCTGCTCAGACTTGCCCAGAGTCACTCCAGGGATGGAGAGGTTTTGTCTCCTTCCATGTCTTCAGCACTGTTATGGGTCTCCAGTCCATAACAACCCATAACAACACGTGCCATGCCCTTTACAAACCAAGAAAACCTCCTGCACAGTCTGAAGAAGAAGAGGCCAATCCAGTCCCAGATCTGATTGATGCACCCGCTCCCCCATTGCGCCAGGAGCTGTTGCAAGCACCATGTGTGGGTGCAAGACTCTGGAGACATTCACAGAGGTGGGGGGCAGGCAGAGGAGGTTTCCCACTTGTTTTTCAAGCAGCCTTTGTTAAAACTGGTCACGGCAGGCTGCACCTCCTGCTGCCCAGACAGTTTTGCGGTTCATTGGGCGGGCAGCGAGCATGGAGCTGGGCGGGTGAGCATAGCCCTGTGTGTCGCACCCCCCATGCAGAATGCACCTCGCTCAGTGTGCACCCAGAGAAATGCACGGGCCTGCCTTTAACCTGCTCATTGGCAGGGTACCTTTGGCAAAGCCCTCTGAGCTTGGGAGTCTAGGGCAGGCAGGTGGCCAAGAGTGACATGGCCATGGCTGAGCCATCTTGGCTTCTTTGGGCACCTCTTTGGGACAGTGGGATTTACTGCTGAAAGGGTCTTGCAGTGCTGGTGCAGGAGCGGGAGGACTTATTTTAATGCCAGAGGAAAGTAGGAATCAATCCAGTTTTCAAGAGCCACGTATTTCCGTGGCATCCTTCTAGTCTCAGGGCTGTTTCTTACATTCTTGGATAATGAAGTTTGGGGTTTGTTATTCTTTTCTTTCAAGCTCAACAAAGCCAATTTGATGCACTTTGAAAAGGAATTGAAAACAGGCTTCTCTGCTTCAAATTCTGCCAAGGTTCAAGCATCCTGGGAATACAATGTCAAGGATAACCCTCCCCCACCTCACTCCCAACTAGACTTAGAAATTTTATCTCCTAGCATCAAAGCTGCACAGCTCTCCGCTGTGCCTTCAGAGCCTGGGCTGTGCTGTATGTCCCTCTGATGTGTGAGAATAGATATTATTTACTTATTGGCATCCTGGAACAAGTAGTACCTCTCTTAAGCCTTTTTATGGATTTTGCCTGCTGGGAAGAGGACCTAATTTCTGGCAAAGACATGCTGTACTGTCAGTACATCATCCTGGCAAAGCAGAACTGTACGTATGGTTTGCATTTTGGGCTGAATCTAAACCATAGCTTAAACTGCAGCACTTTTTTACAGCATGGGCTCAGAGAAAGACTCTTTGGGAAAGTATTTACCCAGGGCTTGTAAATACAGTATTTCTGGAGTGTTTTATCACCTAGGCTATTATTAAATTTGCAATATAAACAGCCAGAAATAACACAGAGACTGTACTTGCACCTTTTTTGTTTCTTTTTGTTGTTGATGTGGTGGGGAAACCTTGAGTAGCACTGGGGAAAGGATCCTGTACTGGCCCTTGCCCAAATTCACAGCCCAGGGTTTCAAGTTCAGGCTGGAAAAGTGATGGGGTTCTAACTTGTGGTGCCCAAACCCGAGCTCACTGACAAGGAAGACAAAGTGGTTTTGGACGATTCCCTAACCACTTGGACTGTAAAATGACTTGACATTAAAAACCTAGCAATCGTTGCCATCCATTTGGCATACTCTGTTCTCCAGCTGTGGGTTAAAAAGGATTTTTCCTGCAGTGTTTTGAAGGTTCTCCATGTGGCTCCCACATGCACTTTCCCCACAGGATACTGGAAGTTTTGGCAGACAGGCCTTTTAGATACCCAGGAATGGTGTAAACAACCAGAGGGTTATTATCAGCTGGATAACAAAAACAATCACCCTGAAAATCCTCTGTTTTGAAGAAAAGGGTTATGGGGGGTTTTTGGTGAGAGTGGGATGGAGAGATGTGTCTCTCCAGAAGGGTGGGACAGGGGAGGTGCTGGGAAAGCATGCCTAAGAAAGCACAGACTGGGAAGGGACTTGGCTGGATGCAAGATGGGAATACTGAGATTCACACGTAGCCCTATCCTTTGGGATTGATCCCATAGATATCACTGTTATTAATTCAGCATACTTTGAGGCCCAAGGAACAGATTGTGAGGCACTTACAGTGATGATTTAAAAGGAGTATCAGGATACCAGGATCAGCCCTTTATATGCCGGAGTTATTTTACTATGGTTAAACTAGGATTTAGACACTGCACCTCCCCTAAACTCTTGCTCAGGAGGTCAGACATGGATTGCAGATGTTTGAGAAAGAATGTGTGTCTGCACTCTGCAGAATTTGCTTGAAATCCAAGGCATGAAGGTTTTGAGTAGTTGAGCTTGGGTGTTGCCTGTGCCACTTGGTGTTAGCTATGGTTCCACAGCAAATCATTATCCCATCCAAGTGGGAGAAAGCTGGAGAGGCATCACAACCAGCCCCTTGCAGAAGTGCTGCTGACCCCCAGGGTGCTTAGGGGTGCTCATGCTCATCCCCTCCCCAGAAAGGCACCTAAGACAATGATTTAGCCATGTGGTTTGATGTCTGGGACAGTTAATGCCAAGCCTTGAATAACCCTGCTGGTGATCTAGGACAGGACATCCCTCTCTGGACAGTTTCACCCCAGACTAGGTCCTTTTTGTTCTGGGAAGAGATAAAGCAGGGGTCCCCTGACAGGTCCCAAAGCCCTGTACCAGACAGCCCCCGGTTCCTGGCAGAGGCTGGTGTAAACTCTGCCTGAAAAAACGATTTGGCCCAGCAGGTATATTTTGCTGCACTATATTGTATTTCTGGGAGAGAAGCAATTAAGTGAGAACCATAAAGCTGAATCACTCGAAGTGCATCATCAATAACTCTTATAAACTGCATTAAATCTGCTCTTGAAAGGGAGGCACGGACGGAACACCCCTAGGGTTGAGACCAGCGGGTTGGTGGCTCCTCTTACCCACCTCAGCTGTGTCTTTGCAAGGGATGTGGCTCCTCACCAGGGGGCTGTCTGAAGCAGTCTCCCTAAGCTGAGGACATGAAACCTGGTGGATTTTAGGATAGTGCTGTTTCAGCTTATAAGCTCATGCACTGGGGTCACCTGGGGCAGCTGCTCGAGGGGCGGGAGTTGTGCTGGTGGTGGGTCCCTGTGGTCAGTGGGAGCCTGTGGTCCTAAAAACCCCATGGCTGGAAATGCTTTTCTTGCCCAGCTGCTTTCTGGAAGTTATTCTGGCTGCTGGCTCTCACCTCCCCAGCTTTTTAGCTCTTTTTTCAAGCTTCTCCTCTTATAAACAGTCTTTTATCCCTTCTTTGGCAATATATTGTCCTGCTGTGTCTGCCATGGATATGCTCATGCTTCCAAAATAAATAATTGGAAAAAAATGTATCTACCTGACCATTGCCTTGACTTACAATGTGGGTTTGAGCTGCTTGGAAATGCCTGTTGAAATCAGAGAAATGGTGCCAAGGTGCTTTTTGTGGCTGCAGCCTCCTGAAGTGTGTGAGGCTGCCCAAACCCAAGTGAATGAGGCATGGGTGCAGTGTGGGACTGGATTGGCTTGGAGAATGTCACAGTGCTGCCCCACCACTGCCCTCTACCTCAGCCTAAATGGGAATGTCCTGTGCTTAGGGCAGCCCCAGCTGTTTAAAGGCAGTTCCTTAGTACTGGGAATCAGAATACTTTAGGACTCACATACAGCATAGATTGTATTATGGACTCACAGAAGGGTTTGGGTTGGAGGGAACCTTAAAGATGTCTAATTTGAACCCACCTGTCATGGGCAAGGACACTTTCCACTAGACCAGGTTGCTCTGAGTTTCATCCAATATGGCCTTGAACACTGCAGGGATGGGACCTCCACAGCTTAACTGAGCAACCTGTTCCAATGCCTCAACACTCTCACAGTTAAGAATTTTTTCCTAATACTTTTTTTAAACCTCTCTTTCAGTTTAAAGTCCTTTTCCCTTGTCCTCTCACTCAACATCTTTGTAAAAAATCCTACCACCTCTCTTGTAAGCCCCTTTGGGAACAGGAGGATGCTGTAAGTTCTCCCCAGAGCCTTCTCTTCTCTGGTCTGAGCAGCCCCAATCTCAGCTTGTCTTCATAGGAGAGGTGTTCCAGCCCTCCAGGAGTTTACACCCTTTTTTTCTAAAACATAGGCAGTCACAGGTCCTGACTGACACTTGGAGCTGCCTTGCTTTTGCTGGATACAGCAATGGGCAGAGCTCCAGGGGCATTGTTTCAGCACACATTGAAATATCCAAGTTATGGATTGAGTGTGCAACCAGAGTAAGGTCTGAAGAAGAAAATCTATTAGGAACTGGAAAGTGTTCGCATCTAGACAAGAAATAAGGAAATGGCTCTGGGGTTTTTTTTTGTGTGTTTGTTTGGTTGGTTGGTTTTGTTTTTTTTTTTTGTTTGTTTGTTTTTCATTTCTTGAGTCCTCAAAGCAAAATATTTGACCACAAAAAGTTAATTGCCCATAAGGTCATCCTGTACCTCATCACTGCAGATATGGCAACCTCTGTGTGGGGGGTGAGCCCTTGCTCTGATTTACTTCTGAAGGGACTGCAGCTGATTTCTGGCAGAAATCATGGCACCAGCCATAACCCTCCTGCTCCTGCTGCAGTGCTGTGGAGGTGTGTGGAGGCAGCGAGTGTTTGTGGAATGCCTCTTACAGGGGTCACACAAGCAGAGGAGCTGCTCCTCTAAAGCAAACGCTGCCAGGACTCTGCCTGCAGTAACACTCCAGCATCATTCCACATTTCTGTCCCCGCAGGCCCAGCGACCGTGGCGAAGGATGGGGATGAAGCCCCCAGCCCCAGCAGCTGCCGGGGTGCTGCTGGCCCTGGCCCTGCTGGCTCTCATCCATCTGCCCCCACCACTGGAGCACTCCCTCCTCCCGCTGCCGGCCTCATTCCCCCCGGGGCCCCCGAGGGAGGTGGCTGCTCCCCTGTCCGGAGGACAAGCCTACAGGAAAAGGCTCCCCAAGCCCCACACTCTCCTGCGGCAGGATCAGGCCCCTGGCCGGAGCAGGAGGCCACGGGGGATGGAGAGTGACAGTGCCCCATGGCTCTCTGCTGACGACCTCCAGAAGATGTGGCTGCTCTCCAGGGGGCAGGTGGTCTCCAAAACCCGCGTCCCTGCCCACGGGCAAATCATGCGAGTGGGGCTCCGTGCCGTGGGGGATGCCAAGGGGGATGTCTCGGCAGCCAGCCCAGAAGGAGACTGCCAGGATGGGCGCTGTGGGCTCATCAAGCGCCCTGGGGACCTGTATGAGGTGCTGGCCTTCCACCTGGACCGGGTGCTGGGGCTGAACCGCAGCCTGCCCGCCGTGGCCCGGCGCTTCAGCAGCCGCCTCCTGCCCTACAGCTACACCAATGGTGCCCTGCGCCCCATCATCTGGTGGGCTCCTGACCTCCAGCACCTGGAGGATGCCAACAATGACCAGAACTCCTGTGCCCTGGGATGGCTGCAGTACCAGGAGATGCTGCAGCCCCACAGGCCGATGCTGGTGGCTGGGGACGCTCCCTGCTCCAGCATCCCACGCAGCGAGTGGAGCCGCCTGGCCCTCTTTGACTTTCTTCTCCAGGTAGGGCTGTGGTGATTGAGACCACCTGTCCTGTCAGATGTGGCACCCAGGTTCCCCTGCACCTGCACATATATTGTCTGACCATGGTCTCCTTCTGCTCTGAGGGGTCACATAGGCTGTGGTTTCTTGGGATGTATTTTTACTCGTCAGCTGATGGGGAGCAGCAGAACTTTGTGCAGAAGCACTTTGGCCTGAGTATGGTCCATGTTTGGGACTTGCAGGGGAAATACAGACAGGTGTCATCATGTGGGCAAGCTTTCTGCTGTTCATTTTGTGCTGGCAGAGTCTTGGGACATCCCTAGGGTAAAGTGGCATGTCTTGCATCAGTCCCATCACATCCAAACTCAGGGATGTGCTGCTGGCACTGGAAATACGGAGCCCTGCCTTGGACAGCACCACCTCCTCCTCGGCATTAATAGCACTTAATCTTCTGTCTGGAAAATCATACCCTGCTACTACAAGGGATTATAACAGTATCCCAGAGAGTTATCAGGTCTTGGAGGGCAGCTGTAAGGAGGCGAAAGTGATTTCTGTGAAGAATACCTGTTTAGGCACCTGGGGGCTGGTTATCAGACAAGAGAAAACTGCCTGAAAGGACAAGTATTAATATCAAAAAAAAAAAAAAAAGAAAGGAAGAAAGAAAAAAACCCCAAACTACTAAAATATGTTTTCCTTATTCTTTCTCCTTTTATTTTACAGCTATGGCTGGCAGAGGTAGAGCAGTTCTGGCTGGGCTTGAAACTATTTTAGTTGAAACAACCAGAGAAATGAGAAGATTAACCAGTGCCCTTCCCTTCCCCAGACCAAAATACCGCTGACTGCAGTGGAAAGGGCAAGGTTGCAGGAGAAAATATCTAGTTCTAAGGAGAGTTTCTCCTCAAGGGCTGAGGCAGTGCAATGATGAATTCAAGGGCAATCCATAGGTCCTCCTCAATAATTCTGATTGAATCCTCCCATGCAGGAAAGTCACATGAAGGTAAAGAGTCTGCAGGATATTATAGAAGTGGAGTAACATCTTTCAGAAATGGCTTTAGCATCTCACACTCCTGCTGTGGAAGGAGAAGCAATGGGAGTTGAGGCCTGCTGTACATTTGCATTGAAATCTTGGGAGTTTTCTTCAATTTCTATTAAATTTTGGCTTCTTCTATGTTGATTTCTCTTGGTATTTGCCATAAGGAAACCCCCCACTATGTGCAAAGTTTTAGTGGGGGCAAAATGCCAAGCCTGGTAGAAAAGGGGCAGCTGCTGATGGCTTTGTCCTGCATTTTAAAGAGGGCCCAAAACAAATCAACTCTGCAGCCACATCCTGTCCTTGGACACCCTCTTTGCAGCCAGGGGGAGAGCAAGGAAACTTCCCCTAGGGAAGCCATCCCAGGCTGAATCATAACTGGAAAAACCTATCAGATGCAAGGGGATGCCCCAGGATGGGCATAAGAGGGACTGAAAGTGAGCTTCTGGTAGTGTTTGGGCTTGGATGGGAGGTGTGGCTCATGTATTTGGGTTCTAGCAATAATACCAAAATTCCCATGAATTAGAGATGTTTAGGTTCTGGAAACAAGAAATTAATACAAAAAAAAATCAGGGGAGGGCCAGGGGAGGGAGGGTTTGTCAGCACATCAGGGCACTCTCATCATCTCCACAGCCATCTGGTCCCTCTCCTGAGGCTCCACTTGGACAGATCTGCCTCCATCTCACACCTCTGTGGGTTCAGCACCAATCCACCTTGGTTTCACAAGTGCTCCTGGGCTGGTGAGTGGAGCACTGCGCCTCATTTAATGTCTTTGTAATTTCTCTCAGGTTGTCTTCACCTTCTGCGCTGCCTGCAAAGTAACATAACAGGTGACAGAAACTGGTGTGTTAAGCTCTCCAGTAGGCACACCGAGGAGATGTGTGGAGGAAATGTGATATTTTGTTCTGTTTCCATGTGTTTTGTGACAAGATGCTCAAGCACTTTTTAAACTGGAGTGTCTCCCAATGGAGAAATACTGACCTGAGTTCTTCATTAAATCTCAGAAAACAGAGAGGTTTAAGAAGCTCCACTGTGGGACTAATCCTTCTTCTCAAAGGGTTATTTATGGAATGGCCATGGAGATCACAATTCATGTTTCCCTGCAGCAACTTATCCAGTGCTTGGTGTCTGGGTTCAAACTGAACTCTGTGTCAAAGAACAGCCTGTAATTGGTAACTTTTAGTTACCAAGTGCTAATTACCAGGGTGACGGGAATAGGCAGCCTCTGTGGGTCACTTGGTTTCTGTCTTGTTGTCACCTATAGATCCCTTCTGGATCACCTGAGACCTGCTCCAGCCCTCCCAGTGTCTCCAGGAGCCTCTCTGCACCCCGAGCCCTGCCTGCTGGGCTGGCACCAGCAATGCTGAGCAAATTTGGAAGTCGGACATTTTCCTGCTGCAACCAGAAAATATATTTATTTTATATTATATATATATATTTTATATTTCATATATATTTAAAGGAGCATATATATATACATGTGGGGGTTTTTTTGTAAATAGGACTCAAGAGTGGGATCAGGTGATGCAGCTCCCCTACAGGGTCATGTCAACACACAGCCATGGGGAGATCTGTTGACAGCCAACAAGGTCCTGTCTGCCCCACAAATCACCCCAGAGGATGTATCAGCTGCTTCTGACAAAGCTGGGAAAGTCCCATAAATACTGAGGCTTGGTCTGACAGTTTTATGTTTTTTAAAAGCCCTCCATTCCTCCAAGGGTATGGTTGAAACACTGGAAGTTGTCAAGCAGCTCCAGGTTTTCTGCAGGGAACTGGGATGGGAAGAAGGAGGTTTGACAGCCTAGATGACATGGAGCCTTAGCAGCACCTGCAAATGATTAAACACAAACGTACCTTAAACAAGTCACCGTGGCACAACTTAAATGTCAGGCATGCTTTGCATATGCACAGACTGCTTTTTCCCTTGGTGATACTTTTCTATTCATCTTTCCATTGAGAGCTGCTCAGGTTACCATAGGGATGGATGAAAGGTTGCATATGTGAAAGGAACCAGATGAAACTGTCATACAGAGCACCAGGACTTGGAAAAAAAATTCTTCTTGAGGTTTCAGACTCTAGGTTTCCTTGGGTGCTTTTCTGGTTTTTTTTATTCATTCATCATTGTGCATCTTCATTTCAGCTGGAAGCACAACCCCTTCGCTCTGTGCAAATACAGAATGTGGAGGTACCAGGTATCTGAACTCCATCAGAAAAGCCTGTCACCATTACCTTTGTCATCACCTTCTTCATGCCAAAGGGGCTTTGCATGTGTGCTTTCATTCCTCTCACTCACCAGTTTATGCAGCTTTTCCACTGCACATCTCCTGAGGATACCTAGAAATGTTTTCTTTTCCCCCGTATAAGAACAGATCACTATAGGACCTCCCCATTCCAGGCACATGTCCCTGCTAAGGTCCCCAAATGGTTTCCTGCAGGTTCACGACCGCCTGGACCGCTACTGCTGTGGGTTTCAGCCTGATCCCTCTGAGCCCTGTGTGGAGGAGATGCTCCACGAGAAGTGCCGGAATCCAGCAGAGCTGGTCCTGGTCCACATCCTGGTATGTCTCCCTGCTGTCCAAGGGCTGCTCTGGGGCTAACATGGAGCCTTGGGAGGCACTTGCAGGGCTGAGGTGGTAACAAAGGGAATGTAGGTCCCAAGGTGATGCTGGGTCCCTCCTGGAAGGTGTGCCCAGGCATGGAGGGACATAGACACTGGCATCTGCTTTCCCATAGATACTCTCAGGCTTTCTGACTGCATTAAAATCTGCCTATACCCCCCACACTGGTGACTCTGCACTGAAGGAACTTCTCCTTCCCATCCTGCTGGCAGGTCCGGAGGAGTGCTCCATCCCGCCTGGTGTTCATTGACAATGCGGGCAGGCCACAGCACCCTGAGGAGAAGCTCAACTTCAGGCTTCTGCAAGGCATAGACCGGTAGGAACGTGCACATGTTGAGCAAGGGCTGAGCTGGCACACAGGGGATGTCCAGCAGCCCTGTGTGTGCTCACCTTCTTGCTGCTCCTGGCCTCCTTGATGGGGCATCCCTCTGAATCAGGACCATCTCCCACCCCAAACAGGGTGGGTGGCTAGGCTCACAAAAACATCCCACGTGCCCCTACCCTGAAACTAACTCTTTATTCCACTCTGGGTTGCTGATGGCAGGCTCCAAAGCCTGTTTCCCCTCTTTAATTGGCAGCTGCACAAAAATAATGAATAATCAGGTATTTCAGCATTTCTTGCACCATTGCCCATGAGGCATTTTGGCATGCTAAAGACCTCTTGATTTGGAATTTGTTTGGGTCTCTGCCTGATGGAGCTATCCTGCATGCTCACCATGGGTAGAGTTTTAAGCAGAAGGCTCCTCGTCCTGTGTTCCTCCAAGTAGACATGCATTTCCTTTTGAAGCATCTGAGTGCCCCGCTGCTCCCTTCCTCTCTGCTCAGCCTTCCCTGGATAACCCCTTCCCTCCCTGTCTCTTCTGCTCCTCCACTGCAGCTTCCCTGCGGCGGCGGTGGCCACGCTGCGGTCAGGCAGATTGCAGAGCCTGCTGCTGCAGTCTCTGCGCCTGGACCGGGAGCTCTGGGAGAGCCAGGGTGGTGCCGAGGGGCTAAGACCCCTGCTTTGGACCATTGACAGGCGGGCACAAATCCTGCTCCGCCACATCCAAGAGCACAACCTGACGGTGTTTGAGGACTCGCTGCGCTGAACCGACCTCCAGCTGGCTCACAGGGCCTGCCTTGCACATCCAAGCAGCCATGGATGTACCTCATGCCCTTGGCATGGACATTATGAGGCTCTGTGCTGGTGCTTGGCTCTCCACAAGGTGTTTTCCCTCATAAGATGATCTGGAGAAGCAGATGGAATCACAGGGAGTAGGAAAGATGGGTAGGAGATGTCTCTTAAGACAACCCACAACTGCTTGAGAAAGGCAACACTGACCAAGTTATGACTGTTATCCATCTCAGCATGGATTTTCAAAGGAAGGGCACATCCGTGAGGTTTTTCTGTGTGCCTTTAATGATACACACACAAACACACACACAGCAACTATGAAAACTGGAGGCCTGGACAGTTGAACAGCTGACAGGGACCCTGGAAAGAGTTAAAGAAACAGTGGAAGAAGTCACTGGCAGCCTTTCCATGACTTGTACTGGGCTTTTTGATGATGCCTTCACTATTTCCAAAACATCCCAGACAGAGAGGCAGGGGGAAAGCAGAGGGGAGCTTTCTAAGTGGATTAAACCAAGACAAGACACTAGAGCTGAACTCTGCCTTTCCCCCTGAAGAAGAGGTGATGTGTGCTGGGAGTGAGTGTGAGCCACTGCCTGAAGCTTAGACTGGGCAGGACCTTGGAGCTCAGCAGCACTGGGCAGCAGCTGCCCTCACACAGCCTATGGTACCATCCCCAGTGAGAGCCATGTGCTGTGTGGCCTGTGCCATGAACCCTGCATGTGCCTTGGTGGGAATGGGATGCTGCCAATGCTCTCAGTGTTGGATTTCAAGATTTAAGTCCCTTGTTTACTCTTTCCCTTCACTGCCAGGGGATTAAAGACAAAACTACCCCACTTCTGAAAAACCCTACTGGCTGCTCTCTTGGGCATGACTGCATGTAACTCTTCCTCAGGCTTGCAGAAATATGTTTTAACAAAAATGCCAGACAATTTTAGCAGAAGCAGTCGAGTGCAAAATGCTTTTCTGAGCATGTTGGCACCTCTGGCAGAGCCCATCCTGTTCCTGTCACCCCTCAGGCTCTCACCCAGCAGCCCACTCTGATGAAGCACAGCAGCATCCCAGCTAGGTAGGTCCTCAAATGTCAGGGCTGAGAGATAATTCAAAATAAAACTGAATAGGAAGAAAAAAAGATGCAGGGATGGGCTCCATTTTTCCCCACAGTGTGTTTCCCAGCTGAGGCATGCCTGGAACAGTCAGTTCCTGGCCTGTGGATTTATGGTTTGCCATGAGAAGGCTTTTTAAGGGTCTCCATTTCTCCAGTGTTACAGGCAGAGCATCCATGCTTCAGGCACTCCAATTCACTTGTCCCTCTGGAAAGTCTCAGTGAGACTGGCATGGGTACCCAGCTGCACCATGGTGCAGCTGTCCCATTGCAATAGCTTTGTAACATAATTAAATTAAAAAAAACATGCTGGGAAAAACTGTGAGGTAACAAGAGTATTAGTTATGATGTGCAGCATCAGTCAGGGCCTTTCTTTTTCTCATTAAAGTGAGAAATTTCATTAAAAGAGAGGTTTTCATCCCATGTAAGCCAAGTTCTCAGCAAGAGTCAAGAGGGGCTCTGTACAGTGGGCAAAGCTGTGGACATTTCTGAGCTGGACCAGCAGTTTTTGCCTTGCTTCTGGTTGTATCTGCTTGACCTTAACATTGCACAAGGTAGTGTTTTTTTTTTTTTTTTGCATTTCTTTAGTTGTAATGTGAGTTTGCTGGCTAAACACATGTGGGAACATCTGTTAGCAGTTATACATGTGAATAAAAATCCCTCATGATTTAACAAAGAGCCATGTATGGATAAATGAGAGAAGCAAAAGCCAAGATCTTGCTGAGACTCATCATTAATCTTCTCCAACTAGTCTGTTTTTCCATGGGCTTGCCTATGCCAGCACAGGTTTTGAACCGTGGTCATGGCTGTTCAGAGGAATCCTGTGGACTGCTTGTGTCAGCCTTTACCGTGTTGGTTGGGCTTGGTTTGCTCCAGCTATCAGTGTGTTGTGTTTCCTATGACAAACTTACTTTTATGCTTATAACTACTTCATAGTTATAAATATTTGTGTGGGGCCATGCTTGACAAACTAGATTTCATCTGAGCAGGGATGCTCTTTTACCAAATTTTACTGCACATCATCACGCATCGTGTTAGGGTGTGGTCACAAAAAGATGATCCAAGCTGGCTGCAGGATGGCTTAGTCTTTAAAAAAGCAGTAGAAACAGCTAAGAAAGGGAAAGAGCAGTGGAGAGACATGGGCTCCTTGATGGGGGCGAATCCCTACAGCACTCTGCTGCTCACCCTTGGCAGCTTGGAATGTGCTCCCAGAACAGCATTTGGGAGCACAGGCACGCACCTCCACGGAACTCCACCAGGAGGGAGCTGCTTCATTCTGCAGTGATCCGAGTGACATGATCTATGCTTAACAGCTCTCTGGCTGTGCACAGCCCTCCAGCTGGCAGAAAATAGGGCTGGGGGTTGGCAGGCAAGGGCCAGATTGTCTCTGACCTGCTGAGCACACGCACTCACACGTGCAAACACGGTCTGTGTCACTGCTTCTGCTCAGCCTGATCTTACCCCCCCCAAAGCTGGTGATCCCTGGACAGGCCCAGCAAACCTGCTCCACTGCTTTGCTGGCCACACCCTCTGTAAACTAAATGCCCATTTGCTGCATTTAAGGGCCACTTCTTGAGCTGGACACAGGACACTAAGTAGTCTTCTGCAGCCTCAGTGCTCATTGAACCCTCCCAATGGCCAGGGGTGACACCACTGGGGGGGTACTTGGGGGTGAGATGATGATCCACACTTGTGCTTCCTTCCCCCACCCAAAAAGGGTAGGTTGTCACAGGTGCCCCTCAGAGACCCCACAGGGTGCTCTGCAAACCTCCACTCAAGAATCCCCATGCCACACAGGAGAAGCGTGGGTTGACTGATGCCTGAAAGGAAAGAGCTAGCAAGTAAATCCAAATTAATTGTTAAATCTCTGGATGTAAAAATAATCTGGCTTTTAGAAAGCAATTTATTTATGCTTTCAGTATGTACTTAAATATTTATGAGAAAAAGGGGGGAAAAGGTCTGCTCTGACATAGGGCTATTGTTGTAGCAATGGTCTTTGAGATAAATGGAAGTAAATTAGCCTGATGTTTTATTTACATCCAGAAAAGCAATAGATAAACTCTTCTTGTGATGGATTTTCTTCATTAGCTGGGCGAATGCCTAAGGTACAGCTCTTGACATTGTTTCTTCCATGCAGTTAGACAAACAGTTTATCAAAGGAGTATAAAATTGTCAGGAAAAGAAGCAGATTAATGGCCAGTAAAGTGAAGACCATTGAATTTATGATATAAGTAGCAGTATCACTGAAGCTCAAGAAATGGCTTATTAGATAAGCACCATGTACACACACGGGGGAAGTGCTGAGCCCCCCCTGGATCTGCCGCACTGTTGGTAGCTGCTTCCCAAATTCCAGTGGGATGGTCTCCATACTAAGATTTCACCTCCCTCCTCCTTCCCTCCCTTTAGGTTTGGGTTTATTCTGTAATTCTCTCATTTGAGCTTGTGAACATATGATTTCCTCTCAATTAAAAACCCTTAAGACTTCAGAGACGGTAACTTTGTCTTCATGTCTGTGCTGCTGTAACCATTTTCTGCAACCTATTTTGGTAACTTTGGCTGCTTTTACACTGTGATACAGTGATAATCATGCTAATATCAACAACAATAATGTACAGGTCTTATGATTCTTTGTAAAAAATCCCCCAGCATTAGCAACTTATGGATCCCATATGGTTCTTGAAGCAATTACCTCTGGAAAGATAATTACCTGCCAGATAATGCAAATGGAAGAAAGGAGACAGGGAACCTTGGAGAAACAAAACATTCCTGGGGATGCCAGAGGGGCTGTGCTTAAGGGCTCCCAAGGTCTCTGCTCTGCCAGCCATGGGCTCAGGTTTTCAAGGTTCAGAAGAGGGATTTTGGGTACAAGGACGACTAAAAACCAGCGCCATGAATCTTAGTGTCCAAGTGCTGTCTCCAGCAGGTGGCATTGGCTCGACAGGCTGCCTTTTCCCAGTGCTTGCCAAGAGCATCTTAAAAGCTTCATCTCTGGACTGGCAGATTTCAAGATGCTAAAGTATCATTAAGTCCCTAATCCCTTTGCAGCCTAATCCACCCAGCTGTACTTTATATCTCTTCACTAGCACCATCTTCCACAACCCTCCCCCCCCCCCCCCCCCTCAATTATTCTCTTTCCAACAAAAATCTAAAGTTATGGAAGCAGAGCATTGCTCCATGCTGGAAGCAAGACAGAGCAAGTGGTTACTTGAAGAACAAATTGCCACAGGACATTTTGAATGGGCCCTGCAGCTGTCCCTGGGATGGATTTTTTAAAAAATACATCTTTTAGAGCTGTGTGCATCCAACCAGATGCAGATAACACAAATCCAACCATGCTCTGGGGCTTTGAAATCCTCTGGTTTGTAAGCAAGACAAGCCAAAGATAGGAACAGCCTCTCCCAAACAGGAGTAGTTTTCTACCCCCAGACTATCACCTATCACCATGTGGTCCTTGGGAATTTCCCTGGGTTTTTTGCTTCGCTCCTGACTGAAGGACCTCCCCCACTTTTTCTCCTCTTCTGAGATGAGCTGAGCCACTTTTTAATTCCCCTGGGCCAGCATCACTAATCCAAGAGATGACTTGGGTGAAAAGAGATTTCTTGCATCTGGCACCCTGGAGGCCCTCTTGGGACCCCCTGATGCCAGCTACAGGCAGGATGCTGCTCATGCCTCCATGCAAGGGGTGGTGAGGCAATGCATGTCCCTCCAACTTCTGACCCTGGCTTGTGTTTGGATACCACAGGAGCTTTTTTTCCCCTCCTCAGTCCCTGTCCAAGTTCCAGGTTAGGCAGTTGGACTCACTGTTTTACTTCCTTTTGGATGAGAGGCTGTAGTTGGTGATGTCTCTGCATCGTCAGGCAGAAGGGAGGCTCGTGTGGCAGGAGAGATGAAGACAGGCAGGGACTGAGACATCAGCTCTTTTCTTTCAATTTGTGAGTTCTCTTGCCAGCACTAGGAACTAATTTGTCAGTCTGCAGAGGTATTAACACAGCAAAGGAGTTGCCTGGTTTTCCCCCACCTTTCTGGAGGAGGCAGTGTGTGGTGATGCCACATCTGAAAGGGGTGGGTGAAGATTTTTTCCCACTAGGTGCTCAGCCCTGGGAAGACAAAGAGAAATTCTCCATGGACAATGGTTCAATCCTGTCCCCAGTCCAGCCAGATAAATATGCTGGGGTTTCAATCCAGGTACAGGGAAGAGGCCAAGGAAAGCCTGAGTCCTGACTGTGCACAGAAATGGAACAGGATGTGCCCATGCAAGGGTATTTCCCTGGCAAGAAGTGAGCATGACTCTGTGGTGCTGCTGGCCGGGCTCTCTACTTGAGCAGGTATGGTACCACCTCCTCCAGTCCTGCTTTTTTAGTGAGCTTTGTTCCCTTGGAATTAATGTATGGCTGCATCTAAGCAGGGATGGAGTTTTTATTGAGGATGAGGTAAGTGGATAGAGTGGCGCAGGCTACACTGTAAATGTTGCTGTATTTTTGCACGTTGTTTGGTTTTAATTGCTCATTCTGGGCATCTGGGGAAAGCTTGGAGTAAGCAAAGCATGTTACATCCCAGTGCTCTTTATGTACATAAACAATTGGAGGTTTATTGCCTTGACCTTCCCTGAAACAAGTTCTTGGCTCCTCTGAGTTAAATCTTGGGGGATAAAAGGGATCTAATAAGCTGAGCTGCAGATTTGGGCTTCTAGGAGGCACATCTAGGTGCCAACAAGATACCAGGAGGCTGAGATTTGCCACAATTGGGACAAATCTTTTTAAATGGCTTTTGTTCTGTTCACTGGGGTCTGCCAGCTCTGCTCCTTGCCAACAGTAAATAGTCTGGGAGCAGGGAACTGATGATTGTATTAAATTTAAGGCAATTCAGCATGGTTTTACTTGATTTGGAGTGCAGAGGAGAGGTGGCACAACATCTATGCACAGAATGGACAGGTTAGGTCAGATGCTTCCTGCTTTATTATCTGAGCATGAAACATGACATCACAGGGAAAGAGTCATAATTAGGTGTTCCTAATCCTGCCTATTTGAGTCAAAACTGTAAACTATGAGGGCAGAGAGCAAAGGCTTCTACCGAAGGCCAGAGCAATTTGCTGAGGAGCTTAACTGGAGGGTAGCACTCAGTGCCTGTGCAGGGACATTATATCAGCTGCAGCTTATTCCCTGCCTTTATTTTTACTCCTCTTCTAGAAATGGGACACAACCAGTGTGGCAGATATCGCTACTTCAGCTAGGCATGGCCTTTCCAAGCCTGATCACAGTTCAAGAGTTGGGGGAAAAAAGCTCCAAAAAGGCACAGCCATGCTTCTGTGGTGACAGCCCCTGGGTCTTCACATCCTGGGGCTCCGCTCCAGCCCAGCCCCAGGCTGTGAAGAGACAAAATCTGCTCAGCCCTTCCCTGCCTCTCCCACCTGGTGATGCTTTTGCACTTACCCTTCTAAAAAGTCTCATCTTCCTGAGGCATTTTGATTGCTCTAGGTAGACACTGCCCTTTTTTTGCCTGCAGCATTATCAATTCCCTGCCCCTGCCTGCTGGAGCTGCTTCTTGCACACTCCACAAAGCAGCCAGGCACAGTCCTGTTTTAGGTCCTTCTGCCCACGTCCTGGCTTGCCCTCACATTAGCTTTAGGGGCAGGGGAAGGGCTTGGAAATAGGAAACATTTGGGTGCTGAGAGGCAGGGGAAGCAGGTACCCACTGGCTTGGTGGGAGCAGATGTGTCAGTACAGGCACCTGCATGGATATGGACAATAATTTCTCTGTCTTTGCAGAACTACGGCCTTGAAGTTTGCCTCTTTTATTCTCTAGGGACCACTGACTGCAGAAAACAGATGCCATCTGTCCATCGTGCCTTGTAAATCAGATTTTAATCATCTCAGGGAGAGGTCTGTCTCCAGCTGAGTGCTGCAAACCAGGTCTGCAGGAGTTACTCTGCAAAATTTACATTTCTGAGATAGGTTAGTGATTAGGGCTCCAGCTTCATTCCTGAGGCTGAAATCCAATTTCTCCCCCTCTCTCATATTTCCTGGCTGATGGTGGAAAATATCTTAGGCTATGCCTGAATTGATCAGGTAAGTGCAGATCTGTTTCTCAGCTCCCAGCTGACCTCCCTCCCCAACACACTCTGCAGCATATCTGCATCCAGCGTGGGCAGGGAGGCTCCCATAATGAAGGACACCACTGAGTCAGGACTGAGAGAGGCACCTCCAAGATCCAGTTTTGCTCCATGAAAACTGAAGACACAGATTGCAGAGGTGCTGGTGTTGGAGCTTCTGTCTCCTCTGGCACTACCGGTGCCTGATTCCCAGCAGCTACAGGCTTGCCTGGTGGATAACATGTTTGTTCCAGGGGCTGCTGCAGCAGGTTGCAGTGGGCAGTGGGGGAGAGAGCCAGGGAGGGAAATGGCTCAAGATCTGACTCTCTCTGGTCTTGTGCAGTTCTTACATAGTTCTGTAAGGTGAACAGTGTATTCCTACAACAATAAAAGTGCGCTGCCAAGGATGGTCACAAGCATAGGTGAACTGTCCTTGTCCCTTTTTTCAAATTATTATATATTGCAAAATCATTGCAGGTATTACAGGGAGGCTGCAAAACAACTTCTTTGTGAGTAAAGAATCAATAATTTGTTTTCTTCTTCTTTATATGAGAACAATACCATAAAATCATGTTGGTTTATTAAAAAAGCAATACCCTCCAAGCACAAATGACAAGGCTGATCACAGCCTGTCTGTGGGGAGATATAGCTCATTTATTCACAGCCTCTATGGACTTATTTTTCAAAAAAGAGCTTAGCAAAGCCTCTAAAAATGTGGTTATTTATTAGTTGGCATTGCAAAGTCTTGACCCCCATCAGAGGAACTTCCAGGGAAGAGCAGACAGAGCCCAGTGCTACCTGCTGGAAGCTTTGAAACAAATCTCTGCCTCTTCTCCTCCATCCTCAAAAAGGAGATTTGCCAGGCAGGATGGTTCCTCACAGCTGTCCCAGGTCATTCACCTCTGCCATTTTACACAAAAGATGTGCATAGACATCCCAGGCTGTGTATCATCACATCACAAGAGGGTGGTTACAGCAGTCATATCCTGGGATGAGTCAAGTCCTGTCAGCTCATCAAAACCCAAATTTAATGGTTATAATGATGCTACCATTAATTTTTTTAATGTGATGCCATTAGAGTTTAAGCTCTTGCAATGGTACAAGAGAAGAAAGGTGCCTCCTGTCAGCATCTTCTGACATGCTTCAGAAGCAAACCTGCATCCTTGGTTCACATGAATTGGGGCAGCCATCATCCATTTTGCACAAAAATCCTTTTCCCTCACCTTTGCAGTGCAGTGGAGATTGCAGCAGTGCCACACATCAGTGAACTGGAGGGGGTGAGGGCACAGAGGCAGCATGGGTCATGTGGAAACCATTTAATGGGGAATCAGTAAAGGAAATGCCCCCTTGTCCTCCACCTTCCTGTCCCTTACACCCCCTCGGGGAGTTGTTCTGTACAATATCTCCGTGGAGATGCTTGGGCTGGAGCTCTCTAAAGGTTTTGGCAGGGCTCATCAGGCAGGTATGAGGTGTTTGATGAGCAAATTCTAGAACTAAGGGCTAATAAGGGGTAGTGTGGTACCCAGCTACTGGGGAGAGCCCAGGCTCCAATGCATAAGCCCCCCACAGTGCTGGAATTCATTTTAATCAGCACTTACACAGGAAGAGAAAATATTCCCCATTTTTTTTCCTTTAAAATTAAATCATTCATTCAACCAACACCCTAATGAGCCACCAACAGATGTGAAATGAATAAATATTTTAAAAATAGTTAAATTAAACATTGAAAAACACCCCCATCTCTGTTCTGTAGGTAGTGTTTGGGGAACTAGTCTGGAGTGGGGAGAAGGTGGAGCACCCCCTTTCCAGAAAAGCAAAGAAGACTGCAGATTAAACCAATTCTTGAACTGGTTTCTAATGACCTCGCTGCAGCTTTTCCAGGTGAATCAAAGAAATTAAAATCCTTGGGCAAAACAAATATTTCCATTCAAGTCCTGTTGTCTTCCTAATCTTCCCCCCAAATCCTTATTCCTGACCCAGATGCTCAGCCCAGTTTCAGTTATGAGGATGCTAGGACTGAGGGGTCACACCTATTTCCAGGTGAGACTGTATTGTCTGAAGGATGTTGGAATCATCACCTTACTGGAGCCCAGGGAGCCCTCAACAAGGCTGGCTTTGTCCTAGATCCCTCTAAGGGATCCTTCACTTGTGGTCTTTCTCACAAGCACTGTGATTTCTCCTTTCTTTCTTCCTCGGCAAAGGAAGAGAATTTAAAGATTAAATCCTGCTGAGAAATTAAAAAGTCATAGGTCCCTTGAGACAAAAAGAACAACTAAACCCAACTGCATGAGCAGGGAGACAGCTTTTCTACATGTTGGGGGAAGTTTGGTAGGAAAATATTTCTCAGATGAGCTCTCTCCCTCTGGTTTGGATTAATAGCTTGGATCCAACTTCACTACTCCCATAACAAATAAATCTTAAACCATAACTATCCCAAGAGAAGAAGTATCTGCTGGATGTCTTTTCAATGCTGCATTATTTTCCTCTGTAAAGCATTCCTCTTTTAAAAGCTCCCTGGCTCTTCACAGCTTATTTCCCTTGGATTTTATAGAGATGTTGGTAGCATACACATGCAGACAGCTAAGCTTCCAGGTGGCAACATACACAAGATACATGTGACAAAAAGTATGAGGCAAGATGCTACCAGCAAAACAATGTTCAATTTACTGCTTGTGAATTATGCATGAGGAGACCCAGACATAATTTTTTTTTACATATTCAGCTATTAGTCAAAATTATTTGACACTCTACAAGACCCTACCACCAGTGTCCGCAGTCCCTCTGCAACCATCTCTGTCACAGGCTTCTCCTGCCCAATGGGATGAAGGTTTGCCTGTTTTTTTCCCCATGGTTTTGGAATCTTCTCCAGCTCCAGAGAGGAGCCTATGCTGAGATTACATTTCCATTGTGTTGGAGAACTGGGGGATGTTATTAAACAAGAACTCAGTGTATTGTTTGTACTTCTCTTAAACTAATAAACAATAGACATTCCCTTCAAAGGTAAAGGAATAGCTAATAAAACACTCACAAGCTCTATCTTTCAACCCAAATAAAATCCCATCCAGATGCCAAAGGAATCCTTAAACCCAAGCATTGAACTTGATGTTGAAATGTCAGCCCCCAAACATGAGAAGAATATGTCCATTTCCTCAATGTGTCTGGGAAGAGCCAGATTTTGAAGGGCTTTATGTTTCACTTTTGCCATTGGGTAGAACAAAATATTTCACCTAAAACCTGGTAGTCATACATCAGGTCTTTGAATGCCTGCAGAGAAGTCCTCAAGCAGTTCTCAGCTCCAGGTGCAGAATGAGTTCGGACAGCTTTTATCTCCATTTTAGCAAAACAGAGCAAAACATATTCTACTCCACAATTTTTTTCATATTCCCCTCAAATGAAACCCTTTTTTATTCATTGCATTTTCTCTGAAGATGGAAGGAAAAAAGTAAATGTGGACAATAAAGGGGAACATAAGTAGCTGCACTGAGATAACCCTCTTGCCTGGCAGAGGTCCTCTAGGTAGAGAGCTTGAAACACCTCAAGGAGGAAACAACTCTGATAAATGATGGGGAGCAAGGCCAACACACGCATAGGTTCTCCATGGTCCTCTGACTTGGCCAGAAAACAGTGGAAGAGGACAGGGAAGCTGCCACCAAATGCAGAGAGGATTTAATCCCACTTTTGCAAACAGCCCAAGAGCATACTTCTGAGGTGGGAGGTGACGCACCAGTCCCATCCAGACCTGGCAAAACCTGGCCTTGCACCATCAGACCCACTTGGTCTTTTCCCTGGCTTGCTGCTACTCTGCTGGCACCAGGGGAGTGGCTGATGAGAGCTGGCAGGAGCCTGGGCACGTGGTCGAAAGCCAAAGAGAAACAGGGAAGATGTGGCACTATGATGGCTTTGGACCAGCTGGAATGGTCGAACTGAGTTAACTGAGGAGAAAATGGCTCATATCTCACCAGGGACAAGGTGACCTGTGGGACTTGGCAGGGGACACCAGATGAAAACCACCACCATGTGCCAATCCCCTGCTCTTTCCCAGCCTCGGCCCTGGAGCATCACCCTGGCGTCACCACGGATGCAGCTTGGATAATGGGAAAACAGAGTGAGCCCACTGGCAGCAGCATTTTCTTTTGAAGCCCTGCCATCGCACATGGGATCCTATTCCGACAGACTTTGAGCTGCCTTCTTAGCTAAACTGGGAAATTATTTACCCTGAGCCACACCTCCAAGTGAACAATGGCAACTTGGTCTTGGTGATGCCTGGTCTCAAACCACTAAATCAAGCACTTGGTGTGCTGTAGAACCATGGCTTCCAGTAGGCAGGATGTTGAAAGAAACACTGTACATTGAGGTCTGAAATATCTGGAGCTCTTGGCAGCCCGGGAAATATCCGGGCTGAGGTAGCAGCAGGTGCACATCAGGTGGGCATAGAGGTACCAGTGTGATTATTTAAATGATTTAAATGGAAACGGACAAAACCTATTAAAATAAATTGCACTGGGGTTACGCTTCTTGTTACCTCTGCTTCAAGCTGTAGATCTGCAATTAGTTTGCATTTATGGACACTTAACATTTTTAAAGTGTTTCAAAACACTTTAGCCTAAAAACATGAATTTCCAGTCTGTTTAGATTTTGTGGAGAGGAACAGGTTCCCCTGTGAGCCAGGCAGCTCCAGAGTTAAACAATAGATGGATCCCTTTTACAGCCACTGCCAGATTTCCCCTCCTGCTGTATATCCATACAAAGGTAAGCAGGCTCCCAAGGCAGTGAGGGTGGCTGGAGCCCCCACTGCGGCAGAGTCCCAGCAAAGGAGGCTGTGCTGGCAGCACTGCACACCCATGTGTTCCATGGGGCTCCATGTTGGTCTCTTTCCTGGTAAGCAATGACATTCAAGGGCCTGATTTTTGTTTGTTCCACTGCAATCCGTGTGGTTGTTTACATGAAGGCAAAGGGTATGAAAAAAGCTATCAGACCAGAACAGGGGTAAAAAGGGAAAAGCTCTATGCAGCTACAGCTGGACGCATTGACTACACCTGGCTGTGTTCAGGCATGTTTGCTTGCTTCTGAAGCTGTTGATCACCTAATGGTGATCTGTTTTTCCAACAGATTATGTGGGATTGGCTGTTAAGATACTCTTTAATTCCACCAAGCAGAGAGGTTTTCCAGCTAAATGGCTTGTCTGGCCTGGAGCAGCACAAACCAAGGTGCACTACTGCTCCACATGGGTCACTTTGTGGGTCTTTTTTTCCCCTGAAATGTTCCTGCTTTGAAACAGAGCTGAGAAAGCAGAGCCAAAATCCTTGCCCAGAACTGTGCCATTTATTTGTGTGTGGCGCTTACCTAGGTGGAGCTACCACTGAGGATACATCAAACTGGCCACCAGTATGCTCTTGCCTTCTATGGGATAAGGATTAACTCAGCAAGAGCAGGGTAAGAGCAGTGGTGCTCACCTTGGGAAAAACCACATTGACAGCTGGTCCATCACAGCCTGGGGTTACATACCTTCCACCCTTCTCCACACCACTGCTATAGTAAATGTACTCTGCTGGTCAGAGATTTCCCAAACCTGGGCTGCAAGAAACGTGGGCTTTTTTTTGGTTTTTGGTTTTTGGTTTCTTTTTTTTTCTTTTCCTGAGGAGAATGCTCAAATTAGGTCCTTTCTCAGAAGGGTGGTGACACCTAGAAGGGAAACATGCACTGTAGAGAATGAGGCTAATTGCTCTTTGATAGTTTTTTTTCTGCCTACCAGCTTTGCAGCACAGTTTTGGGAGGAAAAGGCTGCCCTGAGGTTTGCACTGAAAATTCTGCACTGCAGACAGGCAGTGCAGGTCAGCCCCACCAATTTCCAAGCCCTGCTTCTAGCCTGGGAAAAGGAAAATGGAACAAATAAGACACAGTTAATCAGAACCCCCTCTAGACCCTAATCAATTGCTGAAAAATGTTTCAAACCCAGTTTTGAATTTTGAAAGATAGCTCTGGAATTTAGATATTTAATAAAAAATTCTCCCTAATAGAGTTTGGTTCTTTAGTTTGGTTTGGTTTTATTGGGGCTTTTTTTTGTGGAGGAAAAGTTGTCAGAGAAATGGAATGTTTCTCACAGAAGCAGCTGGGACATGTGACGGTGGTGTTTGGCCCTTTGGAGCTGCAGCAGAAATGTCTCTTTGTCCCCTTTCTCCAAGGATACAGCATCTTCCAGGCATCAGCATCAACCAGAGGATGTCCTACAGAGTCACCTCCTGCCCAAAATTTAGCAAGTGAGAGGTGCGAAAAGAACAAGAACTGAAAACATCTGAAACCCTCACTCCCAGACAACTGAATCCCATTCTTCCACCTCAGCAAACAGCATTTCAAATTGCTCCTCTGAAGCATCATCACCATCCTGAGGAAGGAATTTGAAGGAAGAAGAAAGAAAAGCGATTTTTCACAGCTGTCTGGCTCTGAAACGGAAAAAGTACTCATGTGTGGAGGAAAGCACCTTTCTCTGTCAGAAGGAAATAGATGAAAAAGATGTTTATGAAATATGGAGGACAGCACTCGTCTTCCATTGTCCTGCAGTAGCATTGCTGTCAGGAGCTTCCTGGCCACAGCTGGAGACACAGATGTTTTCTCATTAAGCTCTCCCCCTGCTCCCCTCTGCCTAAAGTCCAGCTCAACTTTTTCATCTTCTAACGGCAAAACAGAAGATGGAATATCGAGAAGAGCAAATAAAATGGACAAAGTAATGGAAAATTATATAAATCCTGGAAAAAGAGGAGCAGAATTGAGATGAGGACTTGCACAAACAGCAAATCTTGGAGTGCCAAGCTAAAACAAAAGGCTTCAATTTACAGTCCTATGCTGGTGTCTCACCCAAAAATCACCCCAAAGCAGGAGATCCATTGGAGCCCACACAGCAGCTCCTGCCACAGTACCTATTCGTGGATAGCAGCAGGGATCTGGCAGGTTTTTGCCAGTCAGACTGAAGAAGCAGGAGGAATTGACTCATCACAGAAACATCACACCATTATGAACATCCACAGGATAACACTGCTGGAAACACATAGCAAGAAAACAACATTGCTGCTGGGGATGGAATGCCTGCAGACTGTTCCACCTCCATCCACCTTACCCACAGCTGGCTGGCTATTGTTAGAGGCCAGGATATTATTAAAGCAAGGAGAGACTCAGGAGCAGGGAGTCTCTAGGGCAGGGAACAGAGATGTTACCCTGAGTGGATCTGTCGGTGGATGCTACACTATGCACACAGGGACGTGGCTAACCCAGAAGGTAAACTGGGCAATTGGAAAGAGCTGTTTGAATACACACCCAACAAAGGGAAACCCAGTTAAATTTTAAAGGCAGCACATTTGAAAACGGCAGGACTAAGCGGCATTTAAAGGCGGTGATCATTGCAAAGTTATTTCAAGCAAACAGGAGGCTATTCCATGCATCTGTTTGAATGTGCCAACAATTAATTTAGTAATCAGCATGTTCTGAAGGGACAACTTGAGAGGGTGACAAGCAGGGCTAGGCCCTTGATCAGTATAAATTCGCCATGGCCCTCTGTGTTGCAGCCAGCCCCATGCTAGCAGAGGGTTTGGCTGAAAGCTCCTCAGGAGGGACATGTTGGGGGAGGTGACTTCTCTTACATAAGGACGGTGATGTGCCTCACACACGTGCAGATGGTGATGCTTCTCATACCACCCACAGCACAGATGGACTGTCAGTCATCACACTGAAAGCCATTCCAAGACTGTGCCTACCCCAGGTCCAGCAGGGAAAAATTAAGTGCTCTTTTACCCACTAAACCTATCCTGCCTTTCACCAGCATAGACATCAGAAGCAAAAATGTTATAGAAATAAGTCTGCTATTTATACAGCTCAGCAGAAGAGATGCAGCAATAAAGATGCCAAACTCACTTTTTTATTCAATGCAAATTAAATGATGATGTGCTTATAGAATTCCTTTCACTCAGGGATCCCAGAGAGCCCTCTTTGCTGTGGACTTGGACTGACTCCTGCCCTGAGGAGGCTGAAGGCTTGTGTCAGGGTCCTTACCAGTCCACCTGCAGTAAATGTGCCTTTGCCTTGGACCCATCAACACCAACAGACTACAGGGTGTTGAAATGAATAATATCCTAAGTGTCTTCACTTAATTTGGGTCTTGTGAGGTGTTGATGTCTTGGGACAAGAGACATCCACAGATCTGAGAGCAGTGGACATGCAAAGCCCTAAGAGATGGAGGAAATAAAGTGGCTTGAAATGGAAGAAAAAAATAAAAATTTTAAAAGTCAACAGACAGCTTTAACAATCATGTCATACATGTAATATATTTAGCTCTTAGAGACTGAGGTGATAAACCAAAAAAGGTACTTTGCAAAGTCCCAAGTTACTGCTCTTAAGAGTTACCATTTCCTTAAGAAAAGGATCTGTCAATAAAGAATCAGGAGAGGGGAGAGAAAGGAGACAGAAACATCTCAATTTGAACTCTGCAGACCCAAGTATTTTGATTGACTATCTCCAGTCACCTCCTGGGGCTGTAAAACCCACCCTAGGTCACCAATCTGGGCTGCAACTAGCCCATCACTGCCCGCCCCTGGGTAATACCCATGGAGGTATTACCATCAACCTGCAGCTCCTGCTCCAACATCTCATGGGTCCAAGTCCTCCAGTTCCTCAGTTCCTCTTCATCCTCATGCATGTCAGTAAGAGCGCTCCCACAGCTGCTAGCTGGTCCTTCCACTTGGACTATTTAGAAGGAGATATGAAAGGGCAGCCAGAGGAAATCCCCCTGGATGATCCATCTCTGCAAGCACAGACAAATCCAGCAGCAGCAAGTTCAAGACTAGCATCCTGCACTGCTCCCAAAGGGTTCTGGACTTAATCCCAGATACTTCTCTTCTTCCAGGACAGTGTGGCCAGACAGCACCAGAGAGCATAATGTATTCCCTTTGGGAGCAGAAATAAATGATACAGTGGTAGAAGTTCCAAGTCTCTTGCACAAAGCAACTTGTCAGGAGCCCCAAAAGCTCACTTGAAAATGCTCTCCTGGATATCGACTAATCCAGCTCCAGTCCCGCCTTCCTGCACACATGAGAGATGCAGCCTCAGCCCCTGTGCACAGAGAGTCTGCATTCACTATAGGACAGAACTTTAAATGATGCCAGGCAAACATTCCTGGTCCATTCAGAAGTTGCACTGATGGAGAGAAGCAAGGGAAACAAAGTGCCCATGGGACAGGGGAGGTCTGGGGCTGAGAAATGGAACGGGCCTGCAAAGCACTGATGGCAAAGTTATTAAAAGAAAGAAAATGTACTGTGGAAAGATGCCAGCACTCCAGAGCAGTTCTTGAGGTAGTATAAATCAGCGTAGCATTACCGTGCCCAGTTTATGACAGCTAGAGGCTGCACCAGGGGCTCTCACTGCTATGTGCTCTGGCAGAGGAGAAATTAAGGTGTAGCAGTGAGATGCCACCACAGACACTTTTACACTGGGTAGATGTTGGAGGCAAATGGCAACATCACCAGCACAACTTCCGTGTTCAGCTACCTCAGAATTTGAAAATGAAAAAGCCCTTATTTTTTTTCCACCTCATAAATTACTCATAGCACTGATGAGGAAGACAGAACGTGAATGCACATTTTTGGAAAGCACATTTGATTATCTTCTGGAAAAAACGAGTCTCTCTCTTTCTCTGAACACAAGAGACTGTTTCATGTCACAGTTAAGAGCACAGAAACCCACATATATGATACTTCATTGCTCTGTAGCCAATTCTGTTAATTAGTCATTAGGATACGAGAAGAAAATAGTTAATGTGCTGTAACCAATCTGCAAATGTTACAAAATCTGCAATCATATGGAACTAATTTTAAGTGAAATGGGATGATCTACAAATTACAGGCAAAGGATTACTACAAAAGGCACAAAGAAAAGCAGGCAGGAAGGCAACAAGCAGATCAATATCCCACTGAGGACGAACAATGGCTAGAAGAACACAGGCAGCTCACACACCCAAAGAAAATTTTTTTGGGAACTGATACAAAATGAATGCTGACTAAATTTCAGATGTCTGAAGAATCATTCAGTACCAAATAGGATACCAACAATAACACCTTTGCAAGAGCCAGCAGGATGGCCACTGGCCACAGGGTGACCTTCAGCTTGAATGGATGTGAGGATGCAGGACTGCTGCAAAACCCTTCTGTAAGTGGGTTCATTGGCCAGTGAACTCCTGGGGAGCCACAGGTCCTGGAGTCTTCCCTGAACAGCTTGCTTTCACTGTCATCTTTTAGGAAGCCTTTCTCACTCTGCTCTGACATATATGGTGTGGAATGTGCAGTCACACGGAGCCTTTGGGGAACAGCTCAAATACTCACTTCAGCAAGAAGCCCATTTGTCCTAAGAAAACAACAATGGGAATATTCCCATACCCCTTTAAAATATCAAGGCAAAAACCCTTAGTTGGCAAGGTTACAACTGCAAAGCAAATGCAGACTTTAGGACTCATGTTCTGTTTCTTCTCCTCCTTTAAATCATGAACACATTTGAAAACAAAGCAGGACATAATGAAAATGAATATACACAAGTAGCAATTGCCTGAAGGTCCAATGTTGTGTTTTGCTCATTTTTCAATCCTTCTGTTTCTTGTCCAAATTTGTACAGCCATTTGTACTCCCCCTCTCCTTAGAACCCATATTTATGATCCTGCCTTGAGATGCTCTTCTATCAGCCCAGAAAGCAAGACATTTATACTACTCTTCAAATGTCCATCCAGACCTTGGGAAGGTGTGGACTGGGAAGGAGAGGAGAAGAAAGCACTTTTCCTTTTGCTTCAACACTGGTTATAAACTACACAGGGTGCCATTATCTATCAGGGAAACATCTCACAGTCCTGCCCCTTCTCCCCTCCTCAAGAACTGCACTTGTGACTCAGAGCTGTTTTTCAAAGACAGTGCCATTTAGGGTCTCCAGCTGAAGCAGATCTGATCAGGATCAGGTCCAAAGTAGTCAGTGTGTTACCCTGGCAATGAAGCCAGATTCTGATCTCAGGGAAAATGAATTTAAGCCTAAAGTACTACCCCCACTGGAGTAACAGAGGTGTGAGTGTCATCAGCCTGATCCCTGCCATGTGCTCTGGCCAGCCCAATGCCCTGGCACACCTACCCGTTTCCTGCCTGACTCTGTTTCCTTCCACCAACGTCCAGGAACATCTATGCACAGAAAGCTTCCCTTTGCCACCACCTGCCTATTCCCTAGCAAACATATACCTATTAGTAGCTATTAACAACTGATTATTCTGATCAGACACACACAAAAAAGTATTTTCTTGAGCAGATTGCTGTAAATGCAATCTCTTCCCCATCAGCTCTCCCAAATTACCCCACTCCTTTCTTGCACACTTGTACAAAATTCACAAAATGAAAACTCCTAAAACACAGTAAATTATTTTATCTTCTCCATACCTTCTACCTCTTATCTGTTACTACAACCTTTTGCAATAGGGGTGCAGTAAAATCTGATTTTAAACATGAAGTTATAGTCTGTAATTGTTCTCTTCAGTCAAAATATAAATATAGGAAGCTACGGATACACTTTTTATCACAGCAATGGACAAATCTATCACAGTAATGCTTTTGGCAAATAATAAAATGCAAAAAAGTATTGAGGAGGTTTACAGCAGTTTAATGAAAGCTCTCATACAAAATCTTGAACTCAAAGTTACAGTCAAGAGTTATTGAAAAATATAACTTACAATGAAAAAGCTGATGAGAATTGCCCACTTAGCCATGGAATTAACAACTGCACTTTAACGCTGTGCTTAAATAGTCACCACACAATAGGAACAAATTTAAATCACGACCAAGGTACACACAATTCACTTCCATTCTGTTTTTAATTACATGTATTCAACATGTAATTTAACCTGTGGCAGTTACTCTGAAGAACAAAGAGGTTTATTTATTTTTTTTTTCTTTCCCAAACACTCACTGGAAATAAATACCATTGAAAGAATACATGTGGAGTGCAATAAAATGGACACTTAGGCACTGGTACAGTCTAGTCCTCTTCAGCCCTCTACAAACTACAAGACAAGAAGTTATAAACCACAGATGGAGTGGAGAGCAGGTTAGAGCTGTACAGGCAGTGCAGCAGGTTATGTACTACACAAGAGCACATCTGCAAAAGGTCCCAGGAGATTTTTGTTGAAGATACAGCGTATCCACACCAGGTATATCGTGAAGGGTTTAATGTTTTCTGAGAAGGTGTGATTCTGATGGGACAATATATAAGGCATGTAAGTGTTTTCCCCTTGCTCTTGTATCCATACTTCATATTTTACTTCTCTGACCTTGACATACCTCAGATTCCAGGGGATCTGCCAGGACACAGCAAGTTTAGCTTCACTCGTGCCCTGGACAGAGGCCTGACACTTGGCATCCCTCACTTTGCCAGGGTAGAGACTACCAGACCACTTTTGCTTCTTGGGTCCTGGCTTAGACTTCACAGTCTGCCTAATCACGTGTATGAGAGATGGGATGTTCACCTTTGTGTCCTGGTAGGCACGGAACAGCCATTCAGGGTTGCGGCAGCAGAGGTGCCGTGGCACCTCCGTGCTCTTAATGATGCGTTCCTGCTCAGCTTTGTCCAGATGAGCAATCCCACCCTGATCCCAAGGTCTGTCCGGGTAGGTTACGGTGTCTTCCCTGTCAGTGTTCTGCCAGGCAATGTACTGCAGGTCCATGCCAGGAAGGGTTGCCAGGGTTTTGTAAGGGGTGTAGTGCTCGGGGTTGATAGCATATGGGAAGAGCTCCACCACGGTGGCCCCTCTTGGCAGGAAGAGCGACATGACTAACTGGGCCCCGTGCATACTGACCAGCATGGATGCGTTGCTGATCAACCGGACAATGTCAGAAAATGAATGCTCCTCCAGAGAGACGGAAATGGTTTTCATCTGAAACTCCTGAGCAAGAGCCAGGATTAGTTCTGCTTCATTTAGGATAAGTCTGTTGATTGTCCGACTGAACACTACAATGTATTCCTCACTAGAGCTTTCCTCCAAGCTGATGTTCAATTTCTGCATCACGAATTTGGTGAACTGCCTGATCTCATTACCAGAAACCAAGATGTTAGCCTTTGGTCCTTGTGGCTGGACAAATCCATACTGGTACCAAGTGGTGATTTTGGATAGTCCCACATAGGATTTGGTAAAGCAGAGGAGCCTACCCAGGGTTTTAAGCTCCTCCCTGAGGAGGGGCTGCTTGTTACTCAGTAACTTGTAGAGGTCAAAGTGAACACCTTCACTCCACCCTTCCATGAAGAAGAGCCGCGCCTCCATATCTAAGTCAGAGAACTGCTGCATGGTGTAATAAATGGGGAGGAGGTCGTCATGAAAGACGTGCATCAGGTTGTCTGGGTTGAACCTGTTGGCAATCAGCGCCACATCAGGCACAAAGACCGGCTTTGGCATAAATTTCAGCGCAGCAGCTGGCAGCTCCACAAAGTTGAAGTACTGGGTGTTGTGATCTTCCACAGAGGAGAGGTCGAGCAGAGCTGGCTGGAACCTCCGGGAGCCCAGGTTGGGCAGCATGACGGAGGAGTTGCTGTGAAAGTAGACAAACTCCTCAGCCTCAGTAGAGTAGCAGAGGGACTCAAAGCGGCAGATGCGGTCGGTGTGCATCCTGCCAGTGCACACCATCCTGGTACCGTTCTCCACCAGGGCCTGCAGAGCTGCATGGTAGTCAATCTGAGCCTCAGAAAGTTCCTGAGACTGGCGCATGAGGACCAACTCCTCCTCCACCATGGCAGCATGATCACACAGTTTGATGTATTTCCACAGCACAGCAGCGAGGATGGACACAAGCAGGGCATTGAACACAGCTGCTATGTTCATTCTGTACTTAGATCCTAGCAGGATGACAGGTGGGGAATGCAATGGAGAGGGAGCACATCATTAACACTCTTTGGCATGGTGAGGGCAAAGACCTGTGGAAAATAAAAAAGAGGAACCATTTAAACATCAGGCTAACAGCTCCACCATAAATCATATTTAATGGACTATTCAAGAGAGTTTAGGCTTCTTTCCACAATTTTCCCCCCTTCCTGAGAATTAGGGGAAAGAAGAAAAAAAGTGACAAAGCTCTTCCCAAAACTGAAAAGAAATATAAAGCAAACAGAACTGGGAGCAGCTATACAGGAAGGCTCCTCTCTCATTTTCATTTCTATGCTTTTGAAGAAGAAAATTTAAAAAGAGTTTAAGGATGAGTTCTGTGAAGATCTGTTAGAAAGAAAAGTATGTTCTCTGGGACTCTGGATCACTCTGGTTTTTGCAGACCAGTCCCACAGTGAGAGGAAATAGAGCACTGCAATCACTGGGCCATCTCCACTGAGCGACCAAGCTCCTCCTTCAGCTCTGTATGGCTGAGAGCACTCGGCGTGCCCTCACCTCCACTGTGCAGGTAGCAATAGCTCCAGGAGCACTGCCAGGGCAGATTTCGCTACACTTCAGCATGCAATGTGAACTAGTGAACATCACATTCAGTTTCATTTTATCCAGGGGTGGGGGAAGGACGTGCAGGTCTATGGACTGCCCTGAGGGAGAATCCCGAATCACTAGGGTGCTGCTCCGGCTGCAACCCAGGATCAAAGGCTAGAAACTGCCATCGTCTTCCAAAAGAAATATTGGCATGGGAGAGAGAAGAGCTCCGCTCTTTATGAGAGGAACTGATGTGTCATTAAAGCAATCAAACCTGCATTTAGTGAGAGTCTGGCACGCACAGCACAGCCATCCCTTATACAAATGATAAGCTAATGCATTTGAAGGGTTTCACTGTTGGCATTTTCCCATCCCGACCTGAGAACCTTTTCTGTGCTGCTCCAAAGTCTCTGTGGTTCTTCTGTTAGAGCCTGCCACTGTTTTCCTCCTATGCAGAAACAGTACTGGCTTATATCAGAGTATTGATTATAACTTCAATTGTGAACTTCAATTGAGGTATTGATTTCACCTACAGAATTTATGGGCTTCTATTTTCATTATGCATCAAGATTCACTGCTAGTCAGTCTGTAAATAATTGCACCCATGACTCATAGAGAACTTTAAGGAAGGGAAATTTCTGATTAGTATTTACCCCACTAGATTGTTTCTAGCTTTCATTTTTAAACGTAGGCATTTTAAATTTCCTTTGGTGCAAGTTTGCCATGGGGGGAAAAAAAAATGTCTCAAGCTGTTCTCAACATGTTCTGACATCCCAAGTATCCCTTAGCATTTTAACCAAAAAGATATTTGTACATGGCAAGGTGGAGGAAGTTAGCCAGGCATGTTTGGGACTAAAGCAAACACCTCCTCTACTGCCAAAGGAGTTCCTTTGGAAACAGCTACTGCAACTTAAAAGCTTGATCCTGCTACTTGGAATTGAATGGAGAATCATTCATGGAACTCAATGAAATCAGAAGGGATTCCTACATCTCATCCCAACAGCCTGGTGGATCTGTCTTAGGAAGAATTGAAGGTATGTGGGAGTCTGAATAATGCCAAATAAACAAGCGCTAACTGTAAGCCACACAAACTCATGAGGTAATCTCTGGGGACCTGAGCAACTAATTCATTTCAATTTCTAGCTACTTAAACAGAATGAAGTCCACCTCCTTTGGCAAGTGGTCTGAAAACTGCTTTGTTTAGAAACTCCCTGAAAGCAAGCAGCAAATTAAAACTGTGTTGTTTTGATTTCAACCACAGAAAGAAAGGAAAGCCACCTAGAGTGATCATCTGATTACCAGGGCAGGATCAACTCTCCATAAACCATGCCCCAAAGATGCTTCTCTATCTCATTCTTAGTACTCATTCATCTCTTCAGCCCATCTCTGTTGAGAGAGGCATGAAGGACTGTGATAAACTCTTTTCTAACACTTCACTTTTGTTCCCACCACAGCAGCTTTAACTAGGTCTTGCCCCAGGTGCCACAGATATCCTGCACAGAAAAATGATGGCTGTCTGTTGAGGGTTAGTTCTCTCCCTTTTTTCCCTCTGTGGAATTTTCCCCATTGTCATGCTAAGATACCTGTTGACTGGGCCCTGGTGACAAGGGGGAGGGGACGGGAGGGAAGAGGGGAAGCCCCGCGAGATTC